>NC_080023.1:161339552-161964552 GCF_030020395.1 Manis pentadactyla | reverse complement strand
CAACTGGCCAGAACCAGTTCTGGATCTGCAGGCTTAAAGGGCCAGGGATTGGAAGTTTGTCCTTCCAAGTGTCGCCCCCCCACCCACCCCAACTCCTCTCCGAAGCTCTAGTTCAGCAGCCTGGGGTGGGGTGGGGTGGTTGGGGAGACAGGAGAGGGGCCAGCACAGGTGTCTGCCCCGGGAGAAATAAGGTCCCAGAATGGGGAGCCACTGACCCACTCACTGAGCCTTGCAATGGTCAGCACAGCGCCGGCCTCCCGGGCGCCCGGGGAGGGAGGCAGACAAGGGTGGGGCTCTGGTCGCTGCCCTCTCTCTGGGAGCCTGTGGTCCAGATGGGGAGATAGGACAGGCAGTCAGTCAAGGCCAGCCTGGGTCCCTGAGATGAGAGGGTCAGGAGTGGCAAAGTTCTGTATCCTCCTTACTGCCCTGAGACCCTCCCTGACCTTCACCGAGGGGGACCTGCAGTTTGCACTCGGTCCCCACCGTGAACACTGGGACCACCTCTGTCTAGTGTGTGGTTAAAGTGGAGAGAAACCTTAGATCATGCCCCTTCATTTTGTTACCAAAAATAAGAATAAAAACTGAATAACATATTACTGCAATATCATAAATATCGCCAAAATGTATTTTTAAATAAATATATTTATAAATATTATAAATTATGCCAAAATATATAGAATAAAAAGTGAAAGACCCCCCCCATTATCCACCACTCCCATCTCTTCCTTCTCCCCAGAAGAAACTATTAATAAGAGTCTAGTGTGTAGCCTTCTAGACATTTTTTAGTCCATTTGCCTATATGTCTATATACATATATAGGGTTTAGGGATAATTTTATTTAGATAAATGGTATTGTGCTATATATATATATGATTCTGCCACTTGCTTTTGATATTGAACAATACATCGTTCCACGTTTTCTCATCTTTCCATGTCAATACAGAGCTCCCCTTCGTTATCTTTATTTGCTACAATAATTTAATAGATAATTAGATCACTTCCAATCTTTCACTATTATGAGCAATGTTGCAATAAACACCTAGTACATACACCTCTGCACAAGAGCTTTGCTGTTACTGCAAGATAAATAGATGTTTTGAAGGGGAGTTGATTTTCCATAGAGGGAAACTGAGGCCCAGAAAAGGGAATGGCTTCTCCAGGTTACATAAAACATTAGAAGAAGAACTATCATGAAAAGTTAAGGGACCCAAGTGACAGCCAGGCCAGGCTCCCCCATGATGCCATTCTCCTCCCAACCGTGAACTTGGACCTGCCCAAGCCACTCCTAAAGGCTGTGGGATTTCACACTCTGTACTGAGGAGACCAGAACAAAACTTCTGAAGCAAAGGAGAGTGTGGCAATCCCAGCACCATGAGGAAAAGGACAGCGAAACCAGAAGGTACCCAGCAGAGGACAGCAGAAGGAGCACAGGTTTAGAATTTCACTCCCCCAGCACCTGCCCTGGCAACCCTGCTCTCCACCTGGGTCATCTCATATGCCTGAGCCTCAGTTTTCTCCTCCATAAAATGGACTTAGTTTCTACCTTCCGAGTTCACTATGAGAGCTGAACAAAGGGACCTACCGATACCATGATAATAGCTTCCATTGCCTAAGCTCTCTCTATGTGCCAAGGACTCTGCTAAGTACTTTTCAGGAATCATGGTATTCGACCCTCACAACAACTCCAGGAGAGTGGTCCTTCCATTTTTGTCCCCATTGTACAGATGAGGAAACTGGGACACGAAGAGGACGTCCTTGCCAATCTCACCCAGCTGACAGATGACAGGCTCAGGGGCTGAAGCCAGGCAGCCCAGCTCCAGAGCTCAAACCCTTGGCCATAAGGAAGGCACTCAAAGCCTGTGGGGGCTCCCCACAGGTGTGAAGGCCCCTGGACGGGCAGCGCGTGGCTGTGGAGGGACAAGGCCCCAGAGTAGGGACCAAGCCAAGCCAGCCCCCGCTGGAGCGCGCTGGACCCGGACCACTTCCAAGGTTCTATGCTCAGCTTCCGGGGTCTGCCCAGCCCCGGGCACTGGGCCTCCCACCCTCGCCCTTCCACACCATAATTAACCAGCCCCACAGAGGGCCGCCAGCACCGGGGCTGTGGGGCCCTGAGGGAAGCACACTGCCCATAATTGCCTCCATCCATCACCCTGGCCCATGGAAGGAGACAGAGTCTGGCTGGAGATTTAAACAAGCTGTTTCTCTGCAAAAACAAGGGCCAGTGTCGCAGCCTGCCTTGCTGGGAATGTGAAAAGGCAGTGGGGGGACCAAAGGACCATGCAGGCTTTCTGGTTATAGAAGAAGGGGAGAGAGAAGAGGGGTTAGAGGAGGGAGGCATGAATCAGAGGGAGCAAAACAGAACAAGGAAAACAGGTACAGAAAGATGGTGAGCTCAGCAGAGGAGAGAGCAGGGCAGTGTGCTAAGAAAAGAGTTTCTTAAACTGAACTGTCTGAACCCCGCCGGGGTAGAAAGAGAGTGGGGGTATTATGTGTATGTTTGTATATGTGAATGTATACATAGGCATACATGTATATGTGTGTATATATATGTATATATATGTGTGCATTTTTTTGTTTTGATGATACTTTAAAAAATAAATATAATCATATTCTGAATTCTTCAGCCTATGACTCTTGACCAGAATACTGCCATCCAGTTTAACTACCCCCCTCCTCCCCACCAGCCCATGAAATAGGGACAACTTCCTTTTCCAGGTTCCTATGAAAACTAAGATAATGTATGGAAAGTGCAGAGTACGTGCTCATTAAATAGTAGCCGTTATTACTATTTCTGCGACAGAATACTCATAAAGAGTGGTTATCTGCGCAGACTGGGGAAAGTATATTTAGAGGAAGTGACATGTGAGCTGGGCTTTAAAGAAAAGAGTTCACCAGGTCCACAAGGGTGGGAAGTCAGCTTTCCAAGTGGAAGGAAAGAGGGCCTGGAAGCCGGATGTGCTCAGGAATGGCTGGAATAAGTCAGAGGAGGTTGGTGGGGGCGAGGCCCAGGAGGCCAGCAGGAGCCAGAACAAGGAGCTCTGGCTTTTTGTCATTGCCTGTGGGAGCCAGCGCCCTTCCCCAAGCCCACGCTCCCAGGCCCAGGAAGTTCTCCAAGCTTACCACATTAGCAGGGAGAGGGATTTCCACAGCAGACCAAAGGGAAGGTGTAAGTGGTAGTAGTCATTTTTTTTTGACATTCCTGCCACTGTAGATAAGAGCTAAGTTACAATTTTTATTTCACCCAGAATACATGGGGCATCCACCCTCCCAACCCCCATGCCACCCCTGTCCCACACACATGCACACCCATGGAAGTCTGATGAGATCATCATTTATGCTCTGTTTCTATATTTAGAAATGAGATTTGGCTGAGTATCATGTAAAAATAAACATGAGGAAGACATGGCTGTGTTTCACTAAGATCCACATCTTTCTCTTCTTCCTGAGGATAAAACTAGATTGCACTTCTCAGCTTCTCTTGAAATCATGCGCAAACACGTGGAGCAGACACTATCTATGCTTTGCCCGATCCCTTGGATTCCATTCCTGTTTCTGCATGTCCACCCTCCTGCTTGGGGGCGCTCTGATTCCAAAGGTTTGTCCCCGCAACTCTCTTTTGACATTTGTCCTTGCCTAACGGAGTCCTGCACTGGCACAGAGCCAGCAGGGCCCGGAGTTCACATAGCCCTGGGGTAGCTCTTAGCCAGTGTATGAAAGTCTGGACCACAGGCCTTGAGGCAGGACCTACTCTAAGGTGTAACTAACGCTCCAGAGCTCCCCACAAGATCACCCCAAGTTTGGGGACCTTGAAATGATACCCATGCTTTCCCTCTTCCCCTTCCCAGTCCTGCCCTCTTCTCTACTGGTTTCTCCCAGCAACACCACCTAAAGAAAACACCTGCACATTAATCCTCACTCAGGACCTGCTTCTGGGGGAACCCAGCCCAAGACACCACGTGACTGAGTTCTAAGCCAGCAGAATGTGAGCAGAAGTGCCACATCCTGGCTTTGCACAAAAGCCCACCTGTGCCCCTCCATGCTCTTTTCCCTTCAGGCTGTTGGGCACTTGGAAGACACTTACTGGTAATGGCAGGACATCCAACAGCCTGGATCCTTGAATTACTGCATGAAAGAAAGTTATCTGCTAACCAGGAACATTCCACTGGTCTCTGAAGTCAGAAGTTTTATTGTTCGATGCCACTGAAACACTTCTATTTATTGCTTGTGGCAGCTCTAAAGTAGAAAGTGACTTTATTCTAGCCCTCAATGAAGTCTAGAGTACATGAAAGGCAGATGAGGAAATCATTTGCAGCCCCCAGACAGGACCCTAGGGAGCCTGAGCAAGCTGGGCCTGTGAGCTGGGGACACATGTTACAAAATGACAGGATTTAAGGCCTCTTCCATCAGGATGAGAACTCCCAAAAGACAGCTCTGTGTTAACTCCCAAGTACCTGGGATTCTGCAGAAAAATGACCCTTCGCCAAGCAATTCACACGGTGCTCTTATAATAAGGAGAAAAATTATTAATGTAGAACTATTTACAAGTGTCTATTCTCCCTCTGGAGTCTAAGGAAAAATGATTCTTCCTTTCTGAAAAGTTCCTTAGGATCACATTTGTTGAGAAAAATTTGGATAGTAGGCCATCAAGAGAAAATACTAAGAGAGGCTGAAACAATATATGTAAAGAAGAACCAAGACAATTTTGCCAGAAGGTCAGAAAAAAGAAACAGAAAAGTCATGCGAGCTAGGTATTAGGGAGAGTTTTAGAGTTAGGCATTGGATGTAAGAATAAGAAAGCAGGTTTCGCAGGGGCAGTTGCCATTCTGGTGGAAGGAGGTATTAAAGGCAATGCTCTGGAGAGAGAAATTTCGGTGATACTTTCTCTGCAATAAGGATGTCCTCCATGTTTGGCATTTCCTTAAGAAACTAAGTATAGGCTTGAAATACTCGTCATTCATTTCTGGTTTCTGGATTAGTCCTGGGAATGTAATACCTGGGTTGGTATATTTGGAACCCTGGAATATTAGGATTATACTTCTAGATAATCTTACATACTAGAATTACACTTCTAACTACTTTCAGGGGTCTCCAGCATTTGGGAGCAGAGCCCCTAACAATTTTACCTGTCCACTCCCATGATTTCAGTTACATTTAAAATATCCTAGCTCTAACAAATTTCTTGAATCTCTACTATGAAAATTAATCACCACCTCTCCCCATCCTTTTCTGTGCTCCCCTAGCTATTTGCCTGTGCTCCCAGCACTCTGTTTTATTACCTATGAGTCAAATTACCTGATGGCATGTTTGATTTTTCAACTTGCTTGTAAAATCTTTGAGGACAGGTATTGTCTTTCTATCCTCATGGCATCTGTCTTGCTCTCAAGAAATGTAAAAGTTTTTGTCTTGTTCATCACCCTCTCTCCAGCACCTTCAAGGTTATTTAATTGACGGCAGATGCTCAGTAAATGTTTGTTGAATGAAAAAGCGAAATAATCAATCAGCCAATCATATCCATCAAATTTGAGTTGATGACAATCACAGCCTCCAGATAAGACAGGTCATAACAGTGCCTTGTTGCTACTCAGGTGTTCCCATGAACAGTCACCTTTGCAATCAGGTTTGCTCTGTGCTTACAGGTGGGGCCTCTCTTAGACCCAGCCAACCTCAGCTGAGAAAGACAAGGGCTGGGAAATGAAGCCAGAGCTGAAACACATCTCACCTGCTCCCCGAATTGCTGGAAAAGCCCAATTACAAATATCAAAAAGAACATGATACCTTTTTGCTAAGTGAAAAATCTACCATCTATATTTTTGGCTCACAGAATATACTCTCCTTGTTTCATGGAAGGGGCAAAACACTGACCCTAGAATCATGCATTCCCACTCCTCTGGTTCCCAGCCAGCTGGCTTTGGGCGAGTTATGCAATGTCTCTAAACTTCAGTTCCGTCGGCAGTGAAACGGACATGATGGCATACCCCTTACAGAAGGGTTGTGAAGACTAACAGAGATGAACTGCCTGTAAGCTGCAGACCCAGTGCAGTGAGTGACACCCAGTAAGGGCTCCAAGAATGCTGGTTTCCTTCTGGGATGGCAGCACACACCCACACAGCGATAGAGCAATGAACACCCATTCTGGTATTTTCAGATACAAAGAGGAGGGAGCTATAGGTCATTCGTGTCCTTCAAGTTCATGTGAGGAAAGGACAGGGCCATGCACAAACTCACAGGCCAAAACTAAGTCTCCCCAGTGAGTCACTTCTTCACGAGTTAGTGTTGGAGACGCGGGGTTGACGAGGGGAGGAGGTAGGAGTGAACTCTTTAGTCCATAAACTTGACCTTCTCTTCAGACAAGGACAGAAGGATAACTTGGTCCCTTTACCTTCATTGGACAATTTACAACTGTGACTCAAATTGTAACAGAAGAGAGACACTACTCATTTTTGTTGTTCTTTTTTTATTTTTCAATAATCATTATTATTATTATTATTATTGGTATCATTAATCTACAATTACATGAGCAACATTATGTTTACTAGACTCACCACATCATCAAGTCCCCCCAACTTGCCCCATTACAGTCACTGTCCATCAGCGTAGTAAGATGGTATAGAATCACTACTTGTCTTCTCTGTGTTTGTTCTTTATTTTTTTTAAGGAAAGCGTGAAGGAAATTCACCTAGCTGATGAGAGCCAAAGATGAAATCTTTTTTATGAGAACAGAGAAAGGGCCAGACTTCATTTTTGGTAACTTCCTTCCCATTGAGATATAGCTGATAATGCTGAACAACTTCCAGGTTTGAGAGGACCCCTCCCCAGGTGTTGTCCAATCACAGAGTCCAAACGCTACAGCAACAATCTCTTGAGAAATATCCGCACACACTGATGATTTTATGCCTGAGTGAAGAATATAATTGTTACTCTAAAAATATTTGATGTGTTAAAATCATGTGGTATGTCAAAATACAGCATTCTCTCAATATTTACATTTTCATTAGTTTTTTTTACTCTCTTTCATAATATTTAAATAGTTTGACTAAGAGACTAAACCATTTAAAAAGGCAACTTTACTCCCAGCATTTAAAGCCCTTCATATAGACCTTCATTCGAAGGGTTGAATTCTCTTTAGAAACTCGTCATTTGTATAAGAAAAGAGAACTGAGGACCTGCATCAAGAATGCAGATCATTTTAATTCAAAACTGCTCCTGAATCACATTATTTGTATATTTCTGAGGAAAACAATCCAGGGGCCAGAATGACCTGGATAATTGCCTTCATTATTTAACTCACTGCTAAATCTGACCTAAATGACTGGCCTTTGAGAGCTTTTGAAGAAGGCATTTCAGAAAATCAAAACACTCAAAATATTTAGCAACATTTTTCCCACTGGATTCACAGACCCCAGTGATGGAAAAGGTCAATGACTTATTTAGACAACCAAAAAAATCTCAGACCCAGAAGAGACCTCATGCTCAGCATTTTCATAAAACCTTATGACTTATAACAAAACACTTGCAGGAACTTTATATCTTTTGATCCTAAAATCACTGTGTGAAACACGGACCGTAATCTCCCCGTTTACAGATGAGACGACATGTTCAGAGAGGGAAATGTTTTGTTCGCGGTCATACGATGCGTCTGGGCTGGAGCCCAGATTGTCTATCTTCATGGCCAGAAGTCTTTTCACCACACTATGGCTGAATCTAGATGTCTCCAAGGATTGGGCTGAGAACCGGTGTTCCCAAGGAAACGCTCTCTCCCCGTGAATCAGCATGCTACCCTTGGTCTGGTCCTGTCTCAACATGGGTTAAATGTTAGAATCATTCCATGTTAATATCTGGGCCTCAATCCAGACAATGTAAATCAGGATCTCCAAGGATTGGGCCTAGAAATGGGTGTTTTAAAAGTTTTCCAAATGATTTTGATGTTCAGCCAGAGTTGAACATCATTGACCTAGACTGATTTTTGGACAAATCCATCTTGAGTCCATCTTTTAGCCATTGCAGCCACAGATAGTTCAATGAGACATACCTGGTTTCAAAATTATATCTTTTCTAGGCCTGTCACCTTGTAACCTTGTGGCAATGTAGATTCATGTTGCCTGTGGTGGCCAGCCAGAGCCGCAGACCTTCTCTATGAGAACAGTTGCTCATTGGTTCTCCTTTGACCTATGTTTTTATGCGGGAATTTCTGAACCTGAATTTTGATGGATTATGAATAAATGGCTAATCTGAAAAACAGGACTAAAGCTCAAGACCAAAGGGAAAGGCTAAAAATGGGAGAATTGGCTCAAGATTAGAATCCATCGAGATGGAAAACACATAGGTGGCTTGGGGTTCTGAAAAATGGTGGGTTAAGATCATTTAAGAACTTTCAATCTAATAGCTCTTGGGATTTCTGGATAATAAAATACTCTTAATTAAATACAGCATGTTACACATCTGTTTTGGTTAAACAAACAAACAAACATACTACCTGCAGTTGTGTAGGTATGCTTGTATATTTTTTCTCATACGGAGAATTGCAAGAAGGGATATTCACCAAGCTGGCCACACTGGTTCTTTCGGCAGGGGAAGGGCTTGGAGAATGGCAGAGATATAATTAGTTTTTCCTTACTGTAGCCAGCATGTGCTCTGTAATTTAAAAATCATATGTGATACAGGCACACCTCAGAGATACTGCACGTTTGGTTCCAGACCACTGCAATAAAGTAAATATCATAATAAAGTAAGTCAACTGAATTTTTTGGTTTCCCAGTGCATGTAAAAGTTATGTTCACACTATAGTCTACTAAGTGTGCAATAGCATTATACCTTAAAAAAAGTGCATACTTCATTAAAAAATAGTTTATTGCAAATAAATGCTAACCATCATCTGAGCTTTCAGTAAGTCATAATCACTGATTACAATTCATTACAAATATAATAACAATTTAAAAGTTTGAAATATTGAGAGAATTACCAAAATGTGACAGTCACAAGTGAGCAAATGCTGTTGGAAGAAAGGCACCTATAGATTTGTTCCACACAGGGCTGCTGCAAGCCTTCAATTTGTAAAAAAAAACAAAAATGAAACACAGTATCTGTAAAATGCAATAAATCAAGACACAATAAAATGATATCTATGCCTGTATTATGATTTATAGTAAGAAATACATATTTTGTCTTCTTCCCTGTTTCACAAGCAGCCAAAACATAAGAATTAAAAATAGTAATTTATAGTTGACTCTTTATGGTGACACAAATATTGGGAGGAAGTCACTGATACGTTCTATACATGTGAAATGGAGTTATCATTCTACACACATTTGTATTTCTGTTTCTTCTGATATAAAACTTCAAAATCATGTCAATGTCCTTAGAGCTGTCCTGCTGAGTCCATTAAAAACAATTCTCACACACACACACACAAAGAGGTAAGATACGCCATTTTAAATACACACCTTAGCTTAAAGGAAAGAAAGGAGACTCTAGGGATATCGGAACTCAAGAGGGAACCACATGCCAAGTGGTAAGAAGAAGGATGGCACTGAGCTGCCCAGGAAGGGACATGGGCAGCAGAGGGGCGCAGCCCAGGTCCTGGGCACTGGATGGAGGCTTAAATTTTAATGCCCAGGTATGGAATGGTCCACTGAAGGAACCAGCAAAAATTGCAATCAGGAAAAAAGGAAATTATAACAAAAAGAAAGAAAGGACAAGCAAGAGTGAAACTGACAAATACACATAAAGCAAAACAATGAATGTATGAAAGAATCAGAGAAATGATGACGGCAATGATGAATTCAAAGGTATTAGAAAGTGGAACTAATATTTCAGGCAGAAATTACTTGCAAGATGGGAGGGATGATCAGAGTAAAGCATTTCTGAGGCTTTGTATCATACAGGCAGAAAATTAAAAACTGTTTTGCTTTATTCTTAAGGTTAAGTCAAGAATAAACATTAAGATTTTAAGGGTAACCACTAAAAGGAGAAAAATTAAAGATAACTACTACAGTGGAAAAGAATAGTAAAGACAATTATTTTAGTAGATAGAGGGAAAAAAGAAAATAAAATAAGTGGTACAGAAGACACAAAAATATAGAAATAAATGCAAATATAGCAGTCAGGACAATATGTGCTCACAAACAGGACAGCATGGATTAAATTCAGAGATTCTCAAATTGGATTTTAAGATGAACCCAGTTATAATATATTCATAAATAATATACTTAGAACACAAAGACACATAAAGGTTGAAAATAAAGTAATGGAAAAAGATACCCCCCAGTAACTGGGAAAGAAAACAAAGCCAATATAGCTGTATGGATATCAATCATTGTTTTTATGGTAAAAATTGCTAAGAATAAAAAGTCATTACAAAGTGGTAAAAGGAAAAATTCTACAAAAAAATAACAATTTTAAATAAGATGCAAAAAGACACCATGCAAGTTAAAACCCTGGGTGAATATATTTGCAATCTACATGACTGATAACTAGAATCCAGAATCAATAAGAAAAAGACAAATGCACAACATAAAATTAGGCAAAGAGTATAAATAATCAAGTCACAGGAGCAGAAACGCAAATAGTCAATAAATATAAAAAAGGAAGTCAATCTTCCTCGTAGGCAGAGGAATGCAATCTGAAAAGGAAAAGGCATAAATTGATACTCATGAGATTTGTAAATTTAAGAAGTTTAATAACATCAATAAATGTTGAGGATGCAGCACTTGTGAAGTCTTTACGTTTGCTGATGGGAGTGTGAACTGGTACTGCCCCTTTGGAGAACAGTCTAGAAACACTTGGTACCCTTGAAGTTTTATTTGCCATGCAATCGATCATTTCTACTTCTAGGTGATTAGTCTGGAATCATGCTCACAGCTGTGACCAAGGAGACATATTTAGCGTTCATTGCTGCAATTTATATAATAGAGAAAAGTGGAAACACCCTAAATATTTCTCAGTAAAAGAATAGAAAAACTGATTTATTCACACATCATTTAAAGTAAAAGGGCTAGCTTATATGAATCAAAATGGATCAATGTGACGAACAGAATGCTGAATGGGGAACAAAGCAAGTAGAAATTGGTATGTACAGTAGAATACTGAATGTTTGTTGGAAGCACAAATAATAGTAGCTTATATGTTTAATGGATTCATACATATGAATAGAAGTACAAACACAGAGGAGGAAATGATAGGGAGGCCCTTCAGAGTTCTGGTTACCTCTGAGAAGGGAGGGGTGGGCAAGGGATGAGGAGGGTAGCTATTCTGGCAACGCTATATTTCTTTTTTAAAAAAAAATTCTGAAGCAAATGTGGCAAAATATTCAAGATTCTTACACCGTGAGTGTGTTATATTTTCTTTAAATGTAGTGTATATTTGAAATATTTCTTAAAAGTTACAAAAAAAGCATTTGAACTTAGACATTAAGGAAAGGAGGGAGGGGAAATTGGCAAATCCAGAAGGGCTCTGTGGTGGCCAGATTCTGACAAAGAGGTCACCAGGCACGCAAGAATTGGGGCAGTAGATAACTTAATGTCAATAGTGCAAGCTAGAATTTCCATGAAAGGAAAATTAGGGGATGTGAAGGATTGGACAATGTTGAGTGGCTCCAGGAGAAAAGCTGAAGTGGGGCTGCCTGGAGAGAGATGGGGTCTGATTATCTGTATACCTCCTAGGTTGCTATGATTTGAGCTGCTCAATTGCTTTATCCACGTCATTACACTCACCAACGTGCTGGCCAGGGTCTAAAAGAAATCACACTCAGCACTTCAGAATTGTCAAGTTGCTCACCATGCCACGTCCTGGAATGTTCATAACAACTATAGAGTTAACAGCAGGCTCAGAAAGGTTAAATGACTTCCTCGAGGGCACACAGGAGGAACACCGGCATTCCCCCTCTGATTCCAAAGCCTTTCTTAACCCCACACTACACACTTCCTCTCGAGGTTCAAATATGCCTTTTGCAAGTTTTCTCCTTCCGGCAACAGATCCCAAGCAGTTTGAGCCTGGCTCTGGGTATCTTTTTTGGTTTTTTATTTCTCTCCCTGTGGCCAGAAAAAAGCATGATTTAGAAAGTAAGCATAAGACATCATTAACACCCAAGGCTTCAGTCAAGCAGCTCCGATCTGGGTACACTTAGAAGATGCCACAGGGAAGTGATGGTGGAGTCTCCAGGGAGTGGGGGTAACAGGTTTCAGCTGACCTCAGGGAGCAACATGCTCTAGCAGGGACAGGTGTTTCTTGGTCCCCAGGGGAGCACCTCCCGTTTCCCAACTGGCAAGAAGTCTCGAGCACTGAACCCTCCCCATGGTAAGAGTCTGTTGAAAGCTGATGCTGGATTTCATAGGCGTAGAGAGCCTCTCCTCGTGCGCTGAGGAAGGCACGCTGAGGCCCTGCCACCTGCTCAGGACTTCACCACTGTTTTGATTCCAAGGTACAAGCTGCTCCTGCTTCAACAGGTAGAGAGCCTTCCCTTTGCCCCTCCTTGGTTTTCAGTCCTGTCTAATGAGAAAAGTTCCAGTCCCCACTTGAGCTTCAGTGATTCCAATTGCACCATTAGGAAGGAAATCAGGGCTTACATTAGAAAACCAAAGGTAAAAAAATTACCATTTAACAGCAGCCACAAAAAAAATATTCTGCATCTTTTATCTTGTCAACAGGCTTTAAAACTCAACTGAGACATGAATCCACCTGCTGATGTGGTTTTTCATCTGCCTTCGTACTTGGTGTCCAGGCATTGCACTGAGTCAAGAGCACTGGACTAGGATGAAGTTTGGCCTCTAGTTGTCTCTCTGACCTGAGCAGATACTGCATGAGCCTGGACCTGAGTTTCTCCATTGTACAGACTTGATCATTTCTTTCTTTCTCTCTATCCTTCTCTCTTCCTTAACTCAATGATTTCCAAGATCCCATTCAGTTCTAATTTTTACAAATGAGCACCTACTATGTGTTATAAATGACACGGGGGAATAAAGAGATGCTTATGATACACTCTAACAGCCTGTGACATATAATGAAGCAAGGGCTAAATTGGGTGGTGGAAAGCATGAAAGTGGAAAAGCAAAGCAGATTTCTAAGGGCTGAAGGATGGGGCAGGATGCAGTGAGCAGTGGGAATTCTGGGTAAGGGGAATGACATTCCAATTACCGTAGCAACAGACCGTGGATCAGCTGGACTTTCTTAGTTACAAGTTCCAAGACCCAACTCAAATGAGCTCAAGTGAAAAAAAAAAAGGAGGAGGAGGGGACTTTGCTGGAAGAACAGCTTCAGAGACATAGACTTGAAGACACGGGACAGAGCCAGAAACTGGAGATTTGGACGACCAGGACTTCTGCCTCTGCTTTCTTTGCTGTGCTTCATTCAGAAAGGCTTTCTCCATGTAACAGGCAGGACAGCTCCTAAAAGGTCCTGCATCACAGTCTCAAAACCTGTGATCCATGGAAAAGAAAATGAATTTGCCTGCCAACTTAGAAAATCTGGAGAGAAATTCTGATCATGGGATTATCTGAGTCTGGGTTACACACCCACCACTGGGGGCATGAGGATGTGAGGTTTACTGTGATTCCCATCAGAACTACACGGACGAAGACATGGAGTGGTTCTCCAAAGCAAGCTGAAGATGCCACATCAGGAAAAAGTAGGCACTGATTCTGCACAAACAGCAGTGTCTAACAGAGTACTTCACAACTGTGAACCCCATTTTACAGTGAGAAAGCGGAGGCTCAGGTGAAAGAACCTGCCAAGGTCACATTTAGAAAGCAGCAAAGCCTATCTGGTCAAATCTGCTGCGCGGAGCTGTTGCTATTCTCTTTTCTGACTTAAAAAGTAATGCACGCATGTATTTTTAAAATTAAAATCACCATCACTAAGAAATAATCGCTGTCAAATTTTTGGTGTGTTTTCTTCTAGGCTCCTTTTCTATGTATCCATGGTAGATATTTGGCATGTGCTATTTTATCATGCATGATCTTGACTCACCACACAGTGCACCGAGGGGCCAGCTGCAGGAAGATCTGCCCAGATCCTCTTTACAGACCAGATGACCCATCCCTGTCGCTGTGAGTGTTGCCTGCTACTGGCTCACAGCTGCCCCCACCCGGGACGATTGTGGGGTTTTTGCCCCCTTCAGGGCCCCAACAGCCAAAGATTGAATACAACTGAGTCATAAAAGCTCAGTTCAACCATTGTGGAAAGCAGTATGGAGGTTCCTCAAAAAACTCAAAATAGAAAGACCATTTGGCCTGGGAATTCCACTCCTAGTAATTTACCCAAAGAAAACAAGTTCTCAGATTCAAAAAGACATATGCACCCCTACGTTTATTGCAGCACTATTTACATAGCCAAGATATGGAATCAACCTAAGTGTCCATCAGTAGATGGATGGATAAAGAAGATGTGGTACATATACACAATGGAATGCTATTCAGCCGTAAGAAAGAAACAAATCCTACCATTTGCAACAACATGGATGGAGCTAGAGGGTTTATGCTCAGAGAACTAAGTCAGGCAGAGAAAGACAAGTACCAAAGGATTTCCCTCATTTGTGGAGTATAACAAGGAAGTAAAACTGAAGGAACAAAACAGCAGCAGACTCACAGACTCCAGGAAGGAACTAGCAGTTACCAAAGGGGAGGGGTTGGTGGGTGGGGAGGGAGGGAGAAGGGGATGGATGGGTATTATGACTAGTACACATGATGTGGGAGGGGGTCAAGGGGAAGACAGTGTAGCACAGAGAAGAAAAGTAGTGACTCTGTGGCATCTTATCACACTGATGGACAGTGACTTCAATGGGGCGGGGGGTGTACTTGATAATATAGGTGAATGTAGTAACCATAATGTTTTTCATGTGAAACCTTCATAAGAGTATATATCAATGATACTTTAATGAAAAATTAATAAATATTTTTAAAAAAGAAAAGCTCAGCTCCCTTCCCTTGAAGCATAAAAACTCTAGTGGTCCTGCTCTTTGAAGACGGAGTGGGCCATGCAGCTGCCGGCCAAGGCCAGCCAACCACGGGCATTCACATCTCAGTGGGGTTTTGTTATTTTCTGTTCCTTTCCACCCTTGCAATAACTCTTATGAAGTGCTAAGAGCTGAGTTTTGGTTTAAAAAGCCAATTACTTTATACATTTCTATAGTCATGTATTTATAGAATCATTAAGCCTCTGAAGAAAAACATGCATTATTCAGTTAAATTTTACTGCATTTTACAGGAGGAAAATATATGCTCTAGTAGAAGTTTTAATTTAAGGATTCATGGAGATTTTGAACTTATTGATTATCATATTCCCTCTAAGATATACAATTGAATGTTTTTGAAAGTCTTAGAATCAACAAATACATTTAGTGAATGCATTTTCTCCCATCCCACTGCCCTGGCATCCTGCCAATTAAATGTTTTATTTTAATTCATTCATATAAATTCTAGAATCACCTCATTGTATTCCAAGACATTGCCCCCACCATGAATAAAACTTATAATAAAATTAATTCAAATCTATAAATTTGAGAAAAAGGCATCTTTATATGATTGAGTGTTCTCAACCAGAAATATGGTACAGTACCTCTCCATTTATCCAAGCCTTTTGTTTATTTCTCCCAGTTGATTACTGTCTTTTTCTCCATGTATATCCTATGTAATTTTTATTAAAGAAAGTATCTTATATTTGCATTGCTAATGGGAATCTAAGTTGTTTTCCATTATATTTTCAAACTGGTAATGTTAATATATATAAAACTTATTTTTAATATTTCTTAAATATTTGATTACCTTATAGATCTATCTTAGTACTATTAACATTTCAGTTGAGTTTTGGAATGAGCCCTACAGATAACTATATCACTTGCAAATAAAGATAATGTCTCCTTTGTTATACATTTTATTTCTGATCGATGTCTTACTACATTGACTAGAACTTCTCTAAAATTTTAAGTAGGGATAAAAGAAATCATTGGACATTACTCTGGTATTTCACCACTAAGCATGAAATTGAGTGCTTAATATAGGTATTTTTCAACACATTATATAAAAGGTGTCTATTCTAAGTAATTGGAGAATTACCAGCAATGATGGGGTTGAGTATTATCAAATACAATTTGAGGCATTTATTAAATCAGACTCAGGATAATGTGTGGAAAATACATTTACAATTTGCAGTAAGGTGGACCTGGAGTTGAATGTCAGCCTTAGTGTTCACTTGGCCTTGATCGATTTATCTAGCCTCCGCCTGCTTCACTTTCTTTAGCTATTAAAGGATGCTAATAATAACTCAAAAGGTTCTGTGATCACTAATTAATCTGGTTTGTATGAAGTGTTTAACACACTGATGATCCCATGGTAGATATTCAATTACCCAGCATTTCCAGAGTAAATCATTCTTGGTCATGGTATATAATTCATTTAATACACAAATGGATTTAATTTGCCATCATTTTATTTAGAACTGTTACATCCATCTTCCTCACTGTGTGCCAGATGGAAACATTATATTTTCCCTGTGTTTGTATCTCTTGGAAGATAATTATGCCTTAAAAGTTAGAAGGGATACATTACATTTTTTTCTATTGACATATAATATACATGCAGAAAATTGCATGAAGGAATGCATTCATAAATCTATTTGGGCCCAAAGTGCTTGATGACTTATTTCCAGATTCTGCTCAGTGTTGATGGCCATCATGTATTGGACACTTATGATGGGCCAGCACTGTGCTAAGCATTTCATGTGTATCATTTAATATCATAGTCATAAAAAAACACATGAATGGGAAAGGGAATGGGAACAGAAATTACTCTCCCCATTTTCTGGATGAGGACAATGAAGGTGAAAGAGGTAAGTATCATGCCCAAGATTACTAGTAACCGATAAACAAAGATAAGGCTAAATCTAACATAAATCCTCTTACACACTGAACCATCGTATCTTTGTTGAAATGAAGAAATCTCAATTGATCTAATTCTTTGTTAAAATTTGGTATTTACTCTCAAGATCATGCACTTTTTATTTTAAAAATGTCAAATACTTTAGAATTAAGCTGTCTGTAATATTTTCTTAGAAGAAAAATCTCCCCACTGTCTACTTAATTTCTTTTTATTTCAGTCCTTTATGCATTTGTGCCTGGCTTTCTCTTTTTCTAATCTATAATTGTCAGAAATTTACTTATTTTATTGTCATTTTGAAAAGCCAGCTCTTGGGTTTGTTTGCCAATTTTTTCCTATTTTCTAATTAATACATGATTTTATCTTTATTATTTTCTTCTCCTGATTTATTTGAATTTGTTTTAAATTTCTTTATTTTAATGCTTCATTCTTTTTTTTATGAAGGTACAGCTGACATCCAATATTATATTGGTTTCAAGTATCATGTTTCATTCTTTTAATTCTCTCTTGTTTAAAATGGAAATATTAAAACTTAAAAACTTCCTTCAAATACAACTTTGGCCATTTTCTGTAAGTTTCAAGTTGTAGGGTTCTTTTTCTCCTGATTTTCAAATAATGTGTAATTATAGTTTTGATGTTGTTTGGATGTTTCCTCAGACCTGAAGATATGGGAGATATTTTTTCAAGGGTCTGAAATTTTTCCCTGACATTTTATACTAATTTTAATTTCATTTCATTCTTACAAAAGAATTTAACCAGAACCACTTCTGATATTTAGATTGTCCATTTTCCTTGTAAATTAACATAGGTTAATAGTAGTAAATGCTCCATGAACAATGAAGAATATTTTTTTCTATCCATTTTCAGAACATAAAATTTAATCCAAACCCATGAAATCAGTTAATCATCCATATTCTTTTTTGTCAAAAACTATGTGATGGCTTTCTGATTTTTGTCTGTATTTGGGGTTTGGGTTTTTGGTTAATTTTAGGGTTGGGGCGTCTGTTGATTGCCCCAACAGCTGCAGGATTTAATATATGCCCCTTGACAATGATTTTGGATCATGTAGAAATAAATGAATTCCCCAGCACTCTCTGAATACCAGGGTTGTTTGTGTGTGAGTTTTAAAAAGACCTCTCAGAGTCTCTGATATGATCTTTTGGACGCTTTATGCTATTCTTGTTGGGAGTCACAAGATAAATATAAATTAGTATTATACAGTCTTGTGAATTTTATCTTTTATAAATGTAAAATTACTCCCTGTATCTTAACAATTCCGTTTGCCTAGCACTCTTTTTTTTTCCTGATATTGTCACTCCTGTTCTCACTTTTATTTCTCTCTCTGAGGCAAAGCTCTGACAAATAGCCGTAATTGGCTTTTGGTGCATTTTGAGCCAAATCTGAGACAAATTATGTTTTAATAGGGGAATTTGATCTATCCAGTCATTGTTGTTGCTAATGTTTGGCCCTCACATATATAACTGACATATTTAATTTATATCAGTCAAATCGGCTTTTAACTTAACCAGCTTTTTGTTATAAAATGCTTCCTTGAAGTTTTATGGGCCAGTTGTGCACCTGTTCACCCTCATGTCCTGCCCTTGCCCTTCCCCTGCCTGGCTTTGTGTCGCTGAGGTGCTGACCCTACAGGCTGCCCATCCCAGGTTCTCTCATCAGCCACTTCACACTAGGTTTGGCCCACGGGAGACCCTGGCCGAAACAGCAGGAAGAAGTCAGGGTATTTCTCCCTCCCCTCTCTCCATTCTCTGCCCTCCTACTCTCCCTTGCCTTTTATAACTGCCCTGTTTTTCTGGCCTTTTCCTCTGCATCCAGAGAGAGCATCTTAATTTAACTTTGTCCCCTTAACACTAACTCCATTTTCTTCAGTGTTATTTCTTTTCTTTACTGCTTCTAATACAAATGTGAATTTTATTATGCTATTGCTTTTTATGTTTCTTTACAGTCTTTATTTCAGATGATCTCTCTTTGCATCTCAGTCACCCTTTTAATCACCATTTCATCTGCTATTTCTTGTATCTCAAAGTTCAGGTTTATTGAGAGCACAGAGAAGACTCCTCCTAGTAAATGCTCTTATTTGCTTGCCCATACTTTTTCAAAGGTTTGCTTTTCTTTTGAACCTAAGATTTCCCCATTCTGTGTCCTAGAAAATCTTCAAAGGTCTCTTGTTTTTTTCTTATTATTCATGCTGGACAAAGGGGAGATGTGTTCAGATGTGTTGGCAGCAGACGGTCTGAATGGACCTTCTTTGTCCTTATCATTAACTGTATGATGACTATTAGAATCCACATCCAGACCTTGAGGTAAGGACTGATTAATATGCACAGATTCTGAGTGGGTTCGTGCCTGTCCTGGACCAGAGCGAGTTCTCTGACTTCACTGCAGAGCCATCTGACATGCAGAAGGGAATTTATTCTGGGGTAACTTTATACAGCCTTCTCTTTGTAAAAAAATAATCATATACATCTACACTAACCAGTGTGCATTTGTCTCGAAATCTGTCTATTGCTTCATCCTTTTGACTTGACTGTTCTAAAGACCCATACCTGGTCTCTTCTGCCATGATTCCTTCCTTCTTTTGAATTTCTCAAATGGTAGTTCCACGATGGGCAAATACATAGAGGTGATAATAAGGAATGATGGAGGTTAAATGACCTCAGAACCACTTTCTGGATAATACGTGGGGGTTTCCCTCCTTTTGTTCAGAGAAAACCCTGTGTCTTTAAGGTGCTAAGCAGAAGCAAGAATTGAAAATATCCTCTCATGTGTCTCCTGCTCTTTTCCCCAAGAGTGTCATCCTTGGTTTACTAAGCAAAAATTTCTCCCGAAGACTAGAATCCATGTTATGAAAACTATCAGTGTTTCCTGTGTTTGCTTGAATATCTTCATAGGAAAGTGCTGGGCGAAGCAGGCAAACCAAGTGTCACAGCAAGGAGCTCTTCATCTGGAAGTCACTTCCATGTTCTCTGAATAACCATTCCCTTCCCCCCTCCAGGTTTTCCAGCTTGACCGCAGTACCCTGTCCAAAGAGGATGTCACACGTTATCCCATCTCTAGTCTTGCCACAAGTGGTGAGTATCGATCTGCTCCAGATCTGGAGGCCTCATTCCATCCTTTTCCACTGCCTAAACTTATGGGTCTGGGGAACTGCCCAAACCCACTCCCCATATTGCTATCCTGCCATTACCACAGCATATCATTTGTACTTGAAAAGATTATTGTGGCATTGTCCGCTAATTCAGCAGTCTGCAATGCTGACCCAGATTTACATAAACAATAAAAAACATTAAAATGATGTTCCCATTTCAACTAATTAATATGTCAGGAACTGAGAGTTCACTTGCTAATAGTAACAGAGAAAATGGATGTGGGCAGAAATTTTGCAAGTTACCATGACCCACGGAACAGCACATTACTTTTTACTGCCTCACCTCACAGCCTCCTAAAATTACTGTATGTACTTTAGCACTTATTTAATTAGGACTTGTGAACTAACTTTGCACTTGCTTGGGTGTGTGTCCATCTCCCAGTTAGGTTCCATGTTCATGCAGGACAAGAATGGTGTCTTAATCATCTTTATATCCATGGCATGAGTACTCAACTCTTTCCAGAAGAAAAAGTTTGGAGCTAAATTGATTAGGTGAATCCACTAGAGTCGAGACTAGCAGGTATATCTCTAACCTAGAGATGGAGGTGTCCCTAAATAGAACAGCTGGCAAAATAAGAATTGGATGAGGTAGGACAATGGGTAACATGAGAAGTGGAGGTAAGTGTAGTTTCCAAAACAAGAATGAGGATCTTAGGGTAGATAGAGACTCAAATATAAGCCAGGATGTCTAAGAAGAAGAAAAAGAAACAGAAACTGGAGGACAGGACTATTGTCTCAATTTAGCATGAAATGTGGAAAGTCAAGCTCTGTTTAAAAAATAGAGCCAGGGTGCATGTGACGTAAACAACTGGTGAATGTTCATGAAATTTAGACAACCAAAATAAATTATAGAAAGTAATATAGCCTTCAATTCTCTCATCCCTCTGCGAGAAATCCCCCTCACAAGAAAAGAGTTATATTAAAGTTACCCTAACTGCAAACAAACAAACAAACAAAACACTTGTTGTGTTTTTGAAATTTGGCTCAACTTAGGATCTGAAATTGCACAGATCGGTCACTTCAAGACCCCCCTCACTTCTATCTGTGATCTTGGGCCACTCTCCTTTCTAAGCTGTTTCCTCAGCTGTAAAATGAGAATAATACCTATGTCACAGGGCTTTTTAGAGGATTGAATCCCATGTAAAGTATCTCGCACACCAGTCACTCAATAACTGTTCGTCTTCAATCACTCTCATCTGGAGGCCTTTGAGAGCCCAATGAGGGTGAAGAACGGACGCTTACTTAACAATGTGGAGTGAAACGGCTCTGGCGAGCTGGCGCGCATTCTTGATTTCATTATGCTCCAGAAGATGAAAATGAACAGCCCTACACATCGCACCCCAGCCCTCGCAGCTGCTTCTCTGCTGAGGGATTTACGTTCTGCGTGATTAGGCCTGAAATGGACAGGAAGCTTTATTGTGCTAGGCTGGCAGGGCGTGGAGGAGCAAATTGATCAAGACGCCTGGTCAGTGGCAAGCTGGGTGGTTCCTAATTTATAGAAACACATTGAGTTCCATTACTCAGCTACTTCTATCCTGCTCCTATCTCCCCACCCCTCCTGCTGGACCCTTCTCTGACCCTCCTTGCCAAATGGTGAATTATTTATGGGAGGGAGGGGGATTTACTGATAAAGATGAGGCAGCAGCCAAACCCGCAGCAAGTAAATTCCCAGAGAAGCAACATCTGGTAACTTGGGAATACAGCAAAACAAATGTTTGCTGAGCTCTCCACCATGCGCAAGGACACACAGGTGAGATCCCCTGTCAGCTCCTTGAGCGTGCAAACTCTCTGCACCTTGCTTATTGCCTTGGGAAAGAAACGGATAAAGCTAGTTCCTGTCTCCAGATAGTAAATCCTCAGTGAAAAGTAGCATTTATTATCAGTGTGGTTCACACAGGTTTCCAGACTCCAAACCTTAGCATCTTCCTTAAGAAACCCTTTCCCACGGACCACACTAAGGCTCTGAATGCCAGAGCTGCAGAATATATCCCCTCTTTCTAAGGACAACTGTGCTAGTTCATCTCTTCTCCGGACTTCTGCTTCAGGGAAATGGGAGGATGCAGGAGGGACAAAAAGGGCACTAACATTCCCTGAGAACCTCCTTTGGGTCAGGCAAGATGGTAGCCACTGTAGACCCCTCCAGTTAGCAGCCTCCTATCTTCCCTCTGCCTTCAGTTTTCCCCTTTCCTTCAATCCTCCACAACAGCTTGAATTATTTCTCAAACACAATTCTGATCTTATTGGACCTGAGTCAAAATCTTCAAGAGCATCTTCAAGAGATTCCATATAAAGCTCACAGTCCTTGGTCTGGCAACCAGATCTTCATGACCTGGTCCCAGGTAAACATCTAACCACTTCTCACCACCAACTCCACAGCCCACCTGGATTGCTTACATTCTGAGCAATCCACTTTCACATCCTCCATGCTTTTTATCATGAAGACTTTTGGTGACATTGCATTAAGTGTACAGATTCATTCAGGAAGGACTGACATCTTTAAGCTATTGATTGACTCTTTCCATCCAGGACTGCAACATGTCTCTATTGATTCCGGCCATTCTTTGTGGCCTTCAGTAATGTTTTACAATTGCCTTCATATAAATCTGGTGTATTTCTAGTTAATCCAAAAGAATGTTATCTTTTTTGTTATTGTTGACATTATGAATGGGGTCCATTTATATATTACATTTTCTAATTACATGTCTCTGATTGATAGGAACGCTATTTTTTTTTCATGTTCATATTGTATCCAGTTACCTTATTGAACTGTCTTACACTAAATGCTTTTGGCTGAATCTTTTGAATTTTCTAAAAAAACAGCCATATCATCTATAAATCATGGCTTTTTTGGTTTAAATAAATATGGTGAATTTATCAGAAGGATATTGAGGAAACTCACAAAACCTAGGGGCTCAGGAACAAAGAGAATCACAGTTCTAGATGTCATGGGGATTCTGGAGGCAACCAGTGTCTATCTCTCCATCTGTCTCTGAACCTAAATTCAGCATTTTTGTGTTAATTTATTTTTGTATGGATTAAAGTGTACAATCCCTTCCTTGACTGTTTACTTCAATTAGTTTATACATTAATTCAAAAGATCTGCATGTTATTAAAACACTTATATACACATACTTAGATAAGGATTACTTTTAAAGACATGTTTTTCAAAATATTTTAAAAATTCAAGCAACACAAATTTTTCTTTCACTCAACACTGTAAGATGGATGGATGTTGATACATGTAGCTATAGTCTTTTTTTTTTTTTTAATATATAGGAAAATGGGATCTTTTTTTTTAGTGTATGATTCTGTTAGTTTCAACACACATAAATTTGCTTAACCACCACCACAATCAAAATATAGAACTATTCCAATTCTTTTGTGCTACCCCTTTTTAGTGAGTCCTTCTATCCCCAATCCTGGCAACATCTGATCTCTTCTCCATCACTATAATTTTGATTTTTTCAAAATAGCATATAAATCAATTCATACAAATCATAATGTTTTGAATCCTTCCTTCTAAAGTTTATATCTCTCTTTTTTTTTTCTTGTCTTACTGCTTTGGTTAGGATGCCATTGGATTCTGTGTTTTATTTGCACCTCCCCAGCTAGACTTTGTGATTGTAAAGGGTGGGGATGGTATCTTCATCAACACCTAACCAAATTCTTCACTGGTGTTGGTGCCCACTACATGTGTGTACAATACATAAAAGCATTATTGTCAATGGGTGGGCTTCCTGTAGGGGCCACCATGGAAGCTTCCTACAACACCAAAATCCTTTTCCGAGAAACACCTTCTAGGGCCTAGCTGGCTCACTGATAGGAGTCCCCAGACCCATTTCATTAATTAACTTGTCAAGATACAAAAGGAAAAACCTGCCTATTACATGCTCACTGTGCCACATGGAACTGTCAGCCTCTAATTAGAATTAATTAGCTAATGTGGGTTTTAAATTTGGAAGACAAGAAGCTCCTCCTGTGTGCTCATTAGGTGTTAATTATCACAGCAACCTGTTTCAACCCAGAGATTCATTCAAAACACTGAGACATCCTTCCCACCTGGGCTCTGGGAGGTAACCAGAGAGATGCTGGCTGACAATCACCAGGGCTCAAGTGTCAAGATCTTAGGTCTTCAGGGAGTTTATGCTTCCCTCTCAAGAGGACTTTTGTAGAGATTTCAGGATATTCTGGCAATCTCGGAACAAGAGTTCCAAGTTCAAAAGGCAAATGGAATTAAAATTAGGAGGGACTGGGTCTGGAACCAGATGCCCCCATTAAGTGGGGTGGCAGGAAGGGCACCCCAAACCAGTGTCCATTGGAGGGGTCTCTATCCAAAAGACAAATCCCCCTTCCTAGACTGTGTGGGATGATTGCTTCTTCTACTTGCCAAAAAAATGAAACTTCTTTTCTTGAGAGAGAGAGATTTGTCATATTTCACATGGTAAGATAAAGTATGAGAGTGTATTAGGGTTTCATCTCCTAATACATATGCTTTCCTGGGGCTGGCCTCATACAACCTGTGGGTTTTTTCCTCTTGTTTCATAGCCATTGATGGATCTAGACCCATCTACCTATCCAGGCCATGGCCAGAGTAGGGATCAGAGTTCACTTTAGTGCTGGTTGGGCAGCCCACAGATCTCATTTCCACAGCAATAACAAGTCCTACTTTATCATTCCTATCAAATGCCCCTGCCTCTCACTCGTTGGTTAGTCGGGACTAGCAATACACTTGGTCCCATGACAAATGCGTTGAGAATAATTCGATGACTGATGGATGGCAACAATTTCAGAATCAAAGATTCACTTCTACCCTAACCTGAGCACCATGGAAAAAATAATAAGGCATTTCAAAGACAAATAAAATTTAAAAGTCAGGTCCTCTATTGACCGGACTTAGATAAATGTAAGCTGGACAATAAAGGTTGGTGGGAGGTGGGGCGCTTATTTTTTCTTCTGTCTCACAGCAAACCTATTTCTTTCCCTTGGGATGGGTCCTTCCTAAACTGGATTGATTCAAACTGGAGCTAAAACTGCAGGTAAGGGCCCCAGGGGAAGATGAAAGCATACAGATTAACATGAATAGAAATCACCCACATTTGGTGTTAAACTACAGATTCTGATCTGTAGGTCTGGGGAGGGGTCT
Source organism: Manis pentadactyla (assembly GCF_030020395.1). Classification (NCBI taxonomy): domain Eukaryota; kingdom Metazoa; phylum Chordata; class Mammalia; order Pholidota; family Manidae; genus Manis; species Manis pentadactyla. The sequence continues at coordinate 161,939,381 of NC_080023.1, read as the reverse complement.
GAGGTTTTGTTGCTTAAGAGCTCCCAGATGACAGCAACGCCATAGACCACACTTTGAGTGGCAACGTGTATTAGTTTCCAATTGCTGCTGTAACAAATTTAGTGACTTAAAACAACATAAATGTATTTTCCTACAGTTAATGGAGGTCAGAAGCCTAAAAATGGGTCCAACAGAACTAAAATCAAGGTGTCAGCTGGGTTCTGCTCCTTCTGGAAGCTCTAGGAGAGAATCTCTTCCTTGCTTTTCCAGCTTCTGGAGGCAGCCTCTGCTTCCGCATCACACCACTTTCTCTGAATCTGAACTTCTTGCCTCCCTCTTACAAAGACCCTTCTGATTATACTGAACCCCCCGGATAATCCAGGGGATGGATAATCCAAGGAATTTCCCTTCTCAAGATCCTTAATGTAATCACATCTGCAAAGTTCTTTTTGCCATGTAGTGTGACATATTCACACATTCCAGGGAAGAGGTCATGGAAATCGTGGGGTGGGGGTGGGGGTTGTTCGTTATTCTGTCTGTATTAATGAGCATGAAGAAAACTTTTGGTGGTGATCCAGGTGGGCAGGTAGTTAGCATTTGGAGTTGGGATGGGCTCACACAACTAGGGGCTGCAGAAAGGTGATATTTGGAGTCCCTGTTACTTGGGCACATGGATGATAGCTGTCATGGAGTCTGAGAGCAGGTACGGGAGTTCTGGGCTGCCAGGCACTTCCAGGGAGCTCAGTCAGGGGCCTGCTGTGGACCCACCCTAGAAGTGATGGGAGGCTTAACCTGCCTGCTCCAAGTCTCCTTTGACTAAGCACACAGCACCAAAAAACACCTTAGCTGCTTTCCCTCACTATCTCAACTCCCTGCTTCTCCGGCTCTAATTATGACCAACAAAGAGGAACTGGTTGGTAAAGTGTAAGTGACAGGTGCCTTGAGGGAAAGTGACCATATCAGCTCAGAGTTTCTAATAGCCAAGGAAAGGTTGGACACACACCCTGCAACTTAAAGAAGCTTTCAGGAAGTCCAGATAAAGATTAGCACAGGCTGTGGAAGTGAAGGTGGGCAGTCCTCAGAGCCCCAATTCTGACCATGTGTGGCCCCAGGGAGAGAGGCAGGACATATGCATAGGGATTTCTGCAGGGCCTTGGGTGTTCCAAGGTCAGGCAAGGACGGAAACTTGGCATATCACCTAGGGGTGCTTGGCATGAAGATGTCACTAGCTGGTAAAAACGGACAGGTACGCTAAAGCCCCACAGATGCAAAACTTATTCAAAACAAGATAGGCTTTCAGGGCTCAGTTCAGAAGATCAAGAAGATCAAACACAGGAGCAGGTCTGAGCTTGGGACCTGTGCTGGATATTCTCCGTTTACCCACCCCTCCCCTCCTTGTCTGCTCTGTTACGGATCTCCAGAGAATGACCTGCCTGGGCTCTATCACCAACCTCTCTGGCTCTCCAGTTTTTGCCTGGGCTTGACCAATGGGAGACACAGGCAGATGATAGCAGGGTGGGAGCAGAGAAAAGTTTTAATTATCCAGCCCCCCTCACTGCATTCCCTTACCCATGTCTACAGCTCCTGTAGGATGGCCCCCTCCTAAGGTGACCACTCTCTCCTGGGTACCGGTAACTGCTCACACTCCTTCCTCTTCAGACCTAGGAATGATAACAGCTTCCTGCTGCCGCTAAAGACCTTTGGTGTTTCACAGTCTCCTATTACTTTCCTACAACTTGTCCTGGCCCTTCATAAGCTCTCTTCAGTGGCCCCTCTGAGGGTGCCCCTCCCCCCACACCCAGCATGGCACTTCTAACCTGCCTTGTTCTCTATCTACCAACTCCCCTCGTCCCACCCCTCACCCATCCCTCCTTTCTGGAAAATTATTTGGCCTGAAACAGAGGTTCTTCCAATTTTATAATTCCATGTTTCTTTGTCCTGTTCTGCTTGGGTCTCTGGGACACAATTAACTCCAATTATCTACAAGGGAAATTATCCTAATGTAGTTCTGGAGCCCAGTAGTCATGCTAACCACTGGAATGGAGGCTCCAGCTCCATATGTAAAACTCATCATTTCCCCCAGAAAACAGGTCTGCTTCCTATAGCCATACTGACTGACTCCATCCACCCAAGAACCTCAATCAGAAACCCGGGTTCATGGCTGATGAATCACCAAGTCCTGTCCAGACTAATATATAAAATCTCTTCTGATTCAACCTTCCTCTCCAGCCCACTGCCCCTGCCCATTTCAGGCCCCTACCGGTGCTCTCTTGGGTTATTAGACCTGCCCCTTACCTGATGGCCTGACTGTAGCTGTTACACACACACACTCCAATACTAGCTGCCACAGATAAAACCTCCAAAACACAAAACTTATGCTCAACACAGTTGGGGAGGAAGAAATATCACTACCCCTCGAGGTTCTTCTAGCTAGTCTGAGCATCAAATTGACATAAGACAGTTTAATAAGACAAAAAAACAAAGATTAATTACATATGCATGTACAGGGATGCCATAGACATGGATGCTAAAGAGAGTCAGGGACAAGGAGGTGTATATGTCATCCCCAATCAAGGAGAAAGGGGTAGGGGGTCTGTGAGTAAAGCAACTCACAGGAAAATGAAGAGAATAAATGTTTGATAAACAAATGTTTACTGGGCCACACAGTAATAATGAGGGGACACAAAGAGGAATTTTAACTGACTTAGCCACCTCCCTCCCTGTCTACCACATCTAGTTTACATTGTAATATAGCTATGTAAGGTGATAGCTCTCTTCCTGGAGCGGCCCTCTATCTAAATTCTTTTTATGCTGTCAGGGGGCGGGAGGTTGAAGTTTCTTTCTGAGTCTTCTGAGCCCTGACTGTTCACAACTATGAGATAATCTGCATGTCACAATGGCACAACTTGGGGCAGCCTGCCCTGGTCCCTACAACACCCTGCCCCTTACTCAGGAACCTTCAGTGCTTCCCACTGTCTAGAAAAAAAAAACATGGAAAATGCTTTTCAAGGCTCTTTGTGATCTGAAACCCTGCCCATGTATCTGGCAGAGACTCAAAATTGATAATGATGGTAATGCTACATCTAACTGCTCGTTTCTGTGCCATGCTCCGTGCAAGAACATTACTCGGACTATCTCGAGTCTCAGCTCAGTGGAGTCGCCCCCGCGCAAATGTCTCCAACCACTCCCTGACTTCCAAAAGACAGGTAATATTTTGAATTCTGACGTGTCCTCTTAATTCCAGCATTTATGCATCTCAAAGCTCAAGTTAGAAATGTTGCTTAATTGACAGAGAAAATCCAGGTCCCTTTCAAGAGCACCATGAAAATGCAGAATACTGTGGGGGTAAGTATCCTAAAGCAATTAGCTGAGAACAAAAATAAACCATTATATAAACACTCAACTGGTTAGCTTCCTGCAGATCGAGGTGGAGATACCAGAACTAGGGGAGAAAATAGAATCCAACTTTTTTCCCTGCCTCTTCTCCCAGTTCACTCTAATTCTCTTTGAAAATGAGGCTTCCATATGGCTAATATTAGGTCTCTGTAGCATTAGGAATCTGTAGCCCTGGCTCATTAATACTCATTAACAGGAAAGGCTCATAATAACAACCCTTCGCATCTGTGCGGCCCTTTACAGTTTTAAAACGATGTTGTGTGTATTATCTCATTTAATCACCTTTAATCCACGGGATGCAGGGGCCAGCTAGAGGAGCACACTGATTGAAGGGAAGGATGCCCACACTCCCCGACCTTGGGGAAAGGTAAGACCAAGGGATGCCTGAGATGTAATAAGGAGTCGAGGTGGGTAAGTCAGCTCAGTTTAAGGCTCTGAATTACATAGCATTTCTAAAAGAAATATCGCCAATGCTACTTGCAAGAGAATAAAGAAACAGGAAGGGATTTAACGGGGTTGCCTAGAACAGGTCTGGCTTTAATGAGCAGTTAAGAGTTAACTTGTAATTAGCATATCAGAATGTGGCCCATCAAAGACTGGCTTGGTTTCTTTAGCAGCAATGTGCTTAAAAAAAAATCACACATTCTCTGGCTGGATAAATACCATTCTTGCACTTGGTTTTAATTTTCTCCATAAGCCAGGAGTGACGTTCCCACTTGTGCAATGTGGACACGCCCCCTCCCACAAAAGGTGGTTTGAGGTAACGGGGATGGAATGCGGAAGCTCCAGAATCACAGTGACGTGCTCAGCTCCTTCGAAACCCCTGCCGTTTGCAAACCACACCAGCTCTCTTAAGCTGGAGCTTCCCCTTCTGTGTAAAGAAAAACAAAAAAACAAAAAACGGATGACAATAATCCTTACTTTACAATGTGGCTGTGAAAAATCAAATAATCCAAATGACGATTTGACAAGTAGCAAATGCTCACCTAAGTTTTACAATTAGTATCATTACACAGAGATCTCTGTGTGCTTGCTTACCTCCCCCACTAGACTTTGAGCCTGAAGGGCAGGGACCACCCTGCCCTCTGGGTCCGTCTAATACTCTAGGGTGGGGCAAGCCCCCTGCCACTACAACTGCAGGGTTAGATGGGTCAATCTAAGCCAGATGTTTAAACGGTGCACTGCATGTCGTAAGTACATGATCACTGTTGGCTCTTATTGCTATAGTCTGTTAAGTTCATATGGGTGGCCTGGAAATGTGTCTAAACTCAAGAGAAAAGCTCCTTCCATGGTGGTACAGGTAGTAGATGAGGACTGGTCCCAAGTCAGGAGAGAGGGTTCTCAACCATCCATTAAATGAGAATGAGTGAGAGGCACCTTGAGGACCTCCCACCGTGACATGGCACCCTCCAGGGCTGGAGCTGTACATGGGCTTAAGGGGCCTGTCTTCTAGTCCTGGGGGGATGCTAACCCAGAAAATACACTGAGTCTTGCATCCGGTGCAAAAGGAAAGTGATACTGTCTGCATGGAAAAGTTCTAAGGGTTCAATGAACTGAGGTCTAAGGGCCAATGACAGGTAATAGGCAATACATGCTTCCTTATTTCCTTTCTCTCCCTTCCCCAGCTTGCTATGGTTTAGAGTCTATGGTCATAAGAAAGGATTGGGTGAATCACAAATAGAATGAAACACTATGTTCCTGTATGTTACCACATCAGGGAAAGTAGTTTTAACAGTTTCTCTGCTGATTACCTTCTGTTGTGTGCATTCTAGAGCAAGTGCCCACCCGAGAGGAAATGACCCTACTTTCTGGGAAATATTGGCATGGAGACCTCAGACCACCTGGGGAATGGCTGAACCAATAGCCAAGGTCTTTGCAAGAAGGTCGGCCCAGCTCTGGGCCTTGAATTTCCAGGCCTGTTGCTCCTGGCTTGGGGTCAAGGCCTTCTTACTGTGTGTGATGTGATGGCTAATTTTAAGTGTCAACTTGACTAGGTCATGGGCTACCCAGATATTTGGTGAAACATTCTGGGATGTTTCTGCCATGCTACGTTTTAGATGAGATTAACATTTAAATCAGTAGATTGCATAAAGCAGATTGCCCTCCCCAGTGTGGGTGGGACTCCTCCAGTCAGCTGAAAGCCTGAATAGAACAAAAGGGCTGCCTTACCCCAGATAAAGAGGGAATTGCTCCTGCCTGACTGCCTTGAGCTGGAACAGCCTTCTCCTGCCTTCAGACCCAAACTGAAACACAGGCTCTTCCTGGTTCTCAAGTCTGCCAACTGCAGATTTGGGGAGTTCTCAGCCTCCCTATTCATGTGAGCCAATCCCTTACCATAAATCTATTGTATCCTGTCGTCTATTTCTCTGAAGAACTCTAATACACTGAGTCATTCCCTTGAGCTACAAGTAGAGTGAAATAATCATCCCCTTCGCGGTGCCCATCTTGCTTATTGGCTGCACATATTGCTATTAATCAGTGCATCCTGCTGAACCTGCCCCAAACCTCGGATCCTCTGCAAAGGAGGTCTTGGATGAGTTCAAGCAGCAGGAAGGGAAGTTCCGTGGACTAGTGGTTCTCACAGTGTCACTCCCAGACCACTAGTATCAGCATCATCTGGGAACTTGTTAGAAATGCAAATTCTCAGACTCCATCTGAATCAGAAACCCTGGAAATAAGAGCCAAGCAATCCGTGCTCTGCCAGCCCTCCAGAAAACCCTGAGGCCCACTCAGCATTGAGAACCACAGCTCTACAAAGCTTGGTGATGGGGGCAATGGGCATATCCACTGAAGAGCTGGAGCAAAGGAGTTCAGAAATCTAGATTCAGGCTCCGACTCCACTCCTCGCTATCCCTGGGACCTTGAGCAAATGACCTCACTTCTGTAAGCCTCAGTTTCCGCATCTCCAAATGGACATAATAATGTATATCTTCCCAGATGTTCCTAGTTACCTGGGATTATAATCCTCCTATAATCTGAGGAATTAACATGCACAAGGTAATAACCTGGACTTTACCCAGAGTTTCAGCTCTCAAACTTTTCCCTTCCCTTCCCTGCTGGCCAAATAATTCTTGTCATAGTTCCCTGAAAATGCCCAATTCTTTTTCATCTTTACAGTTTTCTCGTGCTGTTCCTTTTACGTTAGTACTTCCTGAATTTTAATATGGCATATGAGTTACTTGGGTACCATACTAAAATGCATATTCTGATTCATTAGGTCTGAGGTACGGCCTGAGATTCTGTATTTCTAAGAAGCTCCCAATATTGCCTATGTCTCTGGTCTGGGGACCACACCTTGAATAGTAAGGGTCTAACCAGCATGGCCAGCTTCCAATTCCCGCCTGATAAAGTTCTCCTCACCTTCCACTCCCCAGCTGTAATGCTACCACATCTACGAAGACACTGAAAATAGACTAAAGTAAGTGTTGAAGAACAGGAAGGTCAGGGGCGGAAAGAGCCCCTAGGGGAGGGAATATGTCATCATCCCTTGCATGAGGAGATCAGCGCTCCAACAAGGGAAGATGCCAGGACGAAGCAGCCGGGAGAGACCATGACTGAGAAATCAGAGCAAGGGTCTCAGGTTTATTGAACAAAGAGCTGTAGAGAACCAGCTTGAGATGATATTCACTGAGTCAGATAGTAATGGGAGAAGAGTAATGGGAGAAGGCAAGGAGGGAAGGAAGCATGTAATCAGGGTGGGCGTGGACACTTGGTTTGGGGTGTCTATAGATCACCCAGTAGGCATCTGGATATTTGGGTCTGCAGCTCAAAGGTAGGTCTGCGCTAAGAGGTTAGATCTGGAGTCACCTGCATGCAGAGGTTGTCATAAATGTGGCTGAGATTGTCCAGAGGAAGATGGAGACAGCACCAGAACTGCATGGCTGGGAGGGTACCTTCCCACACCCACCCATGCCAGTCCTATCTCAACCCCCTATAATAGTCTGTTCTTCATACCCACCTCTCCTCAACCCAGGGTCTTTGAGTGACTAGAGATCTGGATAGGGGCTTTCATATCCCCTTGATGGAAAAAATAAGTGAGGATTGTGGGAGCAGCTAATTCTGGGTTTGAACCTCAGCCGTACCACCTAATAGCTATGTGACTTCAAGCACATTGACTCAGCTCTCAAAGTCTCCATTTTGTTATCTGTAAAATGAGAGCAATATCATATCCCCAGCTGGATAGCTGGGGACTCAATAAGACACATATATGTTTATGTGCTTCCCAATAGATGTTTAGGAAATGTGAGCGCCTTTCTCCCTTCTGTGCTCATTGCTGCCTCAAGGCCAAGAATTAAATAGTTCTTGGTGGTGATACCCTTGGGTAGTGGCCATTTTCAAATCTGCCTCTTCCAACCTATACTTCATGGGACCCAGGATGCTTGACCTACCCAAAGCAGAGGTTTCTGTCACCATCTTTCTGTGTCTCACATAATCTCATGCACCTCTACTTCCCTGACCCCAACTCCATACCTGACTCTTAACACTATATATATAGCTGCTCACATCCCTGAATGCTATATCCCATCTTAAATATTTGTTGAATAAATACCTTTACATATGAGAAATCCCAGGCTCAGAGATGTCAAGAAACCCAAGATCACACTGTTGCCTTAAATCCACAAACAGTTGAGTATAAAATCCATGCAGTTTTCATTTCTCAATGACAACTGTACTTGTTTTCACTTGAGTAAGACTTTCAAATTATTTTCATTTTTAATTCTACTTCTCTCAAGCCAAAGTTCATGGTTTGCAAATGAACCCAAATGGCTTCTGCATTTGCCAAAGTCATTGTCTGTCCAAGAGGGGAGTATTGCCCAGGGGTCATCATATGTAGATGCTGCCTCTAGTGATGTGGCTACGAGAAGTTTCCCTGGGGCATAAGGACTCCAGGGGTCAATGCTTTTGTTCCTGACTTTGCACTGCCTCTTGGCAATGTGCTAATGCCTCCCAAACCAAGAAAGCTCTAGTCAAAGTGGTTGATATTGCAGGACGCTCCTAAGAACTAGGAAGTGGTTGATATCGCATGATGCTCCTGAGAACTAGGAAGAATTCATGAAGACAAGAAAAACAGATGATGTTAGGAAACAAGCAGAGTAGCTTCATTCCTCATGTTTTCAACTGGGCTTCCTAGGAGGGGGTACACAGCACGATGCTTCTCTCTTCCCCACCCCTCTGGTTCTCCCCACCCACTCTGGAGCTGAGCTGGGCCTCCACCCACCCATCAGACACTGCAGACCCGTTATCACCAGCCAGCATCCTCCTAAGATATGTTGGGCTCTCTTGACTTCATAAATAATTGCATGCCCCTGGTAACAGGTCTCTATTTCCTAGAACCTTTAATTAAATAAGAAAACAAAGCATCCCATTCAGGGCTCACAGTTCAAGCTTAACAGCATTCGGCCCAAGCTGTAGTTCATAACTGGGAGGCAGTGATGGAGGGTTTGTTTATTAATAATGCACCAGCTATAATTACCAGGCCACCACAAGATCAGCACACTCACTGGGCTCCTTTGCTCTCTGCCATACACTGCTTTTTACTCTGAAGCTGCACAGAAGAACTTGTAAAAAGGCCTAGGCAGTCTACTCCAAACGTTGAGAAGCAAGCACTCTACAGATTCACACACCAACTTAGTAGAGTTTGTAATCATATAAGTATGCAGTTAGACTGAAGTCCATCTTCCCCACTAGGCTGTGAACTCCATGAGGGCAGGGCTGGTTCCCATTTTGTTTGCTTTTGTTTCCCAGGAGACAGTATTTATAACATGAGTAAATGAATGAAAGATACACATAGATAGGGTAGAACGTCTTTCTAACCTGTCTCTTTATTCTGGCATTCAGCCACAGGCATGCTGAGAATCTGTGGGGAGAAAGCTGGACAACTGAGTCTTGGGAGCTCAACCAGCTACAGTGATCTGGCCCCATGAGGGTCAGCAGCCAGAATCATATGGTCTGAAGGGCACTGTGAACCATCTTCCCTTAGGGTCCAAGTCGATGGTCCCAAAGCTGACAGATTTGTTTCATGGGGACAATGGCTGGGATCCAGTAGTTCAATGTCAGATAGGGAGACCTTTGCGGACACTGAATTCACACTCAGACTACCGTGTATTATCCGCATCTTCACCACATGTACAACCTGTGTTTATCCAAATGAGTGAACCCCATCCATATCCCAGGACCAGCAATGAGGGTTATATGCGTGGGAACCATCCTTTAACTCCACCCAAATCTCATTTGACCCTGAGCTGGCTGAAACAAATCAATACTTGACTCATACATCTTTCTGTACCAGGAGCTCTCCATTCCCAGACAGCAGCCTGTGTGACCATGAGGCAGAATCAAAATCAGAGCAGAAGAGGGGTTGGGGAGTTCCAAGCAGAAGGAAGCCTTAGCCCACTTCGCTGCATGCCGTCCTCATGGACCCTGACCTTGAACTCTGTCAGTGCTGAACTTCTACCTACCAGCACCTGTGTTCTTTCCTGGGGGCATCCTCCCAGGGCAGAGCTCCCTTTGCCCATCTAAGTGACAGGTCAGGAGGTGCTAGGAAATGAACACATCCCCACCCTGCTCCGCACTCCACCCCCTGAAATAGCCTTCAACCAACAACTGATGAGGGTTGGTGTGTAAATACCCCAGTTCTCTCACCCTTCAGGTGATGTAATTCTGGGGTGTGTTCTACACTGACTCCCAGAAACTTGCCAGTGGGTTAAACTCCAGCCACCACCTTCTATTGGCCACCTTCAGTCCCTCATTCATTTATTCATTCAATATACATTTTTTGCAGACTTCCCATGTCGTGGGCACTGTTCTGGAGCTGCGGATAGATCCACAGGTTTTTTTTTAAATCCCTACTCTTATGGAGCTTTTCTTCTAAAGAGGAGTCAGCAAGCTACTCCACATCTGGCCCGCTGATTATTCTTGTAAAGAAAGTTTTACTGGAACAGAGCCATGCCCATTTGTTTACAAATGGTCTGTTTCCACACTACAATAGCTAAGTTGAGTCACTGTGACTGAGACCTCATGGCTCACAAAGCTGAACATTTTTTCTACCTGTCCCTGCTTAGAAAAAGCATTCTGACCTCCATCCTGGAGCACCCCCTAGAATGCTAGATACTGAAGATACAGCAAGGAGGAGACACTCCCTGCTCTCAGAGCTTGTGTTCTAGAAGCCCAACTATGAGCCAGGCAATGTTTAGGACACTGGGGATTCTGCAATGAGCAATGCAATATTCTAGAGGGCTTATGTGCCAAGCTCTGGGCATGGCACTGGTACAGAGACAAACCAGACTCACAAAATCCTCACCCCCATGGACTTCCCAGTCCAGCTGGGAGTAAGGCAATGAACAAACAATACACAGCTTCTGATGACAGTAAATACTGTGGAGAAAGTAAGCAGGAGCTGGGATGTCCTACATGTATTCATTCCCCAGTCTTCCCCTTGTGCAGTCATTTTGGGTACAAATGGAGGACCTGATATGGATGCAATCCTGTTAAATTCCATCCAGTTGGGCTGGACCTTTGGTCCCAGACTGTTGAGATGTGAAGAGGGACAGAGCCAATGCTGTCAGGCTCCCAGGAGACCAGCCCGACACCCCCACACCAAGCCCCCGGGAGGCAGTGCCCACAGATGCACAACACACCCTGTGTATCTTCTCATCTCCTTCTCTCAAAAGGAGACGGCTAGATGTGCATGTGTGTCTAACACTTTAAAGCAATCTTTACTGCTTCGTTTAACTAAAGTATTTTTCCACACAAGTTCCCCCGCTCAAGCCTTCCCTCTAATTACCATTTTCCTTTTACATTGTGTTGTGTAGAGCTCACAGGAGTGAGCTCATGGTGAGTGAGAGCCCCCAGGGTGGCAGGGAAAATAAGGCCTGGCTATTAGGGGGCTCAGTGAAGCGTTAGCTTCTACATCTTCCCAGCAGGGGAGAGAAACAGCCCAGAAACTGCCCGCACCAGGCCAGACGCAGCACCGTAGGACCTGGCTCTGAGATGGGTTTGTGAGGTTAGGAAATACCATTGACTTTGAGGGGGATGCAGAAGCTCTGTTTAAAAGTCTGGAAAGAACTGGAAAGTTTCAGTTACTCTGTGGATGGAGACGCAACCAGCTGCACCACCAGAACCTGACGCCTTCATGCATACTCTGCATTCATTCAATAAGTAGGCAGTGAGTGCCAACTATAGGAGTTGGAGGAGTTGATATATGCCAAGCAGTTAGAACGGTGCCTGGAACATAGCATGTGATCCATCAGTGCTCAGCTATTATTGCTATTACTACGGCACCTCGGCACCTGCCTTCATGCATTCACTCATTCGCTCACCCCAGTCTTCCAGCTGAGGGTTATGACATCCCAGTCTGCTGGAGGCACAGAGGAACAGGTGAGGATGGATGTGACTTGTCAAGGAAAGAGATGCAGGGCAAGGGAGGAGAAGGGGAGGGATGCTGGCTTGCATTCTCGGAAGGATGTTGCTGCCGCCCGTTCACTGAGACAAGAATCCAAGGGAAAGCCTGTGCTGCGGGTCGGGGGTGGGGTTGCATGATGAGTAGAGCCACCCGTGGACTTCCCAGTAGAGATGTTCACTGGGTGCTTGGGTGTGAGCCGGGGGCTCAGAGAGAAGCGGGGAGAGCAGGGTCAATCCCAGCTGTGGCGTGGTGCTGCCGAGGGGCTCCACTCCCAGATCTGGCCTGATACTCAGGGGTGATCAGAGAGGGGACTGCTGGGGTCCTGGGGTGCTAGCACAGGCTAGCTTTCAGAGCGTCTTAAGGGAAAACCAAGGGCGGTGATTACTCTTGAATGCAGCCCAAGAAGCAGGTAGGACCCAGCTGATAGCCCACATTTGATTTGCATATATAAACAAACACATTATATATATTATAATATATATTATATTATTGTATATCTAACGTGCCAGCAGTCTGAGATATCATTGACCCCTTGGCCAATGTTTGCTTGAAGACTGAACAAATGAATGAAAATAACAACAGCCAAGGCATTAACTATTGATCACTACTATGTTTCAGACACAGTTCTAAACTATTTGACATTGACATATGTTAACTCTCTCTCTTTCTCTCCCTATCATATATCCGTAGGTACTGCGTAGCCAGGCTCTGTTCCAAGGGCTTGACAAATATTAACTCACGTCCTCACTGCAACCCCATGACAAGCTAATATTATTATTTTGCAGCTACGGAGAATGAGACACAGAGAGGTTAAGTAACTTGTGAAAGGTCTCACAGCTATTAAGTGACAGAGCTGAAATTCAAACCCCGGCAGCCAGGCTGCAGGGTCCCGGCTCCTCCCTGCCATGCTTTTGCTGCCCCCCAACTGCAGCGCAGCTCCTGACCCCGAGCCCGGAGCTGGCTGGCTCACAGGAGGGGTGTGGTCCTCTGCTGCCTGGGCTAGAGGCAGCCCCTTCTCTGGGGCCCCTGCCAGAAGACCAGCCCTACGTGCACCCTTTGCTTCCTTCCTTCTGCTCAAGGGGCCAAGGACAGTCCCAGGCCCCTGGCTGGGCATCAGGGACTGGAGTCTTGGTGGCAAGATGTTGGCTCAGCAATTCAGTGCGGGTCGCCACCTCCAACTTTATTAGCCATCTTTTAAAATAGACTTTCCTTTTTCCAACCCTCCCACTGACCACTCGATGCTCATCTTTCAGCACACCCACCGTGCTTCCCTGTCATCTTCGTGTGCTGCTTAGACCATCGCAGATGTGCTGACTTTCTACAAAACAGCAGCCTCCTGAGAGAGAATTTTCTTTCCCTCTTTTAATAATGCCATTTTCTAGCTGGGCTTTTTCTTGTTGAAAGATGAGGCTTGGATTACTGATCGTTCAAGCATTAATTTCAGCATTTGATCACATGTACAGAATGGAGGCAGAGAGTCTTTAGATGAGCATGCAGTCCCAGTCTTGTACTTTGCAAAGGAAACAACCATTCTCAGAGAAGGAGCTTGGCTCACCTGAGATCACACAGCCAACGAGTGGCCAAGCCACGCTGAGGTCAAAACTTGAAACAGTTAACATTGCAGTGTGGAGATTTCATAATAGGAGTAATAATGGTTCATGTTCATCACAGCATTAAAGCTTATAAAGTATAAACTTTAGTGCTCCGGTCTCTGGACCCTCTGTCCTCTACTGGCTTATGAACTTCGTCATCTCATCTAGGAGGGAAGACCCTCTTCTTCTAAAGTCTGCTGTCCATGATTCCCACATGTGGAATTCCATGTGCCCTGTAAGAATCAAATGCCCACAATGACATTTTAGATTCATCAAAAGGCAATGACCACCTACTTGAGAATCTCGTGTCAATTCCAGAGTCACCCCATGGTTAACTTAGCAGCCCAGACACCTCCTGTGCCTCTTCCTACTGGTGTCTGTGTTTCCCCTGGGGTGGCAGGAAGGCACTGGGCTTCCTCCACCAAACCAAGAAGTGTCTTCCCTATAAGGGCTCAGCATTGATGGATGTCAACATTGGTAGACCCATAGGAAGTGTTTCCCACCCTATAGATTGGGAAACTGAGGTCCAGAGAAGGTAAGTGGCTTGCCCAAGATCACACTTTGAGACAAGAAACACGCCTGCACCAGTTGTCTCTTGTCCCCTATATTCTAGATACCCAACATCAGCCTCTAGCTAAACACTGCCTTGAGCCCAGCTTCTCTCATTGTCTTGTTAAAAAAAAATTATTCCATGGTGGATAGCAACAAAATTGTAGGGGAGTAGCAACTCACCTAACCTCATCCCTAAGCCCCACCCCCAATTGTCCAACTCATGGTCCTCGATCTTGGCTTCACATCAGAACCCCTGTGGCACTTTAGAAACATTCAGATTCCCAGGCCCCACCACAGACAAAGTATATACAAGTCCTAGGGAGTGGGGCCCCCACATCTGTGTTTTTTTCACAAGCTACGCAGAGTATTCTAACAGGCAGCCAGGAGTGGGCAAGACTGGTCCACCTGATGGCCAAGAATCACATCAGCAAGTTTGAATCATTGTGATTGAAACGGAATGTAACTAATTATATTTTTGAGCTTCAGAAGTCTAATTCAAATACAATTAAAACATGAAGCTGACGAAGTGTGACGCGTTGCTGACCAGTGGAGCGCTTTCTAAGTCACACCCAATTCTGGAGGGTGAGCATGAAACTTCTCCACTCACCCCTGCTTGCAAAAAAGAACATATCTGACCATATATCCATGAAGTATAACATGCTTCACTAGTGAACACCGCAAATGGCCCAGTACATAAAGGACCATTTTCTGTTCATAGGCAAATTAAGGAAAATAAGTGGTAAACAATAAAAGTTACAGATAAAAATTAATCTTAGTGCTCCCACATGGTCTTTCTCTAGTACTTGCTCCTAAAATCCAATCTGCCTTCAGATCAAGTATGAAGTCTAAGTCCTGAGTCAAAGGACAAGGTTCATACAGAAGGCAAAAGGGTACATTGAGATGCCTGAAATTAAACAGGGGTCAGTAAGGGACTCGGAGGAATCATACTCTGAGCCTCATGCCCCCCAACCCAGACATTCACCCTGTGCGTGGCTGAGTGAGATGACACTTCAGGGAGCCAGAGAGCATCCTTGGAAGTGACAATTTGGCAGCAACTGCATGGCCTGATGGGAGAGGAGATGGGGTGGAGGCATTTCATCCTAAAGCTGAAGAAGGATAATAAAAATCAAGGGGTTTTTCATGTGTTTTAAGAAATAACGAGACAGTTAATGTTCAGGTTTCCCCCTGAAATGAAAAGGGACACCTGTTCTGCTACATGAGAGGAAAAGAAAGGTGGAAATAGGCATAGGTTCAGGGCTGAACGCTTTCCTGACTGCATTATACTTGAATCTTTCATGTTTATCACCTGCTCCTGATTCAACCGTCAGCCCAACTATGATGATGAGTCCTTATAATTCCCCCCATTCTGAGAAGGAGGGAGAAGATGTTTGGAGTAGTCAAGATTTCCCCGTGATCCCACAAGCTAGGAGCTGATGAACCAGATTCAACCCAGGCCCTTCTAACCCCAAGTGCAGAGAGATGTCTTTCCACTGTGGAGCCAGGGCTCTGCCAGGATTCAGTAAAAAGCTGACAGGCAGGCAAGGGGAGCTTTCATTGTCCATTTTAGGGAGAGTCTTCTTGGCCATTGGACCAGAATATTGCACTGGAACTTTCTCAAGCTGGAAGTATCCGAAATACTGGCTTTTAGCATTTCTGGGTAGTAAAATGCATCTGTTATGAAGGTCCGCATAGACTTGCTTTCCTCTGGCTTCCTTTCTGCTGTTATTCACCTTCCCTGGGTGTCACTGTCTTAAACCCTCAAAATGTCTTTTTGCCCTCCTCTGGGTTGCTCACCCTCCTTCCTCCCTTGGGGAGTCAGCAGTTGCTCCCTTCCTTTCTGTAGTTCTGCTATGCCTTGGGGCAGGACGGAAGCCAGCCATCCAACAGGACAAGAGGCTGAGCCCAATACACTGGAGGGATGGTCCAGAGAGTCTGAGCCCAGGACAGAGAGGGAAAAGCCAGGGAAACCAATGTTTATGTGCCAGACACTGGGTTAAAGGCTTTATATCCATTATGCCATTTGATTTTCATGATAAACCTGTGATTTTGTCCCCCATTTCACAGATGAGAAAGCTGAGACATGGGCAAGTTAAGCAATTTGCCTGAAGTCATACAGTGAGTGTCAGAACAGGCTTTGAACCCAACACTGACGTGAAAGCCAGTGTTATTTCCACAGTACAATGCATCCCTGAGGACTAGGGGACACCAAAGGGAATGGGTGGGTGGGAGTAAAGTCACAGGCTTCTGGCAAACATCAGGAATGGCTCAAACTGAAGCCCGGGATATTAGTAAGAATCCTTATAGGTATAAGATAGCGTGCTCAGGCTGGGTCATACAAGAACATTTTAATAAAGAAACATTCACAAAGGTGTGGGCAGAGCCTTGGAAAACCATAGAGTGCAGACGTCAGGGACCACCAACGGGAGCTGCTCTGACCCGCCCAGGGCTTGGAGGAGCGAGGCCAGCAAGCAGTGGCTGGAAGCTGGAGAGGGAATGTTGCGTGGAGAGGCCTGAACGGGAACTAGGGCCCTCTTAACAGACAGGAGGGTGGGTGGAGAAATACCGATCCTGACCTCACTGTCGTCCTTCCCTTATGGCCCTCTGCAGCCAGCTGAGCGTAATCCCACCAGGAAGCCCAGCGATGTAATCCTTAGAGGTCAGCCTCCAGGCAGAGCTGGGAGGAAAAGGGGGGGAGTGCTCCCGGCAGAGAACACAAGAAGCCCACCCTCCCAGTTTCAGCGAGAGGTGAAACCCACAGAGTCCCCAAGTCAGACTGATGGAGCAGGTGTGGGGTCTGGGCCCCGCGGGGAGCCCGGGGAGATGAGAGCTGCCTGCCAAGACATCCCTTTCAAGGCTCCCTCTGTGATCCTGGCTTCAACTGTCTTAAAAAGTTAGTTGTCTGACCAGTGCCTGGTACCTGCTCCTCTTCCCATCCTCGCTGCCTTCAGGGAACATGGTGGTTCCACCAGAGGCTTTGACCTAGACTCAAATCCCAGCTCAGCCTCTTGCCAGCTGTGTGATCCAGAACAAGTGACTGAACCTCTCCCTGTGTCCCTTTCCTCACCAGTAAAATGGGTACAAGAATAGTGCCTCGCTTAACGGAGTGCTATAGAAAAGGAATAGAGCAGATGGTTACTGTGGTGCCTGGCACATACCAAGAAATCAAAATGATTAGTGATTATCATTTTACTATTCTCCCGCACAGATATTTAGTGAGCTTCAGGCCATGAACTGGAAGAACTGTCCGCAAGATGCACGAGGTTCTGCTAAATGTCTGTGTAAGGATGTACCAGTGACTGACCAAATATAAGTGGATGTGGTAATGGGCAAGAATAAGGGGCCTCTGAAGAGGGACTTGGAGGCTTTAGCAGTAAATCAAAAGGAAACCAGAGGTTGAAGCTAGTAAGTTAAAGGCAGCAATTACAAAGTGTAACTCAAATGCATGTGAAGTTGGAAGAGTCACATAGGAAAGGACGGATCCCCAGCCTCCCTCAGCAGCTGTAGGTAAGGAATGTTGATCGAACACAAGCGGCAGCCATGGAGTGCGGCCAACACTGCACCTGGACATTTCTGGGTTTGGTTTGGGTTTTCAGCCTGGAGCCAAGCACTCTTTCCCAGAGTGGGGAGAGCAAGTGTTCCTGGGCATTTCAGAGGCGTCTTTGCACACGGTCTTGGCAAAGACCATTTGCATAGAAGTTGCTGTATTTGCACAAATCACTACAGGAGCAAATGGGGACAGAATGAGCAAAAACAGTAAAAATAGGTTGGTAAAGACTTTTAAGAGTTAAACTCTTAAAGATTATTATTACATAAGCTGACACATCTCTGCAATTGGTCTATCCATGGTCCTGCTCTAAGAAAGCCAGTTGCCAATAACCCCACAGACAAGCAAGGTGGAAAGGGGACAGTTCTCTGCCTGGAGGGCCATGTGCTGGAGGCTGGCTGGGAACAGAGGTGCTGCCCTCTGGGTTAGCTCTCTGGGCAGCCAAACCAGAAGTGGAGTAGGGCCAGAAGGAAGCTGGGTCCAAATCACATCACCAATATGTGGTGGTCCAGGAGCAAAAGCATAAAAGACAGAGAGTCCAGAGGTACAGACGAGGAGCAGCTTCCAGACCCCAGTGATGTCTTAGGCTGGAGCCATTTCTGAATTAAAGAACAGAATGGTTGATGTCTTCTGGATCCACAACCACAGGCAAGGAACACTCAGAGGAGGTAAAGGGGCAAAGAGCAAACTGTGACCAGGCGAACATGTCCCAGCATGGGCCACTGTGTGAAGTCATTCATTCATTCATTCACTCAATTAGCACAAATTTATTTATCACCTACCTTATGCCAGCTCCTATTTCAGGCAGAGGGTATGAAAGAGCCATGAAGAAACAAATCAGGTTACTGCACTCATGGATCTCATATTTTATTAATGGGAGACAGATTAAAGCAAATAAATTAGTAAATATATAACTTCAGGTCAAGACAAGTATTACATAAAGTAGATAAATAAATAAAGTGTGTTAAGGGGAAAGAGGGATGAGAAGGGGTGAGTAAACATACAACAGCTCCCACCTTCACCTTCTCCCTGACTCAGTCTCACCTGCAGGGAAGGGCACATCACAGTGAACGGGCTGCACCCACTCTAAGGGACAGACTGGGTGTCACCTTCTGGTGGGGGGAGAGGGTGTCAACTCATTTTCAGGTGGGTATCTTTTTTTTTCTTTTCTTTCCCTCTTCTACCCAAGCAGCAGGAATAGCCAACCCAGAGCCCAGTCTCTTGGGGCAGACCTGGCTGATGCCCTTCATCTCTCTTTCGTTCATGTGTGCTGAGCAGCAAGGTGCTCTGTGAGGCAGGGCTTGCTCTGTCAGAACTTGTCTGGCCATCTCCTGTCTCTTCTGCCTCTTTCCTACCTGCAACCTGAGTGCAGAGAGACCTAAGAACCAGACTTGGACATGAAACAAGGTGGATACCAAGGAGTAATGACAGTGAGGACAGCAGTAACCACCCACTGCAATCTGACCCAACTAGTTTAGGGCGGAGGGGCATCCTGTGTTCCATCCCACCTCATCAGCCATTTCCTGCTTTGGGTTTGGGGACCATAGCATGGTCAGCAATAACTTGATGATCCTCTACTATTCACTGGGTGTATCAGTCAGCTACTGCTGCCTAACAAACAACCACAAATCTCAGCAGCATACAACAATAAGGACCTATTTACTAGTGCATCTGTGGTTGGCTGGGTTTCTGTTGATCTTGGCCTGGCTTGGCTGGGCTGGGACAGGCATAGATGGGCAACTCTAGGCTAAAGGTCAGGCACCAGTCTATTCTACACTGCCTCCAGTGCCTTTCACTGGGACAAGCTGGCTAGCCAGGATGTGTGCTTTTCATGATGATGGCAGAAGGTAAAGAGAGCTAGCAAAACACCCAAGCTACTTTACAGCCTACGCTGGCTCCATCAGAACATGTCTGACCATATCCTGGTCTCTAATGGCACGATATGAAGTAGTCCACTTCTGCTCATAGGCCCCCTGGGCCAAAACAAGTCATGTGTCTGAGCTCCAACTCAAATGGCTGGGATCTGCATCTGCCTGGAGTGGAACAATGGCAAAGGTCATGGTTACAGAAAGGGGTAGACAATTAGGGTCAAAGACTCTTCATGCACACAACTCTCTTGGAAACCCTCTAGGGAGTAGAGGCATGGTCCAGGGAGAAAGGGACCTTACTTGGGGCACACACCTCAAATTTAAGGTCACCTTTGACTAGAGTTTGCTAATAAGGAAGCAGATAGCTCCTTATTAATGATTCTTTTTGAAAAACCTATATCCACTATTGGGCAATTACTCTCTGCTATATATCATCATTCTAGATGCTTTACAGGAATAAATCCGTTTTAATCCTCATAGAAGTCCTTTGAGGTGGGTTCAGTGGTCATCTTCATTGCACAAATAAAGAAACAGAGGCACAGGAAGGGAAAATTACTTGCTCAAGGTCACTGAGCTAGTAAGCACCGGAGCCAGGATGGGGACCCAGGCAGTCAGGCTGCAGCACACACACCCTGAGCACACGTCACAGAGGTGGAGCCCTCCACTCTTCTGCAGCGGAGGCTCCACTGCAGACAGTGTGCCTGAGGGTGCACGTCGCTAGTTGGTTCTGTGCCCTTCCACAATCTCAGAGGATGCTCCGGAACAGAAGAGGCTTTATATGTAGGGAGAGCAGGGGGCAGGCCTAGGAGTGGGACCCAGCTTGACTTAGAGAAGCTGCTGCTTGTTGGCGAGTGGGTGGTGGGGAGAAGGGCAGGAGCTCAGACCAGGCTAGCAAGGGAAAGAACTGGAGAAGGAGTTCAGGTGTCTGGGGGCCCAGGGAGGGGATGATGTGGGCAAGAGAAAGGCTGGGGGCCTCCAGTGGCTAGAAAGAGGCCCTCAGGATTAAAGGGAGGCTTGACTTTGAGACTTTACCCAGCTTATCACAGTCTCCCTCATCTCCCTAAACTGATGTGACCTGGGGCTCCCAGTCAAAGTCATACTGAGCGAGGGCAGAGGGGCAGGATAGGAAGGGCACAGGGACTAGGTGCCCTGGGGTCATACAGGAGGCAGCTGGAGGCTGTGAGTGGTGCATAAAGAGAGGAAGACAAGGATTCCCTGGAGGCACATTGCTTGTTTCTATTCAATTTGTTACTTACTTCAGTCACTCTGCTTGTTTTCTGTTACGATAAACAATAACAGTTTACTCAGGGAGCATTTTATAAGAGACCAGGCATTTGCAGACACAGGGATTACATCTGACACTCACAGCAATATCATGTGGGAAGCGGCACATTTAAAAAAATAATACCAGGGTTCAGAGAGGTTAAGTGGCTTGTCCAGAATCACACAGCAAATTAGAGAGACTGAAATCAGACCTTCACCCTCTTTGCCCTACACCATCCTCACACCTTTCCCTATAAGGACAAGCAGAATTAAGTCAGGCTTTGCTCTCTCAAGAGAAGGTGGGACTTTGTTCTGTATCAATCAATCACACTTTAGTATAATATATTCCCAGTCTATTCCAGAGAGTAAAAGAACTGCGTGCACTGGACAAATGCAACAAGAACTCCACCAAGGGGTAGAAGAGAAGTGGTGCAGTGAATACTGAAACAATTTCACCCACGCTCAGTTCTCCCTCCTGTGGGGCTCAGTTGCTGGAGCCAGGCTAACGGAGTTCAGGACAAGGCAGATGTCGGATGAAGACACTGAACTAATAATAAAAATTATTGAGTCTCTTCCAGGCTCAGGGTGCTGGGCTGAGCACTGTGGTAAAGAAAGCCCAGATGGGGAGTGGTGATAAGTAAGTGCATAAATAAGATTGTGAAGTAGGATGGGAGCTATAAAGACATTAACAGTCATGATGGACAGAGAGTTTTGAGTGTGGCAGAGTGGGGTTACTACTTTGGTTTGGGACTCAGAGAAGGCCTCTCTCAGAACATGCCATTGGGTTGAGATCTGAAGGAAGAGAAGGTGCCAGCCTGCCAATATCTGGTTGATTGGAAGAACAATGTCGGAATCCAAAGTAAAAGGAGGTAAAATGACAGTAGCAGTAACAACGACTGAATGCTAGTAGAAGCAGGCAGCACTTACACAGCACTTACTGCATGACAGGCGCTGCTGTGCCAAATTTAAGCACATTCTATCATTCATTCCACAGTCCCAGGAGGCAGGCCCTGCCACGATTCCCACTGGACACATGAGGACAATGAGGCACAGAGAGGCTAAGGGACTTCTCCAAGAGCAAATAAAAACCACAAGGAAACACAGCTGCTGGATGGTCAGTGGTCGAGCCCCCAGCGTCCCAGCACTGAGTCCCAGGAGGCAGGATGGCCAAAGAGCCCAGGGCTGAAACTGTGGGTAACTGGCAATATGTTCCAGTCTGTGTGCAGGAGCCCCATTTCTATTACTAAGGTCAAGGCCAAGAGTCCCCAGAGCAGCCCCACCAGAGGGATCTTGTCATCAGATAAGTGGGTTTCACACACACCTTGCCACGGACTCCCCCAGTCTGGAAGTGTCTGCAGCAGAGAGCTGAGTGGGAGGCCAGCCATACACTGCCCATTGCTGATCTCATTTTGATTATAAATAACACAGCTAAGAAAAAGAAACCCACAGGCAGGGCACTTTTATCATTAAACCCACTTGCTGGTCTGCCTGTTCTATAAGAGTGATGTGATGATCTGAATCTAAACTCAGCCACGGAGAACCACAGTGGGTCAGGAAATCAAATAGTTCACATCAAAAGATCCAGGCAGAAGGCTTCACCTCACCACAGACAGAAAGGTGCTTGCTCTCTTTAGAACTCCACGCTCCTCTTCCTGCAAGCCCTGACCTCAGCTAAGCATGTCATCAGCCAAGCCAGAGCACACTTCCCCTGCTCCCCTGTCCCTCTGTCTCTCCTTGTTGTGGTCCTGGTAATTAACAGAGCATGTGTCACATTATAGCATTACAGGCGTTGGACAGACACTGGGGAAGGAAAAGCAGATGGAAAGGAAGGGGGGAAAAGGGAGGTCCTGGCTACAGGGGAGGAAGAAGGACATTACAGAGCCTGGTCCCAAAGATCTCATAGCTAATGGGACAAAGGAGCCATGAACACATGACGACACCATTCAGCAATGGTTTAGGCAAGATCTGATCAAAATGGGGTGGCAGCCCAAAGCCAGCAACACCCTTTTCCGGAGAGGGCAGAAAAGTCCTCTGATCTGAGTCTGGGAAGGTGAATGCTTTTTCAGGTGGAAAAGGAAAGGATAGGCGTTCAGGCAGAAGAAGGGGCATATGCAAAAGCAAGACAGCTCAGAGAGCCCATCTGTGTAGGGAGACAAGACCAGGATGCCCAAAGGCTGTAGAGCCACCAGCTACATTCTAAGAGCAAGTGATGGCACCCACATCCATCTGCCACCCTCATCCAGACATCAGGCCCAGACATTTCTGCCTTATGTTTTCAGCTTTGTCCTTGACTCTGGTCCTCAATGCCACCACTGCCACTGTGGGTCATCCACCCATGCATGATCTCATTGCCAAACCTTTATTATTACAACAGCCTGCCTCCTGGTTGTCCTCATCCTCATGTATCCACTCTCAATGTCCCCCTGTTTCTGAGCCTGTTTTGGGGAGGCCACCTAGCTAAGGGTGACCCAAGGCAGGGGACCTCTGCTTCAGCTGGAACCCAGAGAGCCCACCAGAAGATGGGTTAGGAAGGAAGCTGACCCAACCATATATGGTCAATTAATATATGATAAAGGAGCCATGGACATTCAATGGGGAAATGACAGCCTCTTCAACAGCTGGTGTTGGCAAAACTGGACAGCTACATGTAAGAGAATGAAACTGGATTATTGTTTAACCCCACACACAAAAGTAAACTCGAAATGGATCAAAGACCTGAATGTAAGTCATGAAACCATAAAACTCTTCGAAGAAAACATAGGCAAAAATCTCCTGAATATAAGCATGAGCAACTTCTTCCTGAACACATCTCCTTGAGCAAGGGAAACAAAAGCAAAAATGAACCATGGGACTACATCAAACTAAAAAGTTTCTGTACGGTAAAGGACACCATCAACAGAACAAAAAGGCATCCTACAGTATGGGAGAATATATTTGTAAATGACATATCCAACAAGGGGTTAGCATCCAAAATACATAAAGACCTTACACACCTCAGCACCCAAAAAGTAAATAGCCCGATTAACAAATGGGCAGAGGATATGAAGAGATGGTTCTCCAAAGAAGAAATTCAGATGGCCAACAGACACATGAAAAGATGCTCCACATCACTAATCATCAGGGAAATGCAAATTAAAACCACAATGAGATATCACCTCACACCAGTAAGGATGGCCAGCATCGAAAAAACTAAGAACAACAAATGCTGGCAAGGATGTGGAGAAAGGGGAACCCTCCTACACTGCTGGTGGGAATGTAACCTAGTTCAACCATTGTGGAAAGCAATATGGAGGTTCCTCAAAAACCTAAAAATAGAAATACCATTTGACCCAGGAATCCCACTCCTTGGAATTTACCCAAAGAATACAAGTTCTCAGATTCAAAAAGACATATGCACCCCTATGTTTATTGTAGCACTTTTTATAATAGCCAAGATATGAAAGCAACCTAAGTGTCCATCAGTAGATGAATGGATAAAGAAGATGTACATATACACAATGGAATACTATTCAGCCATAAGAAAGAAACAAATCCTACCATTTGCAACAACATGGATGGAGATGGAGGATATTATGCTCAGTGAAATAAGCCAGGTGGAGAAAGACAAGTGCCAAATGATTTCCCTCATTTATGGAGTATAACAATGAAGCAAAACTGAAGGAACAAAATAGCAGCAGACTCAGAGACTCCAAGAAGGAACTAGGGGTTACCAAAGGGGAGGGGTACGGGAGGGCAGGTGGGGAGGGAGGACAAAAGGGATTGAGGGGTATTATGTTTAGTACACATGGTGTAGGGGGGTCATGGGGAAGACAGTGTAGCACAGAGAAGGGACATAGTGAATCTATGGCATCTTACTACACTGATGGACAGTGACTGCATTGGGATATGGGTGGGGACTTGATAATATGGGTAAATGTAGTAACCACATTGCTTTTCATGTGAGACCTTCATAAGAGTGTATATCAATAATACCTTAATAAAACTAACTGCAAAAAAAAAGAAAGGAAGCTGACCTGCAAAGACTAGAGAACCAAGGGGCAGGCCCATGGCCACACCCATGATGGAGGCATGAGTCATTCATTCATCCATTCATTCAACAATATTGTGGACCACTTACTCTGGGCCAGTCTCCGTCTGGGTACAGGGCACCCAAAAGACACCCAGTCCCTGCTGTCCCTGTCCTCATGGAGCTTGGAGGAGGCAACCATTAATCAAATAATCACACAAATAAATGTAAAATTACAAATCATGACATGCACTCTGATGAAAATTTAAAGTGGTCTCTGTGCTTACAGGGGTGGTGAGGCAGTCAAGGAAGACTTCCAGGGCTGGACATTAGAGCTGAGGTTGGAAGGGCAGGATAACAGGCGAGGGGTGAGGAGAAAGAGCAGTCCCATTAATTAGTTAAGAAAGCCTAGGAGGGCTGTCACCTGGATTTGAATCACGTCCCCACCAATGGTTAATTTTGGGCACATTCTTTCACCCTCGCAGGTCTTATCTGTAAAATGGAGATAGTAATTGTGTTTACCTTCGAGGCTTGTTATAAAGATTTAATAAGACAAAACATTGACAGTAGCTAGTACAGGATAAAGTAAGGGCTTCGTAAATGGGAGCACCAGTAACTGCCACCACGATGGTGGTGAGGATGACTACAGACACTGCTGGGGATGGTGGTGGTGGCAGTGGTTATGGGGATGATCAGGGTGAGCATATTGATGGCGGTCCTTGTGAGGATAATGAGGGTGACGATGATGATGAAGATGACTTTTGCACTCACAGCAACAGGTACTGCATGTGCAAATGCTCTGAGGTTGAAGGAAGCGTGGTAGGCATGCAGATTAGGGGTGCTAAGAAGAGGAGCCTGCTCTGTCTCTTAAGGTAAAAGGAGCCAGGCTCTGCAAATACCAGTTCACAGACTCTGGACCCCAAGCTTCTTCAAAATGTAATCGAAGAGCTCTAAAAAAGATCTAAGAGTGTGCTATTACAGTGATGACCCAGTTTCAGTAGAAATTCATTGATCTCCCTGCTTTAAAACATCCTGCCTTTATGCCAACAATACTACCAGGAAACCAGTGGTGACCAGGTGCCTATGATGCGCTGGGCAGTTATTCATGTGTCACTCCATTTGATCCTCATGACACTTACTAGGTGGCAGGCACCATACTGAGTGCTGATAACATGTAAACAGGACAGATATTAAGCCCATTTTACAGAAAGGAAAATAAACAAAGCATGGAAAGTTTAAGTAATTACCCAAGTCACATAGCTAATAAATAATAAAGACAGGGTTTCAACCCAGGCCCATGTGTCTCCTAGTTTAAGGCTTTTTCTGTACACCACAATGCCGCGTGGTGTGTAGGCAGAAGACTGGATTCACAGAGGCAAAGCTGCAGGACCCAGGCCCCGATCAACAAAGGTGCTCCCTTCTGCTTCATCCCTGGGTGGGGGCATCTCCCAGATGCTAGCAGAGTTCACGGAAGAAGTCCTCAAGCTGGGCGATTTGTAATTTGTAGTCACTGTTTATGAGACATGAAAGAGAGGAGAGGATGCAAATGTTCCCTGAAGCCCTGCCAGATGGGAGGCAGTTCCCGTACATGACCTCGTGGAGGCCAGTCCCATCCTTACTCAGCTATTCCTGCCTCCTACTCAGAGGATGAAGCAACTACAACCCAAAGGGGTTGTAAAACTTATCCAAGGTCACACGATTGGGAGTGTCATAGTTAAATCCAGGACTGACTACAGAGCCCAGCCTCCAGCCTTCAGTATCCCCCCAACCACTGTTCTTTTGTGGGGACCACACACTTGCATGTACACATGCACACACGCACATGCACACATGCACTCACACACACACAGCCAAGCACACTGACGGACCCTTAAATAGATTTTACCCCCACTGTGAATGCATAAAAATGTGTATAAACTCATAATGCTTTTAAAGATGCCCCCTCTGAGGCCAGAGGAGGAAGAGGGAAGCAGAGAGCTGCCTGCTCTCCTTATGTGTTTAGGCTGCAGCGCAGCTTTTAGACATTTCCACGCACCTGGCTGCCTCTTCCATGCCCCAAGTAGAGACAATACAGCTGAGGTGTCAAGGTTGAGGCTTTAGACACTGGAAAACAGGCTTTCATAGCAGGTTTCTTTCATATACAGTGTCCTCAACTCGTCCAGAAACTGAAGTCACTACAGATGTCCAGGCCAGGGGCTGAGCAGGGATGCTGGCAACATATTCGGACCAATGGGTGATGTATTAGTGCCTGTGTTTCTCTGGGGACAATGGCTAAAAGTGACTTCCTCTGCAGACTCTGCCCCTCTCCAGCTGTGACTTGAGCAATTCATTTAGCCCTCTTTCTATGCTTCGGTTTCACCAGTTGGGAAATGGGATTAACTGTGTTCTTATCTCAGTCTGCAACTGCTGTGACAATAAAGGGGTAACAGACAACCCAAATCTCAGTGAGATTTACAAGCACTGATTTCTCACTTACAGGCCCGTAGGCCGGCTGGGACAGCTCTGCTTCAGTCTGTAGGTTGAGTTCGGGTCCCTTTCATTCCCAGGATAAAGAGAAGCAGGTGTCAGGAGTGTGATCTTCCCACGGACAGCCAGAGGAGAGCCAGAGGGCTGGACAAATCATCTGAGCACCTTTACGGCTTTTGGTTGGATATGGGGTGCATCTCCTCCACTCATAGCCCAATAGCCAAGATCAATCACACGGCCAGTCTAAAGTAAGCACAGTGGGGAACATATTCCACCCCCAGGGAAGGCATGGAAAGAGTGGTAAGGTATTCCAGTTACTACTGATGTATGAAAATTTGCCCCAAAACTTAGCTGCCCCCACCTGCCAGCCTACTTCACCATGGAATGACTTTATTGGACAGGAACCTGGGGACAGGCCCCGTCCTGCGGCTGTAGTCAGGTGGCAGCTGGGCTGCAGTCATCTGAAGGCTCAGCTGGGCTGGACGTCCAGGCTGACCCTCTCCCTTGGCTGGCTCTTAATCCCAAAGTGCCCACAGGTGGCTTCCCCAGCACGGCCCCTTCCAGGGGGCTGCCCTTGCTGCACAGTGCCTGACTTCCGCCAGGGGGCGTGTCACAGAGACCCGCAGAACCTTGGGCCTTCCTGACACAGACTCCAAAATTGTGCAGCACCGATTCCACGGCACTCTCCTTGCTACAGGGAGGCCACGCAGAACAGCCCAGACTCAAGGCCACGGGAGGCAGGCCCCACCTCTCAGGAGCGTGTGTGGAGCGTGCTCCACAGGCATGGTTTTAAATCATCACAAGAGGAAGAAAAATGAATAAATAACAATATTATCTACCTACCTCCCCCATAAAAGCGGTAGGGATAGTGTTTATAAAGTGCTTAGCACAGTGTGAGCCCAGAGCAGGCCCTGAATAAACAGCAGCCATGCCCATCAGAGTCACTGGGTGATGCCAGGAAATCCGCCTATCTTGCTGGGTAACTCAGTTGAGCCGGGTACTACCTCAGGAGGCCGGGCACAGCGGGCTATGGTTCGCAGCTCATGTGCAAGGCACCAAGAGTTGTGCCAGGCAGTTTCCATCCAGGGTCTCATTTAATCTCCACAGCAAACTTGTGGGCCGCATTGTTGCTGTTACCTGTATGGTCTCAGAACTCTCACGTCCACCCATCATGACCTTTACAAATGCTGTACATATGCCGCCTGGGGGTGCTCGGTGATCAGTCAGGCACCCCCTCTCTGCCCTTCCCCTCGCCTTCCTGGGTATACGATCCACACAACCAGAAAGCCCATGTACTTTGCTCATCCCTCTGTCACAGGCTAAGCCCACTGTATGTCACTCTGGTCCCCCTCTCATGTCACAGAGCACTCCTCGACGACAGGGACCATGTCTGGTCTAGTTTGGGACCCTGTGCCCTGGGCAAGGCCTGGCGCAGAGGACCATGGACAGCTTCTGTTTGTTCTTCCAGATCTGCCCACCGCCCTTCTCTTCCTGTGTGGACCATGCCAGCCGCTCCCGTGACCTCTGCCTCCGGCCCGGCTCGTGCTGGGACCAGAGGAGGGAGGAGAGCGCAGGCAGGCAGGCCGTTGGCTCCTCCGGCTGCTCTCTGCGACGCTGCCGGGGTCTGGCTGCGTCTCTCCGCTGCAGGGCCCAGCTCGCACCCCTGGCTTTCTCCCCATGACTCCTTGCACCCAGGATC
The DNA here is from genome assembly GCF_030020395.1 of Manis pentadactyla. Classification (NCBI taxonomy): domain Eukaryota; kingdom Metazoa; phylum Chordata; class Mammalia; order Pholidota; family Manidae; genus Manis; species Manis pentadactyla. The sequence goes on along the minus strand of NC_080023.1, from coordinate 161,910,615 downwards.
CAGTACCTGGCACTTCCCCCTGCCCTGCCCTTTGGACCTAGGGAGTGGAGCGCTATTACCAGCCTCAAGCACATCCCTACCCCTCGAACACCTTGCCCACACCTTTGAAATAGCCCTTTTAGTAATTCCTCTTTGAATTGACCTGACTGGAATGTGTCGTCTGCTTCCCGCTGACCCTGACAGATACAGAGGTGCGTGCAGGCAGTTACCAGACACATGTGTTCCCAGCTATAAGGCCTATGACCACAGACTCCCCTGGATGCACAGGCCTGGCCAGGTCACCCAGGACACTGTGGAGGTGGTGGCCAGTTCCATCTGCAGGGGGATTAAACTGCCAACTCACCTCCCACCTGGAGCTGTCAAGCTTTCTTCCCGGGCTTCATTTAGGGATGCAGCCATCTCTTTTCTGACATATCAGTGACAGAGAGGATTTCAATTAGAGCCATGAGGGGCCTCTAGTGCCTGACACATCTCACAAGCGATGGTGAAACAAGTGGGTCCTGCAGTGCCCTGAGGCCCACCAGCCTGCCTTCCACCCTCCCTTCCTCCCTCGAGGCTGGACAAGCACCGTGACGCTCTCCAGGCCCACAGCCAGCTGAACTGAGCCAGTTTCAGGTTCACCACTTGAGGAGATCTCCCGAAACCTCCCCTGGCAGGGAATGTGTGTGGAGTCCTATCTATGCACAGGTGTGGCCACACTCTAAGCCCCTGCTCAAATTCCTTCAGTGGCTCCCATGTGCCCTATGGCCCAGTGCCACCTGAGCCTTACCTGAGCTCCCACTTACCCCTAGACCAAGGCAGGGTCCTTCTGTTTTACACTCCTAGAACGCCCCGAGCTCTGTTCTGGCTCTTGCCATGCCTGCAGTTCATCAGTCAGTTATATAATCACCTACTTTCTATTCCCCATCACAGTGGTCTGTTAAAACCTAAGTGTGATTGGAAGTCATATCAAGTGATTCAAGCCCAGCTGCTCAGCTGGCCTCCCTTTCAACTGAGTAAACGTGGGTCTTCACAATGGCCCATGAGGCCCTGCGCTATCAGGCCACCATACCTCCTGCTTCCCAGTTCTCTTTCACTCCGCTCTAGCCACGCTGGCCTCCCTTCAGTGCTCTGAACACACCACACGTGCCCCTGCCTAAGGGCCTTTGCACATCCTCACTTCCTTTGCTGAGCATACTGCTGCCCAGAGAGCCTCACAATGCCCCCGCCCCCTACCCCCACCTGCTGTTCATCTCTTTCAAAAGATTCACCAAGCCCAGGGCATAGGCAAAGATGCAGGACGCCTGAGCATTCTTTTTTCTTTTAAAGCAAATGTATAGTAACCATAGCAGAAAAGAGCAGGCTAACATCGCAGCCCTTGTGGGAACTGGCTTTCCAGAGCCGGGCAATCCCAAGTGTGTTGTCCTTCTTCCTGCCGCTTTCTTGGGTCACTGTGCTGGAAGTGAGGAGCTCAAGATTAACATCAGCTCCAGTTTGTAAGGTTCCTTTTATGCCTGATCACAAATCACATGTTGCATTTTGTTTGGCTGGTTTTTTAAATAAAGGATTGGGATAAAATTCACATAACACAAAATGAACCATTTTCAAGTGAACAACTCAGTGGCATTCACAATGTTGTGCAACCACGACCTCTATCTCTTTCCAAAACATTTCCATCACTCCAAAGAAAGACCTCTTACTCATTAAACATTTTGCCCCCATTCTCCCCTTCCCCAAGCTCCCGGCTACCACCAATCTGTGTTCTCCCTCCAAGAATTTATCTATTCCAGATATTTCAAATAAATGGAATCATACAATACATGACCTTTTGTGTTTGGCTGTTTTCACTTAGTGGCATATTTTGGAGGTTCATCCACATTGTAGCATGTAGCAATACTTCATCCCTATTTATAGCTAAATAGTATTACATTGCATGCATATATCACAAATTCTTTACCCATTCACTCCTTAATGGACATAGTCTGTTTCCACCTTTTAGATATTATGAACAGTGCTGCTCTGAACATGTATATATGTACAAATCTTTGAACACCTGTTTTCAATTCTTCTGAGTAAATATCTGTGACTTCAATTGCAGGACAGAGACTGAGTGAAGGTGGGCAGTGTTCTGAGAGGAGGTGGGGAAATAAGTGTGTACAGGCAGGTCAGGAGGCAGGCTGTGGCCAAGGACACTGAGGATTTTGACCTTTTTGCTAATAAAATGGGGAAAGATGATGAAGAAATTTAGGCAGAAGAGGGACATGATCAGACTGGTGTTTTCAAAAGAATACTCTGGTTGGGCTGTAGAGAAAAGAGTGAATGCTCAGAAACCAATAGGATTCCATTAAAAAATATATAGTACATATATTATACATACCTATGCATGTAATAATACATCTATGTTTATTATAATATAGACTTACATATATTATAAATACCAATGTATATTATATAAACATGTATATCAAGTGTGTTTATATTTAATATATCTACATATCCTATGTATTTATATAGGTATATATTATATGTAACTATGTGTTTTACACATGTATATCTATATATATTAGATTATATATCTAAATATCTCTATATAACAAATCTAAGTAATACATAGATATACAGATATATCTATTTAATCTATGTACTTATATTCATAGATATATATACCTATGTATATTATACATACCTATGTATTGTATACATGTATATTTACATACTAATGCATATTATACATACAGATCTATGTAAATTATATATGAATGTTATATAAACTTATGTGTATAAAACACGTATATTACATATAGACTTTCTATTAATCACATACAATGTATATTATTATAATCTATGTACTTATATATAAGGCTTTGTATATTTATATATCTGTATAACATACATACATATTATACAGACACCAATATATAATATACATATACACCTATCATGCATACTATATGTGTAAATATGTATGTATATTATGAATATACCCATGTGTAATATATACATATTTGCAAATATATGTATGGATACCTACATTAAAAAATCAACAGTGGTTAACTTTGGGTTCATGCAATTACAGAAAATAACTTTTACCTCTTTCTGCTTTTCTTAATATTCTACTCTCGCCTACCTCCCATCAGTGAATTGACATACGTTTATTAAGAAGGGGAAATTAAAGACTGCTGGAGGCTGGGGGTGAACCCCATCAGTTCAAGCTCCCTTGGCCAGGACACATCCTCAGCCCTATAACAGGACCCATCTCCTAGAAAGATGCCGGGTGGGCTGCCTTCCCTCCCCTGCAGGGCTGCTTGGCAGGACCCCTGTGCTCTTGGAGGGAAGGTCCTCCCCTGGCGGCCTGGCTCCCCAGGAGGCAGAGAAGCCCAGAGAGGCTTTGGAGTTAATTAAGGTGCAGCAAGCGCCCTAGCCTGCAGGGAGAGCTGTGAGCCAGGGAAAGGCCGCCCCTGGAGACTGAGCCTGTCAGGACGGGCACACAGAGCTGCTGAGCCCCAACTCTGGAGGAAACAACAGGACTCCCAACCCCTGTGCTCTCCGCAGAGCCAAGTTCTGGCTCTTGGACTTATAAATGGAGCCAGGAAGGTCCCCGACAAGTCAGAATGAAAATGCAGCCCCAGTTCCTGGGGATGCTTGGCAACCAGAAGCCCCAGGAACCAAAGAGATTCTGTCCAGGTCTGAGAAAAGCAGAATTTTATGTGCATATTTATTGCCCTCCTGACAATTTCCAAATGCACTGTCAGTAGGAAATTGTTTCCGGGACACTAAGACTAATCAAAAGCCTGTTCAAAAGCACATTATGCAGGTACCTAACATAACCACATACATTAGTTTCTTACAGTTTTATATTCAATTCAACAAAAATTTATTGAGCACAGGTTCTATACAAGACACCATGCCAGGTGTGTGGGAGCACACAGCCAATGATGTGCAATCCCTGCTTGTCCCCAGCCCTCAGCTCTTCATGCTCCGGCTGGGGTAGGCAGCAGCTACCGCTGTGTGGCTCTAGGAGAAGGGCTGCTCTGCTAAGTGGCGTCACAGAGGTAGAGACAGCAAGATGCAAAATGGAAGGATGTGATTACTCCTGGCTGGGGATCTGGGGTGGTTCAATGTAGATCTAATTCTTCCAGAGCACCACCTCTATTATCTCTATTATCCATCCTCATAGCAACCATATGGGTAAGTATTATTATTGCCCCCATTTTACAAATGAGAAAACTGAGGCCAAGAGAAGCTAAGTAGAATGCCCAATGGCACACAGGTAGCCAAGCCTGTATGACTCCATCACTTGGGCTCCTGGATAACATACAATTACACTGTGGTTCTTCCCTAAGGATGTGTATCATCCTAAGTAAGGAGCTTCTTCAAAATACACACCCAGTGCAACCCACACCAGATCTACCGAGTCAGAGTCTCTGGGGGTGAGGCCCAGACATGTGTGTTTTGAAAAAGCTCTCCTAGTGAATCTGATGTGCATCTTGATTTATACCACACTATGAAAGCTTCAGTGGGAATTTCGGCGGATGAGGACGGGGAAGAAAAAAGCACACCAAGTGGATGAAACTGGGTAAGCAGAAGTTCAAATCTAGGAAAATGTAGGGCTTCTTTGACAAATGGTGGCCAGACCCCTGCAGAGGATCAAAGGAAGACAGGCAGGGTCTGCCAATGTGCTTGGGGGCCACCATGTCACCAGGGCTCCTCCTGACTGCTCAAACCGCCCCCTGGGGCCCAGCCATGCCCTCGACTCTGTCCACACAGACCTGAGCATCAGCCTTCTGGGAAGAGGAGCATGATCTGCTTGCACCATGGCCGAAAGAAACCAGCTTCCAATGTGAGGGAGATGAAGGCTTGTCTGACATTACTAAGCACCTACTATTGCCAAGCACTACGCCCAACCCTTTGCATACATTACCTCACTGATTCTTCCTGACAACCCTCAAGTTGTATATAGTTATCTGCATTGTTTAAAAGATTAATGAGGCTTAGAGAGTGATTTGCCCAAGGTCACATAATCAATAAGTCAGAATTCAACCTCACATCCATTTGACTTCAATGCTTGTGCCTTTACCTCTGGGACTGAATGCTTCCAGAAGGTTGTCAAAAGGGGCTCAGATAAGAGGAAGGTGCTGCTGGGTCATGTGAGGAACAAGGGATCCATGGGAAGTATTCCTGAGTAAAGACTGAATGTAGCTGTTTAACCTGCATTCCCTTAAAAGCAGAGCCTGAGACAAGCATTTGGGTGTAAGGAGTTTATTGGGGAGGTGATCTCAGGAAGCACCAGGGGAACTGAGACACGGAGGAAAAGGAAGCCAATAAAGGGTACAGGTTACCACTGTGTGCAACTAAGGCTCAGTCCCACTGGGGAGCCTGTGTGGAGTGCACGTAAGAGCTGCCCCACTGAAAAGCAAGGAAGAAGGCATCTTTATGATTTTACTAGTTGAGAGCTGTTCCAGAGCATTAACCCCCCAGCACTGCCAGTCTGTCTTGTTTGACAACTGAACATATTCCCTTGGCCAGAGAACACCTTCAGGCAGAGAAGGTACTGGAAGTCTTCAGTGTACATGGTAACTTATCTGCAGGTGACCTCCAGGGCTGGCTAAGGGGATATGTGTGGGACGTCAGTGACACCTACAATGACTGTGTTCAATACTTGGAGGTAGAACAAAGCATCCCTCAAGAAGATCTCCTTGTGTGAATCAAATCTAGAAAATTAACAGGATATGGATGACAAGAACTGAGCAGAAGCATGTGAGAACAACAAGGTGGCTCGTGAACTGAGGGCCAGGGCTATAATGTGACCAGATGTGTTAAGTTCTCTAAAGAAACAGGTATGCAGTGGGAGGGGGACTGATCAACTGCAGAACAGGCCAAATTGTCCCAGAAGCTAGGGTGATAGGGTCTGTCCCAGCCCTGTCCAGGGAACGGAGCTCATAGTCAGTGGATTACAAAGATGTCCACCGGCCAGACCAGCCCTACTATATATAAGACAGACATATTTTCTCTGCCTGGTGCCCTTAAACATCACAGGACTGCTTGAGGTAAGCCTGAGTGAGGGTTCTGTCAGTGCTAGCACTTGACATTTGGGGTTATCATTCAAGGTGATTCTGTACGTATGCATGTACACTGTGGTCCCTGTAAGATGCCAGTAATACTGATCTGTTTATGACTTTTGCCCTATGTCATGTTGTGGTCACCAATGAGTCAAAGGAAATTCTAGCAAACGACCATAAAACCTACATTATGTAAGCCAACGGAATCGTTTCCAGATACCAGTAGAGGGACAGCCCAAGAGGATCCGAGAGCCAGAATGGTGGAAAGAGGAATGACCAAGTCACAGAGAAGGGTGTCCCTGGATTCAGTGCACAGGACAGCATGGATCAGCAGGTGATGCCAACCCTCTTTCATACGATATCCCTGGATAGACCAGAAACCTCAGACCAGTAGGGTTCAAGGGCACAAAACCCCAGCCTGTATCTTCAGTGAGTACAGACTGATGCTTTACACTGGATGCAGTTAGACGGTAACAAGCCCCCCACCACCCCCATTCACACCTAGCTAGGAAAAGAGATTTCAGAAAAACATCTCACCCTCTTACCACATAGTGGGGCTCTGGATTTGAGTGTTTTATCTACAGTCTCAGGTCCTAAGATGATTATTCTGATAAACTGGAATGAATCTTGCAGCAGAAGGGGAGCTAGCAATAGCTCTGCTGATTTATCACCCTTTTCAACCCAGTTGGGTTCCAAGAGAATAAATCTTGCTCGCCTCTGGCTAGGTACCCGCAATCATGCCACGGACCATGACTTTCATATCCCATTAACTCTGAATTACTCAGTCTGGGGCTGAGCTGAGAGGTAATTTAAAATGGCAAAAGGGGGGAAATGTTCTGATTTAGATCTGATAGAGACTGGATTAAGTCTTCCCATTTTTCAGGGCTTAAATGTGAACCGTTGGAGGGGTGCACCTGTGGGTTGGATTGGATTCCCGCGAAGGACCTGATTCAAACACATGCTCCAAAGGCCTGGAGGCTCCACCTCATACCCAGCCACGAGGCAGCGGCTGAGTTTCTCAGGGGAATAGGCCCATTAAAAAGCATAATTCTTCAAAGTGTAAATTATCACAACCCTTTAGGATAGCAATTGGGCAGCACCTATCAAAAGGAAAAAGGCTTATACCCTCTGACCCAGACATTTCACTACAGAAACCCTTGGCTGTGTTCGAGGGGATGTGTACAAGGCTGTTTATTGTAGCCTTATTTGTAATACTAAAAAATCAGAGACAAACAAGTGGTCCATCAATAGAGGAATGCCTTAGGAGAGGATGGTATACCATTCTATAGCAACTAAGTGCCCATTAATGAGAATAAGGTGGGAAAAGATCCATGATATGGAATAAACATAAATAAATTAAAAAGCAAGGTGCAGATTAACTTCATGTAAAGAGTGCTCCTATTTTTCTAAAAACAATTATTTGGAGATTAAATTGAAACTACTTTTTCTTCTTCATCTTCAGAGTCTTAATATATAAGGCATGCCTCTTTAGCAGCTGTCATGCACTCTCTGTAGCTTGAGCCACTTTCAACATCCCAAAACACATTTACATCCAGTAATTGACCTTATATTTCAGTCTCCCTGATCAGCCTTCTTTCCAGGACCACTTTTGGTGCCCTGATAATATGCTTGGACTGCCACAAAGACCAATAGTCCAGGGGAAACAAGAGAAGGCTCTCCTCAGCAGAAATCTGCCTGGTTCTTGTCTTTGAATAGACACAGAAAACCATGCTCTCCTAGACTTGGATTACCCGCAACAATTGCAGGGTTAAGCTCTTAGCCTTCCCCACCCTATGGACCTATGCTAATGAGTATGTGGGAGGAAACAGACACAGGACTTACTACTCTTTAAGAGAAGAGGGCCCTTACCTTGACATTCAAGGCCCCTACATTAGTCAGGATAGAACGAGATGTGCTACAGTAACAAATAAATCTAAAAATCTCAGTGGCTTAATATAACAGATTTATTTGTGCCTCACAAAATGTCTGGGGCTAGCTAGGTGGCTCTCCTCCACTCAGTGACTCAGAGATCCTGGCTGTTACATCCTGTGGCTCTGTCATCTTAGCATCTAACCTCCAATGTCACTGTAACAACAGAAGGGAGAACTGGGTGAGGATACACAATCTTAACTGCCTCAGCCCAGAGGTCACCGCCACTGGTCCACTGGTCAGAATTATCAGATGGCTCCAACCTAAAATCAAAGGACACTAGAAAATAGAGCCTTCAGTATCCCAGGAAAAAAAAACTGTGTACTTATCACTTTATCTCCTTTCCAGATCCCACCACACTTTGCCAACTTTGTGTCACACATACTTCGTCACTCACCTGTGATGCCCAGCCTCCTCCATTCTGATAGTCCCCCAGGGAAGGGAGACTCCAGTCTCCAGCCTCCAGACATAAGGGATAGTACACACATCTAGATTCCTGCCTCTGGTGCTATTCATTCATTCCACAAATATTTATTGTGCACTGATAATATCCAAGCACTGTGCTAAGTCCCAAGCAAACATGAGTAAGACAGAGTGTCTCTAACTTAGGAAGCTTACACCCAAGGGGCCCACTTCTACCATCCCTGCCTCTGGGCTCTGCTCAGCACCCATCCTCCCTCTGCTCATCTCTAGCATGTCGGGAGGATCCGCTGAGCTACTGCGCGGAAGAGTCGTAACTCAGTGCCTGGCCCAAACACTCAGTGAATGTGAGTCATTGGTGAATAGCAGTAAATAGCATCTGATTTCAGTAAGAATGATGAGGGTCGCCCTCTACATTCCAGAGTCTCTACACCTGTCCCCGAAAGCTGAATGTCCAACCATCTTCCTCACTTAGAGGACTCTGTCTATAAACATAAAGAAACAAAAAGATTGAGCAGGGGCTAAAGCTACTCAGGCCATTCTTCAAGTTTTATCCTTTGGGCCTTCAGAGAAAACTGGCCTCTTTTAATATGGGAAGATCTGAGGCTCCTCCAGGGAGTTCAGTGACCTTATATCACATCCACTGACACAACAAATCAAGAATGAATGACAAGTACTATAAGACCTTATGGACTCACTTCCTTCAAGTCTCTGCTCAGTGGTCACTCCCCAGAGAGGTCTTCCCAGACCACCCTCTATCATTCTCTATTCCTTTATCCTGCTTTATTTTTCCTCAAGCCATTTATTACAACAATAATCAATAAACCTGTTCAACATTTCAGAGACCCTCAGCCTGGAGACGGTGCCATTACCCTATTTCCAAAGGTGCTGACTCTGAATCTATGTACTAGGTCTAGGAGGACTGAGATTGGGTGGGGTTCTCCTTTGCACCCTCCCCGGTGCCTCGCTCAGAGTCTGGAAGCATCCACACATTCTTAAATATGTTTCTTGATTTAATGAATCTTACAAAACAGGGTGGCAGGGAGATCATTAAGAAGGATGCCTCTGCACCTTAGCTTTTTAAATCATGTTAAACTGCAAGATTTCTGTAGGCGCTTGTTTATAAATGCAATTAGATCCATCCAAAATTGAGTTATTCTTCATGATTGGTTAGTTATTACTGGGAATTTAAAAGCACTTATTTGGATAATATCCAGGTCATTTGGAGTCGGCATCTTCTAAAAGTTGGACCCATTACAGATAGAACACCCATGCTGGGCTCTAGGCACAGAAAGTAGCAATATGGTTCATTTCCTAGAACATCTAATGAATGGACAACTCCCTCCTCCAGGCCCTAAATACAGCCTTTCTCTAAACAAAACACTCAGTACATAGCATGAGATTGCATTTGTGTCCCAACATGGGTTTCTGTTATCATACCTCATGCTGCTTTTAAAAATCAGATAGATTGGTTAAATCCTTTTAAGAAAATTAGGCAAGAAAAGATGCCATTAGTTCTAGAAGCTCATCACATACATAACAGAAGCACAGTAATTATTTTTAAGGCCATTCTTTCTTATAATGCTTGTCATTTCTTAGCTCAAACAGCCAGAACTTGGAACCTCTTTAGGAAGTGCCCTTAGTATCAAAGATAATATAACTCATCACAAAATTTGCTGGTGGTTTTTTATCTTCCATTCAATTCACTTGTCATTTATATATAGGATGGTCGTATAATTTACTGCCCAAAAAGACACTTAGGAGCATGCAAAGGGCTCTATTAATATGAAGAATGATGCCAGCACAACACACTGGGCATGCAGTCACCCTCGCTTTATATTTGATGAGCTTCCTTTATGAGAAAGGTCCTGAGCTGTTGTAGGGTAAGTGTGCTGAAGTCCTGGGAGCTAAGCATGGAAAGAAAAGCTAGAGCTGGATCAGGGATCAGTAAACTTTTTCTTAAAGGCCCAGATAGTAAATATTTAAGCTGTGCAGACCAAGAGGCCCAGCTGAGGGTATAACCATTTAAAATGTAACAATTTAAAAATGTAAAAAACTGTTTTTAGCAGTTGGCTGGATTTGGCCTGTGGGCTGAAGTTTGCTGACCTGCGAGGCATATTATAGATATTAAATACTAAGCTAGAAAGTTTGGATTTAATTCTGTGGCCAGTAATTTCCTGAAAATTTTTTATTTTAGGAGTAGAAACATGTCCTCAAATCAAAATGTATATGGAAGCCCAATGTGTATGCAAAGCAGATCAAAACAGGTCTGCTATGCTTGAAATGGGATGAGAAGCAGAAACACACCATCTCCCTGCCCAGTGGCACGACCAGAGCCCCTGCTGATCACGACTTAAAAACCACAGCCACAGACAGTGGGATGCTATTAAAGATTTTTGAGGAGAGGGTCAAGTGGTCACAGTTGTGTTTTACAGCCCCTCACTCCAGGTATAGTCTGAGGGGAAGGCAGAACCCCCAGAGCAGAGAGACTGGGGTGGAGGGTCTGGCCTGGGAAAGCAGGGATTGAGGGATGTTTCTGAAGCAGACCTCAGGGACACTGATGTGGGTCTTGAGGGGGACTAAGGCTGGCAGGGCCAGCCTCTTGGGCATGTGACCTGTGCAGTCTCACAAGCCCCATGCACAGAAGAGTCCCACACTTGGCTTAATGCTCTGCTGTCGACATCTTGAAATTCTGAGTAATTTTCAACCCGGGCCCTGATCTGCATTTGCACTGGGCCCCACAAATGACACAGCAAGGCCTCCCCAAGGGCAACTGGCAGGAGAATGCACGGATGTCTGCATCGCCTCCACCATGCTGGCCAGAGGCATTCTACAGAGTCCCCAGTGTCAAGGGCTCTTCATAGAAAACGTAGGCATTTCACAGCTCTTCCTCTGAGGCACAGCTCATCCTCCTACAGGATGCTTCGCCCCCTTCACAGTACACAGGAATGGCCCCCTATTCTCCCTCCAGCTTCTGCATCCCAGAAACACCAGCCAGTGGATTAATCCCAGCTCCAGTCTCTGAGCTACCAACTCACATCAAACCCTTACTCATTGCCCAGTGCCTGGTGGGAAAAACCACTAACCAGCAGCAGCTGCCAGCACACTGACAAGCCATAGATGTGAAATCCCAAGGGTCACCTGAGGCTGGGCTCCACCAGAAACAGACACTGGGATAAGAATTCAGGTACAACTAGCTTATTTGTGACATGACAGCAAGACACCCCAGGAGGGAGTGAGGAAATGAGACAGGGACAAGGAGTCACCACCACAAGCAACTGGTGGGCTCTGGACACTATGATTACACCTGAGGATTGTTCCCACTATGGGCGAGCATGCTGGGGTGCTTCTCACCAACGAACACCCATCACTGGCTGCATTGCTCCTGGGGTTCCCAGAAATTCTGGCTGGCCCACAGGCAGGGCAAACATCCTCAGTGACCAGAGATTGCCCTTGGGCAGAGAGAGACAGGAAGTTGCCCACACACACCAGGTGACCTCTGGGGTGGGCCGGGGGTCTCCGAGCATGGCATCAACTATGTTTGCTCCACCCTAAGAGCTGCTGTAAAGGAACAGCACAGATTTGGGGAAGATGGTAGGCTTCCAAGTAGGGGAGCTTACCTGTCCTGATGCCTTCAGAAAATACTCCCTGCACACCTGTGCCCAAGTCTGATATGTACAGCACTGTTCTGTACATTGTAGGAAAAATCACAGACAGACTTTACAACTAGGTGTTGTCATTTATGAAGAATGAAGAAGAAGAAGAAAACAAGAACGTAATACCAGAGGCCAGGACCACCTCCCCCTCATTTCTTAACACATCCAACTCATAACCCTCCTTCTATACCCAAGGACTCCCTCCAAGACACTAGGGTCAGCAGGGGATAGGGCCTGAAACACAGAGAGAAGGGAAGAGGACTATAGTCATGAGCTAGAACCTTCAAAAGGGCACTTTAAGGGGCATGGATGACATGTGTTTGAACATTATGATCACTTTGTTAATTGAGATTTTTAACTTTTAAAACAGATAACATGACCCTCATGAACTGCTGGTGGGAGTACAAAATTTTGAAACAGAGAGTGGAAAAGTTTCGGCATAGAGTTAACACATGACCCAACAATTCCACTCCTAGGTATAAACCCAAGAGAACTGAAAACATGTGTCCACACACTAGCCTGTACATGAATGTTCATGGAAGCATTGTTCATGTAGCCAAAAAGAGGGGACATCCCAAATGTTCATCAAATATTGAATGAGTAAATAAAATGTGGCCTATCCATATGATGGACTATTACTTGGCAATAGAAAGGAATGAACTTCTGATACACTCTATAACAAGATGAACCTCAAAAACGCTGTGCTAAATAAAAGCAGCCAGTCACAGAAGGTCACATACTGTATGATTCCATTTATATGAAACTCCAGAATAGGCAAATCTACAGACAGAGAGTAGATTAGTGGTTGCCTGGGATGGAGGGGAAGTGGTGGGAGAAATGAGTGACTGGCAAAGGATATAGGGCTTTGTTTTGGATGGTAGAAACATCCTACAAGTGATTGTGGTAATGTCTATCCAACTTTAAAAACATACTGAAAAACATGGAATTGTATGCCTTCAATAGGTGAATTGTGTGGTACATGCTTTATATCTTGGTAAAGCTTTTATTCAAAGATGTGACATGAAGTTCTGTCCGTAAACAAATTGAGACGATCACTGTCCTCTTAGAGCTTGCATTCTAGTGAGTAGAGAATATAATGATTAGTGAAGGAGATAATAAAGTGTTCAGAATGTTGCTATGGAAGGTAATCAGTGCTGTGGAGAAAATAATAAAGCCGACTAAGGAGATAAGGCACCCTGGGTGGCTGGGAGGCCCACAGATAAGTAAGGTGGACCAGCTAGAGACCACGGAGAAGGTGACATTTGGGCTTGAAGGAACTGGCCGCCAGGATGTCTAGGAAAAGCACATTCCAGGGAGAGGGCACAGCTGGGGCAAAGGCCTGGAGGCAGTGGGTGTGCTATGTTGGAGAAGTGGCTTCAATCAAGCTGCTGCAGCATGAGGGAGGGGAAGTGAGGTCAGAGAGGAAACTGGGGTTCTGTAGGCCCCTGTAAGCAGAGTGACCAGGCAGCCTTCTGACAGCCCAGCTCCGATGCACAGCTTCGAAGGCAGGCAGTGCAGCCTGATGGGGGAAGGAGAGCTCGTCCCTCCTTCCCTCAGGGCCTCTCCCAGCTGGAGGGCAAGGCTCTTGTCACTTCCCCTCCAAGCACAGGAACCAGGTAGCCCGAGCCCACCCAGGCAAAGCAGGGGGATACATCACAGAGATGTGCCAAGCTCCAGCCCCCAAAAAACAAAAATGCGCAGTCCGGAAGCAGCAGGCTGATGGGAAACTGCAATTTCGCCATCTAATAACCCAGCATGTTTGTGATTTTCAGGTTCCAATTTTTGTATCGTCACGGTCAATTACAGGTCACAAATGATTTCCAAAGTGGGCCGCCCAGGGATGCAGTTGTGCAAATCCATTTCCCAACTCCTTTCCACCTCCCAGATGCTCGGAGCATGCCCAGCTGGACTAAGCCAGGTCGGGGAAGCAGTTGGAGCCAGCCCAGGGCCTCAGATGTGTTTCTACCCCAGCTTTGCTACACCCCTGCTGTGTGACCTTGGCCTAGTCACCTCACCTCTCTGAGCCTTTTCCTAGTAATAGTGACTAGACCTGACCTACCTCACATGGATTCTGGGAGACACCCCATCCAAAGAGACAGTGGGAAACATCAAATACTAAACCTGACCATGTGCCCATCCTGAGCGAGCTCCTTCATGCCTTTTAATAGCTTTACTGAGATCCAGTTTACATTCCATTAAATGTGTTTGTTCTAAGTGTACAATTGAATGGTTTTTAGTGAATTTATGGACTTGTGCAAGCATCACAATCAGGTTTTAGGATATTTCCATCACCCCAAAAAAATATCTCCAGAGCAACCCTTTGATGTTAGAGTTCCATACATTAATGACATCAATGCCACAAAAAGCAAAAGAGAAAAACAGGGATTAGGTTGGATCGCAGGAAATTGCCATCTTTACAGTTAAAAATGTCCAAATATTGTCAATTTGACATAGTTTAACCTTTAGAAGAAAAGTTGTGGCTTTTTTCAAAAAAACCTTTTAAGAAAACACATATTTGCATATTAAAACTCATATACTATAAGTGATTGCCTGTGAATTGCCTATGTTGTTAACTGTACATTTCATTACTATACAGAAAACTGTGTATGGTGAACTTGGTAGGTGATTTAAGGATTTGAGATTTTTCGAGGGAGAAATTTAGGCCATACTCGGTTTTCACTTGAGGTACTGTCTTTAGAAATGAACCTTCCCAGGGATGGCCCACTTCTGAGCCAGTTCAAGCTGAGATCTACAATTTGCAGTTGAGAAAAATGAAGTTTAGAAAGCTTAGGTTACCTAGTCATGCACTGACAACTATATGTACCATTTCAAGGAGTGTGAATGAAACTTTGAAAGTGGAAACACCTTGGTTCTATGAAAGGATTCTGATTTGTACTTCATTTTTTTAATTTTTTTTGCATGTTTACTTTTTGGGGGATCTGCATCCCCTACAAGAGTCTAAGCTCCATGAAGAGAGATGCCAGGTCTTTTCAGCTCCATGTCCCCAGCACTCAGCTATACAGCTCTTGACATATAGTATATGTTCAGTAAATAGTACATAAATGAAATGAATTTGATGGGGAGGAAAGACCCTGATTCATATATGTAAACACCCACCACTACCACCATCACCACCACACACACACACACAACCTGGCATCACTGTAAACAGTAAAAGATAGTGTCTGGGGAAATGACTACATGAACAGGTCCAAAGGCTTTTATGTCAACATTTGGGGGTCCATTCTGAGCCACTTCAGGTAGCCTTCTGCATCTCCATGGCTGAGACACTTTCTGCTTAAGAAGAACAGAAGACAGCCTGCCTTCCAGCACCAGTCAGGAGTTTCCAATCCCAAACCTGGGGAGGACAATGAAGGCCGAGAGAAGAGGCCGCACAAACAGCTCCATGTGGTGCCAGGTGCCTGCTGTCTTTAAAGGGTGAGAGGCAGATCACTGGCCAGGGAAAGGCCCAGAGGGAAACTGCACAGAGAAGCAGAGAGATCAGATGCTGGAACCGGTACAAATGCCCTGGGGTGGGCTCTCCAGGGCTGGCAGGCAAGAAAGAGCTGTGTGGATGTTAGGGAGGAGATTTGGGGGCAGGAGTGGGCAGTGTAACTGCTCAAGGCCCAGACTGGTTTCTAAAACCCCGCAGGGAGAAGACACTACAAGTCCTCCTCCCACGAACCCCTTTCCCAGCTCCCCCAGGAGGGGAGAAGTGTTACTAGTCTAACTGATCAGAGACTAAGGCACTCATTGAACATGAGTGCTAATGGAAAGGGTCCCTGTGTTAAAATGTATGTGTTGTGGGGTTCTTTGCTTCCTGCTTCCAAGTGGGAAACAGGCCCACTATCAGTTAGACTTCTGCATCCAGAGATGTTGGTCACCCACCTTCATTCCTATAAGGCAGTTTTCCATCTCCTATTGGGTGTCTGCTTCTAGCACATAACTCCCCCAGGAAACCCAACAGGCAGGAAGAGGTGATTGGTATTTCTAGGTTCAACATACTATGCTCAGTGTCCAGTGCCCAGTCCAGCTCTGCACACAGAAAATGCTCAATACATAGCTGCTGAACAGGCACTTCTGCAAGCTGCCCTACTTGCATAAGGGATATCATCCCCACTTCCACAGATGGCGAAACTGAGGCTCAGAGAGAAAGTGGAAGAACAGCTTTGCTGATGTCAAAGCCATTTTCAACCAAACTTTGCCCTGTTTTCTAAGGATTAAAGGGGAGAAGAAGAGGAAGGGAGGACAGGAGGATTGGTGGGGAGGAGAGAGGATAAATGAAAGAAAGAAAGACACTACCAGAATCCAAGTGGTGAGTTCCTACTGGAGTTGTTGCAGGAAAAAGAAATGCCATTTTGGCAGAAAAATGTGTGTGCTGCCTATTGTCAAGAAGTGAGCTTTGCATATCTTTATCTGCCATGGCAACCGGAAAGCTTAGAATCAGATTTATTGCTTGAGTGACAATCAGCTCCAGGGTCTCAGGGCACCTACTCCTGCTTCCCTCCTGGAGAAGCTCTTTGCAGATTTATGTCTCTCTCTGCCCCATGGAAACACCCAAACCCCTGCCCTAAGCCTGAAACAAACTTCATATATTGTGTTAATTGGCCCATTCTTTGATTCCTTATATTTCATTAGCCTTACACTGATCATGGAAGTAATATCAACTGTAATTAGGCACCGTAACGATAATGATTTCATTAAAACTCCCTTAATGGGTTCGGACATGTACAAGGAAAGGTGTTATACAGCATAGTCAAACACTTTATCACCTTGTGATAATTGGAGTTGCTGAATTATAGTAGCAGAGACACCAAAGGTAATTTCCTATTTGGCCAAAGCTGTCTGGTCTCCCCCAGGCCTCCAATTATCATATTTCTTCTTGGAATCAGACTTCCTTTCTACTCAGAAGCTGCTGTAAGCTCTAAGCTATCACGGCAAACTCTAAGCTTGCACAGGAGCCATGAAGTTCTAATTTTCTCATTACACAACCTCATCTGTCAGCTATTTACTGGCGAGCCAGTCCTGTTCTTCAGTTCAGGTGATAAATAAGCATGAACAGCTTAGCAAGCAGAGAGGCAAATAAACATTTGAAAATGATCAGGCTCGGAGAATCTTCTATCAGATAGCGTTACAGGTCAGAGAAAACCAAGCAAACCCTGGAATGAAACATGGAGAAGAGGCTACACCGAACTTTCATTCAGAATTGTGATGACAGCAACAGGCAATTTCCTCTGCTACATGGAGTCTCAGATGGTTCTTTAGACAGTGCTGTTGGACGCAACAGAGTAAGCTGGTATCATAACAAGGGCTACCATTTACTGAGCAACTCGCAGGTGTGCTATCGTGTGGGAAGACTTTAAATATATTGACCCCAGCCAAAGTCAGGAGAACAGTTTATACTATGCACATTCATTCCTTCATTCGCTCTCATGTAATGAGATTATAATGGCATGTTAGAAGCACTATGTGTTAGCTACCAGCTTCTGTTCGTTCAGATGAATGACTCTGCTTACTTTGAGCCTAGCACCGTGTCAAACATCAAAGGTGCAATTGTGAATGAGACAGACACAATCATTGCTTTCAAGTTGCTTCCTGTGCCCTCCCACCCACCTCCTATCCCCAGATTAATAACTGCAGCCTAATCCCCAGTGGGATGGTATTTGGAGGTGGGGCTTTGGGGAGGTGATTAGGTCATGAAGGTGGAGCCCTCATGAATGGGATTGGTGCCCTTATAAAAGGGCTCCAGAGAGCTCCCTCTTCCCTCCTACCCTGTGAGGATGCAACCAGAAGATGGTCATCTATGAACCAACAAGTGGGCCCTCACCAGACACCAAGTCTGCCAGTACCTTGGTCTTGGACTTTCCAGCCTCCAGAACTTTGAGAAATAAATGTTTGTTGTTTAAACCACCCAGTCTGTGTTTTTCTGTTATAGCAATGCAAATGGACTAAGACATTTCCAGTCTAGTAGCGTATAGATACTACATATATTTCATTCTGCAAATGTTGGCATTATTGCCACTGTGATGCATGTAATGAAGAAGTGTACAGGTACCCAAAGAAGACAGAGCTAGAGTCCTGACCTCGTCTGGGGCAGGAGGAGGGCTCAGCAAAGTCTCCCTGAGGCAGTGGTCTTTAGATTAAGACTCAAAAGTTAGCTAGGTAAAGAGGTAGGAGGAAGAATATTTCAGAAATAAGGAATAGCATGTATGGAGGCTCTTATGCAAGAAGGAGCTTAGTGTAATAAACAAGGAAAAGGACAGTTTGGCAAGAGTTTAATGAGCTCTGGTGGGCAGGTGATGGACACATGAGCCCATGGCCTTGTAGAGCACAGTTAGGGTGTGAATTTTATCCTCTGAGCAATAGGTGGCCATCAAGGGACTTAAACAATTATCATGGCAGGATACTTAGGACTTCTGGATGGACTGACCAATAGCCAATACATCCAGAAGTGCTTATTTAGAAACTACTATGTGAAAATCACTCACACTGTGATGAGAAAAGCATAAACAATCTTTCCCACTTGCTGAGTTATTTAAAAGAAACAGTTTGGCCAGAGCATAAGGTTCAGCAGAGAACTGGAAGAGGATAAGGTAATTCAAAATGCTGAGACAGGGACCTAGATGTTTTTCATTTAGAGAGGAGAAAAGAGGGGCAGAGGGCAGGGAGAAACTAGCCTGCATTCATTGTCTCACCTGCCAGGCACAGTGTTGGCTATTTTATCCATAAGTGATCTCATTTAATGACCAAAACACTCAGAAATTAGTTCGATTTAAGCTGCTGTGCTCAGTCACCCTCATATGATCAAACTTCTCTGTTTTGAATACTGAGGCTTAGAGATATTCACGAAATTGCCCAAGCTGAACTCAAGATGCTGAGCATTGCCCTCCCACCCTCACCCTCTTCTAACACTTTCTAGCCCTGCCATGTCCTTGTCACCATATAGCTATCCACACCCACCCACTCTCCGGCCACAGTTGCTCACCCCAGGATCCCTGGCTCAGGGCATAGGATGAGGTGATCATGTTCCCCCTATTGAGAATCTGAACTAAATGAACCAGACGTTGGTCCATGACGAGATGACAGGAGTCCAAAACCCAAGCCTGAACCACATCGGTCCAAGCTGAAGCTGTGTAGAGCAGAACAGTGCTAGGCAACAGAAAGCCCATCAATAGAGAAATGCAGGCAGACAGGACAGAGAGGCACAGACACGATAGGCAGGGCAGCCTCCCCAGGGACAGAGGCATAAACTCAGCCATTTTAAATAGTTAATGTGATAAATATATATAAATATTTTACCACTATTAAAAACTTTTTTTTTTAAGAGAAGGAATATTTATTCATTCACTGATGGATCCCAGGTGCGTAAGACTGTGCCTGGAACAGGCATTCAATAAATATTTGTTAAATAAATAAATGCCAGAAACTTCCACGGAGCTTTCATAGGTACCAAGCAGAGAGAACCAGATGGAAAGCACAGAGTTTGAGATTACCTCGCTAAGCAAAGAGTGGTCCACCTGGGGACACCGTGCCTGAGACTCGGAAAAGACTTCAGGAGATAACCTATTCCTGGCTCATTTTAAACAGTGTAGCTTTTCCCTGGCACAGGTAGGCAAAAAATGTTACATGTTGAATAAAGAAAAAGTAAAAATACAATAACAAGTTTTTCATTCATGGAGGAAAGAAGATAAAATTTCAACTGAAAAAATATATATTCACTGATGCAAATTAAAAAGAAAAATACTAGAAGCTCTCCAAGGATTTAGGAGAAAAAGACAATGGCAAAAATTATAAGAAAGAAGGTAAAAGAAATAAAGGACAGAAAAGGACTAAGCAACATACAGATAATTTATTTCCAAGACAGAACAGAGCAGAACAATTATAAGAAAAACAAGAGCAGAATGCTTTCTCAAACTAGAGAAATAATCTGCAAGATTATAAAGACATAGATTATAAATCTACATTTCAGATATCTGATTTCAAAAACAGTTGAAAATAAATGAACACCTAGACACAGTTTGGATAAGTTTGTGACCCAAGAATTTTTAGTCACAGAAAAGTTCTCTTTTTTTTAGTATAGAGGCAATAGGAAAACATTCTCAGACGAGGACTTAGAAAATTTGCTACCATGTATCCTTCTGAGATTAAAAAACAACTTGAAATGAACACCAACTAGTTAAGACATGATGTAAAGTTCGAAGCTTAACTTTGGCGAAGTCAAAATATGAAAGGACAATGGTAAATTTGTCCACAGTTAAAAAGGAAAACTGTCTAAATGATATCTGCAAATCTGTTTATAAAACAATGCAAAATTCAAAAATTATTCCAAAAAATGAATAACCTGATGCAACATACTAGATTAGGTTAATAAAACCCAAAAGATAAGAATAAAAACATAATTATCCTGTGTATTAAGGAGAAGACACACAAAAATATAATTTCATGTGTGGCTACACAAATTAGAAAACCATCAGTTGAAGAATGCTTCTGAAAACTTAATAAAAACCACTCCTTTAATTAAAAACATCTTCAAATGGCATTTTTTAAAATGTAAATATAGTTCTACAGTTAAAAATAATACAATAAAATCAAGAATGAGACATAACAATTAAAAGCATAAAACAGAGCTAAAGAAGTAATATCAAATGGTTTGAACAGTAAATGTGATTGTGTTAAAGTTAAATTCCACTATTAAAAGACAAAAATGCCCAAATTAAGTCAAAGACAAAATCCAATTATAGAGTTTTCAAAAGACACTAATAAAGTGTCCTTTTACATTAAACATAAAAAGGGCAAATACGTATTAGGCAAATGCAAATTTTAAAAGTGTGAGTACAACATTCACATCAGATAAAGTAAACCGACAGCACAAAAATACATTAAACAGAACAGTAAATAAAGATTGACATACATTGATAAAGTCTAGGCTTTATAATGAAGATTCCACTGTCTTGTCTTTGCCTCTGTTCTCCCAGAAGAACATGAGACAAAGGCTTAAGTTCAAAGACATATACAACATTTATTACAAAAATTGACCATTTCTAAGAGTCAGAAAATTTCAAAGGATTTAAATCATGCAAAGTAAATTCTCTGACTATAATGAAATTAAGCTTCAAATCAGGAACAACTACTAACAAGAAATTCCCATGTCTGGCAATTTAAAAATAGAAATATCCTTCTAAACAACCCATGGGTCATTGGAGAAATCACTAAAGAAATAAGACAATAATTCTATTTCAATCAAAATGAAAATCTGTCACATTGGAATGATATAACTACAGGCATGCATAGATTAGAAGAACAAAAATACAGGCTGAAAACCAATGGGCAAACAATTCAATCTCAAAATTTGGGGAAAGGAATAGCAAATTAAACCACCAAAAATGTGCAAGAAAGCAAATGAGGGTTAAGAGCAAAAATTAGTGAAACTGAAAAGTAGAATGCAATAGAATATCTCAAGGTAGAGAAAGGTTTCTCAAACTGGTACACAGAAATTGCAGATTAAATAGGAAAAAAAGTTGGACTACATTATAATTAAGAATCGTACTTACCGCCATGAAGATCATGAAAAGAGAAGTCCAGAGAAGTTATAGCAAAACAAAAAACCAACCAAAAACTCATACCCACAATATTTAAAGAACCCCTATAAATTGATTAGAAAAAGACAGTCAACCTAACAGAAAAATTGGCAGGAGATTTTGAATAGGTATTTTGCAAAAGAGAAAATCCAAAGGGGCCCCTCTAAAAAAAGTGAAGGGATAATCTTATTACTCACCAGAGAAACACATAGTCAAACAGCAATGAGATACCAGAGAATTACAAAAAATAAAAATTCTGACCATGCCAATGTGTAAGTAAGGGTGCATGCACTGGAAGTCCTTCACCACTGCTGGTAAAAGTGCATATGAATACAGCAGTTTGGCATTAAAGGTAAAAACACTCAAACCCTCTTACCCAGCAATGTCACTCTTAGCAGAGTACACCCACATATAGGAGAATAATTATAACAGCATTATTTATAAAAGGCAAAAACCACTGAACCCCATTTCACCATTAATTCATTAACCCCAAAGCTGGAGAGACCCATTAACAAGAACAACCCATTAGTAGTCACATCAACAAATAAATAGTGGTATATTCATGTAATAAAATAAACAAATAAATTGCAGCATAGACATACAATGTAATAACCAGTAATTAAAATGAATGAACTATAGCTACACATCATAAATGAATCTCACAAAGATAAAGTAAAACCAAATGAGCCAAACACACAAGAATAAGAATGCATTATTCCACTTATATAAAGTTAAAAAAGGAAAAACTAAAAGTATACTGTTTAGGTACACAGGTGTAGGTGGTAATATTATAAGGAAAAGCAGAATCAATTAACATGAAAGTCAAGATAATAGTAACTTTTATGGGGGAAAGAGGAGTAGCAATGGGATAGAGTTACAAAGACAATTTCTGGAATGCCAGCAATGATCTATTTCTTGAACTGGGTGGTAGGTACTTAGGTGTTTGCTTTCTGATAAATCACCAAACTATAAAAATAAAAATAAATTCTTAAAATTTCATATGAGATGTGGCCAAAGCTGTACTCAAGGGAAAATCTATATGATTCAATGTTTTGCTATTAAACATGGAATATAAAACAGTCACTAAACCTAGAATTCAAACCTTAACTATAGAATAGATACTCCAGAAAATAGAGAAACCATGAAATAATTTATTAAATATAAATCTTTTGAAAGCCTACTTAATGCAACATAGTGTCTCTTGCACCGTCAGCACATATATATTAATAAAAATACAAATGAAAAGTAACTTAGACAAGTGAAAAATAGTTGATTAATAAATCTAAAAATCTTGTTTTTGTGAGAAACAGAATTTAAAAAACAAATACACTTTTCACTAATTTACTCAAAGAAAAAAAAAAAATATATATATATATATATAAAATACACACACATATCCCTTCAAGGTAGGTTTTCCATCATTTATAGGATATAACCAGTTGATGATTAGGAAATACAATAACACAGTTCCTATTATGTGGTAGGTTATGAAAATGTACAGAAATCTCTACCCCTTCCTATAGCCTTGCCTTTACAATGTGACTTTTTTTTACCTCCTGCCATCAAGAGATAGTCTACTCTGAACAACAGAATTTGACCTTGTACAGTTCCAAGAAGCTTTACAACCTTCCTCCTACTCTCTCAAGCCCTGCCATCATCATGTGAGCAAGCCCAGGCCAGCCTTCCGGAACCTGAGAAAGCACATATCATAGAGATAAGCCCCCTGAGCTGAAGTTACCCCTTAATCAACCAGACCCCGGCTGGCCTGGCAGCTGACTGTTCATCCAGGACCAGAAGAACTTCCCAACTGAACCCAACCCGAATTGCCAATCCACAAAATCGTACTGATTTTTTTAAGGTACCATATTTTGAAGTGGTCGTTAGGCAGCAAAGGTAACTGTTACACATTATGAGGACCACTACTGGTTCAGAATTAAACAAGCTAAAATCTGAAAATAGGAATGGCCAATAGTCTTGTCTGAATGGTTGAATATTATCATAGCAATGTATATGTGTATTTATCCTTACATCCTATGGTTCGTTTTGATTGCTACCTCTTGTAAACTGTGCTGCAAGCAAAAGTACAAGGTCAAGTTCAAAAGGAACCCAAAGAAAATGGAAGGTGCCAGCTTGTGTGAATATAAGGGCAAATAGGGAGACATTGGGTTTGTTTCTGTCAGCATTGATAAATCAATTTTTCATTTTTATTTTCCAATAACAAAATATGCCTGCAGAAGTAAAAATAAGTAAACCTTCATTATTGACGTTTCTGTAGGAAAAATTACTTATTGTGGATCTAAAACTCTCTAACTCCTAACACTCTTTTGTCACACTGAAACAATTTTTTTATAACTTAATCTTTAAAATGCAGTGTTTCTAGGGGGGGTAGGAGAAAAGGGAGGGCTGTACAACACAGAGAAGGCAAGTAGTGATTCTACAACATTTTGCTATGCTGATGGACAGTGACTGTAAAGGGGTTTATAGGGGAGACCTGGTATAGGGGAGAGCCTAGTAAACATAATATTCATCATGTAAGTGTAGATTAGTGATACCAAAAACAAACAAACAAAAAAAGGGCAGTTCCTGTGTGGTAACCTCCAATGAGTTCTACACAAGGGTATAAAGGGCATATAAAAGTGTAGGCAAAGGGTCTGTTTGCATTTATACAGAAGATCAAAGCCTAATTGGGCTACCCCGAAAATGAACTAAGATACGATATGAAAAAGAACTTCCAACATCAGCACTCTCTGGAAGACTCGTGCCAGAAGATGATCATCAAAAAACCCCAACAAAGATCCACGCACTGCTACAGCTGTAGATGCACTCATCCCACCAGTTCCTGGACTTGCCATGGGAATGAAGGAGATATCTAAGCTGGCCTGTGCAGACAGTAAAACAACAAATTTGACTGGATCTATACTGTTGGAACTCAATCAAGAATTAGGAGAAGTGCAAATTGTAGCGCTCCAAACTCTTACAACTACAGACTATTTACTGTTAAAAGAACATATGGCATGTGAACAGTCCCCAGGAATGGGTTGTTTTAATTTGTCTGATTTCTCTCAGACTGTTCAAGTTCAGTTGGACAATATCCACCATATCATAGATAAGTTTTCACAAATGCCTAAGGTGCCTAACTGGTTTTCTTGGTTTCACTGGAGATGGCTGGTAATTACAGGTATGCTTTGGTTATGTAACTATACTCCTATTATGTTAATGTGTGTGCACAATTTAATTAGTAGTTCAAAACCTATACATGCTGAAGTTACTCTACAAGGAGATATGTCAAAGAAATAATCAATCTTCCCATGTTTTCTGCCGCCTGCTACTTCTATAGCTTTTCTTCTTCCTTCCTAATTACAACCCTTAAATAGAATTCGTGCCTCATATCAAATTCACCGAGTATCATAATTCTTCCAAGTGGTAAAGATACCTCAAGACAAATGCTGGGCATAGAAGCTACAGGGCATAAATATGCAAAGAAATAAAAAGCTAACCATTTCAAACAATAAGGCTTCTCTCTCACTTACCAACTTTACATTTCCCTGTATGGCCCCGGAAGATGACTGGTTAGCCAGAGACGGGTAAGATTCCTCAAGGGAGGAACAACCTAAGACAGGCACAGTCGCAGGGGGGCCATCAGGTGAAAAATTGGGGATCAACAGAGGTGAGGCTTAGAACCTCACCCCCCCGTTCTGAGAGAAATCTTCTGCATCCGTGGATGTTTTATTGCCCTTGTCTAGCTTGGATTAACACATAGTCTACAGGCACACACCTGATCATCTACATTTGCTCTCTTACAACACTAAACTATGTTTTCTACCTTTATCTTGTATCTACCTACCACTTCAGCATTTTATTAAAAATAATAATAATAAAGAGAGAAATGTGGTATCCACATATAAATCAAGTATAAAAACCAAATGAGTATTCATATTGGAACTGACTGTTTATAGTTCATAATGCATGAGCAAAACTGAAAGTTTCTGTGATGACTGCCCTTGTACTGTTCACTATGTAACTTATTCATTATGTAAGAATTTGTTCTCCATGTAAGAACTTGTTTGTTATGCCTCAGAAGATTGGAGACTGACGAAAATTAGGCTTGGGGTGGATTAATGATTGTGCATTGAGCATTGACTCCCCTATACAGAATTTTATTGTCGTTAACAACCATTTGATCAATAAATATGAGAGATGCCCTCACAAAAAAGAAAAAAGAAAAAAAAAAAAGGACAGACTTCCAATGGCAAAATAAATAAGTAACCGGATGTAATGTATAGCATAAGGAATATAGTCAAGATAGTGTAACAGCTTGGTAGGGTGATAGCTGGAACCTAGAATTATGTAGATAAATGTTTTATCACTGTGTTGTACACTTGAAACTAATGTAATGTAATACTGTGTGTCAACTACCCCTCAATAAAAAATAATTATCTAATAAATAATTAATTAATTAATTAATTAATTAATTAATTAAATAAAATGCAGTGTTTCTAATAGTATGATTGTTTTAAATCTGAAAATACTGTAAAAAAGAAATTGGGAAATCTATATGAGATTTTTCACAATAATGAGTGCATTCCTTTTCACTTACAAGAAAATATTATGTATAATTCAATGCTGATAAATTTGAAATCCTCAATAAAAATACATTTCAGTCATTTATAATTTCCTAAAGGATATTTGAGAAGTTGGAAAACTCTAGCAAACCATTCATCATGTAAGAAATACCTTTGAAAAAGAGAGTGAGCCTACCTATGCTCTTATGATTATAGGTATCAGAAATCCAATTCAACCTCACCATGGCACAAAGGGATTAATTGGGGGGATAATGGGGTATCCCATGTAACTGCAAGTATGAGAGACACTCCTGAAAGCTGAGTGTCAGGAAGAGCTGGAACCAGAAACTTGTGTCACCAGTATTCTCTTGATCATTTTTACTATTTTTCTCAGAGTATTTGATTCATTCCGTCCTTCATATGCCAAGGATCCAGTTCAGCTGTTCCTGATCCCTCACCCCAAGGATCCCACAATCAAAAGGGGAATTCTTCTCGTCCCATACTTCCTAATCACAAAGCCTGGGAAAGATCCACCGAGCTATATGTAGCTGATATGACTCAATCAGCTCTAGCCAGGGGAGCAGACTCGAGTGCCCTGAGCCACCAGGAGCCCACCAGTGCCTGCAGGAGACATTCCCGGAAAAGGGAAAACTATTACATAGTTAGAATTACCTCCAGGAAAGGAGCAAAACCCAGCAGTTTTACAGGTAGGTTCTGTTAAATTTTCAAATAGCAGATAATTATCATAATAAATAAACTTTTCCAGAGCATGGAGGAAAATAATGTAAAAGACCACCTCCTCAATTTTTTCCAACTTAGCAGAAGTGAATACTACAAATGGGAGGGGAAAAAAGTGAAAACCTCAGGTCTACTTCACATATGTGTATAATTGCAAAAGAACTAATGAAATATGATCAAATATAAACCCAAAAGCTGAAAAACGTGAGAGACATTTCTCTTCAGGACCACAGTAAGGAAGTTTGTTGTTATTTAATACTGTCCTAGAAATGCTGGTAAGGTGAGGAAAGAGAGAAAAGGGAAGGGAAGGGGGAGAGAAGAGGGTGGTGGGGGCTGGAGAGGCAAAAAAGGAAGAAAAGAAAAATGAATATTAAAAAACACACAAAATTAGAGTTAATGCAAATGATGCCAGTTTCTACTTAGGAAACCCAGGAGAATCAACTTTGAATTATCAGAACGAGTAGAACAGTTCGTTAAATTTGGTGGTTATAGAAATATGTATAAAAAAACTTACTTAGCAACAAGTAAGACTCTTGTGAGGAAAAAGTCAAAACTTTACTGACGCCGTAGAATAAGAACTTCCCCCCACGGAAGAGAGGATGATAGACTGACTGTTCCTGATGCAAGATTCAATCACGTCAAAATACAAATGACCCCAGATCAGTTACAAATTTCAAGCAATTGATGAAATTCTAAGGACTAGTCTAAAGTTTAACTGCTAGAATAAACATGTGACAGAAGAAAAAACAAAACAAAAAGACTTTGGAAAAAGAGGAAATACTGGCTGAAGACTAGGAGGCAGGGGAAACAGCTGAAAGGTAAAACATTATTATACAGAGTTTCAATTATAAAACCACTTGGGTGGAATTCAAGATTAAACAGATCAATGGGCACAATAAAGAGCCTTAGATATAAATGTTTAGTGTATGATACCAGCAGCATTTTAAATCAATAGGAAAAAGCTGTATTTAAAAAGGTTGCTCAAATTATGTAACCACTTGAAAAGGGGGAAAAAGGAGTAGTGCCTGTACTACCCACATTCAAAATAAACCCCAGATGGATTCAAGATTTTTAGATATAGGAAATGAAACTACTTAAGTGTTAAATAATACATATGTAAAGATTTATATAAGCTCAAGTTCTAAGCAAGCAACCAAAAGGAAGGAAAACCATCAGGTGGAAACTTGATTGATCTGACACTATAAAAAAGTAATATTTCAATATGTCAAGAAACACTATGAAAAACATTGGAAGCCAAATGACAGATGAGAAAAATAATTGCAATGTGCACGCCAGAAAGAAGGGTTAATATCCTTAATGTTTAAAGTCCTCTTACAAATTACCAAGAAAAAGGAATGGAGTGGTAGAAAATTGAATTGCAATATGGGACGAGAAAATTCATAAGACAAATGACCGCTAAATATATGGGGAGAAAAAGTTTACCTTTCTAGTAATCAAATCAATGAAGATTAAAACAATAGTGTGACACCATTCCTCATTCAGTAAATTGACTAAGAAATTTTAAAGCCCAGTACAGTGCGGAATGGAAGACATGGGCATTCTCAAATACTACTGATGGGGGTGCAAATCGATACATACTTTGCAGAAGGCAATTGAGTAATCCACATTAGAAGCTTTTAAATCTTCATATTCTATTCTCTCCACTTCTATAACATGTTTGAAATTTTTCATTTTCATGAAAATTAATTTTTAAGGTTCATGTGCTTTTACCTATGTTTACCTAAAGTCCATATCATTTTACTTCTAAAAGTTAATCCAAAAAACATAATAAAAGATGTGCATCAGATTTATGCAGAGACTATAGATGACGGTGGTGGTAGTGGTGGTGGTGATGAAGATGATAAGGATTTGAGATGAAATGCAACTTTTGTTTTAAAAGCAAGGAATTTCTTTGACTTCATATGGCCACACAATCTTTGACCCTAAATGACTAAATGGAAAATGAAAAGGCCTTCCCAACCTGCAGAGACCCCCAAAGCTTCCAAAGCTGGCCTGATTTCAAGTTCTATTTGCATAGTAAAATCAGTAGTTCACATATTCCTCCTCTTTAACATCTTGGAAATCTCTCCCTAAAATTTAGCATCACAGAGAAATGAGAATCTGAGTTTATTTCTTTGAGATGGTAGCAATGACCTAGTGAAGTCCTCCTCATCTCCATCCTCCTACCAAACCCTGTCTGTGTCTTGCCCTTTTACAGCTCAGAAGGGAAAAAACAAACAAAAAACATCACATGGGATGGGACCATATCCCTTACTTGTGAGCCACGTCCAAACTCTGTGGTTCTGGTTTGCTATAAGCTGTAGAAGTTCACCTATTTACATTTACCCAGGTTTCTTATTGAGAAAAAGATCTGAGATTAGCTCACCTCCCTGAGCATGTGGGTTGATGCACAGCAAAGATAACCTGCAGATGAGGCCTCTGAAACAGAATGAATGATGACCAAGTACAAAATACAACATGGGCAATTTAGCCAGACTGAGGCACACTAGGTCTTGGCCAAGTGGAAATTTAGAGGTGATAAATATCAAGAGATATGAGAAGGCTTTGGGCTGTGCTTCTAGGAAAAGGTAAAACTGAGCAAGAGCTGCTTATCTTTTGAGAATTCTTCATGGGAGAAAACCTGTCCTGGAAGAATCCTTTCTTGCTTCTGGGCTCTCCCCACCTCGGCTCAGGTCCAAGAGCTTGCATAGCTGGTTCTGGGGTGGTCTCCATGAAACCAAGTCCAGCCACTGTGCGGGGATGTCCAGAGGGCAAAGTCTCTGGGTGTTTATCAAAGTTGGCTCTGCAGCCACCCTGCATCTCTGAAAACTAGCTGACTTGCCTCCAGCAAGAGCAACCAGAACTGTCTGAGACTACTTAAATTAAAACCTCTCTGGCCTTCTGCAAGAGCTGAGAAAAAATTGGTTTCAAGCAGCCCTTGGAGGGCTGCCATCCTGCAGTCACTTTGGATTTCTCCCAAGAATGCCTAGATGGGAAATGGGACCCCAACAGAAGGGATGGAATGCCAGATGGCCAGGCAGAAAGAAGAAAAATTTGGTCAAGCAGAGCAAGACTCAGCTTGGAACACCTGCCCGGTCTTCCCGATAGGCAGAGGTCCCGGTAGTAACACCCAGAGAGCAGTAACAGTAGGTCACCACAGCGCCAGCCAAGGGAGACATGTCCTGCCCATGTGTCTTCTCTCTCCCCCAGTCCCAGCCCTGGAGAAGCTGCGGTAAGAGAGAAGCTTGAACTTCTCTTCCCCTCCCTGCAATAAGGATGCTGTATGTGACCTGTTTCAGTCAAGCAGATGTTCTCATCTGGGACCCTGAGGCCTGAGGAAGTGACTAAAAGAGGTGGATGCATCTGAGAATGTGTTCACAGAAGCAGGGGCCTCAGCAGGAGCCCAGGCAGCAGAAACCAGCAGCCAGGTCCCAACCAGAACACTGCTGTGGTCCCTGCTGCCCACCTGCCTGCCTGCCTCTCGCCTTCCGAATTCTTGTTATGAGCTACCCACTATCCCACCAATAATTCCTTTTCCGCTTACATTAACCATGACTGTTTTCTATTGCTTGCAAATGAAACCATCTCTCTTACATGCCCGACTGTACTAATTTTATCTCTTACTGACTCCTGCCTCCCTGGTACCAACATCTTTCTGCAGAAACAGAGTAACTTGAGGCTGTAAATCAGGCTCCAGCAGGAAGCAGTGGACACACTCATGCTGGGATAATCTGAGGAGGGTTTAGTAAAGGGACCGTTCACACAGGCGTGGGCAGGTTGTAGGGAACCTAGGAAGGATAGCGCAGTACTGCAGAATTAGTGACTGCGGTTGTCACCCTTCCTAGGCTCGGCGATGAGGGGAGAAAGCAGATGCCAGAATCACACGAAGGGGGCCACCTTGACAGGAACATTGTCCTTCATTTGAGAGACACAACCAGCCTGTGGCAATTCCCAGGGGGAGCAAATACCCTGACCACTCTCTCCCCCCTTCCCACTTCCCATCTCCTGCCAGAGGTCCCGGTTGACAGGACTCGCCTGGCTGAAGTCCAAGGGCAGAGGATCCGCTGGCGTGATCCTTAAGTCTACCTCTGGGGAAGAGAGCAGGGTGGAGCAGGATGAAGAGGAGTTCTGGGCAGGGGCACTTGGAAAGCATTTGGCTGAAATGCCTAAGGTAAGGGTAACCCCCACATGTGCACATACTCACCTCACCTGGGTTCCTCCACGCAGTCCTCTCCCAGACAACTCTAGGTCAAAACTCCATCAAGACACAGCGACCTACTTCCAGGCGTCGGGGTACTCTGCCTCGGCTTCCTTCATCTGTCCCAGGACTGCTTTGCAAAAGCGTCTGCTCCTGCTTTATCTTCTCCATGACTTCCTTCTCTTTCCCAACCATTACGTTTCCATTACACCTACTATAGCATGGAGTCTCCTGCAGAGAGCTGAGACTTTTTCAGTTGAAGACAAATCTAAAAGCTATTGCTCCTGCCAAAAAGCCAGGGACTATTAAACCATAACGGGACTCAGAGACAGCCAAGAGACATAGCCACGAATCTCAGGGCACTCAGATTCAAGACATAAAACAAAGCAGTAATCTATGTAAACCATTCGCCATTTCTACAAGCAATTGTTTGTGGCCATTTGCTAATATTATTGGAAGAACATATGATCCCTTTAAAACATAGTTCAGAAAAGTTCTATACTTGAAAATATGAAGATTGTAAGCAATTGCAGATGGAGAGACAGAATTCTTTGAAACTACAGGTGTATGAAAGGCTTTGATACAGGGCAACAACCTGGATCACCTTGACGATCATGAGATGCAGAGGCAGAAGAGTGAAAAACACTGACCCAAGGGTCATTTATTCAACTTCCCTCAAATATTTATCAAGTATTTACTGTGGTCTAGGCACTGAGCTAGGATTATAAAAGAAGGCCAAAGGGCTAGAACAGAATGTTTGCTCTTAACTAAGCCTTTCACCATTTCCTTAGAAAAAAGGGATTGGAACAACAGCTATCATTTCCTAGTTACATCTCTCTGCAGCCCCAGTAGGTAGACAGGTGCTCTTCTTTTGCCCATTTTACAGACAGAGCATAGAAGTCCAATAACTTGCAACAGGTTCCATAGAAAGAGATGAGCCAAAAATAATACCAGAACCAGGACTATTGGGTATAATATTTCACTGACTATATAACAATTTACATAATAAGAGATATGTATGGGGTACTATGGAGACACGGCTGGGGGTTGGGGGGAGCAAATGCTACCCATGGGAACCTTTTCAAGAGATTCAAGTAGAGTTTCAGCCCAATTGATTCCCCCCTTCTGCAGTTATTTTCTCCATTAACCAGCCCTCTGCCATGGGACAGTACACTGACGATGTTTAGTCAGAGAATATTGACACTTGGACGTTTAAATCAGTTAATGCCTCCATTTCAATCACCTCATCTGTCAAGAACACCCAGTTCTCTTGCCCACATAAGTACAGAAGTTGGAGAGGGTGGTAGTGCAGGAAGAAATGAAGGGTGTATTTGGAAGACAATTTATATACAAAGGAGAAGTATGTATCATTTATCAAGATAAAATGACAGATTATCTACATTCTTTTACCTAAAAAAGGTAATTGGTGAGTGCCTAATTAAATCACACCTCCTAGCTATGTGACTTTGAGAAGAGATCTTAACCTCTCTAAACCTCATAGAGATAATAATAACATGGGGTTAAGAGCTCATCTTCTCCACTGAACTGACATTCTCCATTCTCCATTAAGACATGCTGATGGGGACCATGGCATTAGAATGTTCCAGGCTGGTATGCTTCTAACACCCACTGATTCGCTTCTGCTCCTGATAGTTGGGCTGTCTACTTTAGCATGGATTCCAAGCCTGCCTATGCCAGTTATACTGTTACTACAATCACAGACTTTGATTAAATATTACATATAAAAGTCAACGCATCTATGAAAACTATGAAAATGTGTCTATGAGTCTGAATACTTTGCACAAGGCAAATCACTTTTTTTAAAATTCTAAAGAATTAGGAGTTTGGGAAAAATGAAATTCTAGAAGGAGTCGGCCCTAAGACTTCTTGACAACTTAAAAATTCTTGCCTGCTTCAAAGAAAGCCCAACTAGGTATCATAAAAGACACGGAAACTTAAAGTCAGAAAGAAGAAAGATCGACACTCAAGGAAACACTGGTCCCCTACATCAAAAGACTGGTGAATATGCATACATTTCTATGTTTAGGTTAAAATTAAGTGTTTAAGATATGTTTATTTTGTATGATTTCCTGCCTTAATTGACTTTTTTCAGTCTTCTGGCCAGAGACTTATTCTAAATAAGAGGATTTCTCCTGTACCTACCTCAAAGAGATACAGTGAGAATTAAGTGGGGAAAATCCAGGGGTCAATACTGGACTCATGTAAGTCCTCTTTAGAGCATATTAACAGTGAGACAGGCATAGCAGCTCCAAGGGGATGATGTCAGTAGCACACTTAAATGTTAGTTATTGAAATGAATAGGCCGAACAGCAGTCTAGTTCTGT
Organism: Manis pentadactyla; assembly: GCF_030020395.1. Lineage (NCBI taxonomy): Eukaryota > Metazoa > Chordata > Mammalia > Pholidota > Manidae > Manis > Manis pentadactyla. Next base: position 161,877,151 of record NC_080023.1, on the reverse strand, counting down.
CACCAATCAGGGGGACATTCACCAAGTTATCTTGCCTCTTGTCAACAGTAAATGGGCGCATTTGGACTTGAATAAGTGATACTCAGACTTCACCATCCAAATCACCCAGGGATCTTGTTAAAATGTGGACTCAGTAGGTCTGGATGTGCCCTGAAATGCTGCCATAGTAACAAGCTCACAGACGCTGCTGCAACCACTGCTCTGTGGTCCATACTTTGAGTATCAAGGACCTAGAATGTAATTCTCAGACTTCAGCGTGCATCAGAATCATGTGGAGGGTTTCCGACTCATTAGGTCTGGGAGCGGCCCAAGAATTTGCATTCTAACAAGTTCTCAGGGGAAACTGAGGCTGCTGGAGACCCCCCTACTTTGAGAATTAATGTCTTAACACTCTTACAATTTGAAGCAGCTACTAGAAATGGCACTTGACCATTTCAAGCCGACCAAAGGCTGTTGTTTTGGACTACAGAAAAAAGAGACCAGGCTGGATCTGACCTTCCTACTCACTAGAGGCTATAGCTGGAATCGGAAAGATAAGGTTATGCATCCTAGCTCCCACAGTCCCTATGCAACTTGCTCCACCTCTGAACCAGAATTTCCCCACCCATCAACGGGGTTCTTTTTTTCTGCTTCCTTTTTTCTTTTTCCCCTTCCCTCCTCATCTAGAAACCCCCCAGAAAGTCTTGTGATAGGGGTGGGACCAGAACTTCAGCTCTAATTCTCGTGTCTTAACAAGCTCAAAGATGCAAACATCACTTAACATGACAAGCAAACCATGACCGCAGTGCAAAAATACTGCTAGTCAGGTAAGGAGATAACGTTCACAGAACATGCTGAGCAAATAACAACCCTTTGTGAGTCAGTATTAGCATAATTACTGAACATCAGTAATTGCTGAAATTAGGTTCACTAGGATCGTTTATAATTCTAAGTAAGAGGCTTCTTTCACGTATTCTCCCAGAAGGGAGGTGAAGGTTGGCTCACCAGCTGGCATTAGACAGTCAGAAAAAGCACTTGCCATCTCCCAAAAGACGTCCCAAGCATAGACTCTGGATGGATTGTCAGCACCAGGCAGGCCCCAAGTCCTCCGGAAATTTCCTGCCTCCACCTTTATTCCTCCTTGTACCTTTCCTCCAGAATTTCATCTCTCCTTAGTTCAGTACATCCCGCACTGCCTGATCAGTAAGACACGGTCACATACAGTACAGTGTAGACGGACGTGTTTTGATTATGGCGTAGACGTGCAATGGAAGCTGTATCACCTGTCCAGGTGGGACCCTTTTAGATCAGATTCAACCAGGAAGCTGCCGCTTGCTACTAAATGCAGGGCCAGATAGGAGGCCTCGCCCAGCTGCAACAAAGCAAGGCACTGGTCATGAACAGCACCTTGCAGAATATGACAGAGAAGGAACCTTCTTAAACCCCTGCACCATGTGGATATGCTTCACAGATGGAGCCATACAAGATGAGTAGACAGACTGTATATAAAGACGAGCCTTTAGCAAATTAACACAGACACTGAGAAGTCATTCCCATTAGGCCCACTGTGGACAGAGATGGTGGGACACAGTATGCACAGGACACCCAGAAAAGATTCCAGAGCCTCTCAAAGGAGAAGAGGAGCTGGGGTAGTCAAGGCAAAGTCAGTGCGCCTTAGCAGCTCCTGACCCAGGGCCTCAAAACTGCATCACGAAGCAAAGAGCAACGCACATGCCTTCAGGCAGGAACCTGGGAATCATTCTCCTAACTCCTCTCCTCTCCCTGCTTCCCACCTCCCACCAGTACTTAAGCTATATAAGCACATTTTTGCTTATTTTGTGTCCTGCTAAATCCCCAGAGCCTAAAACAGCTGAATCAATTAACTAAATGAATAAATCAGCAAGTCCTGACAGCTCTACCTCCAAAAAAGACCTCACAGCTGTCCGCCCTTCTCCATTGCCACTGCTGACATCCTAGCCCAGTCTTGCCATGTCTGGCCCACTGCATAAGCCCTCATGTTCTGCCTCTACTCTCGCCCCCTCTGAGCTATATTCCTTGCAGAAGCCAGATAGTTACTGACTCCCAGATCAGGTGACACACCTGACTTCATGAGCCAGATTCTTCCCAAAGTGTGAAAAATCATGCCAGAGTAAGCTTTTACCAGACCCAGGCCTCTCCTAAGCTTATACCTGTGTTTGCGGAGAGCGTGGCCCATAACGTGCCAGGCAATCTTCTTTGGGCTTTGCAAAGCCTACTCCCTCACAAACCCACGTCAATCCCACACTTCCTGGCAGGCCCTTTAGGACAATCCCCACCCAAAGTGTCTCTCTTGACACTGAACCTCTGTCCCATACATTTGGCATTCAGCATTTACCCACTCGATATCATGGAATGATCTTTTCATGTGTATCCAAAAATTACTAACCCAGGCATTTCTAACCTCAAAGTGGTTTTATAACTAAAACACATAACAGGCTTGCTTTCCCATTACAGGTGAAACAGTTCCAGGGAAATGGCTCAAAATTGTGTAGCTAATGAGTGGCACAGATTCAAACCCAGGACTTTGGACTCCATCCTCTGTAACGTTTCCACATACCATGTGCCCCATTTGCTGGTGTAGGCCTTGCCTCCTCTAGCTAGCCTTATATAAAAGCCTCAATGCCTAGCAAAGTGGCATATGAATAATAAATAGTCATTAATATTTACTGTGTGCTTACAATATTCTCCACATTTTATAAGTGGTTTACATGGGTCATTTAATTCTCACAACCCTGTGACATATATCCCAGGGTCATCCTAAGGTGCAAGATGAGACCTCTGAGGCTCAGGGAAGTTAAGTAACTTTCCCACAGTCACACAGCGATTAAATCATGGGGCCAGGATTTCAACCCAGGCAGTCTAGCTCCTGAGCCTGCACTTCCAGCCACTGTGCTCTGCCCCCTCCCTTCCTAATAGGCCTCCAGGGAATATTTGTGGGTTGACGGGTGACACCACAGACTGTCAGAGCTGGGACAAGAGCCTTGGAGAGATCAAACATTTACACCATCCATAAAATATCTGTCTTAGAGTGACAGGTGGCAGTTGATAAGGTTTGACATTTTCAAATCAATTTCTATCGATTTCTTTCTCCTGGAAAAAGGACACGAGTTTGATGGATAAAGCCAGCTCTCACTAGGCTTGGGAACTGTGGGGAAAGTAGGCCATGAGGCGGCTCTGCAAAGCATGGCAGGGAAGGCAGTGGCAGCTGCATGCTGTCTGAGAGAAAAGCCCTCCCTTGGCAGAGTGCTGCTCTGAGTTGTCCCAACACAGTGTCGGGTAAAGAACGCAGGCTCCATTTCATTGGTACGTGATGCTTTCTGCCGGCAGCGTGGCGGGGAGGCTGCAGCACCGGCCTGTGCTTGGGCACGGCCATGAAGTTATGAATATTTATGTGGCCAACACATAAAATCCCATTTTAACAAATACCATTTTGATGGATTTAACAAGTTAATCTAAGCCATTTCCACATTCTGGTGGATGCCTGCAAGAGATGAACGGATTGCGTTTCTGTAAATTCTATTGAGCAAGGAAACCTCTGAAACAGATGGGTGCATAAGCCCTTGTTCGTTTGGTACACATATTATTTGGTTCCTGTCAACACATCCTGAGCCCACACTGTGTGCCCAGCATTGTACATTTGTTTCTAGTGCTCAATCCTCGCAGTCACACTATGAGGTCTGAGCCATACTGGGTCACGTGGGGTTGGGTGACAGCCGGGATCTGAGATGGGGATGGGCACCTCACTGGGGCAGAGCTCATGAGTGTGTGTGAGGACATGTAGTGTAGAGCTGAGCCCCAGCCTGGCTGGGGATGGGGCCAGAGAACTTGACACCCAGTTAGGCAGGCAGCTGGTGGAGGATGGGAGCTCCTGCCATCTGCCACCACAGTCCTCTCTCACCTTCTCTGCCTGCTGCCCACTAGGGACAGCCACTCCCATTAGCTTCTTCTCTAGCTTAGGCTGGACACAGATGTCACATTTCAGCTAGCAAAGCATTTTAACCTGCCTGATCACAACTGATCCTCCCAATAAGTAATTGTACTTTTATCCTCATTTTAGGGCCAAGGAAAACAAAGTTCAGAGAGTTTAAGGGGCTTCATCACAAACATATGATTAAGAAGTTCTAGACTGATCAAGGATATGAATACAGATCTTTTCATTCCAAACCATGTGCTGTTGCTTCTAAACCTGCTTCTTATCCTCATGTCCTCTGCTCCGGGACCTTCTCTGTGGAGTGTTTGATTCCCCAAAGCTTTTCCACCTGAGGTAGAATGAGGGCTGTTTCCACTCTTCACTCCCTCGGTAGAACAGCACCAAGCCCTCTGCCATGTGACTTTGCAGTTCCTGCCGTGGCAGAGACAGAGCACATTTCCTCATGGCATTGTGTCGGGCTCGGCTGTGTGATTTGCGTGGGCCGGTGCGGTTGCGGAGATCTCACAAACTAGAGCTACAGATATGCCTGTAGGGTTTGGCTTGGCCTCTAGCGCTTCTGGAGCCCCCCAGGAGAAGAGCCCCAGGCAGCTACTAGTCCAGGTAGGAGGCGATACAAGGCACAGACCTGGACCAAACCGTATCTGTTCCCTGTGGTAACAAATCAACATATACCTGTTACACAGCAAAATCTGACTGATACACCACAAAACAGTGACAGGCCTTCAGAACATATGCTCAGAAATCCTCTGCAGAACAGATTCTCATCTCTTCTTCATCGAGACAACCATGTTTTATAAATGTTCCCTCTGTGCCAAGCTGCTATGACATTAATTTTGCTTTATCAAGCAGGATATTTTACAATTACTCTAATTGAACAAATTTCAACTCATTACCTTCATTGAACATATGTTAAATATGAAACAGGACAGACCACCATGGAGACAGAGGATGACTCAGTCCTCAAGATTCACAGTCTAATGATGGAAACAGAACATGAGTAACAGTAACCACAGGCCTCGAGAAATAAATGCTGTAACAGGGGACAGAATGGCATCTGGCGGTGGGCCGTACAGTCAGCATGGCAGCATGACCCTGGAGGTGGACCTGAAAGGGCCAGAGGGGAATCAGATGGGATTTCCAAAGGCTGAGATGGGAGAACAGGGGTAAAAGACAATCTGGGAAAAGAACAATTGAGCAAAGGCCAGAAAACCATGCTTAGGAATATGTCTTTGCACTACTTGGCCAATGTCAAGGGTGTCCAAATGGAGTCCTAGAAGGCAGAATGTGTTAGTTCCCAACCCCAGGAATTCCCCAGGTAAAATCTGAAACTAACCCCCATACACAAAGGGCAGGAAGAGACGGGAGAAAAAGGCAGCCCCCTCCACATGGGTAGGTGGCAGTTTTAATAAGCAAGGGAACTTACTTCCATGGCCTGTCATAGGAAGCCACCAAAGGAGTAGATCTCTGCCCCCCGCCTGCTAGAATCTTAACAGTTTATATAGAGGTCTTAATGGGGTTCCGTCACATCTACCATCTAGATGGTCTCAAGGACACATTACTCTTTCAGGGTTTCATCCCTGAAATGATTCTAGCTATGGGAATGGTGGGCAGAATGTACATTCCAAGGACAGGAGAAAGGGTGAGGAGCCTCCAATTGCCTGGGGCCAGCTTGTGGGCCAACCAGTGGCCACTTCTTCTTGAGGACCTCCTCCAGAAGAATGATGTCATGAAGAGCCTTTAATGCCAGACTGTGGAGATTGTGCAGGATTTGATGGGCAGTAGGGAGCCATGGAAGGTTCGAGAGTAAGGGAGCACTTTGGCAGATGTGGGGAGGTGTGACTTAGGAGATCATTATAGCTAAGTGCTAGATGGAAGGACCAAGGAGATCTAGACTAGAGCTAATGACACCAGGTAGGAGCCTGTTACAATCATTCTGCTTAGGGGGTCAGGTAATAGGGACCAGACCACCAGGCACATTAGCAAGAACTTGGTATCTGATTGAGTACGGCAGGCAGAGTGCAGCAGCACTACCCAGTTCACTCTGAGCTATGCCCACTCCCTGTCAGTTCCTCCAGGTCCCTGAGCTATTCCTGTCCCTCTTTTTCTGGGGAGCCTGTGAGGTTATTCCTGCCACACATTCTATCACTCCAGCAAAGCATTAGCAAAAGCCATCCATCCATCTGCTGACTCCACAGAAATCAGTGAGCACCCGATCCAGGGGCAGAGCAGGAGGGAGGGGACACTCTCCTGATTACAATATTCTATCCTCGAGCATTTGCCACCATCCATCAAATTTGCTACCACCACAAAAATTCAGGAACTGAATTGTAGGGAGAGAAGAGAAGGCTCTTGTCTCCCAAATGTCCTAATAAAGCTCCCCAGAAGTCTGGGCTTTGGGAGTGGGCTGAATGTCAGGATGACAGGGTTTGGAGGAGCCAGATTTAGGGGCCCAGGTCTCTGGGGTGCAGTGGAGAAGGTGGGTGGGAAGCCAGCAGACCCAAGAGGGGGCTCCAGCTTCACTTTAACAATCACTCAAGGATGCAATATACACTTTAAAGGGGGAGCACTAGGACAATGCACACAGACCTGCCATTCCCACGGGCCCATATCCTCACTGCAGGCAGAGGGGCAGCCTCTGTGCTGTGTGCCCACCCCGATCATAGGACTCGCTCCTTCTCCCTCCCTCCTGTCCTCTCCCCGTCCTCCTCCCCCACCCCACAGCACCCCTGGCATCTCCGTCCTCATATTTGTCTTCTGTGAGCCAGGAGCTGCGTGTGATTTGCCTCAGCATCTTCGGCACCTTGTGCAGGGTCTGCCACTGCGTAAATGCCAATACTGCTTTCCAGTGATGGCCCCCAGAGCCTGGTGCCACCAGGAGCCCAGAGGCTGCCCTTTAAGCCAGCTGACCCAGCCTGCACAGCTACACGAAGGGAGATGCGAGCACCCCCTTGCCCATGGCCTTGTTCTGGGCCATGTCTCAACAGGCCCCCTGCTCTCTTTGCTGACTTCACACAATGGCTTCGCCTTGAACTGCTGGAGTCTGAGGCTCCATGCAACTCCTCAACAGAGATGTGGGCTCAGGCACGTGCTTCAAGTCATTTCCTGCTCTGAGCAGCACCTGTCTCCACCTTCCCTGGACCTCAGGAACCCCCCCACACACATACCACTCACTAGTATATGCACCATGTATGCCCGCCACACACACACCATGTGTTACCACACACACCATATATGGGCATACCCACATAAACTACACAGGTATACACACCATGTCCATGCCACACATACCCACACATATACATACAAACCTTGTATACCCCACCCTCATGCATATACCATGTACACCATACATACATATATACATACCATGTAAACTACACATTCATGCCACACATATGAATGCACATCACACAGACACCCTATACAGCTTAACACAGCATGTACACCACACACATGCACACTCACCCACCCACACACACACACACACACACACACACACACACAGCATCAGTGTGACTATAATTCTTCCAGAGTGGGCAATTCTGATCCAGCCAAGTCAGAGGTGATTGTTTTCTTTGAAGGCCTCAAACCTAATCTCTGTGGCTCTTTTTAAATAAAACCCAAGACATTTTCCAGCTTTTAATATATTAAAAGTGTACAAAGTGATCACTTGATATATGTATACATGGTAAAATGATGCCCACCGTCAAATTAATACATCTATCACCTCATAGAGTTACCTTTTTTTTTGGGTGGATATCCAATTTTCCCAACACCATTTATTGAAGAGATTATCCTTTCCCATTGTATATTCATGGGCCTTTTTGAACATTAGTTGACTGTACATGAATGGGTTTATTTCTGGGCTTTCTATTTCTTTCCATGAGATTGTTTTTATGCCAATATCATACTGTAAAGCCAAGATTTGTGTATAATAGGAGAATTTTTCAACACTTAGGTAAAGAGGAGGCCAGATCAAGCCCTAGGGAAGCAGTGCGTCTGAGTCTGGCAGCTCTGGCGTCTTAAAGACGGTTGTGGGTGGCAGCTGGAAATGGGAGGTACTGGGGAGAGGCACTGGGGAAGCCATTGCAAGAGGGCTCAGTCCTCTTCTCATCAGGGCTGGGGCTGAACTGTTCAGGGAACCGCCGAGACGCATATAGAAATGGCAGTACTAACACCAAAATTGGACCCAAGATAATGCTGAGCCCTAGGAGCAGAGGGATAGGCCAAGCCCATGGACCCAGGCAAGCCAAGGTCTAGATACAAAGCAACATATACATAGAGCCCAGGATCTGGGGCCAGAAGCAGGATCCAGGTGCTCATCCCAGAGATGGATGAGAACCCAAGCCGTTCTGGAGCAAACAAATATAGAGGAGGAGACAGGGCGGGCGGAAGCTAGGGCTCCTTCTCCTGGGCCAGCAAGGATATGGGATAGAGAGTGACAAACTGCCTGAAAGGATTAGGGTGGAATAGACAGAAAGGACCTACGGAAAACAGAGGCAGAAAGCAGTTTTTAGAGTGGTCATTCATTCTTTCAATAACTAGTTATCGAGCTGCTTCTACATGCCACGATACAATGGCAATAGACAAGTTTCTGTGGTCACAGAACTTACCCATTTGTCATACTTAAAAACTGAGAGAAGGGCTACAAAAGAGAGTTTAATTCTGCTGAGTGTGGCCTCTCTGGCAAGAGTTAATTTCTGAACCTGAAGTCCTCTGACTTAAACTTGCAGCAGCACCACACACGCACCCTCTCAGAAACACTTTTTTTCCCACCAGCATGCCAATCTTGTTCCTAATTTAGCCCTTAGAATAAACCAGGTTGTCAGTTCGCTATTCCTTAATCCCCTCTCACCACGGCAATTGAAACTGATGATTGCAATATTGCTGAGTTCCCTGTTCCACCATCTATTGTGCTCCGAGTGTGGGTAATCACCGTCCCAGACAGCTTATGGGAGCTCACAGAGCCAGCGCCAGGTAAACAACACCCCCTTGTCCCTGCTCAGGTCTCATCTGTTCCAACAACCACCTACAGAGTCCTTATAATAGGAAACTAGGACCAGCCCCCGTCCCCCGGGGACTCGTACTAGTGGGAAAGGCAGACCCTGATGGCTTATTCATGCGGTACTGAAGGAGGCCACCTAAAATGGAGCTGGCGTGGGTGACAAGCCAGGAGCCTCTTCCTGGTGGAGAGCCTGCCTGAACTGAATCTTGAAGACAGAGCATGAAATGAATGCCTGAAGATGTGGGAGGAGGAATCCTGGAAGCCACGGGTACAGTCATCGGCAGCCATAGCACAGATCAGAGCTGCTAGAGTCCAGGCCAAGTGTGGCAAGAGATGAGGCTTCCAGAGACCCCTGGAGGATCTTGTTAGCCAGGCTGAAGAGCCTGAGTTGACAGAGGAGCTGATGGAAAGCCATGGATGTTTTGCAAAGAAAGGAGGCCAGTTATGTGGCTATTGCAATAGTTCTGGAGAACTGAAGGAAGGGATGATTTAACCAGGTCACCCAGATGCTCCTCCTAAGGACACACTGAAGCAGGATATCTGCTGGCATGCCAATCAGACTGGCAAAAACAAACTACCTTTTTATCAGCTGCCCCTGCTCTTAACGTTTAAGAGTCACTGAACAGGATTCAACAAGCCTGATAGAGGTGCCAGCCAATGTAGTGCCTGGCTTATAATGCAGGACTTTATCCATGCCCATGTTCAACATAGTATATGCTAAAGGAGACCCTTAAAAGAGAGCCATCCAAGATTGAAAGCTCAGGCATCGTGGCAAAGAACAAACCTTTATGGCAAAGCCTTCTGTTTCCTGTTAAACCCCATCACATCGATTACTGCAGCTTCTTGGTATACACTTCACTTCCATGAACACCTGTAGTCAGCCCAACTAGAGGGTAAGCAGAAAGGGGTGCAGGAAAGAACATGGACACTGGGGTAACTGATCCATGTTCCAATCCAATCCTGCTACTGACCAGCCATGGAGGTTTGGGAAAGTTGCTTAACTTTCCTGGAATTGAGTTTGGGGTGATAGCTCATCATGGTTTGCCCAGTACTTTCCAGGGTTTGGTGCTAAAAGTTCTGTATCCCAGGAAATCCCTTATCATGGGTAAACCAAAATGGTTGATCATCCTACTTCGGTGTCTTCATTCGTAAAACATAACTGCTTATATGTGCCTACAGGGATGTTGTGACGATTTGAGGACATTTTTGTAGAGTCTTCAAAAAGGCCAATTCTCTGTTTTGCTTTTCTTCTTCACTCAGGCTTCCTCCCCCAGATTGCAAATAACAGCATCACATCCCAGTTGGCTGGAGGAGGCAATCAGCTTACCAAGCACTTCCATGGATGTGATTTCACTGGGGTTCTTACACCAACCCTGCATGGGAAACAGGGCAGAAACTGCGTGCCCACTTGATAGATGGGGAAATGGAAAGTCAAACAACTTAAATGTCCCTTCCTACAGCCCTTCAGGTTTCTGCCCAGGCCCTAAGGAAGGTGCTACCTATATTTTCAGCTCCCTTGGGGGGAGCAATGGCTAAGGGGATCGATCCATGGGGGTGTGACTTTTACTGGGCCTCGTCTCACTGGTGGGTGTTGTGCCACAAGCCCTCATTCTGCCACGTTGTCCATTCTCTCTGTAGAGTTATAGGTTTGTTTGGTAAAAGCAAACTCAGATTTAAGCAAAGTGACTAGGAAACAGGAAACCTAGTAAAGCCTAGTGGTCAGAGCAACCATCTCTACCTTCACTTCTCCCAGAGGACTTTGAATTGGGATTCGTGCACTTCCTCAATCATTTTTAAAGCTAGGACTTTGTTTTATATCTAGCAACTCATCCTTTGCCAGATAATCCAGTGGTGGGGGAAAGGGGATGAGTGGTTCCATACAGGCCTAACAACTAGACCCCAAGCCACAAACGACAGACCCATGACTCAGCCACTAAACAGGACTTGACCCCATGGCGATTGGTTCTCCCTACACTGTGTAGCCACACTCCGAAATCAGCACCTCGTGGGAACTCAATCAATTCTTGTTAACACTCTCACCCAGACAAGCAGCTTTGAGAAAAGCTGTTTTAGGCAACACGATCAGCCTTTTGCTGTCGTTCATTAAGGGTTTAGCAGTTCGGTATTGATTTCCTTGCAGCTGCCTCTGAACTTTAATTCCTGAAGCAGAAAAACAAGGCTTTTGTCTGTGACATTTCCTGTCCAAGTGGCGGGTAACAACCATTCCTGGGATGCTGATTTCCCCAGTGATGCTGCAAACCACAGGATGCCTGCAGCGTGTCCTTTGTCTGTTCCAGAGAGTGATTGCTAATGCTGCAGGAGATCCCTTCAAATGTGAGCTGTGTCCCACCTCCACCCTAAGTCAGCAGTGCTTCTAACTCATGCTTTGAGAAATCCAGTGACCACCCAACTTGCAGCCATAGGCTTTAAGATGCTGTCGTGTATGTATATAATGTTTGTGGCATCCAGGTTTCCCATAAATGTTAATTCCTAGCGATTGGAAGGGACCTTAACAACCTACGTCTGCAAGCGCCTCTCTGATATTTTATCCCCTCTACAACATCCCCACCAAGTGGCCATTCTGGCTTTGCTTGAACACCTCTGAGGACAGGAAGCTCAAGTTCGCCATAGGAGAGCTGCTACCTTGTAGGAAAGCTCTGAGGGATAGAAAACTCCACTATGTGGAATCCGAACCTACCCTCTGATTCCAGTGTTGCAGCTAGATTTTCAGCAGAGCCCAGCACCTACAGAAGACAGGGATCTTTGCCCACTCCTGATATCTCCACATTACCTCGCACATCATAGGCCCTCAATGCTTGTTAAATTAATTAACAGATTAAGTCAGTAGTTAATGACTTAGCCAGGGCCGTGCATTGTGCTGGAATCATGCAGCACCCTCAGATAGGAGCTCGTCCTAGTATGCGGCATCTGACAGGACAATAGCTCACCTGGTTGTGCCCATTCTAATTTCCAAACTCTTGACTCTATAAAATAAATGGCCCCCCTTGTTCAGGTAGGCCTGAAGGAGCTGTTTAACTCTGAGTCTATAAAGACAACAGAGGGACGTGTTGAGTATCTAAGCCCATGGTGGGGAAAGAGCTGCACAGAGCTCATGTTGTTGAGAACTAGTGTTGTACTGGTTAAGGCAGACTCCAGTGCCACTTCATAGCTGAGTGACTTTGCGTGAGTCACTTAACCCCTCTGGGGTTCAGTTTCCTCATGTGTAAACTGGGGTGAGAATAATAATTCCTACCTCCTAGTGTGTTGTGAGCTAATATAAGAAAGGTGCTTGAAATAAACATCAGCTGTTATTATTCACACCATATATGGCTCCAAAGAAACCTGTGAAGAATAGACAGTGCCTTTCCAGATTCCTGCTGCTCATCACTGAAGACCTGGACCAGATCCACAACACGTGTGGGGGGAAGGGGGCCACCTCCACAGCGGATCCCTCTGGAGTCACCCTTGTGTTTGCTGTACCTTTTATCCTAAACAATTTGGTTTGAGTGTCTGCTATAGGACAGGCATTATGCTGTATGCATGTGTGAATATTTCTCATATTTATCTCATGAGGCAAGGCTTGCTATCCCCATTTTAGAGACCAAGAAACTGAGGCCCAGAGAGGTTAAGTAACTTCCTGAGGATACACAGCTAATCAGTGACAGAGCTGGGATGAGTCTTGGAATTGCCTGCTGCAGAGCCTTTGTTCTCTCCACTCTCTGTGCTTTCTAAAAAGGGGAAATGTCCTTTAAATTGTGAAGGAATAGATGAATCTGTCAGGACATGTCACACCAAAAAAACCAAATCCCTCCTGGCCACCGAGGAGGCTGCTGGGCAGCCCCGCTCCTGGTGCATAGTCTCGTCTCTGCCATTAGAAAGCATGCAAGTGTCTCCAGTGCCAAGGGCTTAGGAGGCTGGAGGGCATCAAGTGGTCACTCAGTGGGAGCCTGCCTGGAAACAGGTCCCAAGGTGACAACTGGGGCCCAATTCTGGTTCCAGGGCACAGGCACATGAATGGCATTCTAAAAATGGAGCTTGGGGTCCCATACTCACCAGTCTAAACTCCTCACCTGTCACTAAGCAGCCACATTTGGAGCTCTACCTTCTACTTCCAGCATATATTCCAAGCATCTCTTCCAGGAGCCAGATTCCTTAAACACTTCACAAAAGCTGGGACTCCCTTGCTCTGACCTGTCCCCCGCCCATCGCCACAGTCCTTGTTTACCTGGACTGCAACCACTCTGAAAATGGGTCAGCGCCCTCCAACCCTAACGGATGGGCCCCAAACCAGACTCAGCACACATTACCACTACCCATTCTTGCCTCATCCACAAAGCCAGAAACATGACATGAGGGGGGGTGGGGAGAAGGAAGACAGAAGGTAGGAAAACCAGCTGGGAAGCTTTTGTGATTGTCCAAGTGAGCAAGGAAGGGGCAACAGAGCTGGAGGGAAAGGAGCGGACAAGATATCACCGTTCTGAGAACGGACTGCGGCGCCCACCGGTTCCCAGAGCACAGTAACTGCTGGGACGCTGCAGCAGGAAGCTTCGAAGACACTCACAGTAATGCTACCTGCTTGGTGTTCATGCACTTGCTTATCGGTGCCATCCCCCTACTTGAACTGGGCTGGACCTAGAGTGGCTAGTTTTTGACAAACTACTCAAAAGTTACAGGAGATCATTTTCGAGATTAGGCTACAAAGATTCCCCCTTCTATCTCCCTTGCCTTCTTTTACTGCCTCACTCTGAAGGAAGGCAGGTGCCGGGATTGAGCCGCCCTAGTAGAGAGGCCCACGTGACCAGGAATTGTGAGAAACCTGCAGCCAGCACCCAGCAAGGAACTGAATCCTGCCAACAACCAAATGAGTGAACGTGGAAACGGATTTTCCTCCTGTCACGTCTAGAGATGTCTGCAGCCCCAGCTGACACTTGGACTGAAGTAGTATGAGAGACACTGAGCCAGAAGACCCAGCAAAGCTGTTCTGGATTGTTCTCCCCACAGAAACTGAGTGAAAAACTGTTTTCAGCTGCTTTGTTACACAGCCGTAGATAACCAATGCAGGAGAAATGAACAAGGTACAGTTTTTCGACACACAAGGAGTTTAGAGCGACCAATTAAGTGGCGCCCAGACTTTTATCATGAGAACTTACATAGATGAGGATGCCATTTACTGAGTCTGGGAACTCAAATGGTGGAACAAGTTTTGAAGAAAAGAAACCAAAATGAACTTTGGCCATGTTAAGTTTAAATACCTCTGAGATATGCAAATGGATGAGTCCAGAAGGTAGGGAGACTTGCCACACTGAAGCTCAGAAGGAAAATTCTGGCAGAAGATAACAATTTGGGAGTCATCAAGCTCCTCCCTCTGGAGTCATCTGCAGTAAGTTTATTTCCTCACCCACATGACCGTGTTTGAAGTATTTTAAAAGACTTCTCGTGTCTTCTATGAATCTGACATGGGCATGTCCACGGCTTCCACTTCTCAGGTAAGTTGGTTCTGAGTGCCCAGCCTGCCAGTAAACATCTCAGCTATGAATTTTATTTCCTCTGCTCTACTTAATTGAATGACTGTGACCAAGTTACTTATTTTTGATTTCCTGTAGATTTCCTTAATTTTCCATAAATCAGGGTTGTTTTGAGGTACAAATAAATAATCCATGAAAAACATTCATCAATGTGTCTAACACATAAGTACTCTGTAAATGTTAGTTACCTTGCATAATTACAGCATCTCGAACAGCAAACACCCACATTATACAAGCAACATATATCATTTTTAATTTGCTAGAAGCCACATTTTAAAAAGGGAACTGGAGAAATTGATTTTAATATTTTATTTAAACTACTATATCTAAAATGTTATCATTTCAACACGTAATCAATATAAAAAGTAGTCAATGAAATATCTTCACATCCTTTGTCATTCTAAGTCTTTGAAGTCTAGGGTGTATTTTACACTTAGAACACATCTCAGTTTAGACACTAACTTTTCACCAAAGATACATGACCTGTGTTTAGAGTTCATAAAAAGTACAGTTAAAAAAGTAGATTTGCATACCCAAATTGTTCCAAACATGGTTAAAAGTTTTCTAATAACTGGATTGGGTATCCTTTTAAATTTTAAATTAATTACAATTTAAAATTCATTTCCTCATTTGCACTAGCCACATTTCAATAGCAGCATGTTGTTAGTGGTTATCATATTGAGCAGCCTAAATCCAGAACTTACTTTGAGACTTTATTGGTTTCTTTATTGTTCCTATTATTTCAGGTCTTCAGGGATGCTGAAGCTGAAAAGTGGTATTAAACATTCAAGAATTAAAAAGCAGATGCTGAAAAGTGGTATTAAACATGCAAGATATTTATTGGGGAAATATCTATGAGGGAAATGAGGAAGGAGCTGAAAGAAGCAGGGAGAGCTGGCCTGTCACCTGTGAAGGACAGAGGGAAGGAAGGGGGTTAGGTGGGCAGAACCATAGACTGCAGCGCTGTTCTAAGAAAGTCTCAGCAAAACTGATGGGAGCTATACGCATTTTCTATCACTGATGTAACAAATCACCACAAACTTAACACGTGAAAACAGCATAAAGGTATTACATTACAATGCTCAGGTCATGAGGCTGACCCTGGTCTCACCTGGTAAAATCAGGGTGTTGACAGTGGTGCATTCCTTTCTGCGGGCCCTAGAAGACAATCTGTTTCCTTTCCTCTTCCAATGCTAGAGGCTACCTGCCTTCCTTGGATCATGGCCTCTTCCTCCATCTGCAAAGCCAGCAGCAGCAGGTCAAGTCCTTTTCATGCTACATTTCATATCCCATTTCTCTGTCCCTTCTTCCATCTTTGTATCTCTCTCTTTGACCACAACTGGGAATTCGATTGGGCCCACCTGGATCATCCCCGCTCCTCTCCCATTTCCAGGTCATCTGATTAGCAACCTTAATGCCATTCTGCAACCTGCCATTCTCCCCTTTGCCATGTAAGGTAACATAGTCACAGATGCCAAAGATTAGGACACGGACATCTTTGGGAGGCTGTGATTCTGTCTGTCACAGAAGCCCTTGAGCCAAAGTCACTCATTAGAGGAGTCCTATTTCTTGCAGGAATGGGCTTGCCTTAGACCCCTTCTGTGCTTGGTCATTGGCCAGGAGCAGCCATGGGCAGGCAGCTTGAGCAATACACAGCGATGGACGCAGGATGGAGCAACTGGGGCCCTTAATCAGTTGTACTCCCTGAAGCAGGAGATCTGAAAGATGCAACCACACTATGCCTCTACTTTTTGTTTAATTAGAAAAAAAAAAATCGTGAAAATAACACCTTCCTTTTATAGCCCCTTCAGAAAACTACAGAAATTTAAAAGAAAATTCTTAGAAAGCTGGTAGAAGAGAATAAGAAAATCCTATCAAAACTGACCAGCAGAGAAGCCCTGGGAACCCTGCCTGATTCTGAAATGGCTAAGATGGCTCACTAAACCTCTGCAGCTGTTACAGATAACCTTTAACACAGGTAATCACAGGTAATAAAAGTGCCCCCCCAAAAAATACAGGAATTAAGAGATTTCAGAGATCGATAAAGCACACATCAAAAGCTGGAACTGTTCTCCAGATCACACTTTGGTATTGATGTTGGACACCTCGTGGGAGATGCGTCCAGCCATGAGCGGATTGGGGGCACCGTCTGTTCACCTTGCGATATTCTCACTGAACAGGCTTTAGTGGTTTCCAGGCAAGGGAGGGCCAGCTTGGCAATCATTCCCTGAATGTCAGTTCTTAGTGCTTCCAAGAGCTAGAATGGTGGTCAGAGAGCCCCAGCACCTGCCAAGAGGTGCCCTGGCCTAGCAGAAGGGACAAGGTTCTGCAGTCACAGTCCTGAGTTTGAATCTCCAGTCTGATTCTAGCTTTCCATGTGATCTTCTTTTGACACACACTGTTTCTCTGTGCTTCTGTTTTCCTCTCTGCAAGATGGAGTAATAATATTCATCGCAAATTGGTGGTTGTGAGAGTTAAAATATCTGTGAAAGCCACCAGCACAGTGCCTGACACCCAGTGGGTCCTTAAATGTCTGATCATGTCAGAAAGCAGTTAAGCAGAGAAGAATGTGGCTAAGGAATAAGAGGACAGAGAGAGACATAAAGAAGCTAAGCTGTGACCTTATAGTCCATTCTTGGGGAGGCCGGCCTCCAAGACACCGCCCATTGATCCCCACCCCCCCACATCTACCAAGACTGAGCTGTATGACCAATGGAATACAGCAGGGAAGAGGGTGTGTTACTTCCAGCATTGCGTTATGAAAGGCTGTCTCCTGTCTCAGACTCTCTCATTCTCTCCCCTGATCGTTTGCTCCGGGGGAGGCCGGCTGCCTTGTGCGAGGGCGCTCAAGCAGCCTACGGACAGGTCTGCATGGTGAGGGACTGAGGCCGCCTGCCAACAAATGACTTTGGAAGACGCTTTTCCAGCTTCAAGATGACTGCAACCTCTTGAGAGACTCTGAGCCGAGCCACCCAGCCGAAACCACTCCCAGACTGCGGACCCGCAGAAACTATGCACTGGGTGATCTGCTGTGCACATGTGGCCTCATGAATCATCTATGGCCCCGTCAGAAGAGGAAGGGACAAGAGTGAGGGGCAGCAACACCTAATCCATCCTGGGCTCTGATCTTGATTTTAACACTTAGCACCCAAGTAACCTAAAGGCTCAGAGTTACTCTCTTGCAAAATGAGGATAAGAAATTCATCTGGCATATGTAACAAGAGCCATGAAAATAATACACTTTTATTCAAAAAATGTTGGTTCTGGAATTCCAAAGTAGGGAAATAATCTGAAATGTGTGAAAACCGTTATGCACAAAGATGTTCATCATAGTGTTGTCCAGCGGTTTAAAAAAAATGAAATGACCTGACTCTCCCACAATACAGAAATAGTTAATTGCATCTTTAGGTGCAGGCATGGTACCCACTGTATCTTACTTAGTTGTCACTAGAGCACTTTACCCCGTGGCAGAGAGGAGGAATTGAGATGAAGAGAGGTGAAGTTATTTGCCCTACTTTTCATAACTTGACAAATCAAATAACAATTATTACTAGACCTCACACTTTTATAGTATTTACCATGTGCTAAGCACTGCTCTAAGTGCTTTGCATATAATAGCTCATTTAAATTGGATCCATAGTGCCCAAAACTTCATGAAAAACAACTCGGTGGGCTAAACAGTATGCCACGGACTTTAGCTGCAATACCTTATAAGCTATTAACAGATCCATTTTATGGATGAGAACACTGAGGTTCAGAGAGTAAGTTGGCTATTATATTATTTTACCTCATTAGAGGAAATATTTGAGTAGAATATACTCCATGTCAAAGGAGGAGAAGATCATAAGAAAAATCTGGCAAACAGGAAATATATGTATTTATTGAACATGAACTAAGGGGCTAGATACCGCTAAGTGCTGTGGTCACAGAGACAAAGACCTTGATCTCATAGGACTTAGAGTCTAGCAGGAGACAGGGCAATAAACAGACATAGATATAGATGTGTGCGTGTATCTATATATCTATATCAGCAGGTGATCGGTGCAACAGAAGAAAGACAAACAGAAAGGATAGTGCATGCTGGACATGGGGCAGAGTTACTACGACACATAGGTGATCAGAGATAACCTTCCTGGGTGACATTTGAGCAGAGACCCAAAGGAAGTGTTGCAATGAGCCACACAGACTGGGAAAAAACATTCCAGGCAAAGGGAAATAGCAAATGCCAAGGCCCCTAGATAAGAGTGTGCTAGTGTATTGGAGGAACAACAAGGATGCTAATGGCACTAAACTGAAGTGACCCACAGGAGGAACAACAGGAGATGAGGTCAGTGGCCCAAATTGTATATAGGCTCTTGTACATTAGAGCAGGGTTTTTGACTTTTACTCTGAATGATATGAAAGCCAATGGGCAGTTTGATGCAGAGGAGTAACAAGAGTGACTTGGGTTGTAAAAAGGAAAAAAGAAATCACTCTGGCTGCCACATTGAGAACACGCTGCTGGGGACAAGAGCCGAAGCACGGAGACCAGTTAAGAGGCTAGTCCAGTAATCCAGTGACAGATGCTGGTGGCTTCCACTGGGATGCTAACAGTAGAACCTGTGAGAAATTGTTGGATTCAGGCTGTATTTGGAAGGAGAGACAGTAGGACTTGTTGATGGATTGGATAGAGTACTAAAGAAAGACAACCAAGATAAATGCAAGGTTTTTAGCCAAAGCAACTGGAAAAATAGACATGTCACTAAAACAGAGAAGACTATGGGAGGGGTGGGTTGGGAAGAAGAAACTATGAGCTGGATTTTGGTCAAGAAATGTTTGAGATGCCTATTAGACATCCAGGTAGAAATGCTGAAGAGTCAGTTGAATGTAAGGATTTAGAGTTCAGAGAAATCCATGTTAGATTGAGGAATCTAGGAGTCACCATCCTCTAGGTGGTACTTAGAGCCATGAGACATGGTAAGATGGCCTTAGTTGTGAAAATAGAAAAAGTGTCTACGAGTCCTGGGGCTGTCCAGTCTTTACAGGTCAAGTAGATGAGTAGGAGCCAGCCAAGGGGACCAAGAAGGAGCTACCAGGGGTGGGGTGTCCTGGAAGTTAAGAAAGCACTTTGAGGAGGAAAAAAGTGATCAACTGTATAAATACTGCTAATGAGTCAAGTAAGAAGTGGCCATTGGACTTGGAAACATGGAGACGGTTGACCTTGACATGGTTGTATTGGGAATATAGGAATGTTGGGGACATTGGGAATACAGAGTAATGGGAATGAAAGCCTGATAGGATTGCCTCTAAGAGAGAATAGGAGTAGAGGAAATAGGGTGGGCTGGGTATCCCTCAAACTCAGGCACCTATTGCGGTCATAAATTGGTCCACCAGTGTGACTCACTGATGGCCACTTCCCCCTTCACTGTGGTGACACAGCTCAGGACAGAGGGGTAGCTTCTCATCAGCAGAGGCTTTTCAGAGTCAGCAAGAAACCAAAGAGGAAAGTGGCATAAGGAGCAGGCGTGGTTCCCTGTCTGGAGTGGCAGAGACCGGAAATCCATGTAGTCATTCTCAGGAAAGACCCCAGTAACTCATACGGGTCCACAAGTATGGGATTTGGGGCAGACTGAGACAGAAACATGTCAGTTTTTACTATGATAATTCCTTCCCCCCAACCCATGGATGTGACCCAATAAGCAGGTTTACACATGGAAGAAAATGGATAATTTAACTTAAAGAGAAAAATCAGTATCATGATATATGCAGCATGACTGCCATGTAGACAAGTAAAATTAAATTCTGGGAGAAAGACATTAATGAAACTTAGCAAAATGTAAAACAATGTCAGTGTTAAAGTAGCTGAATCATGGGTGAGTTCTTATTTTCTCTATTTTGTATCTTGTAAGCAAGTATTTAGATAGCTTTTATAATACCAAAAAAAAAACTTAAGGGGATAATAATCCAAGCCTTTCTCCCAGAGTTTCTATGAAGATTATAATAATGACTAATATTTGAATAGCTCAAAAGTGCTTTTCACACATATAATCTCATTTAATCTTCACAGCCAACATGCCTTCCCTAGGCACTTTGCAAAAGCCTTTATTATTACACTTAGTAAATTGTGCTACAATGATCTGTTTATACATCTATTTCCCACCCTAGACTGAAGTACCCCAAATATAAGAATTGTGTCTTCTCATCCTTTTCCTTGACAAGTAACCCAAACCGTGGCCCATGAGAGGACCTCAGTAAATGCTTGGTAATGAGTGGATAATAGTGGGAAAGATGAGTAAGTGGATGGATGGATGGATGGATGGATGGATGGATGGATGGATGGATGGATGATCCACTGATAGGGACCAGGGGATCAGCAGATTGCTGCATGAACATCTGACTGTCCCCAAATCCATAGGCATCCTCAATGCCTATAGACTGAGCCAAACACCTCCCTCTTTCCCCCAGGCTAAATATTTTTAAAAACCATGGCTAGTTAGCTCTTTCCATATCTCATATTTCCAGTATCTTGGTCAGTCTCTCCTCTGTACTATCTTCTCCCACACTTACATTTCCATGTGGCTCTGTACTGCCTTTTCCCTGCCCTAGTCCCACATTGCTCTCTTCTTACCCAAACCTTTCGATCTAATAAATCAGAGGCCTCTGAACCATGAAAAATGCTTCCACATGCTCAAACTATCACATTCTGCACTTAAGTCAACCTAGCTCTCATCTGTGGCCACGCTTTCCCTTCTCTTGGAAGCTTCCCACTTTTCCCCTCCTCTACGACATCTTTTTAGGAAGTCTCTGGGCTAGGTGTTCTTCTTTGTGCTGTTGTAAAACAATGGGTTTGCTATGCCAGTGTATTAGCAGCTACCTTCATGTTACACAGCCACTGTACACACAAAGCCAGATTTTCCTGTGTAGGTGCTTCAGTCTGGTTCACATATTTGGGAATATCTTACAATTAGATCATCGAAAGAAACATGACACATTTGGCATGTGCGTCAGGAAAATTTCAATGGCAAGTGACAGAAAACCTGGCTTAAGTTGAAATAAAGGGAATGTATTGGCTCACGCAACTCAGAAAATCTGACAGTGGTTCTGGCATCAGATTCTCAGGGCTCTGTCTTCTTGGTGGGAATGATGAGCCCTAGCAAACTCAACCCTATATGGCCCATAGTCTAAAAAGAAGACGTCCTTTTTCCCCAGCATTCTTCTGTCACTCACATTGAAGAGCACTGATTAACCCTGGGTTGTGTCACATTTATGATGTCCAGAGGAACGTAATATGATTGCGAGCCCCTGAAGGAGCACATGAGTTTGGGACAGTGGTGGTAGGGTACCAGTCAAGATAAAACAATATGTGCGCTACATTTAAGTGAGATCTATATCATCTCAAAACAAGTCAACAGTGGGTGGGTTACCCACCCACCGAATAATTGATCCTTCGACTTATATATCTGCATCACTTTCCAACTTGCTAAGAATTTGTAGCATCTAAATGAAATTTGGTAAGGAAGGATGAAGAAGATGTCTCTGGATCAGAAATTTACATATAAAATTACTAACCATAGTTTCCTCTAGGGAGAAAACATGTAGTATTAGAAGGGGTTTGATTTTTTTCCTGTGTGTATCTGTATGTATTGCTTGGTGTTTCCGCCAGAAATAAGAAGGAATTGAACATCTCCCCATAAAGGAAGAGAATGAAGACGTAGGAGTCTGGTTCAAAGCAGGACTGGAGGTGAGCAGAAGCAGAAATGAAGTTTCTCAGGAGACATGCTCAGAAATGCAGGGGATCCCCCCGAGCCCTTGTTCTTGGGAAAGCTAACCTGGAATGGTGACCTCGTTGGCCCTTTACAAATCTAAAGACTAGCGTAGAGCAGAGGGAGAATTGTTGTTTTCATTAGTGCTGTATTTGCCTACTGTTTAAATCCACACTTTAGTGTATTAGGAATTAATTCAAACTTGGAAAATGACATCCATTTCCTTTGAATCGTATACTGATAAAAGTTAAATTGGGTCTAAAAAGCCAAAAAGAAAAACAGTATTAAAATAGGAAAAGACCAGAGAATTAATTTTTCCTCCAAATGTGAAAATTATTGAATTCCTGTGGATATAAGTTCCAGTTGAATTATCAACCTTGTCTGCACAGAAGAGAATGATTTTTAAAAATAGCCTATAAGTCAAATAAGGTGAATGATGGTATATAATGTTGGTATATTTTGGAAAGGGGGAAAAGTGAGTGATAGATCTGAGTGTCATTAAGGCTGTCATGGATGAGAAATGAGGTCACTAAATCTGACAGTGTGTTCATGATTTGGGAGTCAAATCACCATGGAATATAAAATTAAGAGAGAGAGGCATGGATACCTAATCCACGTGTGGGATTTGATAGGTTTCACCGAGAACACAATGGCATTTGATAAAAATTACTGTTTAAAGATCGTCAACAGTGTCTATTTTAGGATCACATTTAGTTTGAAAAGAGTGTGGATAAATTGAAAGAAGATAGGTTTATGGAGACCACCCAATGTTAAAGCATTTTACATGAATCTGAGTGGATTTAATTTCCTAAAGCAGAGTATTCATTCCTGTCTTGAGCCCCCGTGGATGTGGGGAATAGAAAGACAGATAAACAAGTGTTTAACATTCCTGACTAGACCAAACCTTTGTGCATTATTCAGGATGCAGCTGCTTGGAGAGAAAACCACACACATCTTTCCACCCCAAGAGCAAGAATGTGTGATCTTCTAACACACACTCAGAGACCCCTCCCTGTTTTACATGGTTAACAGTAAATCTGTGCAAAGAGATTGTTATACTGGCTTTATCCAAAGGACCAAGCAGAATGGGAGGCATCCCAGAATTAAAGATTAGGAATAGTGACATTAAATTGGTGATTGAAACCAGATATTTAAAACAAGAACTATTATTGGGTGGGACAAGAGGGCCATTTTCCCCAGCACCTCCATTTCCAAAAGACCTCAGACAGACTTTTGCATTATCTTCAATTGATTGTATATCCAGCACAGAGCAAACTGACAAGTGTTCATCATACAACTTTCATCTTTTATCTTCTTACCAGGCCTGCCAATTTATAATCCACTGTGAATTTATCCTGTGATTAGGTTGTAAAGAACATAATTATATTTTCTTCTTTGGGTACAAAGTGTTAATTTGTTTAATATAATCCTCTTTTAAGATCTATCAATGTGCAGCCCTTTTTAGAAGGTAGTTTTTATCTTTTTATTTTTTGAGCCTTAAAATATAAAGAAAAGAAAAGAGAAAAAAAAGTGATTTCTGTTCTATTTCCATTTCTGAAAAGCCACAGTCACCAACTAAGATGACTGCAAAGACAGTTAACATAATCAAAAAATGTGGGATGGGTGAGAATAGGGAGTGGTAGTGACTGCAACAGGCTGAAGATCCTATGCCCAGGTGTCCCAGTGAGAAGAAACACCAGCCTACCTAGCACCAGCCTATCGTTTCCATGTGGAAATTGAGGCCCAGGGTTATTAAATCTATCAATATTTTCAAGAAAAGTCATAAATCCAGATTTACACTGAAATATCCCAATTTGTAACAGCTGGCTAAATTGTTTTTATTACACTCTTCCTAGCAAATAAAATATACCTGCCCTCCAGAGTTAGCCAATGGATCACCAGTTTGGACCCATGATCTAATTAAAAGTAAAAGTCCAACTGTAAGGTATCTAAAGGCCCATGAAAACAGAGAGGTCACTCCAAGTGTAAGATGATTAAGATGTGATCCATGGGTCCTGGCGCAAACATGAGCCAAAGCCCAGGCTTGAAGAGATGGTCCAAAGCCGTTCCTTCAGGGCAGGTGCACAGCTGTTGTTCCTGGGATGCATATGCTACATATTAACTGGGGTTTCTCCCATTTTAAATGCATGAATGTTACAGACCCTCCCATAAACCATAGCACACGGCCATTTGGAAATCACAAACTTTGAATAATCTAATGTTAGCAGAAGAAAACAAATAAGTTGATTCTGAATTACTCAACTATTGAAATTTTTCTCAATAAATTGAGATAAGACAGATATTTAGCTCAGGGACCACAAAAATGCAGGCAGAGCAAAGAAATAATAACAAAAAAACCCATAAGATTTCAAGGAGTTGAGTATATCCACTCATTTATTCAACAAAATATTTACTGGACAATAATATGTACACACACTGTGCTAAGAGGTATACATGCATATGTTACTTAATCTTTATGATGATCCTGTGTCTTGGTTTGGGTTCCCAAGGAAGTAGAATCTGAGACCAAAATTTGAGTGAAAGTGGTTCTTTGAGAGGTGATTGCAAGAAACACTGGTAGGGGAGTGGAGGGAGGGAGGGCAGAGGGAGTGTGTTATCACAAGCAGTTACCACCAACCGGAATCAGACCTCAATACCCCAGGGAGCTCTGGGGTGCTGTGTAGATGATGCACTTCCGTTACCCGTTCAAGGAACAAAGGAGCTGGGATATTTATAGTCATTGGCTGAAAACCATTCTCAGGGAACATTAGTTCCTTGGCATTTGCAGCTGCCGTGCTTACGAGCAGAACAGTCTGGCAGCATTGAGAGAGCCCCCAGGAAAAGCAACACAGGTGCTGGCAAAGAAAAGTTAGGCCAACATGCACAGAAATGGTAAGAGCCAGAGAGAAATGGATGGAGGACAAAGAGTCTCTTAAGGTAGATGCTACCACTATCCCCTCATTACAAATGGGGAGACAGGGGGTTCACTCTAAGTAGAAACTATGGGCCCATATTCCCCCCTGGAAGCATGCGACTCAGGAGCAGGCAGACAAGACTCCTTTGAGAGGCAGGGACATGGACAGCACAAGTTGGCAGCGAGTTTGACAGCCCTGGGAGAAGGCATTGGCAACCTACACATTGGTCCCCAGGTTTGAGCATCAACAATACCTCAGCAGGTGCCAGCATACCGAACTTTGATGCAGTATCTGCTCTTGGATACCATCACAGATGGGAGATTTCACAATGAGCCAAGACAGGAAAGAAGGGAAATGACAAACATTGGATGATAACCAACAGGGCCTCTGTGAAGGGTGAGTGAAGTGAGCTACCCGCTGAGACTTGTGATACTATCTCATGAAAAAGTGAGGGTGTGTTTATTTCCCTAGACTGTTTCTAACAGTTAAGAGTGACCCAATTTTTACCCATACGTGACAGAAACTAAACACTGAAGGTATACTGGGCTTCCAGAAATACTTTCCCTTTCTCTACTGAAAGTTGTGCCTATAATTTAAGAAAACATAGATCAATTACTGAAGTAAGAAATGTCAGTTAACATCTTTGGAAACTGAATACAAAATGAACCAACCAACATTGCCTTGTAATAACCCCACTGTGTATAAAAATTGGTTTAAATCCTTAATGAATGTATGAATATATAATTACCAAGTTATTGCTCTTGTAGAAGTGATTAATAATCATGTCATTGACTTTTCCGCTGTGCTGTTGAGTCACTGATCTGGAATATTTTTTCCCTTTTAAGAAACAGAGACATGACAGCTCACTCTCTCTGCCCACAGGCATGCTCCAAGGAAAGGCCGTGTGAGCACACAGTGAGGAGGCGGCCATCTACGAACTAGAAAGCAAGCCCTCAACAGGAGCCAGATCTGCCGGCACCTTGATCCCGGACTTCCCAGCCTCCAGAACTGTGAGAAAAATAATGTCCATTGTTGAAGCCACCCAGCCTTTGGTGTTTTGTAATAGCAAGGGACTAAGACGCTCCCCTACTAGGCTCTAAAATGCTTTGGACATGGATGCTGCCATTACTCACTCTTTATTTCTAGAACCTAAGGGAGATCCTGGCACATAGTAGGTGCTCGTGAATGAATGAGGTAACCTACCTTTGTGGTTGAATACATTTTTTATTCTAGGATAACTTTATTGTAGGATACAACATGAAAAAATAGATGAGTTCAAATCTTGGGTCATTTCAAATGAGCTCCAACCTCTTATTAACTGGAAGACCATAATCAAGTCACTTGACCTCTCTGAATATCAATTTTCTTTATTATAAAATGATAGTTACCTTAGCTTGGGTTCCTCAAAGTGGACTTTGGGATAAGAACTTGGATGCAGGTAATTCTCTGTATGGATGGGGAAGTGGAGAACGTGAGACAGAGGTGGAAGAAAAGCCATTAAACACATGTTCATGAGCAGGTTACTGCTGTGGGCCACTAGAGGTCCACCCCACGGGGGGAACTCTGGGAAATGGTGTAAATGCCCCCAGAATCTGCACACAGGTCAGAGGCTGTGATGGATTATCTGCCAACTCTGTTCTCTCACTGGGTGAGGGCTACTCACCAAGATCTTAACTTCTACTTTCAGGTTCAAGGAGGTGCAGCACAGCAAGTTTCCATGGTGCCAGACAAAACCCCCAGGCCCCTGAGGCAGAGAGCAGCTTCACTGGGAGGAGCCACAGCACAGGTGAGTTCAGGTGGCCACGGAGAGACAGGGCAGGGCATCACCAGCGTCGCTGCAAGGGCACTTAACCACAGCCCTCTCTGAGAAATCAGGAGTATTAGATGAGAAAATGTTTACAGAGCACCAGCCACACTGCCTGGTCCATGAAAAGTCACCTGTCACCTTCTGGGGTGGTGACTGTCGTGGTTATTCTTGTTAAATATAGTGGTGAAGATCACGACTCATAAAGAGAACACTTGAATTTACAAGTCAGTTCAACAGTGCCGCTGCCTGCAAGGTCTTTTGCAGGTCCATGAAGCACAGAGGGGAAGAAAGTGTGACACTGCCCCACCCCACCGCTCCCGGAGCCCACGTTCTCTGGGGGACAGCCTGACACCAAAACAGTGCTTCCCCACTCTGCCCTCCCTCCAGCTCTTCGGGTCCTCCTGATCTTCCTTCCTGGTATCAAAGGAAAATGAAAAGCATCTATGCCCACACATTTTATTACTAACAAACTAAAACACAAACTACATCACCACCTCTACAAAATCTTAGACCATATACATGCCTCACATGCAACAATCACTACCTTATTCTAATGTGATTTTTTTTTTCCTCCTAACCACTATTACCCATCAACAGCATCTCAGTTTGTGTTTTCCCAGAAGTGGACAATAAGAAGATTCAAGGGGAAGGAGTTTATTTGGGAAGGGATATCAGGAAACTTCAATAGAGAAGTGATAAAGTGAGACAGGAAAAAAAAGACAGGGGAAAAGGTATAATAACAACTAGTTCTCCCCAGGGCAACTGGATCTTAATCAGACTGGGCAACTCTGTGAGTCGGTGTAGAACACATGCTTTGGAGTCTTCCTGAGGGACAAGGGACACTGAGTATGTAGCATGCTGATTCCCATGACACTGGTTGAGGGCTGTTCCCAGAGGGTAGTCGTTCTCTAGCTCTTCCAGCTTGTTGAGTTTTGCCAGTAAAGGGGGCTCTGGCTGCCAGAGAAACCTCAGGTAGTTGGAAGTAGGGGCTCAACTGAGACCTTTCTCAAGTAGGCACATTTCCAGCAAAGCCACAGAAAGAAGACTGACTCTACAACATAAACTACATGGGGCCAGGGACTGTGTCTGTTTTCACCATGAATCTCCAGTTCCTAACACATTCCCTGGAACATAGTAATCATTCAATGAATGCTTGGATGGATAGATGGATGGATGGATGGCAGGTGTTTGCACTGAGTGTTGAAGGATGAGTAGGGGGTCACCAGACACTCCAGGATAAAGGAACAGCACACTTAAAAGTATAGAATTATGCAGAAACATGCTTTTGTGTTGAGGAAGCTCTCAGGACAACCCATTACTTTGCTTAAAATCTACAGCTGCTTAGAAAGTATTTCCTTCTATGGAGGCACAGCCTGCCTTCCTGTAAATCCACTCCCTCATCCTACTTTTGCCCTTTGAAACAACAAAAAGAATTCTATATTCTCTTTCATATCACAGTCCTTCAGATACCTGATGACACACCCCTTTTCCCAAACTCCTACATCCCTAGTCTCTTGTCAATGCCCCAAACTGAAGAGTTCAGTATTATTTGAACAGGTACTATTTGACCATGTAATGTTAGATTTGGGGTCCTCAGAACACGGGTGTAGGATAAAGTGTTGTGTTGTAACTTTGACGTCCTGCAGATCTGGATTCAAATTTTAGCACTACCAGTTGTGTGATTTGGGCTAAGTATTCCTGAACCACACTCTCTTTATCTGTCGAATGAAAGTCATAAAGCTTATCTCACCAGAAGCTACAGTAGGTATTGATTAAAGTTCATTCTCTTCCACTGAACTTACTAATCTTTTCTCTACCATGTGGCTGCTCACCCACATCTCTCTACCCACCCTGGACTTTGTGAGCCTTCAATCTAGAACAAGGATGAGACCAGATCAATATCCATGTCACCCAGGCCACGGCAGAGAATTAGTCCAAAGGAGGCCACTTTGGGCCTCCCTCCCTCCCTCTGGCAACTCAGGTAAGCAGCCATCTTTGCCCCTCCAAAAGCAGGAGTAAGTCATGCTCACTTGTTCACCTGCTGAGCAAAGGGACTGATTACCCAAGAAAGGGAAGTGTTGCCCACAGAAATCAATACAGATGAGGCTTTGAAAAGGTTGGCTGGCTGCACAGGATTAGATATTGATCTCGCTTGTTTTCCCAGTTATTGCTTTGTTTGCCACCTGTGGAGATCACTTCTAAACTCCTCCTAATACCAGACAAGGCAGGAGAGCTCAGCCCAGATCAGACTCAATGCATGATGACTACAAAATGTGAGGGAATTCCCAGTACCTGTGTCCAGAAAACCATGAACACAAGTGGAAGAGATCCCCCCAAAACCGCATGACAGCTCAGTACTGAGTGGAGGATTAAAACAGAATAAGACGCACAGATTGAACTTGGTGTGAAGCCCAATATTCACATGTGCCTCATGGAACTGAGACATCCAGAAAAATCAGGAGGGGAGAACTCATTTACATAGATGTCTTTTGATCATCTGGGAAGTCCTATGAATGGAAACTTGGTAGCTAAAAATAAGAACCTGGATTAAAACCTATAGGAAATAGTAAGGAAACTATAAGAGAACATTGTTTTGCCTACCACACTAGAAATGTTTTTTTCTAATTATAATACTAAGTGATAGCAACGTATTCAAGGAAATGGAAGGAGTAAATAACTTTTCCAGAGGGCAGCTTGGCAATACATTTCAAAAGCTATAAAATTCATCATGCACTTTGAATCAGTAATTCCATTTCTAGGAATTGACCTGAAAATGTAATTAAGAGTGTGTGCAAGGCTTTGCCGCAAGTGGAAAGGCACATGACCCTTCCTGGGACACAGATTGGGGGTGGAAGGAAGGCTGGTTGTGAAGCTCAGGCTTGGATGGGATGCTGCAGTAAACAGTTACAGGTTACTGTGTAGCAGAGGGTCCACAGAGAAAACCATACCGAGACCAAGAGATCCTTGGCTAGTCAACAAACATGTTGTCATCACTGTGTTAGGGATGTGGAAAAGATCCCATCCTTGCCCTAGAGATGTTCACTTATACAAGGGGACAAAGGCAGTGAAATGGAAAATTACAGTCTGTTATAGGAGCAACCATGGAAAATCAAAGTGGTTGGATGCCAAGAGTAAGGGAGTTAATGCTACATGGCAGGTCAGGAAGCCTCCATCGGCGTACGACTCATGAACTGAGTCTCCAAAGTGAGTAGGATTTAGGAAAGGAAAAAAATGGGGAAGAACATTCCAAGGTATAAGAAAACACTTAAGAAAGTGCATGTGTATAGGGAAGAGACAAGAGGTGCATTTGGAGAGCACAAAGGAATAAGATCGTGGGGACACTTATGAACCAAAGCGAGAACCCTCGGTCACAACGACACAAAGTAGGATTCCAATGCAGGGAGACATGAAAGTTGAAACAGTGGCTCATGGTTACTTTTGACTCAAGTATGCTTTCTGACTTTCTCCTTTATAACATTCTCTTACAA
The DNA here is from genome assembly GCF_030020395.1 of Manis pentadactyla. Lineage (NCBI taxonomy): Eukaryota > Metazoa > Chordata > Mammalia > Pholidota > Manidae > Manis > Manis pentadactyla. The sequence goes on along the minus strand of NC_080023.1, from coordinate 161,846,720 downwards.
AATAAAATGTATTTAAAAGCTCAAATTCTGAAAAGCTCTTGGGGAATATCTCTTGCTTCCAGAACCATTTGAGACTGCTCTGATTAGAAATCTCCATTACCAATCTGCTTTACTTTTATCATCCCTGCAGGGACAAGCACCCCCACCCCCTCATTTTTGCAGGCCAATATTCTTTGAGACATAATCCCTGAGCCCATTTATTCTACTATTGACTATTGTTATATGCTCTTTAAAATCTTGTACAGAAATCTGGTAAAAAAACCTTATAGAGACATCTGGTAATAAGACATTTGACTGAAGTTTTCACTGCCCATTCCTCTGTAGATATAAAGTGGTCACGAGCTACATAAGACCAGTATTCATCCCTGCTTATTTAAGCTTATGCAGAATCAGTCCCTAAAGCTGATATGAGATTCATGGTCAATAAAAAAGAGTCTTGACACTAAATTATGCTTTCTATCTTTATCTTGCATCTACCTACCACTTCAGCATTTTATTTAAAAAAAATAAAAATAAAGGAGAAATGTGGGATTCACATATAAATCAAGTATAAAAATCAAATGAATAATCATATCTGACTTGATTATTTATAGTTCATGATGTGTGATCAAAACCGAAAGTTTCTGTGATGACTGCCCTTGCACTGTTCACCATGTAAGAATTTATTCACTATGTAAGAACTTGTTCACCATGTAAGAACTTGTTCGTTATGCTTCAGAAGATTGGAGACTGTTGAGAGTTAGGCTTGGGGTTGATTGATGATTGTGCATTGAGTCCCCTGTACAGAATTTTATTGTTGTTAACAACCATTTGATCAATAAATATGAGAGATGCCCTCTCAAAAATAAAATAAAATAAAATAAAATAAAGAAACAAACATAAATAAATAAATAAATAAACAAACAAAAAGAGAGGGTAGATCTTACAAAATGTTTGTATCTCAAAAATAATAAAGAAGAGCAGAGGAAAAAAAAAAAGAGCCTTGACAGGTAGGATTGCAATTTTCTGTGGGGAACAAAACAGGACATTTCCTAGCCATCTTTCTCTAAACTTATATTTAAGCAATTCAAATCTGCCTTTGGATGAGATAAACATGTATCTGCCAGCTACAGAGGGCAAAAAAAGATCAACATTCTCTTAAAAATTGATAATATGGTTTTATTGTCACATATTAGAACATTCTGCAATACAACTCTCCCTGCTATGAAATCACTGGCAGAAATAAGATCAACTGCTCTCAAACCAAAGCCAATCTTTTAGTAACTGCTTCCCAATAATACCTACAAATAACCACAATCATTCAAGCAAGTAATCACAATTTTTCCCTCCTTATGTCCATGTCCTTTTTAAGTGTGACCTTGAAACTCTGCCATCAAGAGGTAGAGTCCATTCTTTCACTCTTTTGAATAAAGGTGGACTTGTAACTTGCACTGCTCAAAATAATATGGTGTCAATGAAGTCTTAGTGGGAATATAGATGTCTACCCCCACCTACTACTCATAAGATAGCATCCCTCTCCCCCTGATGGAGTGGAATCAGAGAAAACCAGCTAAAATTGAGAGCCAAATAAGATCAGAGTCTCATAATACCTAAAATGTCCCAGTTGCAATACAAAATAGCTCATCATATCAAAAACCTGGACTCTTTCTAACTAAATGAAAGATAAACAATAGATGCCAATAAGACAGAGATATTAGAATTATATGCTAAGAATTTTAAAGCAACCATCATAAAAATGCCTCAGTGAGCAATTATGAGCATTCTTGAAACACAAATATAGAAGTCTCAGCAAAAATAAGGTAAATAAAAATTAACCAAAGGAGATTTTACAACTGAAAGTTGTAAAAACGTAATATATGGTCTCAACAGCAGAATAGAAGGAAGAAAAGAATTAATGAAATGAAAGACATAAAAATAGAAATCACCCAATAAGTAGACAAATAAACTGGGGGGAAAAATGGAGCCTCAGAGTGTTTGGGAACTATAACAAAAGATCTAACATTCATGTTATTTGAGTTCATATTTATAACTGAAGTTGTAAAAACGTAATATATGGTCTCAACAGCAGAATAGAAGGAAGAAAAGAATTAATGAAATGAAAGACATAAAAATAGAAATCACCCAATAAGTAGACAAATAAACTGGGGGGAAAAATGGAGCCTCAGAGTGTTTGGGAACTATAACAAAAGATCTAACATTCATGTTATTTGAGTCCAGAAAAGAAAGGAGAAAAAGCAGGGCTGAAAAAATACTCAAAGAAATAATAGCTGAAAACTTTCCAAATATGGCAAAACATATAAACCTATAGAGTCAAGAAGTTGAGCAAACCCCAACAATTTGAATGATAGTGGATTTCTTATTAGAAACAATGGAAACCAAGAGGAAGTGGCACAACATTTTTCAAGCACTGAAAGATTTTTATCTAGTGAAAATACATTTCAAAAATGAGAGAGAGATTAAGTCTTCTTAGAGGAAGGAAAACTAAGAACTTCTCACCAGCAGACCTACCCAAAAATAAAGCTAAAGAAAGTTCTGTAAATAGAAATAAAAAAGAGGGAATATTGGAATATCAGAAAGGAAGAAAGGACATGAGTACATACAATAGACTTCCTTTATCCTGTTCAATTTTCTAATTCTGTTTAATGGTTAAAGGAAAAATTACAACAAAACATGAACATGACTTGTATGACAAAAACAACAAATCCCTGATGAAGGAAATCAAAGAAGACATAAATGGAAAGACAAATAATGTTAGGTTGGAAGACTCAACATAGTAAAGATGTTAATTCTCCCCAAACTGATATACAGGATTAATCCAATTCCTATCAAAATCCCAACAATTCTTTTTGTGTATATCTAGACAAGATCATTCTAAAATTTATATGAAAATGCAAAGATATAATAACTAAAACAAATTTGAAAAAGAATAAAGTAGGATGAGTCAGTGTTCCCAATTTCAAGACTTATTATACAGTTACATTCTTCAAGACAGTGTGGTATTGGCAGAGGAATAAACAGTACAGATCAGAGGATGGAACCAAGAACCCAAAAACAGACTCACAAATATGCCCAGCTGATTCTTGACAAAATGCAAAAGCAATTTGGGAAAGAAATATAGCCTTTCAACAAATTATTCTGGAACAACTCGACATCCATAAGCAGAATAAACATGAATCACCTAATTATCACAACTGACATGAAAATTATCTTTACATGGAGAACAGACTTAAATATAAAACAAAAAACTATAGAACTTTTAGAAAAGAATGGAAGGAAATCTTCAGGATCCATAGCTAGGCAGAGTTCTTAGACTTGACATGAAAAGCATGATCCATAAAAGGAAAAACTGATACATGGGACTTCATCAAAATTTAAAACTTTTGCTCTGTGAAAGGCTATGTGAAGAGGATAAAAATACATGGTGCAGAATGGGAGAAAATATTTGCAAACCACATATCTGACAGAGTCCTAGTGTCTAAAATATATACAAAGAATTTTTTTTAAATCAACAGTAAAATTAAAAAAGCAATGTAATTAGAAAATGGGCAAAGGACATAAAGAGACATTTCACTTAGGAGATTATAAATAGTTATAAACCCATAAAAAGATATTTGACATCATTAGCCATAGGGCAACACAAATTAAAATCACAATAAGGTATCACTTCCTATCTATTGGAATGGCTCAAAAAGTGACACCCACCAAATTCTGATGAGAATGGAAAGAAACTGGATCACTCATGCATTGCTGGTGGGAATGTAAACTGATCCAATCACTCTGGAAAAAAAATTGGCAGTTTCTTTAAAAAAAAACAGCATGTAACTGCTATACAATTATACTCATATACAAATATACTCACATATAAATACACTCAACCCAGCAATTATACTCATGGATGTTTATCCAAGACAAATGAAAACTTACATTCACATGAAAGTATATACACAAATGTTTATGAGGTTTTATTTATTACAGCAAAATATTGGAAGCAACCCTGATGTTCTTCTGTGGGTCCATTGTTAAATAAACTGTGATACATCCATACCATGGACTACTATTCAACAACAACAAAGAACAAACTATGAATCTCATGCAACCTGGATGAATCTCCAGAGAATTATGCTGAGTGAAAAAGTCAATCCCAGTGGGTTACTGAATTTATGGTTCCATTTAAATAACATTCTAAAAGGGACAAAATTATAGAAGTGGAAACAGACCAGGGGTTGTCAGGGATTACAGAGCTGGTGAGGAAAGGGGAGAAGTGGATATGGTTACAAAGCAAATGGATCTTTGCAGTTATGGATATGTTCTATATCTGGACTATATCAATGTCAGTATCCTGAGTGTGGCACTATACTACAGCTTTGTAGGATATTAGTGTTGGAGGAAATTGGGTCAAGGGTATACAGTATCTCTCTGTACTGTTTCCTGCAACTGCTTGCGAACCTACAATTATCTCAAAATAAACATTTTACTTTTAACAGTAAAACAAAAGAATGTGGCAGAGTGAATTTTGTGCCAACTCCAAGCAAAGCTCTCAAGAAATCTTCACAGTTCTGTATTTGGAAACCCCTACCCAGACACCATGGGAACAGCCTAGGTTAGCGTGCTGGAAGGCAGAAAACCACAAGAAACATGACAAACCATCCCCACTGAAGCCATTCTGCACCTACTAGCTCCCAGCCAACCTGCAGTCAACTGCAGACACATGACAGAGCTCAGCAGAGACCAGGAGGAACACTCAACAGGGCCCCGCATCCCTGCACGTTGTGAGCTAAGTAAATAGTTGTTGACTTTAGACCCTACATTATTAGATGTTTGGTTACATAATGAAAGCTAACTGATACAAGTCAACACATTTACGTAAATGGGAACCAATTTATCTTGGAAGGTTCCCTAGGAAGTTATTCTGTTTAAAATTAGATGTTTTGCAAAATCCCTGATTTGAAAAGATATATGCACCCCTCTGTTTATTGCCATACTATTTGCAGTAGCCAAGATATGGAAGCAACCTAAGTGTCCATCAACAGGTATAAATAGATGTGGATATTTATCTACAGGAATAAATCCAGGAGTGGATAAAGAAGATGTGGTACATATACACAATGGAATACTATTCAGCCATAAGAAAGAAACAAATCCTACCATTTGCAACAACCTGGATGGAGCTGGAGGATATTATGCTCAGTGAAATAAGCCAGGTGGAAAAAGACATCTATCATATGATTTCAGTTATTTGTAGAATATAAAAACAAAGCAAAACAGAAGGAACAGAATAGCATTAGACTCATAGACACAAGTGGTGTCTATGAGAAGTGACTAGTGGTTACCAAGGGGAAGGGGACAGTCAAGGCAATTGTAGGAAGGGGATAAAAGGGCACAATAATTCACAATCACAATATAGGTTGATCATGGGCACTGTTGAACCACTGTGATATACATCTGAGACCTACATAAGATTGTATATTACTGATATTTTAGTAAAAAAAATTCTTTCAACTTAGATGTTTTGAAATATTTTATGTTTGAGTTGGACATTTAACAAGCCCCATTTTTAAATTGTCCAGGCTTTAATTAAAATGGCTATACAGGACCCTTGGTCCTGCTCACTGGTGTGCCCTAGGCTTGGGGGTGGGGTGGTCTGGTGTTCAGGTGTGGGTCCTTGATAAGACCATCCACAGTCATTAGAGGTCATCTGCGCCGCTCCAGCCCAGTAGACAGTTGAAAGCACATATCTCTGTCCTTAATGAGCTTCACAGAATAGCTGCCTCCCAAGAAATTGACCTCCAACTCACTGCCACTCAGTCCTTTTCAAGAGCTCAGTATTTATGGAGCAGAGCCTGAAGGCTACAGCGCCCACCCATTCCTCTGGGCATTCTGAGTGTGTCCTTGAGGTAGGCCCCCCATCAGCCCCGCCATCAGACAATGAAAGGATCACATTGTTTTGGCCCTCAGAGAATTGCTTTTATTGACCTGCACTTTGGCATTCTGCCACTTCCCCATCCAATGGGGCTTAAAGCCCACTAAACCCAAGATTGTCCTTGCTCTGATAATAGGGCTAAGAACCTGTGCACAATGGAAGCCTGTTATGATTACCTGGACCATCAGTATAACTCTCCTAAGTGGCTGGTTTGTGTTTCCTACACGGCCCCTGTGAATCACATCACTGACATGCCTTCCCACTTACGTGGGCAGCTCAGAGCCAAACTGAGCAGCTGAGACTCCTGTGGAGCGGCATGTGACTCGATCTAGGCCTCGTCAGACTGCAGTCTCAGCCCTGTCACCTGCAACTTCTCCGCCTGCCATTCACACCAGAGCTGAGCTGATGGCCTGGCCCAGGGGATCTTCTCGGTGGCCCTGCAGCCTGGCAGAGTTATTAGGAATCACATGAGCCTAAGCTTATAAATTCATCCTTGTTCTCCTGGTGAATTATCCACCAAGCGAGTCAGCCACAGGTGGCCATACCTGGAGGAAGAGGAGGGGGGAATCAGGAAATCTGGCAAAGGTAAAGCCCTCAATGTGTCAGGAACTATGTACATGCTATTTATTCTCAAATCAATCCTGAGAGATGTAAGTTATTATATGCATTATCCAGATTTGGAAAATGAGGGTTGGAGAAATAGTGACTCACCTAGAAATTGCACAACTGTCTGCAGCAGAGCCAGGATGCAAACCTGAGTCTAATTCTGAAGCCCATGGTTTTCCCTCTAGACGAGGGTGGGCAACTATGACCCACAGGCCCAACCCAGCCTGCCACCTGACTCTGTGTAGTAAAGCCTTGTTGGAACCCAGCCACCCCCATTTGTTTACACACCATCTATGGCTGCTTTCTTGCTACACCTGCAGAGTATTTCCAGAGACCACATGGCCCACAATGCCCAACATCGTTATTTTCGGTTCCTTTACAGAAAAGGTTTGCCAGCACCTGCTCTAAACAAAGAGCAAAGAGCTCTAGCCAAATGACACCTCTGTCTTAAAGAGTGGGCATCAGAATCACCTGCAGGAGAGGGAGGAGGGGCTGGAGGGAGAGAAGGGGGGAGGGAGAGTACTTCTTAGAAATGCAGATTTCTAGGCCCCTCTCATGTCTACCAAGTTAAACTCTTCCAAGTTGGAGGCCTGAATCTGCATTCTTAACACACACTCCCCACCACCACTACAGTCACATGCTTCTGACAGTCACTGAAGCTCCTGAACTACAGCCCAACCCACGGACTTAATATCCCCAAATCCCTCAACCTGACTTTTGGTTCACAAACTCAGGAGCCTGTGAAATCAGAAACTGGCCCCTGTGCCCAGAAGCAGGCAGAGACCGAAGAAAGAGACAGACGACCCTAAATTGGTAGGTGGGAGTCTGATGAGCAAGGGAACTTACATACGAGGCTTGTCTTGGCACCGGCCTACCAGAGTCTTAACAGTTCCCGTGGAGGCCTTAACGGGGCTCGGTCATGTTCACCATCCAGATGGCTATGACCTTGAGATGGCTCCCACTGTGGGAACTGCAGACAGAACGCACATGCCAAGGACAGGGGAGCCTCTGATCGCCCAGGCCCAGCTCAAGGGTCAACCTGCAGTCACATGCTCTTGGCGACCCCCTCCAACTGATGGGAATTGAGAGATATCGACCAAGACCCCCTTGCGCCCTGGGTGGGGTAACAGTGAGGCCTGCTCTATACCAGCCCCCAGACTTCCCGAAGTGGCAACTTTCTCAAGCATGCACCCTTTACTGCCCTCCTTCCACCCCCTGTCCCACCACTGTCTCCCCCACTGGTGCTTCCTGGGGTCACCTCCTAAATCCACTACCTGCCCTCAAATCCTTGTCTCAGTGTCTGCTCCTGGGCACCCCTCAAAACAGAAAAAAGCCAGAAACATTGAGAGAGTGAAAAAATTGGTTAGACCTTAAAATGCTATGCATATATAGGCAATAATCACAGCATTCCTAGCAGGGATTACATTCTGTGATAGTCCCAGAAAAGGGCACGGGAGGAACAAGCCGCAGAAATGAATAGGACAGTCCCCTGCCTCGGACATGGCTGACAATTCAGGTGGGGGCAGGGGAGCTGCCCCAGGATAAGGCAGAGACACAGAGGCAGGGAAAGCAGGAAGCAATTACGCATCAAGCATGACTGTCGAGTCACTGCATTGTACACCTGAAACCAACATAGTCCTGTTTATCACCTGTACTTCAACTGCAAAGAATGCATCAGGCCGGCCCGGGGTCTCCAGACGAGGCACCTGGATTCACAACAAGGGCAGGGCCACCACCTGCCACCATTTGGTAAAGTGGAAACTCGCCAAGCCTCCCTCAGCTGAAGGCAGCAAAGTTTATAAGGTATTTTCACATGGGAAGAGTACCATCACCAGTCGTGGCATTTTTCACATAAGGGAACAGAGGGGCCCACATTTGTACAAGTCCAAGCAGAATCAGCTCACACCACACAAGTCCTTCCACTGCTGTGTTGCCGGAACCCGATTCTGCTAGGAGTTTCCTCGGCTAAGCTAGACTGAGGATTTATAAGGGAATATAAGACACTGGTCCCAGCCAGCTCGACAGCCCAGAGGGCGGAGTGTCTCCAGAAGGAGGGGCTCCTGGGGCTCCATTCTGAGCCCAGCTGGGAATGAGGACTCAGTCCCACCTCAGGAAGTGGGATTTTCCCTGCCCACCTTCTAACCTCACCACCCTGGGAGACAGAGGCATACCAGAATCTGGTTCCCATAGCAACACGGCCAGGTTCACAAAGCAACAAGGTCCTGACTTGGCAGTTGGCTCTGTGGCCAAGGCAATTTCAAGTAAGCCTACAAGGTTAATGCATCTGCAGCTTCCTTTGCACAGAAGCCCCCAGCATGCAAGCACAGCGAGTCACCACCCCAGCACCATCAGGCCAGGACCCAGGGCAGTGGTCCTGAGCTTCCCCACTCAAACCTGAGGAGGCCAGCCCAGGTAAACAGCCCATCATCTCATAATCAGCCCATAATCACCCATGATGCTTCTGGGTGGCAACCGAGGTTACATGGAAACTTCCAGCATTAGCCAGCATGTGCCAATGTGCACTACCGCAGGGTCTGGGGCAAGGCAAGCCCTCTCTCTCAGCCCAGCCCCTGGGTTACAGCAGGGCAAACAGACAGGGAGACACAGACGGCAGCTCCAAAGAGGGGCCCAGGAAGGAGGACCTGCTTGGTGGCTGGCTGTTGGAAACGCTGGTCCCTGTGTTCAACTCCCAGTACAGAGGGCATTTGGAAAAACTCCTTGGGAGCTGCCAGAACCCAGTTCTGACAAGGAACAGGAGGACCTGGCCTGTGCCTGCTCACACTTCCACACAGGTGTCCCTTACACTGAGCCAGCACCGTGGATGGCCAAGGAGGGCCTCTTGCTACCTCAGACACGATTAGACTTCATCTCTGGTGCTGGCCCTGCACGGAGGCTCTGGGGATGCTGGCTGTGCTGCTGCTCTGCAGCTGAAGCCTGTGACACCTGCAGGTGTGATGCCCCCAAAGGAGGGCAGCCTAGTGCAGATCCCCCCCCATGTTCAGGCAAGTCCATGCTTACTGTGCCAGGGGGTGGGCAGGTCATTTACTACCAGCCAGGATAAGGTGTGGCTTCCAGCATAATTTTTAACCATTATATTTGGACAACATTAAAATGCTTACTGTGTGGTCTGCACATTCCAACACCTTGATGGGAACAAGGGGACTGAAAAAGGAGTGGGAATGGCATCTGTTAACCATTCAGGTGAGCACCTCGTGCTTGCCAAGCACCATGTTGAGCACATTATGCATATTATCCAATCTTCACCACAACCCTACGAAGTAGGACTGTTTTTTACAAGGAAGGAAATAAGATTCAGAAAAATGAAGTAACTCACCCAGGGTCACACAGCCAGTGAGTGGTGCTGCTAGAACTTGAACCCAGAACTTGACTCCAAAACCCTTCGTGTTCATCCTGTTTCTTGCCTCCTAAACCTGGAGGAGAACATAAAAGGCAATTCCACAGGCAGCAGCTGTGCACAGCCACCCAACTGTGAAGGAGACAGCAACAGGAAAAGGTGGCAAGTTCAGGATGGGGAGGGGAGAAACAGACTGTACTTTCACCTGTCAAACTGAAGCTACACCTGGAACTTCGGTGGTTGGCAACCTCGGGAGCTTCCTGGGTGACATCTGAAACCAGCCCCCTTCCCCGGAGGGCAGGGATGGACAGCAGAAGGAGGCAGGCCACTCCAGAAGGGTAGGCAGCGGTTTGATAACAAGGGATCTTAGGAGGCTCGTCTTGGGCAGCTTCAGGATGAGATCTCCGCACAGCTTTCCAGAATCTTAACATTTCTCAGAGCCTCAACGGGTTTGGTCACATCTTGGAATCTTCCAGAGGATCCCAACACCACCTTACTCTCTCAAGGCAGCGTCCTCCAAAATGGCTCTGGCCTGGGAATGGTGGGCAGAGCGTGCCTTCCAGGACAGGGCAGGGGGTAGGAGACTCCCATATCCCAGGGCCAGCTCTCAGGTCAACCAGAGGTCATATCCTTTCTATGACCTCCTCCAAACCCATAGGACTCCTTAACTGCCCACAGCTGTTATGTGAGCAAAAAAGTAATAATAATAACCATCTAGTAGTACCAGCAATGAGGCCTGGAGTCAGCGTGGGGGTTGCTTAGCCTGCACAGCCACAGAGAGTTTGGGGTGTGGGCTCACCTTGCCTGTGGGGATGTGGGGAACTTCGTGGGGGAAGCTTGTCCAGCAAGACCCCAGTGAAATGGGGAGGACATAACATGAGGCTAACAACTATGTAGGGGTCAAGGCAAGGGAGCCAGTGGGCATGGCCAGGAGACCTGTTACATACGGGGCACTGCAGGAGCCAGGAACATAATGGGAGCAGCTTTCTCACCATCAGAGAGGAGGGGTACAAATACGGACAGGATGGAGGCTAGGACTTAGGTGGGAATTGGAGACATCGTATAATATATACATACAGTGACTGGATAGCCAGAATGTAATCTTGAAGAAAATCAGAAAAGAAAAACATTCTAGAAAGTATCTGGCCTGTACTCTTCAAAAATGTCAGTCATCAAAGAATGAAAAAACTGGAGGACTCTTCTAGATTGAAGAGGACTCAAGAAATGACAACTAAATGCAACACAGGGTCCTGGGTTAACCCTGGACCAGAAAAACAAGGGCGCTCATAAGGGACATTTACTGAGGTAACTGGCAAATATGAATGAATTTGTGGATTGGATAGTATTACTATATCCTTGTTAATGGCCTTATTTTTATAGTTGTCCTAAGCTTATGTAAAAAGGTGTCTTTGTTTTGGGAAAATATATCTGAGGTGTTTAGAGGTAATTAGCCCTGATATCTTCAGCTTACTATCAAATGATTCCAAAAAAGTATAGAGACAGAGACAGAGAAAGTATAATAAAGTACACATGGGAAAATGTTAACAATTAGAGAATCTGCATTAAGAGTATTCAGGAATCCTTTGTTGAATTCCTGCAGTTTTTCTATAAATTTAAAATCATTTAAAAAAATTTTTAAACACATTCCATTGTGTTCCTTATTTGGCTGTTACTGCAGCCTAGCCTACCCTAACTAAAAGAGTATGTACTATTTTTTTTCCAAGTAGGAGTAAGAATGTATCATTAATATAAATATTTATGGGAGAACCTGCTATGTGCCGGGCACCATGCTAGGTTTATAGGATTGAAGAAGACAGACAAGGTCTCTGCCCACAAGGAGCTTCCAGTGAGATATGGTAGATATTAAACAAATTACATAATTATAGTCACAATTGTGGAAAATGCTGGGGAAAGGGTTCATAACAGAGTGAGCTAATCTCATCTGGGAGTATTAAGGAAGGTTCCTCCAAAGAAATGGTGTTTAACAGTTAAAGAAAGCTACCCCAGGTAAAAGATTTAAATTGCTAGCAAAATGAGCATGTTTAAGTGTTCAGTATCCTATCATGATATTTTCAAGGTCCTGGACCTCCCGAATAGATTATGATTTTCTTGAGAAAAATATTAAGAACTTGCCAACGTGTATATGAGTCCACCCAAGGACTGCCATTGCCATTTGAATAATTTTAAGTTCCCTGATTCTAACCTTGCCACATGGTAACTCATTATTTATATTACAACCAGGGGATGCTTTTGAAAACATTGAAGAGACCCTATCTTTCTCTGCTTAAAACCTTCCAGTGACTTCCCATCTGTATGTTATCTATTGCCTCGATAATACTGGATAGCAAATAACCATGGAACCCCAGGGGCATATGACCATGACTGTAGGGGATTCTATTGGTTGGGTTCAGCTCACTCAATATACCAGGGGGTCAGCTGCATATTGTTTGATTTAGGATGGCCTCCGCTAGAATAATGTGGATTGTGCAGCACTATTCCACAGTCCCACCTTCTAGCAGACTAGACCAGGCAAGGTCCCATGGCCCAGGCACCGGGGCAAGAGTGAGTAACCCCAGTCACGCAGGTGTTTCTCAAGACTCCACTGGAATCCTGTTGGTAACGTACCACTGGTCAAAGCAAGTAACATGGCCAAGCCCAGAACCACATAGAAAGGCAGTGCTGAGTTACACAGCAACAGTCATGGATGTAAGGAGTGAAAGATTGGGATCATTAATACGATCGGCCAACCACAGCATCTCACATAGAATAAAACCCAAGTGTCTCACCACAGCCCACGTGATCAAGCTCTGTTGACCTCTCAGATGCCATTTTGCTTTACTGATTGTTAACTTCCGGGGCTTAGCATGGAGCCTGGCACATAACAAGTGCCTAATAACTATTTCTTCATTGAGTGAGTGAATGAAGGAAATGAATGAATGAATGAATGAATATAATGTTGTCTTCTTCCCTTGACATGCGCTAATAAATTATAAGTTAATTTGCCCCCAAAACATTCAACATGATTGGATTTATTTTACTTCTTTTCAATTTCAGTATATATCATTGATGCTTCCCGTGAGCTTCCAGTGAGATATGATAGACATTAAACAAAAGTTTGAAAAAGTCAGAAACTTAAAAAATGTTTAAGTCATTGTAGTAACAGATACCATTATGACTTGGGCTTTATTTTAAGGTGTTATTTTAATAGCTCCCCCATAAGGTTCCTGGAAGGGTAATAATACAGTGGAGCCTTCAGTTTTAGAGAAGGAAGGGGACTCAAGACTGCAGACCAATCAGGAAAAGAAGATTAGATTCCCTCAAACCGTGGAAATACCTCTAACAGAATGGCCGACTTAGTTGCTGGTCTCCCTGGGGATGTTCTGGGTATTCAGGATGAATTTTGGGAGCCTTGCACAGGTGAGAAGTTTTGAAAAATCCTCTACTCCAACTTGTTTCTTCGGGAGAATGTCAAAGAGTGACTATTATCAAGCCCACACTACTACCTCCACATGTTTGTTCGCTGTGCATCCCCAGCACCTAGCTCAGTGGGCAGGAAATAAACCTTTGCGGAGTGGGTAAATGGTCCACGTAAAGTGAATTAAGATATTGAGAATGGAGAGAATATGAAAAGTGACAGAAGAGAAATGCGAGAACTTGGGAACCGATTTGATATCAGAACAGGGACGGGTAAGCAGTCAGAGAGGACCTCTGGGGTTCTTCGGAATTTGCGGTCCAGGAGCCAAATTTTCAGGGTTCTGCAGGAGTCCAGATGGTATAGCCAAATTTCTTCCTGCTCCAGCCATAATCTGCAGATCCCTTACCCCTTCTGTGCCCACCAGCCTCACTTCCGGTGGCCACACCCACATCTCTGTCAGAGGTCTGCCTTCAGGCTTTACACTGTACCCACCTATCTGGTGCCTGAAAGTTAGCATTTCCCCGATGGGCATGGGGGTATAACTTTCCCAGGTCCTCACCCTTTGGGATAAGTCTGAGGTGTGTGCTTTTCAAAGTTTTCCATCATGGATTCATTTCCAGTTGCTCCCTGTGGTAGCCAGATTAATAACTCCTCCTTGATCCTCTGTCTTTCCTTCCTTAGATTACCTCCCTTCTTGTCTACTCATATTCCTTGCACCTTCCAATAAATGCTTGCACTATAATCCTCAGAGTCCACTCTTGGGGAACCCACAGTATTGACACATGGGTTGTAAGCAAAGCAACCCTAAGACAAGAGCGGCGCTCCAGCAAGGCACATCTCGCAGCCCACCCTGGAGGGCTGGCAGGCTCCCTCCTGCTGCCCTCCCACCTGCGGGACCCAGGACTTCCATAGCCCATTCATTACGGGCCTCAGCTCTGAGGATTTCCAAGCACACTAAATGTGCAGCTTTACTATTTATTTCACAGGATGCAGAATCCATTTTTGCTTTATCTCTTTCCAGACAGTTGGGTTGTTTTAATGGACTTCTTTTCCGCCTGTGCATAATTCTTCTCTAAATTAAATTCTCTTTTCAGCCCCACATAATACACACCGGGCTGTCAGCTCATTACTTTTACATCCTTCCCTTGTTCTGTTTACGCAAAGGTTTAATTAACTATGAATTGCTGTGTAGGCAACAGGAAAAAGCCCACCCCCCAGACGCTGTGTGGTTCAACCCTGTGAGGAAAGACAGCATCTATAGAGTGGTACAATAAAGGGCCAGAAGGTGAGATGAGAGCATGAAGATTTTGATCTTCTCAAGCCAACCACTTGCAGGTTCATTTATTCACTAAATATTTATTAAGTTGCTGCTGTGTGTTTGGCATTGTTCTAGGTGTCAATGATGAATCAGAGAGGCATGACCCCTGCCCTCACAGAGTTTACAGTCGACCAGGGAAGCAGACATATAATGTGTTTGCTATCTATTGCTGCATAACAACTTGCTTCAAACAATCGACATTTATTATATCTCACATTTCCAAGTCTAATATCTCAAGTGGGATCTCACAGGGGCCAGGAACTCAGGAGCAGCTTGACTGAGCAGTTCCGGCTGAAGGTCTCCCATGAGACTGCAGTTAGAGCCATCCAGGCTGCAGTCACCTGAGGGCTTAACTAGGCTGATGGATCTTCTTCCAAGATGGCTCATTCACATGACTGGCAAGTCGATGCTGGTTGTTAGTATGAGGCCCCAATTACTCCTCAGGTGGACCTCTCCATGAGATGCCTCAGTGTCCCCATGGCAAGACAGCTGGCTTCCCTAACCAGGGCAGAGCTGTGCCCTTTATGACCCAGTCTTGGAAGTCATACGTCATCATTTCTGCTACACTCTATTCGTCACATAGACACAAGCATGATTCATTGTGGGAAGAGAATACACAGTGTCATAAATACTGGGAGGATTGCTGGGTGCCATCTTAAAGGCTTCTACCATAATAAGCAAGCAAAGAAGGCAATGTCACTCTGACACTGTGATCAGTGATGCTAAGAAAATAGAAAATGTTGATAGTGACTGACAGGGGACAGCAGGTTACACAGTGAAGGTGGTCAGGGAAGGCCCCTTTCTAGCTGTATAAACCATCAAAAATTCCCCAGCAATTTTTAGCCCTTAGCATACTCGTCTATAAAAGGGGAACAATAATGGCTCTCTAGAAGCATTAAATTTCAGTTGTTATTTTGGTTTCTGCATTTAAGCGCTACTTTTCTGCTGCCAATGGACCAAAAACCTTAACTTGGACAAGTGAGTGGCCCCAGTATTTCCAGATTCTGAAGGGAAACCCTAAAAACATTTGGGCAGACACCAGAGCTACGAGGACCCAACTGAGCTACACAGCCAGCAAAAGAGAAACTTGATTTTTCTCCAACTTCCAGCTAAAAAGAAACACGTTTGGTTGAAAAATATTTGCCAAGCTCTGTGTCCTGGATGAGGCACAGACATAGGCAGGTTTGATATCTTTTGGCAGGGATGTCTCCTGAGGAGAAGGACATCTCTTTCACAAAATTCCAGTTGGTGCTGGACAGAGTGAAAGAATTCTAGAATTCATAATTCTGGGTGGGAAAGACAGGTACAGCCAGATTTTGTTATTTCTTCACCATCTGTCTTGGAAAATGGGAGCTGGGATCACTCCCCTGGAGCTCTTTGCTTTATTTTGCCAACTGCTGTGCATCTCTGAGCTTCTCTCAGCAAAAGGAGGTGGTCTGACCATCAGCAAAGATAAAATTATGGTACACAATGCTCAAGATGGTATAAGAAATGGGCAATGGTCTACAGGACTGAAGAGAGTAAAAACTGGTTTGACCCCTCTGGGCGGGAGCAAACTGACAATCATGGCAATAATCTGGAAGCCTTTTGAAAGAGGAATTTGAAGGAGCAATCCCACACATGGAATTTATCCTGATAAGATCATTATGGATGTCACATGTATTCACATGGAAGTATTTCCATAATAGATTCTTATATTTTTTAAAGACATTTGCAAGATAATATCATCGATAGGATCCAGCTTTTTTGGAAAAAGATATAGTTTAATCAACATTATGGTGGCAGTTCATTTTTTAAATTTGGACAATAGAGACTATATTATTTTGGCACACATCAAAAATTTATCAAAACTGATCATGTAGTAGATCACAAAGATAGTCCTAATAAACTTCAAAGAATTGATATCATATGTCCATGTTATAGCAATAGAATTCAACTGGAAATCAACAAAATGCCTACTGAAAAGAACATCATTTGGTGAAGAAGATCTTAAGGGAGATATAGAGATATCACATGGAAAACTACAAAATATTTAGAACTGAGAAGCAATGAAAATATTACATGCCAGTTTTGTAGGACAGAGCTAAAGTAGGACTTTAAAGAAAATGTACAGGCTTAATAAATATCAAAGAAAGAAATGTGGCTTAGACAAATAATTGTACCTCGATATCTATTCTCCCTCTCTTCTATAATAATAAAACCTCTGGTTTCTAGCTAAGCACACAGATGCTCAGAATAATGACCAATTTCCCAGCCTCTCATACTGTTAGAATGGCCATGTTGAGGTTCTGGCCAAGGGACTGTGAAAAGAAGAAATAAGTGCAGTTTTCTGCTCATGTCATCAAAGTGACCTCTTGACACTTCTCACCTGCTGCCTGAAATCTAAACATGGTAGCAATAGGTTAGCTATGGTATAATAAATAATTTGTCTGGTCTTTGTCCCAGGTTCTGACATGGAGCTTCAAAGACCCTGGGGATTTCCTAAATGATAGGAGTGTCTCCATCATGCTAATGAAACGATTCATGTTGAGGCTCTAGGTAGCTTCAGGAAAGGAGCTTTTCACCTTTAACACAAGCCCATGATAGAGGGCTTGAACTTTCAGGTGCTCAACCTCTGGAGAGAAAGGGTGGCTGGATGTTGAATTGAATCATGTGGCCAAGGATTTAAGCAATCATGCTTATGTAATAAAGCCCCAATCAAACACCTGACATCAAAGCTCGGAGAAACTTCCCGACGGGCACACACGTTGATGTGTTGGCTGGGTGATGCACCTGACTCTGCAGGCAAAGGGCATCAGAAGCTCTGTACTTGGGACCCTCCCAGAACTCTCCCTGTGGGAATCCTTTATGGTAAAACTGCAGTCCTAAATACAGCTCTTTCAGTTCTGTGGATCTGTGTTCTGTGGATCATTATAGCAAATTATCAAACCTGAGGGAGGTTGTGGGAACCTCCTGGGTTGGTAGCCAGTTGGTCAGAAATTCAGGTGGCCTGTGGACCCCACTTGCAGCTGGTGTCTGAGGTGGGAACCTTCTTATGAAAGAATGAGCCCTTAACTTATGCGATCTGAGGCTAATTTGGGGGGGTTAGCACCAGAATTCTGTTGTGGTACACCCAGTGGGGGTGGAAACAGTCATGGCTAACTTTACCAGTTTGCCCAGCACTGAGGGGTTTCCAGGACATGGGACTTTCAGTGCTGGCACCAGGGAAGTCCCAGGCAAACCAGCTCCTCTGTCACTGTGCTTCCAGGGTCATAAGGACAAGGTTAACACCTTCAGGATTGCTGGAGCAAAAGACAAAAAGATCCTGAGTCCCTAAGGATTTCATGGAACACAACCTCCTCCTCATAAGCCTGGACTGCCTACTCTAGTGTTCTATAAAATAAGTAAACATTTATCCTGTTAATGCCACTGTTTCTGTTAAACACAGACTCCTCATTTTGGTACCTTAAAGTGGAGTGCTGAACATGGCAGAGGGAACATATATGTGGCATTAGAATACAGCCAGGGACTGGGCATGTTGACTCAGATATTGCAGGTTGGAAAGTCAGCAATCTGTTATATGTACTAAGGGAAGATATGTATTTATACACATACATATATACACATTTTATATATATATTAGAGAATGTTGGTCTACATTGCTGCTTCTTGTAGCTTCCAGCAAATTCCTAAAGAAAAGATACAAATCCAAGATAAAGCAAGCCAGTATGCTAACAGCAATGGAAGAAAATACAGCACTGAAGCACTCTCTGCCTGTGGTTTATAATCAATAGGCCAGTAGTTTGGTCATTTGGGGCTTTTCAGAATTGAAATAGCCAATTACTTCTATAGCCCCAAAATGAAGCTATTCAGAGTGATAGCTCTGTAGTGCCAGACTTAGTAGGAGATAATGCCATGGTCCCAAGACCTTATCAAGACCTTCTTTTGAAGGATGCTTTACCAGAACATTGGAGCCAGCATGGAGGAAGTGACTAGATTAATTACACTGTCTTTCCAGACCAAGTCCTTGTTTTACATGCAACTAGTTAGCTGCCACTAAGTCAAGAGAGAAATGAGCAAAGCATCAAAGGAAATTTTCTTAAGTAACACAGAATCTGCAGGTTTAAAGACTTACTTCTAAGCAAGAGGATGCCTGAGAGAGGCTGTGGAGACTTAACAAAAAATTGATATGTACCAGCAAGAAGTGGTTTCCAAAAGCTTTTCAGTCCACAAGGGGTGCCTATTTTGCAAGGCCCAGCTCAGACATGGTCAGGAAGAATGAGGGACAAGAAAGAACACCCAGAATGTAGTACCAGGAGGTATCAAGGATGGTGAACTAAAGACTTCCTCCAAGAAGGCAACTCAGAGGCTGCTAGATGGGCGATAGGGTGTGGTCACTGCTAGGCAGCATGTGCTGTTGTGCGTTTCACCTTCTCCTCTGTCTAAATGGGGTCTTTTCTTATTTTGCTGATCTTATTTCATCATTTTACACTGGCTGCATGAGAGGCAGACAATTTATCTTGTACTTTTCAGTCTCTGCACCATAAGGAGCCACATTTAGACCTGGTAGAAAGAACTGTGCTTTACCCCAAGATCCTAGACTTTGAGTTGGGTTCCATAACTACAAGGAACTTTAGAATTACCTCCTTGGATGTAGGGATGGTTGGGAAGATAGATACACATGGATGTTTGGGTAACAAAGGGATGCCCTGTGGCAGAGATTACTAGGTATATCCAGTTTTTTCATTATCCTTTTCTCCCATAGTAATAGATTCCATCATTTTTCATTGAACATCTGGTTTCTCAGGATAAAAAACAATTTGCTAGCCTCTCTCATGTGGCCCTAATACTGAATTCTTGCCAGTGGGATCTAAGCAGATGTGGTGGGTGTAACTTCCAGGTCATATCTTCAAAGGCAAGAATCCTGTCTTACCCCTTCCTCCTTCCTGCTGCCTGGAACGCGGGCACAGAGATGAATTATGTTGTATCAGGTGAACAAGAGCAATGCCCTGCAGACACAAACACAAGTCGCCTGAGCCCCTTAGCCTTCTGGGAAGCACAGCTACCATGCCAGCCCTGCGTGTCCTACCTTCCAAATGTCCATGTGTGAGAAAAATAAACTTTTATCTTATTTAAGCTGTTATTTTGGATCTCTGTTATATGCAGCCAACTCCATTATGCTAACTCATTTAAGAAATACTGAGAATGAATGAAATGTGCATTCACTTTTAAAGTTGGAAAGAAAACTCAAAATTAGAAAGAAAGAAAGAAAAATAAGGGCAGAAATTAATGAAATAGGAAACAGCAGAAGCTTTGACAAGAAGTTTTGACAAAAAACAAGCTGGTTCTCTGAAAATATTATGTAGACAGATTGATCAAGATAAAAGAGACAAGATAAAAATAATATTCTCATTAGAGCACAATTAAAATACAGAAAAACATTTTGGTTTTTAATCCTAAGAGATTGTTACAAACAACTTTATCTTGACATACAACATAGATACAGGAGACTTTTTCTATAAAAATATAAAATCCCAAAATGGACACAAAGAAAAAAATAGAACACCTGACTATATCCATAACAATTTTTAATTGAATAATTTGTCAAAATACTTCTACACCCAAAAAACTATACCAGGCCCAGTTTTATAATCAAATTTTACCAAACATTGAAGGAACAGAATATTTCTGCTTCATAAAAATTCTTTCAGGAAGAGGAAAGATACTGGCCCATTTTATGAGGCTGGGTAAACCCTGATTCTAAAACCATATGTGGATAATTAGCCAGTTTTACTACAGTGACAACCCAAAAATCTCCATGGCTTACAAAAAACAAAGACTTCTTCCTCATTCATATTGCATGGGGGCTCTGGGTCAGCGGAGGTCAGGATCCAGGCTGCACCTCTGTTCCATGTGTTTTTGCATTCTGGGTCCCAGGCACATTCCTATGTGGAACATGCTCATTTTGGGGCCAGGGAAAAAGTGCCAGATGAGTAGTAAATAATTGAATGCCTCTTTAAATCTCTTCGTTTAATCTTGGGACTGACACAGAGTCACTTCCATACTTCCTGATCCAAGCCTGTCATAGGATCAAACCTGGGAAAGAGGCAGGGAAGGACGGATACTCCAGCTACAGAAACGCAATCCATGTCACACTGAAAACATATGATCCTCTTACAGGGAAGGTAGAATTAAATGATTGTGAACAATAATATAATACTCCACAGATAGAAGAAAAGGAAATTATAGACCAATTTCACTTAGAAATATAAATTGAACCCAATTTTTTTAAATTATAAAATACAATCAAATAAGCTTTAGGCCAGGAATTTATGGGAAGATAGTTAAAAGTCAGAGAATTTGACAATCTGATGCACCACACTGGCAAGTGACAAGATAAAAACTGATTATTATCTCAATAGTTGCAGGGAAAGTATTCAGTAAAACTCAACAGCCATTCCTACAATTTTAGAAAATGAGAAATAGGTTTTCTAACATAAAAATGAATCTAAAGTATTGATAATAAAAGCTATAGTAGACATAATATAGTAAACATAAAAACTTCATAGTTAAATTTCAAGGGAATTACCATTAAAATTAGAAACGGCAGACACACACCTGTTATTTTCTACTTTTGTTCTTCTGAAGATCCTACTCAATTCAACAGGCAAAAAAAAAATTCTTGTGGTACAAGGATTGAAAAGTAAAAAACAGAATTGTCATTATTTGCCTACAGTTTGCTACCCTAGAAAGCCCAGAGAATCTAAAAATTGAAAATGGACATATTTTAGTTCAGTTGCTTAATTTAAGTTTAAAATCTTTAAAATCGCAAGTTATTTTTATACACCAAACACAGCCAAATTAAAAAATATGAAAAGAATTTAAAAAACAGTATTCACATTAGTCAAAAATCATCAGGTAATGGTGTGACACTTCAAGAAGAAAATTACAAAACATACTGAAACACTTCGAAAGCCTGAATAAATGGCAAGTTACATTATGGAAAGGAAAGAAGATGCAAGGATGCCAATTCTCCACAAATTAACTTATTAATTCTATATGATTCTAATCAAAATGCAAATAGAGCTTCTCATGGAACTTCTGCTACTTCCAAAATTCACAAGGAAGAGTGAAACTCCAAGAATAGCGAAGGAAATTCTAGAAAAGAAGAACAAGTAAGGGGGGTAGTTTACCTGAAAAGATGGGAAAGCTATGATTAAGCTATAGTAATGGGCAATATGGTATTAGTGCAGAAATAAAACCATAGTCCACTGGAATAGGAATAGAGAGCATAAAAACAGATCCTATTATGTATATGAGTGAAGTATAAGAGAGCATTACATATCAGTATAGCCATGCAACAGTTTGGGAGGAACTCATTATCCATATGCAAAAATAATGATAAATTACACCTTTGCTTTATGCCACATATAATTTTAAAGTCAGATGAATTAGAGACCAAAATGTGAAAAACAATTTTTAGAAAAAAATGTACACTTTCTTTGTGAATTCATGGTTGGGTAGAATTTCCTAAGCAAGAGATTAAAATACACAAACCATAAAGGAAAAGATTGACAAAATTAAAACCTTCTCTATGAAAAAAAGATATTGTAAACAAAGCGAAAGACTAGAGTGAGATCAGCTGTTTGCAATGCATATAGTCAACAACGAATTAATTCCCAGAGTATATAAAGAACATCTCCAAATCAATAAAAAAAAATACAGAATCTTCAAATATGATCCCTAAATTAAAAGTTACAATCACAGGTGCCCAAAATTGCAAGTGCCAAAAATTGATTTTTGACCAAGCTGTTTCTTACTCCAGCACCTTTACACTCCAGCACAATGAAGCTCAATTTGCTGGAAGCTGATAAATGCCCACATCAATCAGAAGTGGACAGAAGTTTGTGATAAGATTTGAAATGGAGTAATTTGGTGTTGCTGGAGGACAGGGTGAGACAGAACAAGTAGATATGGGAAATGAGAAAGCAGAGAGGAAGGCATGGTTAAAATAAATAAACAAATAAGGAAACCCAGGCTCCAGGGAGAAGTGAAAGAGTAGGCTTGCTGACACAGGGACATGAGGATCAGTAAGGTTTTCAGAGCTGCCTCTGCTCCAACCCCGGATGGGGAAACTGGCTTAGCACTAGTGCCGTAAGAAGAAATTCCAGAGTTTGCATCAAGAGAAATGTCAGCATGGACAAACAGTGAGATGTCATTATCAAACAAGCTAAAGCCACCTTGGGCCACATCATGAGGAGCAGCATGTCCATAAGATAGGTGAGAACTATTACCTTCTCCTCAGTAATTACAGCACTTGGAAATGTGCTCCATTTTAGGTTCCCACTATGGAAAGGACACCTAGGAAAATTTACTTTCCCATCACAAAAAAAAAAAATTTACTTTCCCATCAACAAAAGGCCAAAAGCCATTCCCATTGAACAACATATGTTGTAAACCTGCTGTTTGTTCATCAGATTATCAATAAATACTCTGTTTACAATGATATCAAGACATGTGTAGCCTCCACCCTTACAAGTTGGGATGCAGTAGATGAGGGCAAATGAGGGGAAAGTTAAACAACACTTCACTGGCACGTGTGCCATTTTATGACAGGAATCTACAAGGTGCTATGGGAGCAGGAGAGGTATTGTATCAGTCAACTTCGACTCAGTTTTGCTATAGTAACAAACAGTTCCTAGATTCTAATTGCTTATAACCACAAATGTTTAGCTCCTACTCTCACTGGTGTCCACTGAGGGTCATCTGAGGCTCTGCTCCTCCTGCTCTTCATTCCAGGACCCAGAAGGGAGGACCAGTCTCTCAGTCAATCTCTTATCAGAGGGAAAAGCACAATGGCAGAACCATGCAATGGCTCATAAGGATTCTGCTCAGAAGTGACATACATCCTCTCCAACACATTTCATTGGACAAAGCAAGCCACAAGGTCAGCCCTTGTGGCAACTGGGAGAAAAGTAAAATCCTCTTGCAAGGGTAGATCCAATAGGGAAAAGTTCAGAAGGAAGAGGGAGCAAGTATTTGGGGGAAAAAAAAACTGTTCAGTATAAGAAAGAAATATATAATAAAATGTATAGCCTTTTTTATTAATATGTATTTTCTTATGCACAGCCTAAGAAAAAAATGCAAATGTTCGGCAAAAGATGCTAATGTTCATGGCAGCAAAATTCGTAATAGACAAAAAGTGGAAACACCCAAAATGCCCCCAAGAGTAGAATGGGTCAAAAAAAACTATGGTGTATTTATACAATGGGTCATACAATGGAATAACACACAGGAAAGACAAAGGAATGAGCTACTGTCACACGCAATAACATAAAGGAGTGCGAGGAGCCACATACAAAAAGTGAATACAGCATGAGTCCATTTATATCAAGTTTGAAAGGGCAACATTAATCTATAGTGACAAGTCAGAACTGCAGTTACTTCTGAGAAGTCTCTACTAAAGGAAAGACGAGGGAGACTTTGGGGTGCTGGAGATATAGTGTCTCTTGAGTAATTGTATACTTAAAATGGGTCTACTTAAGGGTAAGTTATCTTATTTAAAAAAAAAAAAAGGAAAGAAAAAGACCCCTAACTGGAGAGGTGGGTCCCCTCCATGAAGCCTAGCCACAGGAAGTCGCTTACAAACCCAGACCTGAGAGGTAGGCAAAGTTTTACAGGAGGATCAGAGGAACATATTGTAAGTAGAGTATTCACCCATGTGAATACTGTGGAACCACAGAAGTCATGGCACAATCAAGATGCTTAAATGCTTTCTCAATGGCCAGCATGTCCTCTGCCAAGGGACATGCCGAGAGGTATGGTTGGAAAGGGCCATATGTTGCAAACCTAGAGAGGCATGTTAAGGATTTGCGTCTTTATGTGAAGATCACAGGAATCCACTGGATGATTTTAAACAGGGGAATCACATGGTCATGTTTTCGTTTTGTAAGTATCACTCTGCCTATAGTAAAATGAAGTTGAAATGGTAAAATGGTCACTGGGAGACCAGCTAGGAGACCAGGCATTTGTCGAAGCCAGAGAAGAGGGAGATCTAAAATAGAGTTACTGATTCTTATGACCACATGGCTTTCTGTTTTATTCTATGCTAATTAATTATGGAGGTGGAGAGAAAAAAAACACATTCAAGAGATATTTAGGAGGAAGAATTGATAACACTGCAAGATGTCATTTGATGAATAGCTAAAGAAACCAGGGTTCATTCATTCCAAAGGGGAATATGCAAAGTACCAGCCCAAGTATGAAGGAGGGTTGCTATGTGGAAGAAACAGGAATGCTTGGCTAGAACCAGAGTCAATGGACAAAGCCGAGAGAAAGTGCCTTCTCCTGTCTGTACCATCCAGTCAGGAGACAGACCCTCACCAGATGCAGCACTAGGAGATGTTTACTGTGCAAAGATTCTGTGCAGAGGAGCCAAATCAAGGTCGGACCAGCTGACATCCAAGGTCCTAGGATGCCGAAAGTCCTACGAACAACAGTCGATTCATTTTTCTCCTCTGAAACTAAATCTTATGACCCTTAGGTCTGGTCTTTGATGATTATTCCCCACAACTTGCCTACTGTGATCTGGGTTCTCTCTGCCCAAAATATGCCTATCACCCAACCTGGCTTAATTCCTATATTTCTGTGAAATTGTCGGGATATATTTTAATTATCCTTTTCTGTGTTCATCAGCCCCCATGAGACTGGGAAGTATACCACATCAGGAATCACGTCTGACTCATTTTTATTTCCAAGAACCTATCAGATAGCCAGGTGCTATCAAATGGATGAGCAGGCTCACCCACTTTGTTTTAAGTTGCATAGTATTCCATTATATGGCTGTACCAACATGGACCTGTCTGCCCCAGCAGTTCAGGTAGGATGAGAAGATGTAATATAGAGTATCACAAGAACCTGCTATTTTTATCTTTTTTTTTTTTTTTTTTTTTTGGTGAGAGGTGTCTATCAGAAAGAACCATTACTTGAATGACTCCTAAAAAGCAATACATACTTATGGACAGAAACTGAGAACTATCTTTAAAAAGTAGGATTGAGCTCTTGGTAGGAAATGGAGGTTTTTAATATTCAACACCTCAGTGGAAAATACAGGTCTCAGTTCCTCTGACTGACAGCTCTTAATAACAGCAATAAACTAAGGTGCCCCCACTGGCCAAACAGATGTTATGGGTTGACAAGAGGGACCAAACACTGCCCCAGTTGCTATCGCTTCTGTGTTTTCTAATTGCTGAACCCTGTTTAAAGGCCTGAGCTGGCATTATGAATGCGTTTTATCACCAAAGAAATGGATATACATACAACAGGAGCATGTTAGCCTGATTAAATCAAAAGGAGGATATTATCAATGTGCAGTTGAAGGTAGGTAGAAGTTCTGACTGCTTCACTAAAATACTTCAGAGCAATTTCAAAATGAACAGGAGTGGAGGGAGGTGGTGAGCAAAAAAAAGAGAGATGTAGTAATTAAAGTTAATTACTCTTGTTACTGTGGTAGCAACCCAGAACAAGCAAAATTAGACACACTTTCAAGGCGAATCCCAAACAGGACCGTGTGCTTTCCTTCACAGAGAAGACAGGGGCAGACAGGTGACAGGTTTAAATTCCACTGTTGACCCACTTTACTCCAAAGACAATCTTCCTCCATGATCCATTCTTAGCTATTACAGCACAAGTGTTATCTGAGTCCTCACATCTCTCAGCCCTCTTTACACTGGCTGTTGTTTCAGGGTGGTCAACTAGGTGTTTTCTTGGTTGGAGTCCCCTAGGAGCTGACCCTGAGATAAGGACTCAAATGCAAGTAGCTTACTTGGGAGGTGGGAAGGGAGTGACCCCAGAAAGCACAGTAGGTGAGTGGAGAGGTAAGAGAGGAAGGGAACTAACAAAGCGGGTATATCTTAAAGCGAGTTTCCACTCTGAGCAACTAGAACATAGTCCCACCTGAGAACTCTGCGAGCTAGTTTAGAACATGTGTTCAAAGTTATCCTGCCCAAGGAGGGAGAGAGCTGGGGTCTTTATCTACCAGCCATCAGTATGCTCCCAAAAGGTGTTAATTCCCTGGCACTTCCTCACTTGCATTCTAGCCAATGAAATGGGAGCAAGACTGATACGCATCCAGCTCTGACTCATGAAATCCTCTCACGCCCTATTCTCCACACACTCCATAGCCCTTTCTGGATGTCTACAATGGAAGGGCCTCTGGGTGACCACAGAAGCTATGGGTTGAAGAAGAAAGAACTCCAGAATGAAAGGAAGCTGGGCCCCTGAATCATCACTTGGAGAAGAACTAACCCCCTCGTTGGGAATGTCCATTTTGGTCATTGAGAAAGAGAACTGAAACTAATTACTAAGCCATTAGAGATTTTTGGTGTTTGTTACAGCAGGAGAATTGCTTTAATCAACACATTGTTTTAATATTTGCCAATCAGATATGCAAACATCTCACTCTTGCTTTAACTTGAGTCCTCTTATTACTAATAAGGTTGCATTATTTCATATATAATTTAAATAGCCTCCAGTTCTCGCCTATATTTAAAGGGAATAAAGGAGACCGTGTATCAGTGAAATAAGAATCCCACTGCTCCCGCCTGTGAGATGAGGTCCGCACCCCAACCCCACCCCACCCCACACACACTCCTTGATATTCCTCCCCACTCTCTCAAACTCCCCAGGGTGTATCTCACAAAGGGTCCACATCACCCTAGATCCTGACGTGACCTCCCCTCCCCTATGACTCTAATCTGGGTGGCTGACCTGAACATCTCTCAGGCCACAACAGATCTGTGCTGACACTACTCTGGACTTCCTTGATGTCTAGGGTTTCATGTGCCCCCCTTCTCCAGCCCCTCCCCTTTCTTTATTCCCTCCTCTTGCAGGGGGGATCCTACAGCAGAGTGGTTGGTCCTTAGGAACAGCATTCTTCTACATATTTTTCACACCCAGAGCCTCTCCTCTTACAGAAAACATACATGCTCACAGAATGATTGGGTGAGGACAGGAGCCAAGTCATGTTAGACCTGGTGTCTTGCCTGAGAGTTCTAGCCCTGGACAAGTTCACTATGGATTCAGGGAGACCAAGAAATGATAACAGAACGTTCTTGGGGTAAAAGGGTTTACACCCGACTTTATTCTCATGATGGTAGGTGGAGCACTAGAACCATGTCTGCACCCAGCAGTCTGCAGTCCATAATGCACCTCTGTCTCTGCCTCTGCCCAGAACACCGGATGGAGCTCTTTATATAGTGACTCAGTCAGTAATGGCTTATTGGCTCGGGTGTGGAATCATTAGCCTAGCAGTAGTCCAGTTACATTATCAAGTAGTTTAAAGACAGGTGAGGATCCTGGCCATTGGAACTTTCATTTTGGAACAACATATTGTATGTCCCTTTTATATAAAATATCCAGGAGAGGAAAATCTACAGGGAGAGAAAGCAGATTAGTGATTACCAGGTGATAGGGATGGAGGAAATGGGGTGTGACTACTTAACGGGTACAGAGTGTTGTTCTGGGGTGATGAAAGAGCTTCAAAACTAAAGAGGGGTAGTGTTTGCACAACACTGTGAATGCACTAAATGCTGCTGAATTTGTACACTTTAAAATGTAGAATTCAATTTTTAAAAGTTTAAGAAAGAAAAAAGGATAGAAAGACACCCAGAAACTAGCAATAATAGGAAGTGTTGCTACCAGAGGCCTGAAGAAACCAGAGGAGCATCTAGGTATAGTGATAGTGGAGTCCAGCAAGAAATGGTCCCACAGAGGAAGGATCACCCAACAGCCAGGAGACGTGGAAGAGGGCATGGTACCAATGTACCAATGTACAGGGAAGGAATAAAGACCCAAGTCTCTCCTTTCCCAGCCTCTGATCTCCTCTCCTTGGCCAAATCCAAGCAGAAGCCTGAGGTAAGGGAGCCCAGGGAGTGCAATCCATAGATCACATGGCCTCACGTGGCACCGAGCACGATGGAAACCTGTGCAAAATGGGTCTGGGTGCAGGGTGGGAGCAGTGAGCCGAATAGAGTAACAGCACATCCAGGCTGGCCGGTAGGGCTGGGGCTGTCTGACCACAGTTTAGCCCACTCCCTTTGAAAGCTGAGTAAATCTCCCTTTCAAAGCTTATGATGGAAGATGTGCTTAAAAGGAAACATTTCTCATATCCGGCCAAGACTGAGAGTCCTAACAAGCTAAAGGACAGAATTCCTGGAAGCTGACCTCTTAGCCACTGCAACCCAGCACAGACAGCTTTAATTAAAAGCAGTCTTTCCCATGCTTCAAGCAGTCCTTTGGTCTCCGATGGCCTCCCTGAGTCAGAGTCCTTTCCACCCATAGAGAAATAAAGGGCAACTATTGCTGCATGGTACCTGGAGGCCTCTGTTCCCGGCCCTCCTGTCCCTTGGAGGGAGTGAAAAAGAACATTCATGAGCAACTCAAGGTTGTACACATCGCCCTGTGGTAACCCGCAGATGCATTGAACATTTCCCCACTGCTTTGGCCTGATTTCACCCAGGAGGCATCTTTGAAACTGACCTTCCTACACATGCATCCAGAAGCAGCACCAGCCTGGCCAGGACAGTCATGGTCTGTCTGGTCCACAACCCCAATGCCACACAGCCCCATGTCGTCAGAAGTTGCAGGTGGAGGTGAAATCGCACTGCTGAGCCTGATGCTACCACTGCTGGCACCTCCCTGGGTGCCAGCCGTCACCAGTTCCCCAGTTCCCCTGAGGGCCCTATCAAAAGGGACTGCAGGGAGTGCTTTCCCAGATCATTGCCTCTCACTGGTTCTGAGTTACCAAGAAAACAGAAAAGCACATTGATCAGGAAAGGGAACCTTAGACTGAAACATTGCAGGAATCTCTGCAAAGTAGGCCCCAGTGAAAAGGCCTTCCCGCCAGCAAATCAAGTGAAACCACGTCAACCCAAGGCCTGGATGCTCTCCCTTTGATTGGTTTTTCAATTCCTGGTTTAAGAGATTTGATTTATTGAAGGTTTTAAACTTTAACCTCATAGATGAATTTCTCAGCCAACATTGATGAATTTCTCTCATCCATCATCATGCTCTAATGTGACATGGCTCTTGCAGAGCACGTATACCCCCAACTTTGTTCAAAAATAAGCAGAAAGGAATGAAGAGGAGATCCTCAGAATTTTGTCATCTCACACACCACACCCACCCCCATACACACAAACTAATACCTTCTAAGACTGAGCCACCTGCTATCAGGGATGAAGGCGAGGAGAGCTAATGCAAAACTATAGGAATATCCTGTCTTCCCCAGCTTGTTTCACTTGGAAAAACTCTTATTCATCCTTCAAAACCCAATTCAAAACTACCATTCCTTTGTATTCTTGCATAACCATTCTGATTCTGAGTCTATTGTTGCATTTTTTATGCAATTGTAACTTTTAACCACATCTGTCTCTTCTAAACTCTGCAGAATCTGATTTTGTCACCTTACACTCCCAGAACCTAGCACAGTATCTGGCACATAGTAGGGGCTAAAAAATGTTTGTTGAATTAAATTGAATCTGGGGACTTCAGTTCTACTTCTTGCTCTTTAGTCTCAAATAACTTTGCCTCTTGCCATCTCAGTTTCCTTGGGTATTAGATGAGGTTGACCATTTCCTACCCTGCTGTCTTAGCTTGGAACACTATAACAAAATACCAGGGACTAGACAACTTCAGCAGTTATTTCTCACAGCTCTAGAGGCCGAAAAGTCCAAGGCCAAGGTGCTGGCAGATTCAGATCCTGGTGAGGACTTTCTTCCTAGCTGGTAAATGACTGTCTTCTCATTGTGTGCTCATGTGCCTCTCCTGAGCACACACACATGGAGAGCACAGATCTGCCTTCCTCTTCTTATAAGGGCACCAGTCCCATCATGAGGGCCCCACCCTGATGACCCCACCTCAACCCAATTACCTCCCAAAGGTCCAACCTCCAAACACCATTGCACTGAGACTTAAGACTTCCACATATGAATTTTGAGAACACACAACAGCCCTTAACCCCTGTCCACTTCCTAAGGTCGTTGTTAAGATCAAAGAAGGTAAGTTGGAATACATGTGACTGAGAACCTTGGAACTCTGTTCAGATGTGAAGGATGATTTAGGGATAACCACTGAGCAATGCCAAGACTGATGTGTAGCCTGGTATCTCCCCATCTTGCCTCCCTATTGACCTCCAGGGCTGGAAAATCAGTAACATCAGTCAAGTCAGACTATGCCATTTCACCTGTCATAAAATGTTACTCACAAAGTCAAGCAAACTTCATTTGATTGATGAGGAAAAGAGAACTTAATTTTTCTTCTAAAATGTTTGCAGTTCCCTGGAATCCCCTAGCTTGACAAACTGCTGATGGTGAAATTATCTTTTGGCAATAGAGTGTTCCATAGAACTCTTTTCCCAAGATATGCCAATAGATGATTCATGAAAAAGTGGTAAGACATAATCGATGGATCTGTGGTCCAAAAAGTTTGGATAACACAAGGTTAAACAAAGGTCAATGAGTTTCTTTCCTGCAGGACTTCTCAGAGCCTTTATTATTCAGCTAGGCATTGCTAAGCTTCAAAAGCGGGGCCAAAGTATGCTTTCTTAGGAAACGGGCCAAGAATATGGGGCTTGGGATCCTGGTTTTATCTATTTCTATCAATAAGGGACAATATTAAATATTGAATTGGGGAATGGGTGAGGAATGGATCTTGCAAAATTAATTCTAATCACAAGTACCCTTTACTGAGCCAATGCTGCATACCATGTTAGACACTTCACACACATCATCTCATTTAATCCTCCCCACAACCCTGTGGGCCAGGGAGCATTCATTCTCCCACCCACCCACCTCACCTCCTTTCTGCCATGCTGCATCAGCATGGTTTTGCCAATCACTTCTACAGTACGTGAAATAAATTTTTTCCTGCCTGTGACTATCAAAACTTTCTTGAAGAGTAGCAGTAGGGGTGTCAGAACAAACTGATCTAGCTATAAATTCAAAAACAGAGAAAGGCAAACACTGGGATCATTGAAGCATTTTCTTCCAGCCACACTGTTGTAACTCATCAGCCTCAGAAGGCCTTTTAAATGTAGGATGTCCATATTGTATTTATTGCCATATATCATTTCACTACAAAAGCAAGACAAACATCACTATTTGATGAATTGTATTGCTACAACTTCATAGATTATTTTCCTTATTCTTTGGTACAAATGAATTTTCCTTAATCTCATATGAACTCTAAATAAAAGCACCTTCAGAAAACTTTGGTGTTTTTATTTGAGCTAAATATGTAAAAAAACGAAAGTGGGCAGTTTGCTGTGTGAATGCAAGTCCTCCAGCCCCTTGTGCCCTAATTCCCAACAGATTTCACCCCTGATTTACATAGAAATTCTGCAGCTGTGGACCTCCCATTAGCCTCCAAAAACTTAAGACCCTCCAATTGAGCAACACATCCAAGGAAATGTCAGCAAATGGCCAAGCTTAAGTTCCTTCTTTTGTGTAACTCTGCTTCTCAGGAACAAGGTAGATGAGCCATTATCAAATCTTGAATGTAAGGTCAAGGCCAGCCCAGCCATGATAAGATTTGGAGCTGAGACTCTGAGAATGGGTCTCCAGCTGCGTCACGCCCATCCCCATGGGTCTCAGTGTGACCTTGAAGGACTGTGCCAAGGCTGGGCCAGCAGCTGGAAGCAAGTGCAGAGAAGCAGGTGCATGAAGTGCAAGAAACCAGAGGCGAACTGAAGGTTGTCTCCTACCTTTACAGATGCTATCATTGTGGGGGTAAAATGTATTCACAGGGCCTTCCACAAGTTTGTATCCACCCTCGTCCCCAGATCCTATTTTTCCCTAACCAGCTTTAAAATGTGGCAGTTCCTCCCCTGCAGCCATCACCCCATACACAGGTGGACTTCTTTCACGATGCCTCTAATGCAGCTGTGATCAAGTTTACATGTGAATAGGTAGTACTCATTTTGACTTAGGTAGGGTGACTTAGTCCAAATCATAAAATCAGAAAGTCATTAAGCACTGGGATGGAGGATTGGACACTAAAACAAAATGTCTCTGAATATTATTATCTTCAAAAGAGCAAAACAGATGTACATGTATTCCACTGAAACTATAGGGAAGGACAAATCCGAAAATTTCCGGAGAGCCACAGTAAGTTAGTGGTACAGTATCCGTCGTTGCTGCTTTACTAATTCACGATGTGAGACGATGTCATTGACATCACCTTTATGCAGGATGCTATCATTGCCTTAATTTGGGGGTAAAAAAACAGGGCCTTCCACAAGTTTGTAACCACCCTCGTCCCCAGATCCTATTTTTCCCGTAAATTTCTGAATTGCACAGTCTGCTACCAGGCAGATGTTTGGAACTATTATTTTTGCAGTTGGAGAGAAAGCAGTTAAACCTTTCTTCATGAATGGAACCGTATCAATCCAATCACCCACACCGTAGACCTAAGGTCATCCTAGGAATGGTCCTGTAATTCTCTAACTCACACCTGCATTCAATTAGAAATATACTTTTATCTCTTTGACATTTATTGACTCTGTCCCCGAGCTACCATTTGCATTGTTAAGGTGTTAGTGCATCTCTTGCTTGGATCTTTTCTCCAGGTCCCAGCTGATCTCCTTGCTCCTAGAGCAGATTTTTAAAAAGGCAAATCTGACTAAGTCCCTCTCCTGCTTAAAATCCATCAGGGCTCCCATTTGCCTACAAAAGGCCATTTAGGAGTCCTTAAATGACCCCTGACTACTCTTTCTGCACCATCTCCCAACACCCACACGCATCCTAAATTTCCACCCTGTGGAAGTTCTTCCAGCTCTACTGCCTGCTTCCCCACCTGTCCTTCTTCTGAGAACCACCTGGCCCCCATCTCCCAGGTGTGGCCTCCTTAAAGATCTAATTCATTATTGCTGTTTTGTTTCTTCTGTTTTGCTTTATTTGTATAGTCCACAAATAAGTGAAATATGGTATTTGTCTTTCTCCACCTGGCTTATTGCACTGAATGTAATACCCTCTAGCTCCATTCATGTTGTTGCAAATGGAAGGACTACTTTTCTTTTTTGGCAGAATAATATTCCATTGTGTGTATGTAACACATGTGCTTTATCCATTCATCTACTGATGGAACTTAGGTTGCTTTCCTATCTTGACTATTGTAAATAATGCAGCAATAAACATCGGGGTGCATATATCCTTTCAAATTAGAGATTTTGTTTTCTTGGGGTAAATTCCTAGAAGTGGAATTACTGGGTCATATAGCATTTCTATTTTTAGTTTTTTGAGGAACCTCCATACTGTTTTCCACAGGCGCTGCACCAATTTACATTCCCACCAACAGTGTAGGAGGGTTCCCTTTTCTCCACATCCTCACCAGCACTTGTTATTTCTAGTCTTTTGGATAGTGGCCATTCTGACAGGTGTGAGGTGACAGCTCACTGTGGTTCTGATTTGCATTTCCCTGATGATTAGCGATGTGGGGCACTAATAGACTCATAGCACACTGAGAAGGGACTGGTGGTTACCATGGGGAAGGGGTTAGGATGGGCAAGGGAAATAGGTGAAGGGGATAAAGAGGCACAAAATCTCAATCATAATATAAATTAGTCATGGGATGAAAGTACAGCATAGAGAATATAGTCAACAGTTCTGTAACATCTTTCTGTGTTGACAGACAGTAACTACACTAGCTGGGGTAAGCACTTAGTAATGTAGATAACTATTAAATCACTATGTGGTATACTTAAACCAATATAATACTGTGTACCAACTATTCTTTAATTTTAAAAATCATAAACAAAATCTAATTCATTGTCATCTGGGAAAATTTCCCAGCTCTCCTCCTGCTTCAGAGTGAGTTAGGATCACCCTAACCTACATTCTCCAAATAGTAGAAGTTCAGTCAGCTATGTGGTGTGGGGAACTTAACCTCTCTGAGTCACCTGCCTCTTACTGGTAAATGGACGTAACACTAATTCATGGGACTGTCCTGAGTAACTGAAGGCTCTTATGCACTCAACAGAGTGGGCCCTCGCTAAGTTCTCGGTGAGCCTGAGTTTCAGCAGGACCCGGAGACTGTCGGGACTGGAGAAGGGAAGAAGCCGACTGGGTCTGTCCTCTTTAGATGATGGACAGACGATACTAGATTCCTCCAAGGAGAAAGCTCATTTCACTTTTCTCATACCCATGATTTCAAGCTCTTTGGTTTCCCTTTATCAGAAACTGCCAGTTAAGTCCCAATACCCATTTTGTCCTTTTTCGACAGTAATCGAAACCGTGGACTCTGAGTTGGGCATTTGGTCCACCCAAATAAACATTACATTTCCTACCTTCCTACCTCCCTTGTAGCTGGATGCGGTGCTATGGTTAAGATGGTTAAGCTGCAATCGGATGGGAGCCGAAGCCATGAATGCAACTTCCAGTTCTGTCCATAGAAGGGAGAGGCCGACTCTGCCCCATCCTTTCTCTCGTCCCACAGCAGGCATGCTGGTGGCTGTGGGCTGTATGGGACCATATGGGGAGAGTCCGTATCCGAGGAAGGGAGAAGCAGCCTGAGCCTCTGAGCCCTAGCAAGGGATGGAGCAGCTACACCACCTTGGACCTTATAAACAAACAAACTGCTCCTTCATGAAGCCACTGTCATTTTGAGTTTCTCTTGGAGCAGCTGAAACTATCCTAATGAATACAGTTTCAAATACATTTCCTTCTAGCTTCTGACTCCACAGCCCCACCAACGTGGGAACAAAGACGGTCCTTTCTGCCCCATTCACCTCTCCCAGACAACTGCAGGTGAGTACCCACGTGGGGTAAACCCTGGCTTTGATTCAGTAAAGCTAAAAATTATAAAAATGGCTGCAGAATTATATGCCAAAGGCATCTATTATTTCTGTATTGCTACGTCAAAATTGAAAGGCATGCAAGATTTCTCCAGAGAGGCCATCCATAATGCATTGCAGAACTGTGTAGGTGTTTTATGAAATGTGTTTTATTCAAGCTAGGATATACAACACTAACATTATTGAAAGAAATTGAGGGTCTGGTTGTCTCCTTGTAATATGTTCATTATTCATGTTATAGTCCTTTAACAAAAAAGTAAAATCATATACATATTCAATTTAATTTAAAATTTTATTTTACCTGCTATTCATCTTGGGTGTCCAATGAAGAAGAAATATTCCCTTATTATTCTTATATTAGTTTCTGACAGTTCAATTTCTCTGACTGCTATGCTTCAGACAACCTCCACTGAAAAAGCATACAGGTAATTGCTTTGATCAAAATTTCATGCCAGATCTTTTAGTTTGCATGTAGATCACAGCCTCTGGACACAGACGCGAGGTACCAGAGTCCACGAAGCAAAGCTTAAGAAAAGTTCATCCATCCAACACATGGCTGCACACTGGGAACCAGCTGGGAGCTTGACAATCTCCTGATGCTCAGGTCCTGCTGCGGAGTTTCTCATATAACTGATCAGGGGTACTGGCACCAGGATGGCAGTGCACGGCCCGGGGTGGGAGCCCCTGATTCAGTAGTTCAGTGGGATATGGTAGGAGGGGTACTGGACCTAAACAGGGAGTCTCTGGTTTGAACTGTTGACTCTGCACATTGTTTTTAATTCAGGGTTTCTTTTCCCTTTGGCTTTTTTTAGTTGTATTAAGATATTCATGTACCATACGATTCATTTGTTTAAAGTGTACAATTCAATGGCTTTTACTGTATTCACAGAGTTGTGCAACCATCACCACAATTGATTTCAGAACATTTTGTTATCCATCCCCCCAAAAAGAAACCTAGAGCGCTTAGCTTTCACCCCCACCCCTCACTCTCCCCATTGCTCCTCCAGCCCTAGGCAACCACTGATGCACTTCATGTATCTATAGATTTACCTATTCTGGATATTTCATATAATGCAATCATACAAGATGTGGTCTTTTGTAACTGGCTTCTTTTACTTAGGATATTTTCAAGGTTCAGCCGTGTGGTAGCATATATTGGTACTTTATTCCTTTTTATGGCTTAATAATAGTACATCATACAGATATATCACCACTCATTTAACAGTTCATCAGTTGATGGATATTTGGGTTGTTTTCATTTTCTGGCTATTATGAATAATCTTGCTACAAGCATTTGTGTACAAGTTTTTGCATGAACGTATGTTGTCATTTCTCTGGGTCTATATCTAGGACTGGAATTGCTGGGTCATACGGTAACTCTGTATATCTCCACTTGAGGACCTGCCAGACTTGTTTTCTAAAGGGGCCGCACCATCTCACACTTGCACCAACAGAGTATGAGGACTCTAATTTCTCCACATCCTCTCCAACACTTGCTATTACCTGTTATTTTTACTAGAGCTGTCCTACCAGGCGTTGGCCACCTAATTTCTATGAGAAATTCAGTAACTTCTCTCACTTCTGGCTGTTCTCAGTTTTGTCAGCTGTTAAAAGGGTGATAAAAGCAATATCACAGGGTTCCTAGGAAGATTTAAAGAAAATGAAACATGAAAAGTATTTAATTTAACCCAAGCGTTATGGGCAAGGACAAGATCATTAGTGAAATCCCAGTAGCTATAATCAGGTAAGAAGTTAAAAAGACCAAGACTAGAGAAAGGAAAAGCTATCTGAGTCAGTGACTTCTGTCCAGTAGAGAATTTTTCAGGATCTACCTCTCAGAACCATTACTATCTTTCTCATTTACGTATGATCTTTGGCAAGTTACTTATTCTTATTTTTTGAACCTTGATTGTTCTTGTTTTTTTAACTCTGTAAAAGAGATGTGATAAAGTTTACCTTACACAGTGGGGGATGAGGCTTAAATGAGATCACAGAAATTAAACACCTGGTACTTGACCCAAAGCAGGTAATAACCATTAAAGGTTTATTCATTTTCACCTTCTTTTTCTAAGAGTTAGAAAAGGGAAGGCTAGAACAAAGGACAGTTTTATGGGGTTGGGAGAGCTTAATGCAGTCATAAATGACAAAGCAAGAATGAGGACAATTCTCCAGACTTTTAAGTCACCACGAAGGAGAACTGTCACAGGCTGCTGGGATTCCTGCCTTAATTGCCCATTCAGAGACAGAACCCTGGGCTTAGTGGCATATGGATCGGTCCCAAGGAAGTGATCCTTTATCTGTATATTCCCTGGGCTCACTGAGGGGAGAGAGGTCAGATGGAAGACAGTGGTAATCTAAGTCTACTGACTCCATGCCCCACTGCAGGACTGATCATACCTCCTCGGAACAAGGGGGCATGTAGAACTGTAGGCAGACTTCTTTACAGAGGCCCAAGAGAAAGACGTGTCTAGCTCAGAAGACTGCCCAGTAATCTATTACACCAGAACTTCTCAGACTTCAAAGTGCATACAGATCACCCACGGAGCTTGTTACAATACAAATTTTGATTCAGCAGGGCTGTGTGGAGCTCAAGATTCTCCTTTATAACAAGGCCTCCTGTGATACCCACGCTGCTTGTTCACAAACCACGTTCTTGAGGGGCAAGATATTAGACCCACCTTGTTTTATTCATTCTACTCAAATGAGAAAATACCCAGCTGTGGCAGTGCTAGGAAAAGAAAACGTGGGCACAGATTTAAAGAGAAACAGGAATTGGCTGGGACTCTGGTATCTGCTTAGGCCAAGTAACTGTTTTCCTTAATCTTAACAGTGAAAGGCATACTCTTCCCCCTTCTTATCCAAAACTATGCCACAGAATCTTAAATACTGGGTTGAAAATTTTAAATGCACTAGCATACATCAATATGTTTGCCATGATACTGTTCTATAGTTTTGCAAGACATTAATTATTCTTACAGCTTTGCATCTCTCTGTATTATTTCTTCCAAGTCAATGTGAATCTACAGTTATCTCAAAATAAAGAGTTTAATTTTTTAAATCCATGTTAGAGAAAGTGAATAAATCTAACAAGATAGTAACCAATCCTTTGGTAAGTCAGTTTCCAATTCAATTTCAAGATTGAAAAAGTACTTAATCAAGCTGTTGATTAGCAGATCATTAAAAGTAGTTTTTGATGAATGAAAAAAAAACACTAGGAACTAAAAGTGACTCAGAGTTGTACTTAAGTAAAAATCAATTGTAGGTATAATAGTGGAAAGAAATGGATTTGTTTTTTAAATATTTAGATTTAGAAACACATCAGTCTCACTTTACAATCAGAAACACAAAAGTCTGGTGTGTAATCATAGCAGATATGTTGGTTTCTAAATCTCATAACATGGGTTTTTCATAACATAAATTTCTTTCCCCAGAAACATCTGAAATGAAGGGGAAAAAATCAGAAAGGCAAGACTGAAGGAAGCAGAGATGGAGATGATGTGAGAGAGATCTATGGAAACAGAAGGGAAGAATGAGTGAGGGAGGCACAGGGGTCTCTGATAAAGAAAGGGCTCGCTGCCCTTTGAAATTGATTCGTTGAATTAAAATGATAGATTCAGAGTCTGTTAACACTGGAAGGCCTCTCAAATTGTGGTAAGTGTTTAACAACCTGCTTAGGAGGAGGTAGATAGAAAGGCCCCTGATTCTCAACATTTGCCAATTTCCATGGTGTAAATACTCCCCTGCAGGGTTTTTAAACAAGCAAGTTGACAGTTTCAGGCTGCCAACATGATGTCACCGAACATAGAATTGAGCAAACACAATCAGCTCTCATCAGTCAGTATGAACCAGCACCACAACATGGAAACCATTTTCTGCAAGCTCATCATTTTGCAGATGACGCATCTAAAGCCAAAGAGGAAAGGTGCCTTGTCCACATTTGCAGAGCCTACAAGTGACCGAGCTGAAATTAAAACCCAGGAAATTAAAACTTCAAGTCCTCAGGCTAATACTTTTCCAACACGTTCTCTCCTTTCACCCTTTTAGTAACCTTGATTTTAAAATACTGATTACTTCACACTTCCAGACTCCGTTGCAGCTAGGCGCTTGCCATGTAGACCCTGTTTGAGGCAGTAAGAGGGAAAAATATTATTATTTTTCTAATCAAAAGGGATATAATTAGCTTGCACACAGTGTTAGCTTTGCACCATCTACTTGGCATCTTGCAACCCAGAGGATAAAAATCTCATAATAAAGATGGTAGACAAAGCAGTTAGATGCTGTTTGGATTCTTGGCAACCTCTTCAAGCAGCTGCACCAGCCCTAGACTTCTTATTATATGAAAGAAATGAACTCCAGCTTAAACCACCACAGTCGGTGTTTCTGTTACATGCAACCAACTGCAATCCCAGCTGCTACACAATCCCTCTGTGGTCAGATGGCCAACAAATTAGAAACATTTTCTGAGTTTATGGCTAAAATAAAGGATTGTTTCCCCTTGGAATTCTATAGTTTTGTATATGTGTAAGGAAGTGATTAACATTTGAGTGACTCACTTTGGAACTTTCAGAGCATCACTTTCTTTGACAGTCAGCAGCTGTCTGATTGCCTTATATTCATTCTTTGATAAACTGGACCTAAGTATATTTAGATGGAATCAGAGTATTCCCTATCGTTTGCAAAAAATGTTAAAAAAAAACAGATTCTAGTTTGGAGGATGCACTTAACTATGCTGTATCTCCAGAATCCAGAAACTATCCAAGCTGACACAATAACAACTACAAATACAACCAGAAATTAGTACTGCTTTGAGTGAAATTGAATGAATTTTCCAGGTTACTTCCTCAAAGCCCTAGGATCTAGGGTCTGAAGTTTGAAATACTTATCATATCATTGCCAGCTACAACATTTGGTCTGAATGAAAAGAGATCTTCAAGTGTCAGCTTCTAAAGACTCCACAGGTTTTTTTCTTTATGAAAAAAAAAAAAAACTTTATCAGAACAACAGCCCAAAATCATAAGGATATCCTATAACAAAGTAAAAAAGAAAAAATTACATATTTACAGAAGAATTTTAAGTTTGGCATTTGATCCTGCTCCTGTTTTTTGAAATATAAAACAGTATGCTTTGAATGGCACAAACTCACTGAAGCGAATTTGGTAACAAATGTCAAAAGTTTTGCCTACCCATTGCCCTCAGCAATTCTATCTCTAGGAATCTAAAATTTATCATGGATGACTGCAGGAACCTAATAGCATAGTTCACAAGAGGAAAAAATTAGAAAACAACCTAAATGCCCAACAAGAGGATTAATTGAATTACAGTATACCCACACATGATGGAGGGACTAAAAGTGGTCTTGGAGAAGACTGCTTAACAACATGACAAAATATTCATAGTAAGTGAAAAAGTAAAAACACATATGACCCATTGGATGAATGTATTAAGAACAGACATGCATCCAAAAAATGGCTTTGTATAGATTATTGTTATTTTCTTGGTGTTTCTGTTTAAATAAATATATTTATTTATATATACATATTTATTTGCCACCTCTTTGCTCCCAAGAAAATTATTATCCTTAATGACTTTTCCTATCACATCAGAGACACTGGCAGGAAGAAAGCTTATCAATGTGAGATGGCAAGGTGCTGAGAGGAATCGCACACCATAGGATGGCACAGGAGGATGACCAGAACAGACCAAATCAAATTTAACTGGTCTAAGGACCAAGTCCTGCCTGGGAGACTATGAATGCCTGTCGGCGCGGTTCCAGAATGGGCAGGCTCAGCTTCAAAGCTCCGCGGATGAGAGATAATCTACCCCCCCCAAAGCCAAGCTACGTTTAGAGAGATTACATTAACTGCATTTTAAGAACATGAACAGACTGGAATCCATCCTAAGAAAAAGGGCCTGAGCCCAGAGACAACTGGAAGACATGTAGTGAGAGATACAGTAGAAGGAAAAGGGAGTGTTTAACCCACACAGAAGATGGTAAGTGTGAGCTGAAGAAGGGAATTACCTGCAAACATCTGAAGGACTGGCATTCAAAGGACATTTGATCTAGAGTGTAGAACTGGATCTGATAGGTAGAAGTTTCAGGGAGACCAATTTTAGTTGAAAATAAGGTGGAAATTTTTCCAATTAAAACTACGCAACAATAGGATGGGCTGCCTTATTCATCAGTGAGCTCTCCATCACTGAAGACATTCAAGCAAAGAATGGGTAACCACTATTCTGTAATGGAATTTCTGCATTCTATGGGAAATTAGACTACAAAACTATGTTTCCAGCTCAAAAATGTTATGATTCTAGAGTATCCTATCCCATGGGGGATAACAGCAAGTCCCTACTCATCAATTCTTGCCCCAAATTCCCTAGAGTTAACTCCTTTGGCGTCATCTTTTGATATCAAATTGCCATTTGGGACAAAAACTACACTTTAATCTGTTATCACTTATGAACAACTCCATGTGAATGAGTCTGTGTGGTCCTTTCCCAAGAACAGGTTTCCATGGTGACTGACAAGTGGGATAATATGGTCCCGAGGTCTGAAAGCAACCATGTTCAGGAGCCACTGAGAAGGAGAGAAAAAGGATGCTCCAAGGATTTTGGAGTTCACAATTTTGTGTATCAACACACCAACTTGGGTCTTGAAACTTCATTTTAATTTCCACCCCATGACCCAGTACGTGTGCCAATCACTCTCACTGTCTCTTCAATCCAAGGGTGGTCAATGAACGCCGGACCAGGCTCTCTCCGACTATATGCGAGAGTGCCCACTCCACAGTCGCCAGCCAGCTGTGCCGCTGGAACTGACTTGTTCAGCTGGCCCTCCAAGTAAAGTCATTTAAAGAGTGCAATGTACCATTGAGAGCAATTTGTTTCCTTAAGATTTAGTGCCCCACGTGAAGATTGATTTTGAATGGAAAGACAGAAGCTACTGCAAGGTGAATGATTTTAAGTTTAACATATTCCTCCTCTCTAGAAGCCAAATGCATTAAAATTAGGTGCAAAGTGCTTCTAATTTGTCAATCACTCCTTGGATAATTCTGTTCCCGCATTACCAGGGAAATTGCCCAAGAGACCTGGCTT
This sequence comes from Manis pentadactyla, assembly GCF_030020395.1. Taxonomy (NCBI): domain Eukaryota; kingdom Metazoa; phylum Chordata; class Mammalia; order Pholidota; family Manidae; genus Manis; species Manis pentadactyla. The sequence continues at coordinate 161,804,187 of NC_080023.1, read as the reverse complement.
TTGGCACCTTTCATCTCCACTATTCTTTTAACTTGATCATGGCTGCAATATGCAAATGTGGCTCTACTGCTGGGGCCTGGGTGAAGGGAGACCCAGGATAAAGACGGCCCCTGCATTAGATTTGGCAAGAGGGCAGAAGTGTGACAGGCCTCCTAAGCTGTGTCACATGTCAGGTTGTAGGACAGGGCACTCGGTGAAGCAGTAGACACAGAAGGCGTCCCTCCTCCACCCAGGAGCTAGCGAGTCCCTCCTGTCCGTCGGCCAGCTCTGACCCAGTGTCAGACTCAGCTGAGCCCCTTGGCACACAGGCAGCCAGGGACATCAGAGGGGCCCGAACATCAGAGAAATGCGAAAACCACAGCTGCCCCAGGGAGATACATGCTGCCTCCGAGGTGATCACAGGACACTGAGACCATTGAGGAGGGCACGTCGCCCAGCCGGAGGGGGTCAGGCAAGGCCTCCAGAGGAAGGGGATGATCTTTAAGAATGAGCGGTGAGCCAGACTGTCTGGGTGGCATAGGACACTTTCAGAAGGAAGACCTGGCATAATTCAAGAGTCACACCTGGCATTTGTCAGGTATTCTGACATTCCAGGCATTGTGCTAAGCATTTTACATCTTCTCATTCAGTCCTCACCATGACACTACACAGTAGACTGTTACAATGTAGGGATTATCACTTACGCAAATACAGATGAAGCTTTGAAAGATTAGATAAAAAGCACAAGATAACCCAGCTTTTAAGTGGAAAAGTCAGGATTCAAATCCACTAAGCCTGATACAAAGTCTATGTAAATATATTGCTTTCCATAGACATGGATTATTGGGAGAACTCATAGCTGGAGAGGAGGGAAGTGGTCCCATGGGGTGGCGGAAGCACAGGCAGACCTACAGATGGGGCTGTTCTTGGAATTAGTGAGAGAATGTATGTAAGGCTCCCAGCACAGGACCCAACCTGTAATAAATAATCAATTTTAGGGACAAGGAGGAAGAGAAGTGCTTGCAACAAAGTTCAGGGCAATGGAGCCAGATTCTACAGCAAGTTGGGGGGGGGGGGCGGGTGGCAGGGTCTTAAGAGTCATGGGCATCATCACCCTGAAGGCAGCAAGGACTCATCCTGGGGAAGGAAGCGACGTGGGTTTGGGCATAGAAAAGTGACCACAGTGAAAAGCAGAATTGTGAGAGAGACAGGGGAAGCCAAAGGATCTTGGAGGCTGTGGATGTGCCCCAGGAAGGACTAGAATGGCGGAGGCAGAGCAGGAGCTGGTTTTCAAGGCTTCTCAGGAGTGAAAACGGACTTCACTAGAGATTGCAAGTGGTAAGGAAGGGAAAGATCCTTGCCTTGGGGGATTAGGTGAAGGGTAGGGCCATTCCCAGGACAGGAAATGTGCTGAAGGGAATAGTGGATCCTACTGGGTTGCAACATGGAAGTGGCTTTGGGATGTGCATGTGGGGTTGTCCAACAGGCCTTCAGAAACACACAGAACCCAACACACCTGACTGGCATGGAGTGAAATGAAAATGCCCATCCCTACATGGCTCCAATAGCCATTCAGGCCAACCCAGACTCTGCCCACAGAGCACGAAAGGTGGCCTCTGACACAACCTTGTCCCCTTTGCTGCCTTAGTCCTGGACGCTTGCCCCGGCCGGCTCCTCAGGGAACGGCCCAACCTGCTTGCACTTCTACTGACTTCTGGCTGCTTGATCTGCCCCCTGTCTCCCAGCCACAGACTTTACTTCCTGTCTGTGTAAACTTCAGATTCCCTCTTTGGCTCCCCCATCTTAGGACCACCACCCTAAAAAGACCTAGCACCAACTCCTTATGGTCAGTGCCTTTGGGAATCCTGACCTGGTACCTCAACAGATACAAGAATGGAGCGAAACACGAAGTGGAATAGGGCCTAAGGCCATCAGTTTGATTCCTACCTGAAGTCAACGAAGCCCCAAAGTGGGCTGCCCATGCCCATAGCATGGTCCAGTGCCACATCTTCCATGAAGCCAATCTCTTCAATCTCGGGATGAACCTGGGCATCAATGCTCCTAGACTCAGATTTGGAAATTGTCATGGTTTCTGGAGGGAAGATGTGCACAGGGAGAAAGTGAATTGAGCTTTGCCTATTGCGCCACCTGCTGCTTCTGCTGGGAAATGGCAAGCTGGAGCCGCAAGACCGAGCCCACGCCCTCCACGCTGCTCCAGTCTCAGGCCCATCTCCTGTTCTGTTTTCTTCCTGTATTTTCTAGGAAAATTTAAAACACGCTGCGGTTTAAATATCTCACTTATGCACACACCATGTCTATTTTTCAACATGTCACAATCCTAGGAGGATTCCACAAGGGACTGCCTCCCTGTAATGGACAAGATGGTGACAATTCCTATGTAGGTTGGTGAAGTTGGAGATGCGGTTACAAATACAGCCAACATCCCATGAATACAAGAATGAATGAAACTCCATTTTAGATTTGATATTCAGATTTTTTGGCTATTGAGGTAGGCTCCTCTTGAGAGTGCTCCAGTCTTGGAAACATCCAAGCAGAGACAGAATGGGCAAGCAAACGTGATGCGGAGGGGGTGAGCCATGCATAAACTGTTCCAACTCTAGGAATGTATCTTTCTGTGACTTGTCCAAGGTTGAAAGGCTAGAAAATGGCAGAGCTGGGCCTGGAACCCAGTTCTCCCGCACCCTGGTATCTTGGTGGCAGGGAGATTACTGCCAGGCTACAGGCATTCACTGACCACCACCAGCAGCCCCCCAAAGAAGGAACTGCTGTGCACAGCCAGCATCCTGCAGCACATCATGATTACCATTACCCTGAATTACTGACAATCATTATGTTTTGGACACTTGATTCACCAGTATTAACTCTAGAGGAATCCTCTGTTGCTTTTGTTCCCAAAATACTGCAAATTATTGCAAGTTAGTGAAGGAATGGAAACTGGTCAACGTGAATTGGCTAATAAGCAGCTCCTTACTCTCCATGTGAAAAGCAAGAAAAAGCAATTAAAAACAAGAACCCTAGCCCACCAACCCAGAGACTGCTGGGAAATGAGCCTGGCTAGTGCTTTATTAGAGACAATTGGCACATGGACACATCTGTGTCGGTAACAAAGCACCTGGCATTGCATGCCAACCAGCAAGGCCCCCATCCCACCCTGAAGCCCAGCCTGGGAATGCTTTAGGCCCACAAGGGGCTCTTGTCCCTGAACTGCTGTATCATTTTTTTATGTGTATAGTAATGGGCTGTCAGTGGAGTCATCTTTCCAGCCCTCTGTTCCAGCAGAGGCTTTGCAAGGAGAGATTTGATCATTCCTGGCAGCAAAGTGAGCGCTCCAAGCAAGGCGTGAAACAACAAAGAGGCACATATGCAGCAAAGGCTCTCGGGTGGATTCACTGGCAACGCTGATGCTCAGGCACATCCCCTGATAAAAACCTCATCTTCCTTTAACCACCCAGGAAATTAGCACCTCTAAAACCAGGGAGGCTCATTAGAGAGGAAGTTGGAGGGGCCATGAGAGGGACTGTCTCAGCTCTCAGCCATACTCGAGCTGAGGCCTGTGGCTGAGGCAGCAGCCCTGCAGAGTGTATAGAGGTGTTTATAATCATCTGGAGGGGTGTCCTGCAGTGGTGTGTGCAGGGATTAAGCTGGGAGGGTCGGGAAGTAGAGATGGTGGACAGTGGAGATGGTAAGAACAGTGAACTGGGTTGGGGGCCCTCTGCAACAAGGCCAGGTGCCCCAGGTGGTCCGTGCAAGCTAGTGATTGCTAAGGAGACCTCTTCTGGGGCTATAATTGGCAGCAGAACTGTTAGACAGAAAAAATATTCATGATCAAAAAGGGGCAAGCAGAATATTCAAGAATGGAGCTCAGCAAATGACTGGAGGTACAGACACAAAGACCCCCTGCAGAAAGAGGTCCTGGTGGGGGCTGAGTATCTGAGCCCAGTGAGGTGGCTGACATCCAAACAGACACTCAGATCAAGCAAGGAATTAGAATGCAGCAGGGAAACAGAGGCACGGGCCTACTGCTATGAATGAGGGAAGACAAGCAGCTCAGGAGATGGCAACAAAGTAACTAATGTTGTTCACATCAGAACCTGTCATGTATTTGTTCTACATTTTAATTAAAATATACATAAAGAGCACAAATCTTTAGGGTCAATTAATTTTTAGCTTTGTGTACATCCATGAAACCACCATTCAGATCGAGATATGGTCCATGTCTAGAGTACACTACCCTGGAAGTTTTCCCATGTACATTCACAGTCACAAAGGAACCACTATACTGACTTCTATAACACAGATTAATTTTCTTCCCTTGTTTTTGAAATTCATATAAGTTCAAAATTACTCTTTGGTATGTACTCTTTGGTACTAGATTTTTTTATTCAATATAACATCTGATATCCATCCATGTCATTGCATGTAATAGTAGTTCTTTCTTTTTCATTGCTGCATAGTGTTCTAATGAATGAATACAGTCTATATTCCATTCTATGTTGATTGACATTTGGGTTGTTTTCTAGTTTCTGTCTAGTGTGAATAATGCTGCTATAAACATATTCTTACCTGTCTTTGATATTGGTGTATGGTGGACATAGGCCCTTATTTTTCTTAGGTATGCACCCAGGAGTGGAATTGTTGGGTTATAGGGTAAGGATATGTTTAGCCTTACTAGATATAGTTTGCTGTTGTACTTTATATCTTTGTAGCTCTATCTACTCAACATGTCTGTGCCCTCTGCTATGTGGATTGACCCTTTTATCATTCTATATCTCTCTCTGTCTCTGGTAATTTTCTTTATTCTAAAGTTTACTTCATCAGACATTAATATAGCATTTCGCAACCTGGCAAAAAAAAAAAGACTGTCATTGTGACAGTTACTGGGAAAAGACATTCTCACACATGGTGGTAGAGATATATAATAAAACTTTTTAGACTACAATTTTGTAGTAGCTACTGAAAAATGTAGATTTTTCTACATGCCCATTGACCCAGTGGTTTTAATTACAGGAATCTATCCCTCAAAAAAATAATTACACACATGCAAAAAAAAAAAAAAGCTGAATGTACAAGGACGCTGATTGCAGCATTGTTCACAACACTGCAAAAATAGAAACAACCTAAATGGCCATCAATAGGGAATGGCTTCATAGACTAAGTTGTATTCATATTATAAAGAAGCAATGTGGTGAGAATTAAGCCAATTTCTTAGATGATGAATAGATGGCTAAGAACTTTTGAGAGGAAAGCAGAAAGTTGAAGAATGGTGAACCTTGTATGATACTATTTTTTCTTTTTAACCATAAAACAGTACTCTACTTTCCTAATTGCCTTTGTGTGTTGGCATGTGTGACTACTACACATAGAAAGGCCTTGAAGGGTAAACACCAAACAGAGATGTGGCAGGAATGGAGATAAGGGTCCTGAGATTAGGCTAGAAGGCCCAAGAGAGCTTTAACCTAACCAATACTGCTTTTTTTTAATAAGGAGGAGGGATTTTTTAATGCATTATTTGTATAATTAAAAATTAATAAACAGTATCCATGTTGATTCCTCAGTTTGACAAATATTCCATAGTAACCTAACACGTTAACATTGGGGGATACTTTACAAGTGTACAGGAACTCTCTGAATTATCTTTGTAGCTTTCCTATAAAATGTAAAATTATTCCAAAATTAAAAGTTTATTTAGAAAAATTACTGAAGATAATTAACTGAAATACAAAAAAGGAAGTGTAAATTATAAGACATTTATATTATATATTGCTATGCAGCCACAAAATATAAATCAATAAAATAATATCCTGCCATAGAATGATCCCCCAAGATGTAATAATCAAGAGAAAAAAAGTCAAGCATCGGAACAATGTCTACAGTACAGTCTCAATTATGTGCAAAATTAAATACAGTCTATGAACCTGCCTGGTGTATAAGTAAATAGAAAAAGGCATGAGAGTCCATATTCTAAACCAGAAAACCTCTTCTAGAAGAGCCAGATAGCAAATATTTTCAGCTTTATGAGCCATCTGGTCTTTGTCACTAATTCAACTCTGCCTTTGTAACATGAAAGCTGTCATAAACAGTATGGAACTCAAGGGTACGGCTGGCTGTGTTCCAGTAAAACTTTATTCACAAATGTAATCTGCAGGATAGATTCGGCCTGGGGGCCATAGTTTGCCAAGCCTTGTCCTAAACTGTTAGAAGAGTAAGGAGCGAATTGTTTATTGCTAAAATAATTTGCCAAAAAAATTAATGTATTTTTAATAAACAGAGTCGTTTAAAATATTATTAATAAACAGAGTGTCTTAAGCCAGCAACTAGCTTAAAACAGCATTCAATAAATTTTGCATCCTATCCCCTTCTCTGACCACCACCATCCTAAAGCTGGAATCCCAGAAAGCCCTCATGGTTACCCTGCCAAGCGGTTACAATTACTTTATCCATCCTAGGGTGCCATTAGGTTTTGAGATTATGAACAAGCTTCCTGTGGAGGCAACAAGTAAACAGCAGGTGCCAGAGCTCAGCACTGAAATGAGCTCTAGCTCCCTGCTTTCCCTTCCATGAGGCTTCAGAAGAGGCCCCACCAGGTACAGGAATCTTCCAGAAATCTCCAGGCTCTCTCAGGGAGAATGGCTGAGGAATGTGCTAACTGGCAACCAGGCTGAATGACAGTTATGTTCGGGAATGATTTGCAAATTGCATTCTCCTGGAGCTTATTAGGGGACTCATTAACAGTACAACAGTACATTACTTTCTGAAATTTCGATCTAAGCAGAAAATTTAAATTATTTGCTAAATGACCTGATAAAATTGAATAAAATGTGCTGAGAAAATGAAAACTGCAATAGATCATCCTATGGATTTTGGCCAAAATAATACCTATTTCCTGTCATTGACAGGCAGCCCTGAGCCCTTTGTGCAGCCTGGATGGACCTAGTGCATGGCTCAGAGCCTCAGTGATCCCATCTGCAGAATGGCCCAACAGGCAAGGACTGAACTGGATGCCACCGGGGGGCTGATGACACGATGCAGTATTCCAGGCTGAAAGCATATTTTGCCTCCCACGTGGCCAACCCCTTAAACCCACCCAGCTCAGGCCTACCCACCATTTGTTGCTTCAACCACTTCAGCCACCATCTAACCGATCTCCTTGTCACAATTTCTGTCAGAATGCTCCTTGTAAAATGCAAGTCTGACTTTGCTACCCTCTAGAATGTTTTCAGAACCACCCAACTGTATCAAGATCCAAACTCTGTAGCAGTGATTCCCAATGTGGCCCCTAGACCAGCAGTGTCACCTGGGCACTTGCTAGAAGTGCAAGTTTCCAGGCCCCACCCAGACCTGCTGAATCACAAACTCTCAAGGAGGGGCCCAGCCATCTGAGTTTTCACCTCTAGAGATTCTGAGGCAAACGGGTTTGAGAGCTGCTCTAGGGTGTGGCACAGAAGAGGTGTTGCAGTCTGTCTTTGCTCTTTCTACATCCCCTCCCCCAAGTCTCACATGTACCCAACCATGTTGCCTTCTGACCCATTGCAAAGCGACTGCGGTTTGCATGCGCTGCTCCCTCTGCTGGGAGGCCTCCCCCTTTTGCCTGGTGGGCGCCACATCCTCCAGAGGTGCAGGAGTAAAGCATCAACATATTTTCCCATTTGAAGAGCTGACCTTCTCCCTTGCTCTCACCATCCTACAAGTCGGCTGGTCCAAAGAGCAGCCTTTCCCGAGAGCCCCCAGAGCATCTTTTCTTCCTCACCAGTCCCCTCCGAGCCTTCCAGATTTCCCTTAATGTCTGTTTGCTGCTGGATGCCCTGTCAAGTGTGAGGAACTGGGGGGCCAAAACAGTATCTTCTCAGGACCTCAAGTGGAGCCTGGGAGGGAGTTAGTGCTTAGAAAACACTTGCATTAAAAAAAAAAAAAAAAAAAAACACCTTATCACCTTGACCAAATGGGAAAAGCCTCTAAAAATCAGTCCCATTCACAGACACATTTGGTTTTACATGATCCCAAGGAAAGATCTTCAAAACAGCAAGACCCCTCTCCCCACCAGTGGGAGGGTAGTTCAGCTCCATGCACTGCATGCAAACGATCAATGCTCACTTGTGTTTTTAACACAAGCTAACAGTTCACTCAGCTGGAAAAGATGTGGGTGCAGAGTGTTGCCAAGCGGTAGAAGCAGGGTTTGCAGCAGCTAGCGGGGACCCAAATGTTCAGCAGCCACCCCTTCTGGGTGCTTGAGGCACAGGTGACACAGTTATCAACATAGATACATCTGCACTCATTCCAATTGGCTTAATAAGAATCAAAATCAGCTCTAAATGGAAATATCTAACCCACTTAATTCTTTAATCTTTTTTGAAAACTAATGGCTCTCCTGGAGAACATGTCTGGTTCATAAACCCCAAAACTTTTGAATTGGTACTAACCCCAAATTCTTGATAGTGGGGTGCCTAGAAATATTGGGGGAGGTCATGGGCACCTAAAACCACAGCCTAAGAACTGAGGAAGAGGTTTTTGAAGCCACCCATTCAAATTTCCCATTGATGAAACCTCCACAGCTACATTCTCAACAATGGGCCAACAGTAGGAGCCGAAGCTCCCCAGCTTCCCAAAAGGTAATGTACAGTTTGGCACTGTGTCCTAAATATTCTGGAATGTCTCATCTTTGAGCTATGTGGAGAAACCTTAAGCATCATTTAACTCAGTGCTTATGGACCCAGAGACCCCTGAGCCACTGTCCAAGAGCTACTGTCTTGGTCAAAAGACCACAAAAATCAGATATTTGCCAACAATAAGGCTACCCAGGCTGTTATTAAATTAAACATTGTATTTCTGGAGAAACAATAATCTCTCAAAACATGGCACCCACAGAAAAAGGAAAGTTGAGTAAAGGAGGCCCATTGTGTTGAGGAGATGGATATCAACGATCTGGTTTAACTTGTCTCTTCTTAGAGATGAGGAAAGTAAGACCCCAGTTGAACAGGTGACTCACAGCTAGACGGAGAAGCAAGCAGCAAGAACTCAGGTCAACTATCTCCTAGCCCCAGTGCTTTTTCAACAATACCCCAGCTGTCATTCATAATATTAGTGAACCCATAGGAGAGCAGTTCTCAAAGTGTGGTCCCTGAGAACCGGTGTCCCCTGGAACTTGTTAGAAGTCTGGACCTGCTGAATCAGAAACTCTGGGGATGTGGTCCAACAGTCTGTGCTTTAACAAGTCCTCCAGATGACTCTGATGCGCTGAAGTGTTTGAAAGCCACTGCCATAAGGAAATAATATCTTTCCCACCTGCTGTTTTTCTCAGTCCAGCTTGAAGGAAGCGGCTTGTCACAGCACTGGATGAACAAATCATAGATCATAGTTTGTAAGCTAGAAACCAACTTGGTAAATAGTCCAAACTGTCTCTCTGCACATCGGTCCCCTTATTGCATCCCTAATAGGTGGCCACCCATTTTTGGCTGGATGTCCTCAGGACTAGAAATTCACCACCCGCTATGTCCTTGCCTTTACTGTAAAGCTCTTAGGTCAGAAGCTTCTTCCTAACGGCCATCAGAGCTCTGTGCCCCTGAACTCCACCCTCCCCCTATCTCAGCCATGTCCCCTCTGGGTGGCCCTGCCAACCCTGCAAACATCACCTTCACTGAGGCCTCCAAGATGACCGTTCCACGGCTGCCCCAGTCCCACGGAAGAGCAGTCACTGGGGAAAGTTGTTGAGTCTGTGCTCAGTGTCTCCCTTTCTGGGGGACTTCATTTAAAGGAAAGTAAGATTAAGGAAAAGGGAGGGAGAGAGAGAAGGAAGAAAGAAAAGAGGAAGGATGGAAGGGAAGCCGGAAGGGAGGGAGGGAGGAAGATGGAACTGCTTTTTTTGAACACTTGCTTAGTATTTGGCATTTAACCCATAAAACAACACTGTGAGAGAATAGAGCTTATTCGCCACCATTTTAAAGATTAGGAAGAAAAGTTCCATGAGCACAGTCGGTGGCCATCCTCAGCGTTGCCTCCCCTCCCCGGAGATCCTTTCCCGCCTCCCATTGGCTGCCTAGTGGTTCAACCACCCAGCAGAAGCGGAACACCACTTAGTCTGTTCACAAAAGAGCTGGGAATGGTTCTCATTGGCCTAGCTTAAGTCACATGCTCATCTCTGAACCAATCGCTATGGCCAGGTGAGTGTAATGCTTTGCTTGGCTAGGCCAGGATCATGTCCCCTTGCCTGGTCCAGGGGGTGGGAGGAGCCTCAGTTAAATAAAAAGGGAGGGTGCTATGCAAGCAGAGGAGGGAGGGAACAAGTGCCAGAGAAACAGAAAAAATAAGCACTTCTACTGCCCTCGGGCTGTGGATGATCTGAACAGAAGGGATTCCCATAAATACAGTGAATGTCTCCTGCCTGGTTAAGCTTTTTCTGTTTAAAAAGTCATATATATAAACACTCTGCATTGAATATTGAAGTGCAATAGTAATAGTTAAGAATGAGCCAGAAAGGGAAGGTCTTGAACAGAGAGAAGCTCCAACCAGCACAAATTTATTGTTAGTGCCCATAACCCTGTTCTCCAGTGCCAGGATTGCTCAGTTCTCCTCACGCAGGTGAGTTGAGACTTACCAACTCTCCCACAAAGAAGATATATAACCTTGAGGCTCTTTCCGGTTTATTCTTCCTACATAATTAATCACTCTCTGAGAGTTTTTTAATTTCTTAGATATTTCCAAGATGCTTCATTGGTTAAAGCTCATTGATATCACTTGTGCCCAGAATGCTCAACACTGGCTCAGCTCTGGCCTCCAGCCCCACTGGTATTTCACAGGATGCACCAGTATTGCAGCTTTACAGCTCAAATGCACAGCCAAAAATGCATCTTACAGAAACTGCCAATTCCACGACAATACCAATTACTTGTATCTAGTTACCACATATTTGAAAACTGTTTCACAACTTAGAGCATTTAAAACCACACAATTCTTAATGTTATGAACACATTTTTACTAAATTTCAACTATGAACAGTCATGTTTGAATCTTAAAATTCCCTCTGGGCTTAAACAGAAAGCAACTTGATAATTCTAGATTCATTCTTAGGCTTTAGAAAACATTGGCATATTTGAGCTCTGGTCTAGCATTCCAAGTTTCATAACAGATTGACAATAAAACCCTTATAGGAGACTTCTATTTAATCTTTCCCTCACTAAAATAAGATGCTTTTTAAATTGTTACTTAAATTGTAGACCAAAGGAGGCACTTAATACCTCCTGATTGCTCCCTCTCAACTCCCTTGCCTCATATTTGCTTTGGATAAATTGAGAGAAAAGGAAACAGAGGAGAATGGACCATATTCATTCATTTATTCATTCATTCATCAACAGATTTTTTGGGGGGGAGGTGGCCCTGGGCTGGATGCTGAGACTGTATAATTGTAAGCAAAAGAGATTCATTCCCTCTACCTTCATGAGGTTTATGGTCCAGGGATCAGCAAACAACAGACTGTAGCCAAATCTAATCTGCTACCTGTTTTTGTACAGTCTTCAAGCTAAGAATGGTTTTGTACTTGCTGATGCTGCTGGTCCAAGGACCTCATTTGTAAAAAGATAACGTAGTGAAGAACTTGCAGAGGGCACATTATGATTTCCCTGCAAAGAGACGGTGCTGGTAGTCATGATGCCACTGCTGTTAATCATGGTGCTATTAGTAGTACAACGTTCTAGAACTTAAATTTTACACCATATGCAAGTTTTCTATCAAAATAGTTTCTAACTCGTTCAGACATTGGGAAGATTGTATGCTTTCTGCATTACCACATGGAAAAAAAATTGATGTACTTAATTCTGCCATATGAGTCAGGAACAATTTTGTTAGCTGGAAATATGACTATATTAGAGGCATGCAGGTTTCTGCATCTCAAAAAATAACAATACGTAAGTGCTCCTTTAAAAACCACATTATAAAATTTCTCATTAATATTTATTGTTCATTTAGGGCCTAAAGAAAATTTATGGGAGAAAAACTTAAAATGGAGAAAGTTCCATCCTGAGACCTTGATGTTACTGATGAGTTTGGAAATGGCCACTGTGATGTGATTTTGGTGTTAGAAGAATTTGAATAGCTCAGGGAATTCAGAGTTCCCTGTGGGCATAGTTTGAGGACCAAGAGCACAGTGTGGCTATGCCAGGCCAGTGGTGCAGGTTGAACTCTGTGAGACACAGCACCTTGGCAGGTCCCTCCATGCAGAGAGCTGGAGCTGACCATGTTACTTGGCTGAAGTTCATATCCACGGTCAGACAGCCCTGTCCCCACAGCTCTCTATCCACAGGTTACAACTACTTCCTCCCGTCTTCCTCCCCCTCAGGCTCCAATCTCTTTCCCCACTACTCACCCCAGGATATTGCCTATTCCTTGTGATTGCTCTACACCCTGCCCACACCTTTAGGAAGAATTCTTAAACTCTCTTCAAACTACCCAGCTTGAGTGTCACATTGGTTTCCCATTAGGACCTACCTGAAACCCAACACAGAAGTTCTCAAACTTTTCGTCTACAGAATCCTTAGTGTTGTCTGTAATTTTTTCATGAAATCACCAGGCCAACAGAAATACCTAACAATTAGGTTTATTGAGTAGTTAGGTCCAAATAACCTAATAAGTATTTATGCCCTAACATAAAAATAAGTCAGTAGCTGATTTTTTTAATGCACATAAATTGAAAGAAAAATATTTTTATATCATTCTGAAATAACTATAATTACTTAGTAATGGGGTTTGTGTAACCTGTTGACACTGTAGAACTTCTCAAACATTGAAATCAGATTGGACACCTATCACCTTCATTGAACATTCCACGCTGGTTTACACACTTGATTTTTATCACAGTAACAATTGAAAACCCAGCTTTGTAAAGATATGATGTCATCAAAAGGAACACAGCTCAATCTAATGTTGAAACCGTGTATTACCTTGAGCTCGTAGTTAGCGTGATGGCCAAAGGATGTTGAGTTTCCCTCAAAACGCTGAGAATATCCCAAGGTGCCCCACCAAGTTTGCTGCGGTGCGCCGGGACCTGGGCACACAATTGGGGAACCACAGACATAGCATCATTCTCACTCTCTTGGATTCGGGTGTACTTTATTGAGTAGGAAAGGAAGAAGAGCTGTGGTCAGCTTGACAGGCATTGAATCCAGGAATGTGTCTGAGCGGGGCTGTGTGTGGTGTGTGCATGTGCACACACGTGCCAACAGCTGCCTTCGGGTCATCAGTAGAAAGGAACTACGCCATGATGGGCTGACCCCGCCCACTGGCTTGACTCCTGCACGTGACCTTGGCTCCCAAAGCTGGGAGTACCCCTCCCTCACCCCTGTGGCCTGTCAGGCCCTCTCCTCTACCTGCTGAGAGGTCTGGAACAGCAGCATCTGTGTCGTTCCTCTGTAGGTCTCTGTCTCTGAGAAAAGCCAAGCAGCCATTTGGCTCTCCTGTTCACTGCTCTCAACTTTTTCTCTTGGTCTCTTATCTCCTCCGTTCAAAGCCAATGTCTGTTACCACTTTGCAGGCAACATGGCCAAAGATGAAAGATTCTGTCACTATTTTCCCTACATAACAAATCACAAAGCTGCTTTATCCCATTCCTTGATTGCCTCTGTTTCAAGACTCATTGTTTCTAACTATCAGAGGCACATATGAATTTCCTCTTTATGCCTTTTTGTTTCCATTCCCTGCAAACACGTAGCCATTTATTCATTTTTATCAGCGCAAACATCGGTAACACTTCGGAATAATCGGCTCTACTATGATAGCTCATTTATTATTCATTGCAATAACCTTCAACTCACTCCACATCAATAAAGCAGAGAGGGCACCAGCTCAGCCCTCCCATTCGTGGGCTGGATGCATGCACTCAGCGCTGCCATGGGGAGCTCTCTGCTCACAACACAGGCAAGATGCCTGGACCTTGGACTGCGCACCTCCAGGTTCTTTGGGAAGCAGCTGAAATAAATCAGATGATCTGGGGCTCATGGCGAACCTCCCCATGGATTCTGCACTGTTTCCACTAATACCAGGCTGAAAAGAGAGGGAGCTTTTGTGTCAGACAGCCTGAGTGAATCCCAGCCATGCTGTTCACTAGCAGGTGTCTAATGAGCGAATGCCTTACCCTCTCTGAGTCCTAGTATTCTCACCTGCAAAGAGGCTATTACTACCTACCTCTTGTGAGCCTTGTTATAACAATTAAGCAAACTGTGAACTGCATGATGCTAGCACAGAGTAGGTGCATCGCTATCATTAGGGCCCCTGAGTCCCCCCAATACTAAATCCAGGTTTGCTGGCAGTCTTCGTGGTTACGGCTCCTGCCGCAAAGCAGCTGTACACACTGACTTGCAAGTCAGACACTGGATTTCTCGGGACATTTCCTCACTTCCTGGGTCACTGACTTTGTACAAGTCACTTAAACCTCTCTAAGCCTCTATAAAAGGAGGCTGATAATAGCCCTCCCACATAGAGCTGTTATGGGGATTAAATGTCTCAGTACGCAAGAAACATTAACATGTTGCCTGGGGCATGCTAAATATACAGCAAATGCTCAATGAGCTGTTTTTACAACCATTATTAATACTTGCCAAAATTCCAGGCCAAATCCGTCTCGAAGTAAAAATGGGTAATAATCTCAGTATCTGGGGTATTTCTCTTGCTTTGACTACATGTACCAGTGAAGACTCTAAGCGTTCAAAGTCTCCTCCATAGTGGCGGTGTCCCTGGAAGCACATCTAATCATCTCAGCGGCTCTGTCTTTCACTGCAGGGTGGGCTCTGCTGTAACGATTTCCAAGGCTAGCAAAGCCACAACACTGACCTCTACCCCTGGCTCAGAAGCCACAGTGTGTCAGAGCCAAGAAGTATGGGAGGTCCTCTGCCAGGCCAAAGCCACCAGCATAGCACTTTCCACACAAGAGGAAGACTCCCATACCCTGGCCCCTGGGCCACACGCCAACACACGGGCCCCTGAGAGACCCACCTCTCGCTCCCAGCCCCTCCCAGAGCTGAGCTGAGGCTTCCTTCAGGGCAGCTGCCCATGCTCTGCCATTCCTCCACCCCTGCCTGTGTTGGGTTCTGCTGACTCCTTGCCAATGTGCAAAAAAACAAAGTGTATCCATGTGAGCCACACACACAGCCAGCCAGGATGAGGCACTGCAGAATGTGGGGAAGAACCTGAGATCAGGACTAGCATGGATCAGCACAGAAGGACGAGTGCTGACTCCCTCCCGGGTGCCCCCGGCCCCTGCTCTGACCAGCTTTGGGAGGCTAGGCGGAGGAGGCCCTAGGAGCCTCACAGGCCACTACTCCCATGATAAAGTTGCTCAAGCCTAGGTGTTTAGAAAAGAAGAAACTGCAGCTTCCTCAGCCCCATTAGGAGATGAAGAAAGGGGTGTATATTGCCACTGAGTGCTGCATAACAAATTACCCTCACACTCAGCAGCTCAAAACAACAAAAACTTACTATTTCATAGTTCCTGTGGGTCAGGGATGCAGACATGGCTTAGAAGAGTCCTATCTTCAGGTCCTCTCACAACACTGCAATCAAACTGTGTCATGGTCTCATCTTAAGGCTCGAGTGGAGAAGGAACCACTTCCAAGCTCACCCACCTGGTCACAGGCAGGATTCAGTTCCTTACCGGCTGCTGGCTGGAGGCCTCCTCAGTTCCCTGAACCATGGGGTGGGCCATGGTAACTGGCTTTGCCCAGAGTGCATGAGACAGAGCATCCTAGACAAAAGCCAGAGTCTTTTTTTTAAACGTGTATAAATGTTTCTTTTCTCCTCTTCACCTGTAGCTGTGTGTGAGACATAAACAAGGTAACAAGTGAAGAGCTTAGTTTATGGTAGGAACTCAATAACAGTTAACTCAATTCCTTCTTCCCTAGACACAAGAATCCTGACTGGTAAGTCAACTCAAGGAAAAACAGCTGGATGCTAGCAGCCCCAGGGACCTCTGTTTCCCCATGGCAGTCTTTTTATAAACCTAATCTTGGAAGTGACATCCTGTCCCTTTCGCCATATTCAATTTGTTAGAAGTGAGTCAGCAGGTCAGCAGGTCCAGCCCACACGCAAGGGGAGGGAATGACCCAAGGGCATGGGTACCCAGAGGCAGAGATCAGTGGGAGTCTCCTGGGAGGCCACCTCCGCAAGGGCAGCCTACAAAGCTCCCTGGCACAGAGAATACAGTTGATGAATCATAATTACCAACTAGCTGTACAAGCAAGAAATTGCCAGGTTTGTCCCCCAGAAGCCCTGTACCACAAGAAGGGAACTTGAATGAAGGGTCTGGATGATCTGACTGCTGGAAAAATCTCTTCTCAACCAAAATGTAATCTGGTGACCCCTGGCTCCTAAGTGAGCATCAGCTTGGGAGACTGACTCATGTGGGTTCCCCACCTGCCCACAGGGAAATAAATAAAAGATGGGTGTTTATTCCAGGGCTGCCATCACAAAGTACCTCAGGCTGAGTGTCTTAACAGAAATTTATTCCCACACTTCCAGCCACTGGAAGTCTGAGATCCAGGTGCTGGCAGGTCTGATTTCCTGAGGTCTCTTTCTGAGGTTTGCTGAGTGTCTTCACGTGCTCTTCCCTCTGTGTGTGTCTGTGTCCTACTCACTCTTCTTATATAGACACGGGTCATTGGATTAGGAGCCATCCTAATGACCTCTTACAGACCCTACAGCCAGAGTCACATGCTGAGCTACCAGGAGTCAGGAATTCAACATACAAATCTCAGGGGACACAGCTCAGTCCCTAACAGTGGGCAAGGTGCTTCCAGGGGTGTCGAGTCCCTGGAGCTCACAGCACCCCGCGGACCCTTGGAAATGTTGGCACACCAATTCTGTCACATGAACGCAGGACTTTCCTCCTGCCGCTGAGGGAGTCCCTCCCTGTCAACAGCCCCATCTGTCTCACACTTAGGCAGTCAGCACTCATGCTGGGAACGGCAGGAGAGATGCCTGAAGAGCATCACAGAAGGATGTGAGGGAAGCTGCCCTCCCCCTGCCTGGTGGGACACCCGCCTGTGTTCCTTGGCCCAGGAGGCCACCCAGGGGAGGAAAGTGCTCCAGGGAGCAGTGTGATTGGGACAGAAGTGGTTTGAATTACAAGAGGGTGCAGGGCAAGGCCCATGAGCATTCCCATGCCCGTGGGGGCAGCCACGCCATTCCCAGGGTGGGGCAGACAGGCCTCACAGAACCAGGCTTCTTAGGCCAGAGACGATGCTCCCACACTCCTCAGTGGGGGGCTAAGAAGTTCGAAGTGATTGCAGCAGTGATTATAATTATGACGGCCTCTGGAAAGAGAGCTGGAAAAGGATTCTCTAAAAAGGCATCGAAGAGGCTGAAGAAGGAGCAAAAGGCTGGGAGACAGCCTTGGAGAGGGCGGGCAGGGGTGGGTGTGTGCGTGTGTGTGTGTCAGGAGGTGGCATCAGCAGACCTGCTTCCTGCCCAAGGACATTTCCCCTGCTGAGCCAGCCCTGCAAAGAACAGAGACAGACGCTCACCTGAGATGTAGCCTGGAGCCACACAGCACTTCAGCCTAGTTCCGTGTACCGGGCCTGCCAGCCTCACGTCAGGGCCTCAGGCAGCAAACGGAAGGGGAAGAAACACACTGACACCCGTGTTGTAGGCACTGCTGTGCTTTAACACAGTGCAGCTCGGTTTGATCCTCATCACAGGCGATGCAGGCACGAGCCCATCTTGCAGGGAGAACGCTGCAGCACAGAGAAAACTAAGTCACTTTTGCCCAAAGCTCCATGGTAAGGAAGGGGCAGTGCTGGGACTGAACCCAGGCAGTGCAGCTTGAAGGCCCACAGTCTCAGCCTATGTCGCCTTCCCAGACTGCGAAACTCAAATGAAAGGAATCACGGCATGTAGAGGTCAGGAGACCAGGTGTCAGACCCCATGCTCAGCAGAGGCCCGCAGCGTCCAAGGCCTCAGGGTGGGTCTGAGACGGGACTTCAAGCTGTCAGAGGCAGCAGCAGCTGCTGTAGAAGAGGGCCTAAGGAAGCCTGGAGGGCCCCAGGGAGGCCTCCTTACACCCCCTTGGCCCATCTGTAGCTGCTCTGTCTTCAAGTGGATCCCCGCTCCTCTCCTCTGCCCAAGCCCTGGCTTAGCCAGACTTACTTCCTCCATTCTCAGGGCAAGACCGCCATTTACAGCCCCACAGCCTATGCATCATTCAGCAGCAGCAGGGAGAGGCACTATTCACATCACAGTTTAATTATGCCAGTCAGCCCTGCTCAGAAGAAGAAAGGAGAGCTCTGTATGAAGCATGGAGGTGGGGGTACCCCAGGAGAGGCCCATTAGCCTTTGCTTTGGGGGCCCATTTTATCCAGTACATATGGATGAAAAGCAGAGAAATCATGGGGCATGGTTGACCCTTTCAAATGTTGTATAAAAACAATTCCATGCAGAAGGGGTGGAGCCAAGATGGCGGTGTGAGTACGACAGTGGGAATCTCCTCCCAAAAACATATATACTTTTGAAAATACAACAAATACAACTATCCCTAAAAGAGAGACCAGAAGACACAGGACAACAGCCAGACCACATCCACACCCGCGAGAACACAGCGCCTGGCAAAGCGGGTAAGATACAAGCCGTGGCCCAGCGAGACCTGAGCGCCCCTCACCCCAGCTCTCAGCGGGAGGAGAGGAGTTGGAGCAGGAGGGAGAGGGAGCCCAGGACTGATGAACACCCAGCCCCAGCCATCTGGACCAGAGCGCAGACACAGTGCATGCGTGGGGTCCTGCATACTAGGGAAACAGGGCAGCAAGACCGGTGAGCGGGTCCCCGCAGCCGGTGCCCCTGGGACAAAGAAAAGCAAGTGCTTTTTGAAAGTCTTAAAGGGACAGGGGCCCCACAGCTGGACAGAAGCATCCTGGGACACTTAGCCCAGCAGCTGGAAATCCTGGGGAACTCCAGGCACCCTAACCCCCAGGGCAGCAGCTCTGAGACCCCTCACGGTGATAAACAATCCCCACCCCCACCCCGTCTGTTCCCACTCTGGGGTCCCGCCATAGCAGAGCAGTGGCCTGAGGCTGGCCATGCCCACAGCAACGGAGCTTCCTCCACAGCGGCTGGGCAAGAAACAGACCCAGTCTACACGCAACTGCCCAATACAAGCCACTAGGGGTCGCCGTTGTCCCAGTAAAGAAAAGCCAGGAGCAAGTGGAAAAGGTCTTGGCTCTCCCAGCTGACAGACGAGTCAATAGCTCACCATTGCACCTATCAACATGAAAAGGCAAAAAAATTTGATCCAGACCAGGCTAACCCAGACACCTTCAACATCCTCTACTGAGAAGGAATCTGGGGAGGTAGATTTAACCAATCTTCCTGAAAAAGAATTCAAAACAAAAGTCATAACCATGCTGATGGACTTGCAGAGAAATATGCAAGAACTAAGGAGGGAGAATACAGAAAAAAAACAATCTCTGGACGGACTTCAAAGCAGAAAGGATGAGATGCAAGAGACCATTAATGGACTAGAAAACAGAGAACAGGAACGCAGAGAAGCTGATGCAGAGAGAGATAAAAGGATCTCCAGGAATGAAAGAATTTTAAGAGAACTGTGTGACCAATCCAAAAGAAACAATATTTGCATGATAAGAGTACCAGAAGAAGAAGAGAGAGAAAAAGAGATAGAAAGTGTCTTTGAAGAAATAATTGCTGTAAACTTCCCCAAAACAGGGGAGGAAATGGCCTCTCAGACCACAGTAACACACAGAACTGCCATGACAAGGGACCCAAGGAGGGCAACACCAAGACACATAATAATTAAAATGGCAAAGATCAAAGACAAGGACAGAGTATTAAAGGCAGCAAGAGAGAAAAAAAAGGTCACCTACAAAGGAAAACCCATCAGGCTATCATCATACTTCTCAACAGAAACCCTACAGGCCAGAAGAGAATGGCATGATATATTTAATGCAATGAAACAGAAAGGCCTTGAACCAAGGATACTGTATCCAGCACAATTATCATTTAAATATGAAGGAGGGATTAAACAATTCCCAGACAAGCAAAAGTTGAGGGAATTTGCCTCCCAAAAACCACCTCTACAGCATCTTAGAGGGACTCCTCTAGATGGGAACACTTCTAAAAGAGCACAAAAGAAACACCCAACATATGAAGAATGGAGGAGGAGGAATAAGAAGGGAGAGAAATAAAGAATCATCAGACAGTGTTTATAATAGCTCAATAAGCGAGTTAAGTTAGACAGTAAGACAGTAAAGAAGCTAACCCTAAACCTTTGGTAACCACAAACTTAAAGCCTGCAATGGCAATAAGTACATACCTTTCAATAATCACCCTAAATGTAAATGGACTGAATGCACCAATCAAAAGACACAGAGTAATAGAATGGATAAAAAAGCAAGACCCATCCATATGCTGCTTACAAGAGACTCACTTCAAACCCAAAGACATGCACAGACTTAAAGTCAAGGGATGGAAAAAGATATTTCATGCAAACAACAGAGAGACAAAAGCAGGTGTTGCGATACTAGTATCAGACAAAAGAGACTTCAAAATAAAGTAACAAAAGATAAAGAAGGACATTACATGATAAAGGGCTCAGTCCAACAAGAGGATATAACCATTCTAAATATATATGCACCCAACACAGGAGCACCAACATATCTGAAACAAATACTAACAGAATTAAAGGAGTAAATAGAATGCAATGCATTCATTCTGGGAGACTTCAACACACCACTCACTCCAAAGGACAGATCCACCAGACAGAAAATAAGTAAGGACCCAGAGGCACTGAACAACACACTAGAACAGATGGACCTAATAGACATCTACAGAACTCTACATCCAAAAGCAACAGGATACACATTCTTCTCAAGTGCACATGGAACATTCTCCAGAATAGACCACATACTAGGCCACAAAAAGAGCCTTGGTAAATTCCAAAAGATTGAAATCCTACCAACCAACTTTTCAGACGACAAAGGTATAAAACTAGAAATAAATTGTACAAAGAAAGCAAAAAGGTTCCAAAACACATGGAGGATTAACAACATGTTCCTAAATAATCAATGGATCAATGACCAAATTAAAATGGAGATCCAGCAATATATGGAAACAAATGACAACAACAACACAAAGCCCCAACTACTGTGGGACACAGCGAAAGCAGTCTTAAGAGGAAAGTATTTAGCAATCCAGGCATATTTAAAGAAAGAAGAACAATCCCAAATGAATAGTCTAATGTCACAATTATCAGAATTGGAAAAAGAAGAACAAATGAGGCCTAAGGTCAGCAGACAGAGGGACATGATAAAGATCAGAGAAGAAATTAATAAAATTGAGAAGAATAAAACAATAGAAAAAATCAATGAAACCAAGAGCTGGTTCTTCAAGAGAATAAACAAAATGGATAAGCCTCTAGCCAGACTTATTAAGAGAAAAAGACAATCAACACACATCAACAGAATCAGAAACAAGAAAGGAAAAATCACGATGGAACCCACAGAAATACAAAGAATTATTAGAGAATACTATGAAAACCTATATGCTAACAAGCTGGAAAACCTAGGAGAAATGGAAAACTTCCTAGAAAAATACAACCTTCCAAGACTGACCCAGAAAGAAACAGAAAATCTAAACAGACCAATTACCAACAATGAAATTGAAACAGTAATCAAAAAACTACCCAAGAACAAAACCCCCAGGCCAGAAGGATTTACCTCGGAATTTTATCAGACATACAGAGAAGACATAATACCCATTCTCCTTAAAGTTTTCCAAAAAAATAGAAGAGGAGGGAATACTCCCAAACTCATTCTATGAAGCCAACATCACCCTAATACCAAAACCAGGCAAAGACCCCACCAAAAAAGAAAACTACAGACCAATATCCCTGATGAACGTAGAGGCAAAAATACTCAACAAAATATTAGCAAACTGAATTCAAAAATACATCAAAAGGATCATACACCATGACCAAGTGGGATTCATCCCAGGGATGCAAGGATGGTACAACATTCGAAAATCCATCAACATCATCCACCACATCAACAAAAAGAAAGACAAAAACCACATGATCATCTCCATAGATGCTGAAAAAGCATTTGACAAAACTCAACATCCATTCATGATAAAAACTCTCAACAAAATGGGCATAGAGGGCAAGTGCCTCAACATAATAAAGGCCATCTATGATAAACCCACAGCTAACATCATACTGAACAGCAAGAAGCTGAAAGCTTTTCCTCTGAGATCAGGAACAAGACAGGGATGCCCACTATCCCCACTTTTATTCAACATAGTACTGGAGGTCCTAGCCAAGGCAATCAGACAAAACAAAGAAATACAAGGAATCCAGATTGGTAAAGAAGAAATTAAACTGTCACTATTTGCAGATGACATGATATTGTACATAAAAAACCCTAAAGACTCCGCTCCAAAATTACTAGAGCTAATATTGGAATTCAGCAAAGTTGCAGGATACAAAATTAACACACAGAAATCTGTGGCTTTCCTATACACTAACAATGAACTAATAGAGAAATCAGGAAAACAATTCCATTCACAATTGCATCAAAAAGAATAAAATACCTAGGAATAAACCTAACCAAGGAACTGAAAGACCTATACCCTGAAAGCTATAAGACACTCTTAAGAGAAATTAAAGAGGTCACTAACAAATGGAAACTCATCCCATGCTCTTGGCTAGGAAGAATTAATATTGTCAAAATGGCCATCCTGCCCAAAACAATATACAAATTTGATGCAATCCCTATCAAATTACCAACAGCATTCTTCAATGAACTGGAACAAATAGTTCTAAAATTCATATGGAAACACCAAAGACCCTGAATAGCCAAAGCAATCCTGAGAAGGAAGAATAAAGTGGGGGGGATCTTGCTCCCCAACTTCAAGCTCTACTACAAAGCCACAGTAATCAAGACAATTTGGTACTGGCACAAGAACAGAACCACAGACCAATGGAACAGAATAGAGACTCCAAACATTAACCCAAACATATATGGTCAACTACTATTCGATAAAGGAGCCATGGACATACAATGGGGAAATGACAGTCTCTTCAACAGATGGTGCTGGCAAAACTGGACAGCTACATGTAGGAGAATGAAACTGGATCACTGTCTAACCCCATACACAAAAGTAAACTCGAAATGGATCAAAGACTTGAACATAAGTCATGAAACCATAAAACTCTTAGAAAAAAACATTGGCAAAAATCTCTTAGACATAAACATGAGTGACCTCTTCTTGAACATATTTCCCAGGGCAAGGGCATCGCTTGTCATCAGAGAAATACAAATTAAAACCACAATGAGATATTATCTCACACCAGTAAGGATGGCTACCATCCAAAAGACAAAGAAAAACAAATGTTGGCGAGGTTGCAGAGAAAGGGGAACCCTCCTACACTGCTGGTGGGAATGTAAATTAGTTCAACCATTGTGGAAAGCAGTATGGAGGTATATCAAAATGCTCAAAATAGACTTACCATTTGACCCAGGAATTCCACTTCTAGGAATTTACCCTAAGAATGCAGCACTCCAGGTTGAAAAAGACAGATGCACCCCTATGTTTATCGCTGCACTATTTACAATAGCCAAGATATGGAAGCAACCTAAGTGTCCATCAGTAGATGAATGGATAAAGAAGATGTGGTACATATACACAATGGAATATTATTCAGCCATAAGAAAAAACAGATCCTACCATTTGCAACAACATGGATGAAGCTAGAGGGTATTATGCTCAATGAAATAAGCCAGGTGGAGAAAGACAAGTACCAAATGATTTCACTCATATGTGGAGTATAAGAACAAAAGAAAACTGAAGGAACAAAACAGCAGCAGAATCACAGAACCCAAGAATGTACTAACAGTTACCAAAGGGAAAGGGACTGGGGAGGATGGGTGGGGAGGGAGGGATAAGGGCAGGGAAAAAGAAAGGGGGCATTACGATTAGCATGTATAGTGTGGGGGGGCACAGGGAGGGCTGTGCAACACAGAGAAGACAAGTAGTGATTTTACAGCATCTTACTATGCTGATGGACAGTGACTGTGAAGGGGTATGTGGGGGGGACTTGGTGAAGAGGGGAGCCTGGTAAACATAATGTCTTTCATGTAACTGTAGATTAATGATACCAAAATTTAAAAAAAAAAACGATTCCATGCACATAGTCATGCACCCTACACATTGATCAAGCACCTTCTATGTGCCAAGAGACAATAGAAACCTACACAGCACAATTCTCATGGAGATTGCTGTCTAACAAGTGAGACTGGTATCAGACAATGACATAAATAAATGCAGAATTATAACTGTAGTTAAGGGTAGAGATGGACGGTGACACAGTCCAATGAGAGCCTATTAGAGTAAGCTCTTCCCTAGTCAGGAGAGTAAGGGACAGCCTTTCTAAAGCAGTGACACTTAAGACAAGGTCTAAAGAATAAGGGGATCAGGGGACAAAGATCTCACTGGGCAGAGGGAAAGTGCACTCAAAGGCTCTATAGCCAGAAGGAGTGTATGAGTTAGTTCCTACTGTGTAACAAAATCACCCCCAACACAGAAGTTGAAAAACATAAGCACTGGCATTGCTCACAGGTCTGTGGGCTTGCCCACGTGTCTGCTGTCAGTTGTGGGCCATGTAAGTGGCTCTCCTGATCCTAACTGGACTGCAGACTGGCCTGGCATAACCTCGGTTGGGGCATGACTCTGTTCCACATGGTCTTTCATCCTGCAGCAGGCTGCCCAGGGGCCAACAGAGCCAGAACCAGAGTGAGGCAAACAGGGTGAGTCTTACAAATGTGCGGTTAGATCCCATCTTTATTTTAAATATTTTGATGTTTATATTTTATATATATATATATATTATAAGTATTTTGATATTTTTCTCAACATAGATTTACTGCATTCATTTGATTTTTTTCAAATATTTAAGTATCTGCTACCTTGATTACTGCGTTTTTTGATACCCCCATAAATTTTGCCCCTAAGGCAAGTGCCTCACTCTCCTCACTCTTCTCCCAGCCCAAAAACACAAGCAGCACCCAGTTGCTACCACAAGGAAGACAATTATCTCTACCAGAATAGACATGGGAACTTTCTGGAGGAGGCAAAGCTTGAGAGGTCAGTAGGAAATGGGCAAGTGGACAAGGCAGGGCTCAGCATACCAGGCAAAGGGAACAGCATGTGTGAAAACTCAGAGGTAGGAAACAGCTGGGTCACACAAGAGTGAAAAATCTCTGTGGGGGTTGATTTTGGGAAGGGACATAGAGGTCAATTACCCAGGGCCTTACGTGCCAGACTAGCCAGCTCAGACTCAGCCCAGCGGTGATTGGGAGGGATAGAGGTTTGGAAGCAGGAAGAAGATATCATCATAGAATTCAATTTATTTAACAGCTAGTCATTCAGTAAGCACAGTGGCCCAGGTGCTGCTCTAAGCATGTTACGGATGTTAACTCGTTTGGTCATTGTAGCAAACCTATGAGTTGATTTCTCAAGCAAAGGAGACACTGAGGCACAGAGAGGGAAGTGACTTGACCAAGTCCCCACAGTTAATAAATGGCAAATACAGGATTTAAACCCAGACAGCCTGTCTCTGGAGTTCCCATTATTAAACACTACACTTTGTTACTTCTCTCTCTTCTCATGCTTTACAGAGATTGCTTTGGCCAAAATATGGATGAGCAAGAAGGCAGAAATTGAGACCGAGGAAGAAATGCAGGAGGAGACTGGTGGAGGCCGTTTTAGCTGTCACAGAGCGAGATGTAGGTGGCCTGAACTAGGTAGGGACATTGGTCCAAGAACTCAGTGTGGGATGCATCAACCTTGTACACAAGGGAGAGGCCCAGGGTGATAGCTTAGAGCAGGAAGGGAGGCTGGGAGCCAACCTTAGGTAGGGGGAGCTTGGCAGGAGCTGGGGGGATGGTTAACAGAGGATGAGAGCAAAGTGGGTGGCAGAGTGGGTGACAAGAGCTTCAAAGCCAAAAGGTATTTTGCACAGAGTGGGAGAGTCTGATTCGCAAGTGGCAGTGGAACATGAGGATGTCACTGCTGGTGCCTCCTTGTGGCCATGGGAAGCATGGGGTGTGCAAGGAAGAGCACCCCCTACTGGGCACCCTGGGGAAGAGCCAGGGTCATAAAGGGCAGGGGACAGTGTCCTGCAAAGCAAAGAGGGGTTTGTAGTGGAAAGGGAAAGAGAGCCAGTAGTGGGTCAGGACGCTCATAGGAGGGTGCAGGGGAAATGCAAAGGCCTATCGTCCTACACGCAACCAGGTTACTGATGTGCTGGCACAGTGCCCAGCAGGGCTGTGAGCATAGGTGACAAAAAGCAGAGGGACCCTTAAAGCTTTTCTAGTCAGCACTAGTCATTGTATACACAGGGACTTTAGCTCACCTCTGCACACCGAGGGATGCTTATGCAAACCCATAACTCTGCCCAAAAGTTTTTTCTGGCTACAGGACAGTCAATGTGCCCCCAGAAATAGCCCTCAACCAATGATGGCCTGGAAGTTGGGAAATAAATACCCCATCTTCCTCACCCCTCAAAAAAAGTAGCTCTGAGGTGTGTGTCCCCAAAGTCTCACAGCAGAATGCTACCCCACTGGTCTAAAGGTGACCCTCTTGATGACACACTTCCATAACTTGCTTCTGTTTCTATCTTACTTCCTCATTCCTGCTGGGCATCCTGGGATCCCCTCCCAAATAAACCAGCTGACTTCAAACCTTTGTCTCCAGGTCTGCTTCTGGGGTATCTAACTCAGACAGGGACACTGGGGCCCAGAGAGGAAGAGAGATTTGCCTTTAATCACACAGCTTCTTAGCGCAGAGCCACAACCCACACTCGGGTCTCCCAACACTGAATCCATGAAGTCAGAGAGTAAAAGCACAAAATAAATTGTCACAAAGATCTGGGCTCAGTCACCTGTGTAGGTTACAAGATTCCCCATTCTCTGCCTTCCTGCAAGAGAATTAAATCTCTCTCCCCCTTGTCATTAACCTCAGTACTTCCCTAAGGGAGAAGTAAACTTCTTCACCCCACTGAAAGGAGGCTTGGTCATATGGCTTGTGGCTATCAATGTGAGAAGCGACATATGCCAATTGTGAGCAGAAGCTTGAATAGCCATGGCTGGCTCCACCAGATTTCTCGCTTTTGTTTTCTTCTATCATAACAGCACATTCCAAATAGGGGCTACCCCTTTCAGACTGCATCCTAGAATAAAGACATGTAGAGCAGGGCAATTAACCCATGAGTAGCATAAAATAAAAACCTTAATTATTTTCAAGTGAAAATGAAAAAGCCTTAATTATTTTAAGCCACTGAGATTTCAGGCCCATTTGTTACCAGAACATAATGAAAGCTGACTAATACACTCACCACATACTGCCTTTCTACCTAAAGCAGGCAACTGGGCCTCTGTGAGCCTTACTTTATTTCTCTATAAAAATAGACTAATAGTAATAATGGTATCCACTTAATGGGATTTTTGTGAGAATTACAAGAGATACTGCATGAGAAGACTTAGCACCATGTCTGGCACAGAGTTGGCACCCAATAAATGTTAACTGTTATTATTATTATGTTTTTCTCTACCTCACAAAGAGACTTCCTCAGAAAGTGAGTTCTCCAGAGAAAATATACCGCTCCTGAAGAGCTCACCCCCAGCTTGTTTGTTGAAGGTACTTACTTTCCCCTCCTAACGGCCCTGCTAAGAGCATGTTGCCCCCCCCATGGGCCTAGAGGAGTGCCAGGCGAGGTGCCCACGCCCCAGCAGGCCTGCGTGTGGGAAACCCATAGCAGTTAATGAATCCCCACAGAGAGGTCCAGATTAGCCCTGGCTTAATACCTCGAAATGGCAGGGAGTCATTTATCCATGAGCTATGGCCTCTCCCTGTTGCCTGTGCATTACAAGTTATTTATGAGGCAATTTGCACAGTTTCACACTGGCTGGCCATTATGCTGCTGTCTGCTAACCACTAGGAGGGTTGCTGAACCCGGAGACAAAATGGCCCTCCCCTACCTCCCTTTGCCAGTGACCAGGAGCCAGTGGGTCCTTCCCCGCATCGTCCTCCGCCCACCCCAGTGCAGCACAGTTGGTCTTTAGGAAAGAGGGAAGGACCCAAAGACAGGTGAAGAGAACTCTGCCTCCATCTCCAGCCCAGCAACTCAAAATTCTCCTGGGGGCTTGTGATGAAAGTCCAGCCTCTAGAAAGGGCTGCTGGGAAAGCTGCTGGTTGCAAACGAAGGTTGTTTTAGAATGGACCATAGGAGAAGGTGTACAGGCTGTCATGGCAGAGACACCCACTTGGATTATTGGGACCAAAAGATGACATAATTTTGTCACTTTGCACGTGATTTAGCACATAGAAAACTCTCAGTAAACGTTACCTGCTGCTATCACGGCTCAAACCTGCATCCCAGCTGGTTCGCATCACCTCGTGCATCACACTCGGTTTGATGCCACTGCAAGTCCAGCCCACAGGACAGAAGCTTTTGATTTGAGCTACATGGGCATCATCAATTGAACAGAAGATGCTCCTACAAACAAGCTAAGATCTGAATGACAGCGCGAGAATCCACAAGTTCATACCAGCCCAAAGCGACACCGTATACACAATGCTGTCTACTGCTCACAAATTGTTATATCTGAAGTTCAGCGGCTTATCTTTGAAGTTCTTGAGAACAACTTCTGTGTTCCAATTGCTACTGCAAATTCTGTCTCTAACTACCATGGTGGCCCCATGCAACAAAGGAGTTCTGGAGGTGGGGCTCTGCCACGGGGCTCCACACTCCCTGTCAGAGCAAGAGGGGTTACAGAGCTCCACATTTCAGGCAGGAAGAAGAACATATTTGAACTGAATTCAGTGGGACTCCGATGCCCTTTCTTCCGTGGCTACTTCTGTCTGCCATTCTCAAAACATTCCACTTTCTGCAAGAACTGGCCCCCTGGAGCTTTATTTATTATCTCATTCTACCTCACAGCTCTTGGACACAACTTTGAGTCACTGTTTCTTGTCCCTTTTCCTCCACAATGTCTTCTATTCTGAATGTTCCCCATTCAATTTCAGTAGAATAAATACGCTAGTTATTAATAATAATAGCTAAAATCAGTTGAGTGTTTGCCTGTGCCAGGTACCCTGTGTCTTGCATGCCTTCTCTCTTAATCTTCATGATCACCTAGTAAATTCATATTTCTTATCCAATAAGACTAGAGAGGTTAACTAACTTGCCCATAGTCACACAGCAAGGAGGAAGAAGAATCTGAAGTGTGATTTCAGAGCCAGAACTTGCAGGAGATTCTATAGGCTCCCCACCCAGAGCTCTTTGAGCCTCACCAGTTCAGGCCATGCCAACCTACTTCTGACTGTGTGATCTTCCAGCAAAACAAACTACAAATGCCAGGCCTCAACTAGTGACTGATTTATACCCCAACTCCTTCAGCCTTTGAAGAGGTCAGCTCTGTTTCTGTTTTGGCTCCCAGAATTCCCCAGCAGAATTCATCTCCATTTGCCCACAGGTGATATGCTTGAGAACTCACCCCCTATAGGCTCCCTTCCCTTCCCTGTCTCACTTCCCAGTGTTTCCTGCCAGTGTTTTCTGGAATCCAATCCCAAATAGGAAACTTGCTTTCCAGTGTGTCTCTCAGAATCTGCATAATTGGGGAAACCCAAACTAACACAGTGATCTTTCCCCCAGATCAACTCATTTCCCTTTTGCTAGAACCAAAATGCATTCCTCACTGAAGCTACAAAATTCCTCAGCAATTTGCAGGAATTCTGTTCATCCCATCTATAACTGTCCACACAGAGGGCAGCAGGTAAGCCAAGGGGTTCATCTGTCCTGTGCACACAGAGTGGCCATTCCACATCTTCTTGTAGGACCAGAATAACCAGCGCCACCATTAGAAAAGTTTTCAAAGATGCTGTCTGGCTCACATGTGGTACATACTCACTCAAATGGACCCAAACTACAAGTGATTCCTGCAATTATGATTCCTAAGTGTTCACTTTTCTGAGGCGGCTCATCTTTGTTTTGCTGACATACATCAATGAGGTAACGGGTCTGCTGACAACCCCAGTCACTACAAAATGCAAGGGGAAACTGAAGGAATTTATCCCAAGGAGGAGTAGCTGAGAGGAAGAAACGTTTACTAACTTCAGTGCAATTTATCCCCAAAGACCACAGGTCCCAACAGGAGAAAAGTCCTATTACCAGCAAGAAAACACTGCCCTCCATGACTCCTCCCACCTCATGCCTGTTTCCTGAACCCAACAGCTTCTACATCACAAGCAGCCAAGCCCTGAATAAGTTACTTTACTTCTCTGGGCCTCAGTTTCCTCATCTGAGAAATGGGAATAACCTATTTCATCCATTCAACAACTTCCTATTTATGGCTACCATATGCTGGACACTTGTAAGGCTCAAAAGAGATGTCTGTACACATATACTTGGCACACAGTAAGCACTCAATAACCTTCGATTAAAATCATTATCATTGTTACCTTATTTGGTCCTCAGAACAAAACTATACTGCGGTTGTTCTTGTCTCCACTGTATAAATGAATAAACCCAACCTAAGAGGACTGATGACGTACCTAAGGTTGCACAGCCAGAATGTGTACCCAGATCTTCTGAAATCGAGACCAAGCTTCCTCCACCCCTTGCGATCTTGGGGTCCCTGGACCATAAAAAGAACACTCCCTAAAGGAGCGGAGTGTAAACTGGGGGTTGGCGGCTGTTTTCAGTTAAGGTCCAGATAGCAAACGCTGTGGGCATTGTGAGCCATACAGTCCCTGTTGCACCCGCTCAGTTCTGTCAGTGCAGCATACAAGCAGCCATAACATAACGTACAAGGGTGAGCGTCGCTGTGTTCTAACAAAACTTGATTTACAAAACAGGCAATGGGCAGGATTTCACTTGTAGTCTGCCAGCCTCTGGTGTGAAAAGCCTGAGCTTCTGAGCCAGACAATCCAAGGTTCAAACCCCAGCTCAGACAATACTAACTGTGCGCTCAGGCCAGCTAAACTTCCTAAGCTCCAGTTAGTCGGGCATATTAGCCACTCGTCAAATGGGAGTCATATTTACTTTATCGGGCTTGTCAGGGTAGGGTCTTGGTGCTTAAACCCACCACTCATTCTTTTTCCCCATCTGGGGTTCTGCCCAGGAACCTGGTCACTTGAAGATTCACAGATGAGAAACCGAGGCCCAACTTTACTAATGGCTGGGCACACATACAATGTCCACATGCTAAGGCCTCTAGGAAAAGGGTGGTTGGAGAACACAGGCAAGACCCGAGGTCTGAGTGAGGCCTCCTACCTTCTACCCCCAAATCTAAATCTTGGGGTGAACATGCTCACCTATGGGAAGAAAGCTATGTAACGAGGTCTTCAGAGCAGAGCCAGAGTCTGAGGGACCCCCAGCCATGTGAACTGGGATGGCCAGGCCCTGCTGTCCTGAGGTAGGCAGAGCAGATACCTGGTTGACAGGCAGTGACCTCATTCACTAATGAATGTGGCCCAAAGGATATTAAGCTCTGGCCAGCTGGGTTGCCAACTAGTGAAGGGGTGCAGAAGAGTCTGGAATCCCTCTCTGCAGCCAGGGGGCAGTGTGGGGCATTCCCTCCTCAGGGCATGGTTGTGAGGACCTACCATGGGACCTGGCATGGAGTAGGGTCTGGGGGGCGAGGCCTCTGGAAGCAGAGCCTGAACATTTGAATGCACTGGGGGAATGCTTTCAGGAGAAACCTGTTAGGGAGGAAGCCAAGAAGAAAAGCCCAGTAAGGATGAGCTTTGGGGAAAGTCTAGCCTTGGCCTGATCCACAGACGCTCTGGTGCATAAATTACACTGTTGTGTTGACCTGCCTTGGGGCAAAGAGCTGACATTTTGTACATCTGCAGCCTTTTACAGACAAGGGTTCTCACCAAATGAGAGCCCTCTTTTCTTCCTTACCACCTTCCTGCAACAGGTGCCCCAGGGAATTACAGCACAAAGACCTTTATCATTAACAGAGAAGATTTCTCAAATTTTATCTTCACCCATGTATCACTGGTTGCCAGTCTGACGAGATTTTGAAGAAGGATCAAAGTCTTGGCCTTTGTAGACCAAGGAAACTTGACTCATCCTAATCTTACCCCAAACCCTCACGTTCCCCTTAGAGAGGATGTGGCAGCCTGCTTCTCCACCTGAGGAAGTGTTTCCAGGCTCACCAGGAGCTAGGCAGGATAGGTTTTGCAACCAGGGGGGAAAAAAGGAAAGACAGAAGAAAAACAGAGATTTTGCATGGAGTCTGAGAAATATGAGTATTTATGCACATACTAATGGAGATTGACTCAGTCACCATATGCACACAGTTAAAGGGGCTGGTGTTCTAGACATCGAGACTAAACAAAGTTGCTTTCAAAACATGATGCATTATGCAGGCTCCTGACAGAGCCAAATAATCATTTCTGGTGGTTTTATATTCAGATCAACTCCACAAATATTCAGCAAGCCTCCACTGTGTGCCCAGCACTGTGCAATAGTCTAGAAGACAAAAATGAATAAGAGAGCTCAGGCTGTTGGTGAAAATCAATGCATAAAAAAGCAAATAGAATACAACACAGCTGGCTGCTGCAGAGGCGGGCACCCTGGGAGAAGGGAGCTGTTGTTTCTGCCTGAGGAGCCCATCTCCTGGGGGCTGCTGGTAGAGAGCTGGGTCTACAAGCAGAAACAGTTCACAGAGGTGCTCTAATAGCAAGAAGGCAGGAAAGTACATGGTCTACAAGGGCAAGCAATTTGATGTGGCTGAAGCATCACCAATGTGGGAAGAGGGGAAGATGATTACCATCAGCCAGGACCCAGCTGAAATGTAACCTCCACCCAGAGGCCTATCCTGACCATCCCACCAAAATATTCTCATTTCCTCTCACCCCACCCTATTCAGCTTCCTTCACAGCACTGAACCTTCTCTAACATTTCTTAATTACCAGTTTATTTGGATATAAATTCCTTGGAAGAGCAGGGCCCTTGTCTGTCCTGTTCATCATTATCTTTGCTATTCATCATTGTATCTCCAGCTCTTAGAACAGGGCCTGGTAGTTGCTCGATCAATATTTGGTTTTTAAAAATGAACAGGTAAGTAAATTAATGAAGGAGGGATTTGCAACCTGCGTTTGTGGAGCACTTCAAACTGGTGCACCCATTTCCCATATGACAGCTTTATTACCTAGAATACCACTAGCTGTTACAACAAACCCAGCATTTTCAAATTCTTTACTTAATAGAAATGTATTTCTTACTCCAAGAAAAGACCATCGCACATGTTCCTGGTTGACAGGTGGCTTTCCTCTACATGTTATTTAGGGACCCAGGTGCCTTCCATTTTGTGGCCCCCCATCCCCCAGTGCCTCCGTGCCCTTTGTTCTCAGCCAGTACAAGCAAAAAGAGAGTCTTGGTTCAGAAGTGACACCCATCACTGCCATTCATACCCCCTGGGAGAGAACAGGTCAATGGCTGCATTTCAACACAGGTGCTACAGGGACTCCTAATGTGTGGCTAGACAGGCCCCCCTTGGTGACAACACACTGGAAGGAGGAGAATGAGTGTGTGGTGGACACACAGCTGTCTCACCCACAATAGCCCTGGGCTCAGAAAGGTTGAGCCATTTATCCAAGGACATGTCACGCACAAGTGGTGCCAAGGTCCCTTCAATTTAAGACCTGGACAAGTCCCTCCCTCCTCTGCTTTCACTTATGCTAATTTTCCAAGAACTGAGATAAGATGGTGACATTTCCTGATCTTGCTCCAAGAACCTAAAGAACTCTCCTACCAGAATCTGTAGCCCCTCTAAGCCGAGTTCATTTGGGAGAATGCAAACCAAGTTTTTTAACTGAAGGCCCAAGAGAGGAATCTGCTAGAATTTTTGCCGTGAGTAGAGAGGGAGCTAACAGGTGCAAAAGACAGGGTACCAGAGGAGAAGGCTGAAGGGGAAGCAACACACCCAGGGGGTGCCTAGCGAATTTACCCCCCTCCACAGCAACGTTCCAGGAACACTGACAATAACTAACATTGATTAACATTTACTGTAGGCCAGGCACTCAATCAAGCACTTTATAATCATTTTCTCATTTAATCTTTAGAAAACCTGATATGATCGCTGCTGTTATCCTCATGTCTGCAGAAAGAGACTAAGGCTCAGAGAGGCTAAGCAACCAGCCAAGGGTGACCCAGCCAGTCAACAGAAGCAGTGAGATTGAAGAGCCTGGTACCAGAGCCTACACTTCTCGGTATCACATTCAGCAGTCTCTGCAACCGGTGGAAGGGTGGCTAAGCCTGGAAGGTGGGCCATGTAAGAGCTGTAGTGCAGCAAAGGTCGTCATCTTCAGCGATGGCCTGGCGTCTTACCTCCAGAAGGCCTTCACCTGGGGAGGTGGGACTCTGTGGGCTCTTAGGAGTTGGGGTGTCCTCTCTGTTCTACCAAGAGAATGCGGTGTCTTTAAGCCTGGCGGTGACATCTGGACCATGGCATGGTTTGCCCCACTTGCCCTAACATTCCTGCTCTGCCTCCGACACATGAACATTTTTTTCTTTTGCCCTTCTTGCAGCGAACTGTGCTGTACTTCTAAGCCAAACAGTGTGACACACATTCAAATTACAGTCCTCACCGATGACTGTTCGGGCCACTTAAGTCAGCAATCATCGTGACTCTGAATGAGCTTAATTATCAAGGTACTTCAGTGCATAAATAACAACGTGTCCCCTGTTAGCCAGAGTGAAGGCCTAATTGAATCCAGTAGTCTGGTCTCACCTGCTGGAAACCACTGAAATTTGGTCCTGACACTTCACAGTACATTGTGAGGATGACGGGAGGGGTCAGCACAGTGGGGCTGCCAACCCCCAAGGCCGGACCTTTTGTGCCAAGACTCCAGACTCTTCTCTTCAGAGGGCAATTCGACTAAAAGCAAAAAGAGATGGATTTAAAAAAAAAAAAAAACCTCAGTGAGAACATCCATCTTCAGACTCGGCATCTCATTTGATCCACCCAAGGACTGCAGAGGTGCCGTCCTCCTGCACAGTGCCGGGACCTTAACCAATATCAGTTGAATGAGTGGCGATTCATAGATGAAGAAACTGAGGATCGTAGGTCCCACAACTGGTCCAAGCTGATGCAGTCAGTCCAGGGCAAGGCCTGGCTGTGATCTCAGATGTGCCAACTCAGTCATTGGATAGAGAGTCTGGGACAATTAGGGCAGCCAGCATCCCCACCCCAACTCATCCTCCCAGATCTAAGGCTAGCAGCTTTGAACAACAGAGGCTGGAGCCCAGGCCCTCCCCGCTCCAGCTTCTGCCCTAGAGACCAGGGCAGCCTGGGGACCACGCAGAACAGACTGCAGCAGCCACAGGTGTCCAAAGTTCAGACACTCGGGTCTCAGCACCTCCCAGAGCATCCTCCCGGTTTTCTCTTTGACCAAAACCCCTCCTCTAGACTCGGAGGGTCAGAGTCTCTCCAGCTATCCATCCCTTTCCACTCCATCTACCCAAAGAGTTTTTTGACCTTTTTTATCCAAAGACTGCTTTGGCAATCTGTTGAAGCCTGTAGATCATTTCTCAGAATAACAGTTTTTATATGCATAAAATAAAACAATGAATCAGAAAGGAAAGCAAAGATGATGAAATATAGTTATGAAGTGTTTATCATTTACAGTTCATCAGTTACTATTTATCAAACGCAGTTATCAAGTGTTTGCAAAATGTGGTATGGGAGTATATGCGCTCCTTTATCAATGCATTAAACAATGAGAGGTATCACTTCCATAATTTCAAATTAGCAATGAGCATGAATGACATTTGAGGTGTCTGCAGTAACTACGATGTGAAATAAAATAAAAATATCAGTGATTCTTCTTGGTAACAGAGTCAAGATACTGCTACTATAGTTTGTTGCCTACATTCAAAAATTGAAGGAAATGTTAAATTTCAATAAGGTATTAGTGAAAACAAAAACATAGTATTTTCCCATCTAAGTTTACAGACTCACAGAATTCTGTCCAATACCCTAGATAGCAGACCTGAAGTCCAGAAGCCCTGCTCTAACCCCAGGCTGAACCAGTACCCACCCCACTCTGTGCTTGGAGAAGGAAGGAAAGAAGAGCTTTCTAAATCAGCGTCCTTGCCCCAGTCTGCCCCTGTACCTACACCCGCACAGGGTCCTGGAGCCTCATCACCCCAGCACCCCGCCCCCCACTTGTCCACCCTAGGCTATTTTCTAGAATCTTGGCTTCCTACTTGCCATTGGTTTCACTCTTTTATCATTTCCCTTGTTACCAACTTTTCTCTTATGTGCCCAAACTACACCCCATATTTTCCTTTCCAGCCTCCAGCTCTTATCACGCCTCTTTACACCATCTTCCTTAGGGGGACTCACAATACACATGACACTTTAGACAATCACAATGCCAAGGGAACGCCACCCTCTCCTCTCATTTAAAATTGGCACCTCCAATGCCAGGCTGGGAAGCCTCCACTGCACAATAATCCATCCCTGCCTCAACTCAGAGAGAACCAGTTACTGCTTGGAATTACCCTGAGCATGCCACCAAGACCAGCCCCTTCTCCCTGAGCAGACCCTGCCACACAGTAGGAAGAAGTACGGGCTGTCTTAACATCAATGTGATGTTAATATAGGATGGGGACATAGTCAGCCCTCTGAGCTAGGAAGTATGTGTCCACACACTGACTGAGGCACACTTCAGAATGAAGAGAAACGAGTAGAACTGTGCTGGAGAACTGTTCGTTAAACAATCAGTAGGTCAAGTATGTGTAAAAAAGGAAACAAAGTCGCCTCTAATCCCTGAAGCCTCACCTTCCCCTGCCTCCCGCACCTGTAAAAAGGTACTCATTCTCTTGCCAAAGCTCTGTCCTCAGGAAGGCAGACTGAAAATGAACCATGGAAATTATCTAAACATAGGGCTCAGGGTTTCCAATCCAGCTTTTGCAACTTGCATTTAGGATTGAGCAAGGAGTGGTGTTGATGAGACTGATTCATGAGTTCGCTTGGCTTTTGCAACTTATAGTCAAGGAAACAATGTAGATCCACATCTCTTGCTCCCTATGTTTGCAGATGGGTGTGAAAAATAGCCAGCATCTATTGTTGTGGCTATTATTTGTTTTGAATATGGGATGTGGTTTGGGCATTCAGAGCTGTACAAAAAATTGTTGATTTTTCATTAGGACACTCTTCAAACCATCAAAACTTCATAGCAATGAGGAGGAGGAAGTCAAGACCTCACGCTGTGTGTGCATTGTATCCAGAATCACAATAAAAATAGCTAAGTTACATCTTGTACAGACAATGTTCTAAGTGCCTTATATGCAATGTTTCCTATAATCCTCACAACATTATGAGGTAAGTGCTATTTTATCCTCATTTGACAGATAAAGAAATGAGGCTCAAGGAAGGGAAGTAATTTACTTAAGTTCTCACAGCTAATAAGCTAATAAGAGCTGGGGCGTGAACTCAGGCATGCCTGTTCTCAGTTCTGTGCCCGTAACCATGTATGTATAACATAGTAAGAGAAACCCTTGACTTAGGAGGTTAAGCACCCAAGGTTTAGCCCTAGCTCTGCCAGGAGTTTAAGCATCTGAGCTGTATCCTGACTCGGCTACATACCTGCTGGGTGACCGTGGATAAGTCACTCCCTGTCTCTGGGTGTCACCCAGCCTCACTATATTGATGAGTACAGCCCTCCTTGTGTAGCCCGAGGCAGGGCTCAGGTGCTGTGATCCCCTGAGATCCCCTGACAGCCTCCTGCCAGTCGGGAAGGATGTGAGAGGAAGGAGGAAATGCTGAGATCTGTGGCACTGTGGGAGGCAGAAAAACTTACATTGATATAAAAAGGGATTTTTCAAAAGTAGGATGCTGACAAACGTCTCCGAAACTTACCCATGAAACAAGAGTGCCTCCTCGCCTTGCCTCACCTTGGTGCAAGTGGAGAGGAAGCGGGGTGCTGAGAGCCCCACTGCCACTTGCCCACTGAAACTCAAGAACACTGAGGTTCACCACACCTTGGTGCCCCTTCCTTGAAAAATGATGCTGGTAACCCAAGCAGAGAGCTGGGGTTGTGTAGACGTCTGGTGCACACCAATCTGCATCTGGGGTGGGTCCTCGGGACCCATAATACACGAAGGAGCACCCAAAAACGAGCTGAAGCTGCTACCATCCTAGGACCAAGATGTAGGAAAAGATAGAGGAAAAAGGGCCTTACCAGATAGATCTCTCCCCACTGACTGGTCCTTCGGGGGGGAAATTAAGCTGCCTGCCTATCTCACTCCTTACACCAAAACAGAAGCAAGACAGATCAGAGATGTCAACCTGAAAAGGCTATGCAAAAGAATACCATAAGGACATTTAGGTAAATAGTTCTATAACTGCAGGATGGCGAGGACATTTTTTTCCAACATCAAGGCAAGAATAGAAACCAAACAGGAAAAACTGGCAGATGATACTACATAAAAAATACAAACCTTCTGTTTGACCAGTAAATAAACTTGGAAAAATATTTTCAACATATGTTACAGACAAAAGGTTACCATTATTCATAAAGACAGAAAACTCTTACCTAAAAAATAAGGGGGAAATTGCCACCACCAAAAGGAGAAGGAGTTACCGTATGAGCTAGCAGTTCCGTTCCTGGTATCTATCCAAGAGAAATGAAAACATGTCTGCACAAAAACTCATAAGTGAATGCGCACAGCAGAATTATTTATAATATCCAAAAAGTAGAAATAACCCAAATGTCTATAAATGAAATATGATAGATGCATGTAATGGAATATTGCTCAGCAATAAAATAGAAGGAAGACCCAACATGGATGAACCTTGAAAACATCCTAAGGAAAAGAAGCCAGTCACCAAAGACCCCATCTTACACCATTCCCTTTATATGAAATGTCCAGAATAGGCAAATCTATAAAGACGGAAAGTAGATTAGTGACTGCGCAAGGCTCACAGGATTGGGAAAAATGGAGACTAACTACTAATTAGAGCACAGGGGCTTGTTCTGGGGTGACAAAAATATTCTAAAATTGATTGTGTTCATAGTTATACAACTCCCTGAATACACCAAAACCCATCAAATTGTAACTTTAAGTGGGTGCATGGTATGGTATATGAATTACATATCAATAAAGCTGTGTATTTTAAAAAATCAATGTTCTTGATAGTAAGAACAGAGTTTAATTCAAAGTAAAATGATAGGAAACTGGAAGAAGACAGCCTGCTGGGTGACCGTGGATAAGTCACTCCCTGTCTCTATAATGAAATATAGAAATGAAATTTTTATTCCACATGAAATTATAATGAAAGTTTTATTCCACAATAAAATGTAGACATCTTGGACCTTTAAGTACTAAGTAGCAGGTATCATCAAAATATGTAAAAAAAAAATTGCTGTAAATACAGGAACTTGAAAGATGAAAAAGGGACTTGCAGTTCTTATCCCATGAAATATCAAGGGTACTAAAAATAAGCAGGACTACATAGGACCTGATTAGTAAAATTGGTACGATAGGTCCAATAGATAAGTTTCACCTCTATAAACTCAAAAAAACCATAGTGTTTTAAAAGAGTATGAAGTATCAATGGAGTATTTACAGAAGTTAATTATTAAAGAAAACCTTAGTAAAATCACCAAAGTAAAAATAGCATATAGCACATTTTTCAAAAACAATACACAATACAATAAAATCTAGTAATAAAAAACTAACAGAAAAGTTGACACACACACCAAAAAAAGCCAAATGACTAAGAAACAAAATTCAATTTTTGTTTCAAACAGAAATCAAAACTGAAATTGCACTAAACTACATGTTCCACAAATTCTAAGACCTGGTTACTCCTTTCAAGTATTTTGCAAACTGTATTTTCCACAGAAGCATAACAGGATAAATGCTGTATTTCCCTCCCATAATATGTTGTTGGCTCTAGTTGGTGTTAACACTAACCTGTGTCTTCTTATTTGTTCTTGTACATTTAATTGTACTTTTTTCTTACTTTTTATTTATGTCCATTTAAATTGCTAGGAATCCTACTTTTATATTTTATATACTTACCTAGAAGTTTATTTCCTTCTTCCTGCTTAGTAATTCTAGTATTAAGGGCAATGAATTTTCCAATGAAAATAGCTTTGGTTGACTCCCAGAAGAAAAAACATTTAAAGCTTTTTCCTGATTATAAAAGTAATACATTTTATAAGTAAAAGAGTAGAATTCAGTAATATATGACTTAGATGAAAAAGGCCTCTATTTTCTCTAATTCCACCCCCTACCACTCCCTGCTCCCTTAACTTTTTAAGTTACAGTTTGAATATTCTTTCAAAATGTTTCTAGGCTATTAACAAGAGCGTGTATTTCTATAATCATCTTTTTAACTGAAATCAAATAATGCTTTCATACTTGACAGAAAATTAATTCTTTTCACTTGACCATATAAATGTCAACTTTCTATATTAGATGGTGACATTCAGTTATATGGGCATAACCATGTGTATTTAATAAGTCCACCATGACTGCCCTTTCAGTTGTCTTCACTTTTGGATTTTACGATCACTGCTGCAATGAGCATTCTTACTGATGCATCTTGGCACACGTACAAGTTGTTACTCCTATGCTAATAGGATTTGTGGTTTTCTTGTTATTACTCCACAGATACCAAGCAAGATTCCTGGGACCACACACAATGTTGTCTAGGACCAAAATCCCACTTTGAAATAGTATGATAAAAGAAACAAGAAGTGCCTGCCTGTTGCAGTTTCAGAATAGTTGGCAACAGCAGGCCCCCAAGAGAGATCCAAATAGGAATCCGAATGGAGAAAAAAATAGAAGGACTTCAGGTCTTGTAAATGTGTGAAACTAAATTCACAGTTATCAAAACCTGAGGGACACTACAGACTGACTGCCTCCTACTGGCTGTGGTCAGCTAATGCAGGTTAAAATTCATAGGCACACACAGTTCTACCGGTCCCTGGGGCTGCACGAGGTGATCATGAACTGCGGAGGTAAAGTCTAAGACCCAAACAAGCCAAGAAGACTTCTTCTGGGATGTTCTTCCCACTTCCACTGTTGCCAAGGGAGACTGAGCCCACCTGGAGTGGGGAGCAGAACAGGAAACCGCCACGGCCAAGAAATCCTAACTAGAGGGGGCAGGAGGAATAATTAAAGATAACAGGAATGAATTCATTTGAAAACAAAAAAAGAGCTGAACTAGTTATTTTTCAAAAACTCTAAGAGCTCATATTTCCAAAAATATTAATAATACAAGAGCTAAACCAGGATATATACTATCAGGCTGAGCAGGGTCCACCCCAGTGTATAAGGAGAAATGCTTAGAGAGGAGCAAGGCAAGATGTGATGAGAGATAACGTGGGAAAGGCAGACAGGTGCCTGATCACAGAGCATCCTGGGCAGCACGCTGAAGAATGTGGACTCTACTCAAGGGCATTTGGGGCTGGTTTATGTCTTTTTAAATGGAGAAGTAGCATGATTACTTTTTATTCTTAGAGCAATTGCTGTGGGCAGGAGGATGAGGGAGGGCATTTGAGGCAGAGAAAACTCTAGTAACACTCGAATGAGAGGCAAGAAGGAATGACCCGGCAGTGGCAATAGGGGTGGGGAAAAATCTGGCTCCTAGTGAGAGAAACTAAGGTATGGGGAGAGTACAAGACAATACCCAGTTTTATTGTTGGGTAAATGTTTTTTCATTTATAAAATGAAGACAATATCAAATCAGGTTATTGTCAAGATTATATAAGTGGGTCTGCTTTAAAGTTAATTTATAGCCCATCTTTGTTTCAGAAAAGATTTAATGCCCCTTAAACTAAAATAATAGATGTGGAAACACTGTGAAAGACCCCCACGAATATGAAAGATCGCCACTGACCATTTAGCACTGACACCGTCATGAACATCAGTTGAGTTTAGAGACCATGGGTTTGTGATGCTGCACGGGGCAGGGCAGAGGGGAAGCTCAGTTGACTGGCCCAGCAGACCATTCCAGGTACGACCCTGGGGCCTGGAAGAAAGCCCAAGGTTTATGAAGCAAGTCTGGGAGTTGTGAGCTCAGTGGGTCTGGAATCAGGGGCGCACGGTGAGCCAGACACTGTGCCAGACCTATTGAAACTGTTTATCTCATTGAATCCTCAGAGCAAATTTGCAAGGAAATCATTATTTAAATAAAAAAAAAAAAGACTTTACAGATGAGAAAATTTGAGGCTCTCAAAGGTTAATTAGCCTCCTCCGTGGGAATTCACGCCGACTTTTCTGTTCTTTCCCAGTGATGCATAACATTTCTGTGTCTGAAAGGGCAGAGCTGTGGTTCCATAGAAATATGTCCTCAGCAACGGCCTATCTGCAGCCCTGGCAGGAGTTGAAGGCTGCTGGGAGCGGGTGAGGGGAGGGGGTGCCTGACTAGCAGGTGGTGCTTCAGGGGGAAGAGCAAGCCCTGTGCCCTTCCTCTACAGTTACCCCTTCTCTCTGTTCTTCGGCAACAAGCAGCCCCTGGGTGCCCCCCTTCCCCTGGCAGGCCGCCGCTGGCAGCTCTCCAGCTCTCTCATCCCTGGTCTCATCTCACAGTGATGTGACCTGGCTGTCCTCCGGGGCCTGGCCTGGCTGCAGGTCACAGCGCAGTCTTGTGGCCGCCATGGAACCTCTCTCCTTAGGCTCACAAAACCAGGGTATTGCACTGTGAATTCCTTGCAGGGGGCTGAGGTAGGACTGTGGAGTTGGCACCATCCGTTGTCCCTCCAGCATCAAGTCCAAGGGAAAAAAATGCTGTTGAACCAATAAAATACTTGACAAAATTCCCCAACATCAGTTTTAACTAGTCACCTACTCTTGCCTTGGGCAGCCAGACACCTCTCCAGTTCCCAACTTGGCAAATCCTAAACATGGGGTTTCTGGCTGCCCCAGGAATGGTCCCACTGGGAAAACCCTGTGAGGACCCCCATGGCCCACCCCTGGCCTGATCCCAGGGACTCCTCATCCTGACCTAACCCAACCTTGATTCCACTTCCACTAAGTCCTGTACCAAGTACAGTGGCCCCCCAAGTCCCCCCCCGCCATTCACACACCTTACATGAGACTGGCTGTCCTGGGTGACTACCAGCCACCAGGAACAGGCATCTTTAGGGACAGATCTCAGACAGCAAATTCTACCCAAGACAGCCAGAGGAATGAAAAAAGGCAGATCTGTGGGTTCAGACATGAGGGTGGCGAGTGTAAACCGCTGGTCTGCACTGAAGTCAGGGTCATGGAAACAAAGAGGAAGTAGGGAAACAGAGACAGGTCAGAGCAGGGAAGAAGGCAGGAGAGGCTGAGCACAGGCCTTGAACCTCACTGATGCCTTGTGGGCCAGCAGGTGCAGGATGAGTGGGAGGGTCCTGCCAGATGAAAGGGCAGAGCCAGGGTTTGGTACCACTCATCAGGGGGCACCAGGGACAGGGTACAATCCCTGACTCTATCTGGAGGGTGATGGTGTCTGAATGTATCCATGCCCCTCCCCAAACCTGGGGCTGCCCTCCTCCTGCCTCAGTTCCCACCCCTCACCCATGGAGCAGGGATCAGCATCAAGAACCTGGAAGAGCAGGACTCAGAAGGAAGGGGCTTCTAGAGTCTCAGTAGCAATGCTCAGTAAGGCGCATGCTCAGAGCTCACCTGATGTAGAAAGCCTGCACTTCAGGGAGACCATGGGGCCTGCACATGCTCTGGGCCAGTCACTCAGCCTCCACTGGCCCTTTCACTGTGGTCTGATCTAGAGGAAGCCATGGGGACCAGAGCTCAGCCAGGATCTTACAGATCAGCCTTGGATTGGCTCCATCAGAGGTAGAGGCCCTGGGCATCCTGGCCCCCCTCCCAGGGGTTTAAACCCCCCGTCCTATGAGTATGTGCTCATACATTTGCTGAGTAAATAAATGAGGTAAAGAGACAGGAGAGGCTGTAGAGGAAAAAAGAATGCAATGATCATAAGGAGAAGGGGAATATTTTTGTGTGGTTGCTGTATAACTGACATTATATCCACTCGGCAACTGGGGGTGAGTCAGAGGTGGAGGGTCTTCCTGAAACCCACCCCTGACTGGGTCATTCCCCTGCTTAAAATCTTTCAATGACTCTGTATTGCAATCAAAGTAAAGTCTGAATACCTTAAGGAAGCTTCCAGGGTCATATGTGATCTGGCCCCTGCCTACTTCCAGTCTCTTGCCAGACCCAACCACACACCTCCACCCCACCCCTGCTGGCCCTGCCCTCTGCATTCCAGCTGATTGGACATTAGACACACACTGTTCTGCCACTTGCTTTTTTCACTCAATGCATCATCAACCTCTTGCTAGGCCCACAGGTCTGCATTCATACCCAACACTTTCTATGCATGATCCCACTTAATCCTCTCAGCAAATCTGTGAGATGCGGTAATTACACCCATTTTACAACAAAAGAAACTGAGGCTGAAAGGTTAAGTGACTTGTCCAGGTGGTTGTTCATGCTAAGCCATGCTCCACACCAGCTGTGAAGGTGACAGTAAGCACAGGCAAGCAGGGCTATCACTGGCATCCCACAGCCCAGTAGTTGGGACCCAGAAACACGGGGCGGTGGGAAGGAAAGGAGGACAGGCCTGTCAGACACATGCCTGGGGAAACTGGCCTGGAGTGACCAGCTCAACATGATTTGCCCAGGATTTTCCAAGTTTTAGCACTGAATGTCCCACATCCCAGGAAACCATCAGTCCTTGTTTTAAAACTGAAAGTTCTACATCCTGGGAATACCTACCCTCAGCTCCCAG
This sequence comes from Manis pentadactyla, assembly GCF_030020395.1. Lineage (NCBI taxonomy): Eukaryota > Metazoa > Chordata > Mammalia > Pholidota > Manidae > Manis > Manis pentadactyla. The sequence goes on along the minus strand of NC_080023.1, from coordinate 161,759,386 downwards.
CAAGTGGGGTCCCTTAGTCACCCTAAATCAGGTCAGATTCCTTGCCCATCAGATGAAGTGCCTAAGGATAGGCAGGCTCAAAGCCAAGATTAAAGCTGCAATTCAGATATTAAAATGTGCAAGATATGCGCTCAGGCACAGTGAGACCCCAGCCAGAAACTGAGGCAGGGGGGAAAGGAGCCCCTGCTGTGGGCAAGGGCTGGCCGGAACCAGGCTGGACCAGGACAGGGGCCAGAGAAGAAATGCCAGTCCAGAGCCCCGGCTGTCTTACTTGCAGCTGTGTCCCCAGTTTCCAGCACACAGCAAGAGCCAGATGCAGGCAAGTGTGCATGCAGGCTCCAAACAACCAGAGGGGATCCTCAAGACCCCGATGCAACCAGCTCGGTGGCACCACAGCTAACGCCCAGGTTGGATGTGTGGGGGCAGGCAGGTGCAAGGAGCCAGGACAGGGACAAACCCATCTGAGACAGGGACAGAGAGAACAGCCGACGGGGGCCTTGCTGCTGGAGGGCTCACTGTGCGGACAGCTCTGGGGGACGGGGGCACCTGGTCAGGACACAGTCATTTTCTTTCTTCTCTTAGGGGAGACCCAGCCTTCAGCAAGCACAGCCAAGACGACAAACCTTTCACTGAGGCCTTCTCCCAAAGTCTTCACTGTGAGGAAGTCTCCATCATTAGCCAAAATTCAAGGCCAGTCAAGCAGGGTATCGTCAGGCAATCACTTCTCTCTTGCAGGGCGCTTTCTACATTATCGCTGCGCGGCCCGCAGGGTCTCGACGGTCAGGCCTGGGAGGCAGCGGCGCCACCTTGTGGCTCTTTCGAGAACACCACAGGGCTGTGTTCAGCCCCTTCACCTGCTGGGGTGTGTTCAGCCCACGGTTTCTGAGAACTCCCAACTTCCGGTACCTTAATAAGGACATCTGCCCTGCTATTTAACAATATGATACGCTGCTCACCCTTTTATAAAGATCAAAAATATAAAATCAATCCTCAAATTCCGTGTGAATTCAAAGGCTTGTAAGTTTTGTGTTTTCAGAAAACTCAGAGCTATAGTAAATCCACTTTTGCTGAGCTAACTGGTATGAAATACCCATATGTAAATTAGAGAAAGATGATACTTCTCAAGCCACATTCTCGCATATGGGGGCTCACCTTTCTTTCTCCTAAGAGGAAACAGGGTGACTGTCTACCATGGTGCTTGTTGGCTAGTAAGGATGTCAGTCTTAAGTTAAATAACTGCTGAAATACCGGTGCCCTGGGGACACTGCTATGAAGGAGGGCACAGGTGCTGTAAGTCAGCGTGATGAGCCAGGGTGTGTGGCGTAGCCCCAGGGGGCAAATAAGGCTGCCCCTATGATGTCAAAGCAGAGAAGTTAAGTCGGAACAAGACAAGACACTCAAAGAGGACAGGACATGAGCGTTCAGTGCATTACATGGACAAGCCTGATGGGAGATGCCTGCTGGGAACTATGGGCTTAGAATTGGCCCCGAGTATTAGGGGTGTTTTAACTGGTTCCCTTTCACGAACCTCCCACCACCATGCAAGACACACATGCACACGTGTGTGCACATTCACACACATACACATGCACAATTGATTTCTAATCTCTGTGTTGAAAAATAATTAAGATACATGCAGATGAGAACTGTAGTGGGATGGAGTCATGCTCAGGTGGGGAAGAGCTTAAAGTCTCTTTAAAAGAAAACCTTACCTCTGAGATTCAGATGAGGTGAGTCTGGAGAATAGCAGCTGAGGCTGCCCAGGGAAGAGTATCTAGACTGAGTCCCCCTGCCAATGGAAGAGAAGATGGGGTCACAGCTCAACACACTTAGGAGACTTCATAGACGCAGAACTTCAGATGCCTTTGGGTCCACTTCTGCTGATGTTTGAAGGAGGCTGCTGGAATGCATGTGAGTTCTGGAATCAGACCAATGTGTGTTCTAACCCCAGCTCCAGCATGATTTGCCAAATTAACTTCTCTGAGCTGTTTCATCATCTGTAAAATGAAATTAAGAATCTCTAGGCTGCAAGGAAGCTCATGCTCTGTTCCGGCCCCCAAGGCTGGACTCCTACCCCCATAAGCCACTGCTCTCTCCTGCCCTGCATGATAGAGGATTGTTTTGCCAAAAATTATTGGTTCTCTCTTGCTGGCAAAAAAAAAACCTTCAAAATTCAAAATGTTTAATTTGTGCTAATCTCATAAAAAATAGATTTTTAAAAACATTTATTTTCCATGCTGGTATAAATAAATCATCGAATAAATAAATTAGGGGGATGAAACAGCTCCACCTTACAGAATACCAGTTCATAAATGTAAAAGGAATGATGGAAATAGAAAATCACCCGTAGGCAAACTTCATGGTACTAAATGTCACAAGCAAGTACCATTGAAAGGACAATGAGAAATAGGATATTTGCATAACTTCAAAGTGTCTCCCCTACAAGGTACTTATTAAGTAAGCACACACAGGAAAATACAACTTTACAGTGAATAAACCTGGCAGACATATGTTAAACCACAAGTAATAAGACATATCAATGTCAGTGATATGATGCCCTGAGAAGGATGGCACATCGTTTCCATGGTATTCCTGCCAAAAAAGCATAACTTCAATCGAATCATGAGAAAACACCAAACAAAGTAAGGGTGTTTCTACAAAACAAATGACCAGTAATCTTCAAGAGTATCAAGGCATGAAGGACCAAAAAAAAAAAAATGAAAGCAAAGACAAAACACTGAGAAACCCTCAGAGATTAGAGACGGTTAAGAAAACATACCAACTTAACACGATGCAGAGCCCTAAATTGGATCATAGACTAAAATAAGAGCATTAGTGGAAAAACTGGTGAAATTCAAATAAGGTCTGTGGGGTAGTCAATCAATGTTGTATCCACATTACCTTTACTGAATCATTTAGCTTTGAAAGGAACTCATGGAGGCAATTTAAACAATGCAGACGAGTGTAAGGTAGAAATTCCTCTCCTGAAGTCCTACCTCTTACAGACAATCACTGTTAATGGTTTGGTGTTTTTTTAATCTTTATATAAAACAACAAAAATAAATACATGTATTTACATGTTTTATATACATGTACATAAATGGAATCCTAAAATATATATTGCTATATTCGCTCAATATATCTTGGACTATATAACTATTTTTTGTGGCTGTATAATATTCCATTATAAAGGTAAACAATTATTTATTTAATCAGTCTCAGATTTGTCTCCAGTTTTTCTCTATTATAAATGATACTGCTATAAAAACTTGTGTATGTGAGTGTGTGAGACATACCCTTATAATACGTAACATATTATCTATGTGTATAATAGAATCTTAGGAGGGTGGTTGAGTCAGAGTATAAGAAAAGTTCAAATTTTGATATTTCCACCAAGAGTGAAGGAAAATAATTATTTCCCCATATCCTAATAATAATCAGCATTTTTAAATTTTTTCAGTAAGTGGGCAAAACATGAATTATCAAATCTTGAGCCTATCTGAATGTCACTCCAAGGCCTCTCCTTATACGTAGAGGTACCTTGAGTGAAGTGCGGTCTCTCCACTTGATGACCAGGTCACTTGAGCTCTCTGTGGTAGCCAGTCTCAAGGAGGTCTCATGTCTACTGGTATTCATGTCCTTGTAGAGCTCCTCCATTATATCATGGTTGGTCTGTGTGACCAATAGAAAATGACAGAAGTGAGGCTATGTAGTTTCTGAGGCTAGTTCATAAAAAAGCACATGGCTTCCCCTTGCTGTCCCTTGGCTCATTAGCCTTGGGAAACAAACACATTAGACTGACCCTCAGGCCCGCTTCAGAGGCCCCACTAGGATTGCACGATGAACTGTGGCCTCCTGTCAATAGTCATGTGAGGGAGCCATCCTGAAAGCAGATTATCCAGCCCCAGTGTAGCATTCAGATTATTGCAGTCCAGGCCAAACATCTCAACCACAACCTCATGAAACCTTAAATTAGAAGCACCCCACCAAGCCACCCCCAGATTCCTGATGCACAGAAACTGCATAGGATAATAAATATTTGTTATTTTAAGCTACTAAATTCTGGGGTGATTTGTTATGCAGCAATAAATTACTAATTCACCCTCTGAGCCTCACTTTCCGCATATGTTAGACAGGAATGATCATAATAACAGTGCCCACTTCAGAGAGAAAGGAAATGAAAGCACCACCCACACACACCCTCCCTTCCCCCACCTGGCCCCTATGCACGAGTGTGTGTCCCCTTCTCTCATTGGGAGGCCCTTGTGCACAGGCTACCAGGCCTCATGAAACAGAGAGGCATGTCTTGAGTTGCAATGCCTTTGACCTTTTATTTAAAATGCATGTCAAACCAGCTTCTAATTCATCTCCAGACACATTATTCTGAGGATGAAGCAGGAGTGAAATTTGTTGCAATGTATTGCCTGCCCTTTTATTTGGTGAAATTACAGAAGCAGACAGTCCAGTTGCTCTGGTCCTCAGAGAGCCACCAGACCCCTCTGAGTGATCAGGGAGTGGCTGCCTAGGACTGTGGCCAGGCACGATCTAGTGCGGGGCGGCTGCAGAGAGAGTGCCTGCCCTAGTGTAAGCGCCAGGACTGGAAGCCACACCCTTGTGTCCGGCAATGTATACATACACATCCAAAAGGTAAACTCCTCCTCCTTTCCCATCTGCTGGGGGACTCCTGGTGGATGGACTGAGCCCAGTGGTGGGGGTAGTGGGCAGGGGGAAGCAGGAGCCATGCTCTCCAGGGGATACTGGCCTCCCAGCGTCCAAGGCCCCTGAATTCTGAGACCAGCCCCTGAGTCAGGGACATAGGACGACTGACTGCTCCTCTCCTCCTGAGCATCACTGGAGCATCCCTGGCAGCCCCAGCCCCTCCGGCTTCCCTCCCACAGGTCCAGTTCCACCCAAACTAGCGCTGCTCTCCACTCTGCCACCTGGTGACTGGAATCAGCAACTTCCACTTTCCCACAAGACAACCACTTCCCGTGGGATGGAGATGCCTCCCTCCACTACCTGTGTTTGCAACTGTTTTTCCCAGCCTGAAGGAGCGACCAGGTTCTTTCTGTTTAGTCCTCCAAGCCAAAGAACTTGGGTGGATTTCCAGGGAAGGAGTCAGAACGTTTTAAATAGACACCATTCTGAGTCTTATTCAAAATTATTTCAGCTTCAGCCCAGCTGCCAACCTGAGTCCAGATTGGGGACTTTGTCCTGCCTCCAGCCAAGCTCCCTACATCCCAAGGACACTTTTCCTGGAAGGGTAAGTGACCTCTGTCCCTGCCTCTGTTCCGTTCTCAATAACTATGTCCACAGCCATTAATACCAACAGTCTTTCTACCCACACCCAGGAGACTCTTGGCTGAAATTCTCTAAGTAGGCATCAAGATGGCCCAGGAAACCTCATTTCATCTGCATATAACAACAAACAGAAACAGTGGACCCCCCTCAAACTTGAAATCTGCAGTAATTAAGTCAAGCCACGGTGGAGAGAAGAGGGCCGTCCAACAAACACAACAGGAAGAAATGTGAACTCTAATGGGCGCTCCTCAGGTTGAGAATGGACCATAGCTTCAGAGCTGATGAGCTCTGAGACCATCTCCACAGGATGAAGGCGACTTTGGAGAACCATAGCTTCAGAGCTGATGAGCTCTGAGACCATCTCCACAGGATTATGGTGGCTTTGGAGAAAAGACAGAGTAGGGAGAAGGAATGACTGGAAAAAGGAGTGCTCCCTAATCACCTCTAAATACTGGTTCCTACCACAGAGGCCACAGCAGGCTTCAGAATACATAAGCCTAGAGTTTGAATTCTGATTCTGTCACTTATCTCAGTGACCTCGGGTGAGTCACTTCACTTCTCTGAGCCCTAGTTTCCTCCTCTAGTGAATGAGTGTGCAGACCTCTGCTCCATAGACTGTAGGGAGTAAGCAAAGTCAGGTATGTGAATGCACCTAGCAAGAAGCCACGTCCCAGGAAAGAGCCCACCTCTGCTGCCCTCCTGCCTTTACCCTATTTGATGTCAAGCAACACAGAAAAAGCATAATCAGGGAGAAAGGAACTTTAAATTTCCTTCTCCAGAACCAAGAAAACAAATGCTTGATTGTATGTATCACCCTTTCAGAAACTAAGTCAATTCAATGTACCAACGTGGTACATTGAGCACCAACGTGGCGTAAAGCCCTGTGGGAGACGGGTGAGAGACGTGTAGTCTCTATCCCCAAGGAGCTCACAGCTCACCAGTGGGGATAGAAGAAATTGCCATATTCCAAACAGGTGGGGGTAATAACAACAGGTAACATTTATGTAACACTTACTCTATTCTAGGATGAATATCCAATTAACACTAAAAGCCGTCCTTTAAGGTAGGTACTGATATCCTCACAACTTTGCATATGGGAAAGTTGAACAATAGAGAGATTAAGAGATGTGCCAGAGGTCACACAGATAAGAAATAGCAGAAATGAGATTTGAACCCAGGAAGTCAGCACTGACAATCCATAAACAACCACTCACTAAATAGCCATACCTGCCTGGCTATACCATCTACCTTTCTCCAAACACGCAGTGATCTGCCACACCTCTGAGCAGCCATTCATACCATTCCCTCTGCCTGCAAGTTCTCCATCCTGTCTGCCTGCCAAAAATCCTCATTCTATTTCTAAGAATATGTCCTGCGTGAAGCCTTCTGAACTCCATGACACATGGCACACACCTTTCTGGCACTTGTGACAGCGTTATAATTATCAGGTTGGTTCCCAGACCCCCAATTACACTGGGCAGGTACACCCGAGGGCAGGCACGAAGCTGTCCCAGTCCTAGTCCTAGGACCCATGAATGTTACCTTTTAGGGCATGAGGTGGGTTTCACTGCGTTCCTCACTTTATACAAGATGACACTGAGATACAGAGAGTGAGAGCCAGCCCTGGACATGGCCCATCCTCATCTGAAGAAGGAGGAAGGGACAGGTGTGGTGGGGGCAGGGTGTAGGAGGTGAAAAACATTCCAATGTAAGATGGAGAGCAGCATTCTCATCTGGGAAACTGGGATGCCGGCTCTCACTCAAAGCGTCCAGTGTGCGACCCTTGGCGATGGCGTCCCCTTCTGACCCCCAGCTTCTTCCATCGAAGCTCAGGGAGGCCAGGAGCGTGCCTAAGCTCACGTAAGCCATGAATGCTGGAATCAGGACCTAAATCCAAATTGACCAGCCCCCCTAGTGCCACCATTTCCACCCCACAGAGAACATGTCAAGGCTTAGCAAACCCTCCTGGTCCCCATGCACAGAAAGCCGTAGGACCCCAGTCATTCTGGAAGGTGAGGAAACTCTGCTCGGCTTCCAAGACCTGGGAAACAGTCATTCCTTCTGTCTTGACAATCGGTTTCAGCCCCGGGCAAGTCCACTATGGATTCAGTGTGACCGAGGAATGACAATAGAACGTTCTTGGGGTGAAAGGGTCATACCCAAGCTTATTCCCACAGTGGCAGGTCAGTCACTAGAATCCCATCCACTCAGAGCGAGTCTGCAGGCAGCAAGCCCATCTCTGCCTCTGGGCCTCTCTGCCTGCACAGCCATCCTCTGGGCCTCTGTCCTCTGCTCTGCTCTCCTGCAGCCCTGCAGCCATGCCACCGTGTTGCCCAGAGCACTGGGCAGAGCTCTTCATATAGTGTCAATAACAACGTATTGCCCACACGCGTGTAGTGAGGCAGCCGACCAGGGCCAGGTGAGAATCCTGGCCATAGGAACCTCCACTTTAACCACACCTTCCTTCCTTCATTCCTTGATCCAGTACCTTCTAGGTCAGCCATGCAGAAGCCTCTCTCTGTTGGACGCTGCAGCATCAGAACAGTGGCGGAGAACTGAGAGGCCACACCCTCGAGAAAGGCAAGGAGGGAAGAGCTGTGGGGCTCCTAGGGGGTGTGCCCAGCTGGGGATTCCCTGGGGGCCACTTCCCTGTGGTCCTCGGAACAACCCAGAGAGACGCAGATTTGTGATGTAGAACCATACTTGCCCTGCTGGAGTTTCCAGAACCACACAATATGCTTGATTGAAAGGCTCCTTTAGGAGCTTGATTCTTTTAACATTAGAGAATTAAATCAATAATGTCACCATTTCAGCTTCTCTGTGATTACGTCCTTTGTGTCCTCTCTATTTAGCAACAAACTCTGTAAAAATCACAACCTGTGTCATCTGTACCAAAGGAAACCAAGGGAAAGGGGAAAGGAAAGGAATTAACAGAAGGTGAGCACTTGCTCTGCACCAGGCCCTGCTCTAGGTGCGTTACAGCCATTGTCTTAGGTCATCCCCACCAGGACCCCAAAAGGAAGAAGGAAGATGTGGCTATAATCTGCATCTCATGAATTAGGAATCTGAAGCTCAGAGAGGTAAGGAGACTTCTCCAGGGTCAAACGACAGAGCAGAGCCTGCATTGGAACTCTCTGGCCTTTTGGAGCCCAAGCGCATCCTCCTCCATTGCTTTCTTGGTTGATTTCCTCCACTCAGAGCCCCCAGCCTAGTGACAGGCCCACTTGGCACCGAGGACCTTCCTCTGGCAGGCAGCTCCCCTGTTTTCAGGCACGGTTCGTGGCGTCCGTGGGAAGGCTCTTCCTGACCACCTGGCTGGGCCCCTCAAGTGGTGCTGGGCCTCCCAAACGGCCCCAGCGATAGGAGGAGAAACCCCAGATCTCCTGTCTACAGAGCGTCAGGACAACAGCCTGAGAAGCAGGGTTTTAATGTGCAGGGTCCCCGGTCTGGAACCAGGAGTGGGGTGGCTATGACAAGGCTTAAATCTTAGAAAAAATAAGTGGTGTCTTAGGACTGACTGACCAGCTGTACAACTGGAGGCTGTCAGATACATCTTGGCTACTCTCTAGCTGGGAGACTTTAGATGAGGCACTTTTCCTTTCTAAGGCAGAGTTTTCAATAAAATAAAACTAATACTATCTTCCACTGGGGTTAGAGTGCCTAAATTACAGGTTAAACAGAAAAGTGTCGGAAGTTTTTCCCACCTGGTGTCCACAGAAGGGGCCAACGTTGTAATACTCTATCGCGGGGCCACTGGCTGACATGGAAGAACAGAAGAGGAACTCAACAGGATTCTGGGTGCAGTGTTCTGGGTCCTCCCTGAAGATGTGTCCTTGAATTGCAGCTCAGTTGTGTGGCCGCAGATACCCAAACTTGAGAAATAATAACAACTTGCATCAATTAACTCGGAATACTTGAGGGAGGGACTCCGGCATGAGTAGTTTTTAAAGCTCCCGGGTGACCGCAGTGTTCCTCTAAGGTTAAGCAGCCACGGCTTCACACCATCCCCCAGGAGGTCTGCCTTAGAAAAGCAGGCTCCTTCCAGCACCTAGCTGAGCCCAGCCAGGCACAATGATGTGCTGCTCCACACTGACTGGGAAACCTAATTGCCTTAAGGTTCTGTGCAGAGCCAGCCGGGACTTAATCATTCCACTCACATCAAAATATTTACTCCAAATAGTCATTACCACCTGGAAGGGGCTTGCAGGTAGCTAGGGAAGAGGAGGTGGGGGAGGCAGCAGAGTTCAGCGCGCCCTGTAAGGCAGGCAGGCTGTTTGCAGAGGCTGCTCTCACCGTCATCCAATGTTCCACTCCTCCACCCCCTGAGAGATGACTTGAGTTAAGTGTTTGCACTTTAATGCTCCAAGGCCTGAATCATCCGATTCTGCCTGGCACAGGTGCTGGAGCTTGGAAACATACGGTAGGTGATTTGCATAAAGTGACTGATTTGCATGGAGTGGAAAATTTGCATGCAGTAAATAGCTAAGAGGAGGATAAAATCGTGGCCCAGAAATGGCCTAAAATAATGTGCTAATTTGTAGCCCCTGTGTAATCTGAATGCTTCTCTGAAAAGCAATTGTCTACCTTCAGAGAGAGCGACCCAGTTCCTGGCAATCAACAGCTCATGTCCTGAGAGTCTGGTGGGACTACAAATGATGGGACCCAAGGATGAGTGGGACCATTGGTGTCCCACAGACACTTACACACCACCACACTCTCCCAGCTCAGTACTGTCCATGCACTTGGTTCATCCCCAGAGGCAGCTCCCAAGAGGTGCTTCTCCACCAGGCTGTGAGCTCCCTGGGGGCAGGAGATTTATCCAATTCAGCTCTACACCCCAGCATCCAGCACAGGGTAGGGCACTGTTCCAGTAGGGAATGTTTTCAGCTGCAGGTAAGAGAAATCCCAACTAACAATGACTTAAACCATAAGAATATTAACTGTTTATGTAACAAATCCATCAGCAGATTGGAGGAGGGTGACCCGGCAGTATCATCAAGAACATCCCCTCCTGGAATCCGTCCATGCTCCCAGCCTCAAGATGGCTCTCGTATTCGGGTGGCTGTCCCAGCAACAAGCTATCACATCCTCCTCACCCTCCTAAGGCAATGCACAAGGCAAGAGGGCTCGCAGCTAAAGGGCTGCTCAATCTTACCAGGGAGGAAGAGTTTCCCAGAATTCCCAGCTGACATCACTTTGACCTCATTGCCAGAGCTGCCCCACTTCTAGACTGATCATTATCAAAAGGGAAGAGAACTGGAGCCAGGCACATTGCCACCTGAACAAAATCAAGATTCTGTTGGCAGGGGAAAATCAGAGAAAGGGTGTTGGGTAGAAAAACAACAATATCTACCAAGGACAATAAATGTCTGTTCATGAAGAGACGGAGCAGCTGCTCATGAAACCTAAGTGGGGTCTTCTCTCCTGCTAAGCCCCAATCCAAATACTGGGACCTTATCGCTACATGACACAGGAACTCAATTCAGTAAGAAGGAAGGAAAGCATGTGGGAATGAGTTCCATTACTTACCAACCAGCAGCATGGGAGTCAGAGAACAGGGGAGAGGCAGCAGCAGGAATTAAATCAGAAAACTGAGAGTTTGTTTTGGCATGAAGAGTGTTGCCATTACCATGGTAATAGTGATAATGTAGAAAAATAACGTTTTTAAAGCACTTACTATATGGCAAGCACTTCTTCTAAACTATCAGTTATCTTTTTAAGTTTTTTTAATTGTCTTAAATTTTTCTAGACTTTCATAGATTTCCTTTCAGACTGCAAAAGCAATTCTGGTCACTGCAACATGCTGATTAATACAGAGGTGTATAAATGAATAGCCAACATCCCTCTCCCCATCAAAATAACCAGTGTGGACGGTTGGGCAGACCATTATGTTTTCACATATGTGAAATACCCTCTCTGCTTTGAGGCTCACGCCTCTAAGGTTGGGTTGTCTTTAGCCCTCATGCCAGGATCTTAAGACAATGCAACTTTCTTGCAGAAGACGCCTCCAACCCTCCAGGTCCTTCTTGACTTTAACATTTACCCTTGTTCCTTTCTCACTGCATTCCTCATTCCCATGATAACTCTTCTTTACATGACTGAGACTCCTTGGCTCCTGGGCCCCTCCTGCCTTTCTCCGAATCATTATTACCAAATCACCACCTCATCTTCTTCCCTCTTCAGCTGGACCCTTGGAACATCCCTTCCCCCACTCTTGCTAATGCTTCAACATCCACCCCTCTGTTCTTCTACCCAACAGGTTGCCAAACTTCAGTCAACTCAGTTATCATCTTTTTCCACTCATCTGGCCAGACAGCCAAGTGAAACTGAAGGAAACAATACATCCCTTAGCTTGGTGCCCCCAACATCACTGGGGCCACTGGCATTGCCCTAGCTGACAGGGCATGTAAGATTGGGGACATGCACATTCCCAACACCCTCCCAAGGTTGGGCCCTGAAATGATAACACAAACAATTTTTGGAGAACTACAACACTTAAATAATTTACTTAAACTAGAGCAGACTCAGGATTACTCCTATCCTGTGTCTCTCACTCATTGATTCCACTATGTTTTTATAAAGGAGAGGGAAAGTAGGTGGAGTTCCTACAGGAATTCTGGTTTACTTTGTGTATAATTCTCTTCCAATTTATTTTGCTTCATAGTAAATGAAGAGTTACTCATAGGCTAATCTCTGGCTAGACAGGTCACAGATTTATTATTATTAATCAAACTCAAATGTTGCTGGGCCACTTTTCCAGTCTCAGGACAGTGTCACATCAGAAAAAATATGGTTCTGATTCTCAAGGCATTGAAAGGCAAATGAATCTTTCCTGAAGTTTTCCTGGAGAGAGGGAGGTGGGCATTCTATCCACGTTGTTCAGCAAAGCTTCTTAAAATTCCCTATTTTCCTGTTCAAGGTGGATAGAGTATTTGCATATGTGACTGAATTAATGCTCACCACACCATTTCCTGTTCCTAGACAAAAGAAAACTATTTCTCAGGCTCCTTTGGTTTTAGTGAATGGAATGTGAACAGATGTGACGTGTGTCACTTCCAACCCCATGTAAGTAAGAGCTGGCTTGCCTCTTAGTTTCTTTTCCTGCTGCAGGAACCTTGGCCGTCACATGCTGAGATGGTACTACCTCAGAGAGTGTGGATCCCTGAAACAGGGAGGAGGGCACCCACAGCCTCCATCAGAATTTGTGGGAACAAAAAATAAACTTCTGTCCTGTTAAAACACTCAGATTTGAGAATTTGATTTGTTACAGTAGCATAATTTATCTTATCGTGATTAATCCAGCTATGGATGCAGATTCTCATGGATCCTGGGGAAAGAAACTAGAACTCTTTCTAATATCAAGAAGTCTCGAGTCCCAGAAGACTTAGCTTCTCATTACCCTTTGCAGACTCCACAGTGCTCAGCAGTTAGTTTTAATCCAGTCTCCTCTGCCTCTCTGTATCTCTGTTTCCCCATATATTCAATGAGAATAATAACAGTGCCTGCTTTCTAGGGATGCTGTGAGGACTAAAGAGATAAGACCTAGCAATTTTACTTTTAGGAATTCATTCTACAGATAAACTCACACCTGTATTTTTACAAAAAAATACATAGAAGGAGTTTTGCTGCCCTGTTTTCTGTAGGAGCAAAGAGCTGGGAACAACCTAAATTCCCCTCAAAAAGAAAGCGGTTTAATTATATATATGACACATTGTTACAAGTAAAAAAACAAGGAGCAGAACCAACTGTATGAAATGTAACCCTCTGTTGTTTTTTGAAGGATATGCCCATGTGCATATCCATGTAAATGGATATACAAGAAACAATGTTTGCTTCTAAGGACGGAAACAGAGATTAGGGTAGGAGGGGAACTTAGATGTTACTGCATATCTTCTGTACTATTTTAATTTTACATTTATCATTTTTAATAAAATAAGTGATATGGTGAATAAAGTGCTTAGCCAGTGAGTGTTAAATATTATTGTTGATGATGATGTTATTGTAATGGATTAATACTGATTTCCTTTGGCTAACATGACAGGTCAGGGGTTCCTGCCTCTGGCTTCCTTGATAGGCCTGTCTTCTACCTTCTTACCTTCTCCCCTTTTCTCTCAGGGGAATGAGAAACAGGAAACTATAGAGACCAAATTCCTATTTGGGGTCTTCCCTAGAAGGAGCAATTCTACCTGGACATGTCTGCACACCAACACAGCCCTTGGCTACCTCTCAGGAAGGGTGTGAGGCTCAGTCAGAGGTACTGGGAATATTGCAGGATTACTCGAGCAGGTGGAATCCTGTTGCCACACTCCAGGAGGGCTCTTAGAGAAATGCTAGTTCTTGAATAGTAGCCCCAACTCCAGAGTTTGTAGGCGATGGTGACTGCCATCACCACTGAGGTATGTTCTGCCACCTGGGACTGGCACAAGGAGGGGAGACTGAGTAAGAACATTCCCTCCCTAATGTGGCCACCCTGCCACATTTAGATCTCCATTCTAGAGTCACCTTCCCAGAAAAGCCTTCCCTGATTGCCCAATGAAACAGCATCCCTCTGTCGTAATACTCACTTCTTGCTCAAGTCTTATTTGTGTGTTAATCTGACTTTTGATCCATCCCTCCCTCTAAAATTTAAGCTCTTTGCATATTGGTTCACCACAGTCTCCCCAGTACCTTGAAAAATGCCTAGCCCATGGTTGGTAACTATGATGGTTCATTTTATGGGTCAACTTGGATGGGCCAGGGGGTGCCAGACCTTTGGTCAAATACTATTGTGGGCGTGTCTGTGAGGGAGTTTCTGGATGAGAGTAACAGTTGAATCAGTAGGCTGAGTAAAGCAGATTGCCCTCCCCAGTGTGGGTGGGCCTCACCCAATCAGTTGAAGGCCTGAATACAGCAAAATGTTCGCCCTCCACCAAGAGAGAATATTTTATTGCCTTACTCTTTGAACTGAGACATTGATGTTTTTCCTGCCTTCAGACTCAAACTGAAACACCAACTGTTCCTAAGTCTCCAGCCAGCACCCTTCAGGCTGGCACTATACCAACTGGCTCTCCTGATTCTTAGGCCTTCCCGTATGGTCTGGGACTACCCCATCAGCTCTCCTATGTCTCCAGCTTGCCCACTCACCCCACAAATCTTAGGGCTCTCAACCTCTATAATCGTGTGAGCCAATTCCTTATAATTAATTAATTAGCTAATTAACTCATCTCTCATATTGGTTCTGTTTCTACGGCAAAATCTGATACTACAGTGTTCAATAAATGCTAGTGAAATGAATGAATGAATGAATGAATGAACAAGCTACTTCATTTCCTCTATATAAGGATATTACATATCCTCTATATAAGGCAGTCTATGTTAGCCAAGCTCAAAACAACAATGTAGACCCCACTGGGGTTGCCTGGAGCCACCCCCAGGAAGCTGCATGCACTTTCAGGTGTCTGGGCAAAGCACAAAGGATGGTTCCCCTCACTTTCCCTGCCCAACACCCCCCCACCCCAGTGAAAGGAAGACTGGCTCTTGGTCAGAGCCTGGGCCTAAATTCCTTCATCTAAACTCTCCCCTCTCCACTCCTCTTCTCCTTCAGGAACAGCACCCCTGGCCTGCCAGCACTTCCCACCATGACTGGATGGCCCACAGGACTATGGTGTAGTTTTCCCAAAGCAACCTTGTGCACGATAATGATGGCTTACCAGCCATGGAGTCGGCTAGACCTGGATCTGAGAGCCAGCTCAGCCAGTATGTCGATGAAACATCAAAAGCTCTCCTGTAAAGTTTACCCTTTCATATTTTTGCTTGAACGTTAGTCCCAAGGTTACAAAAACACAAGTCTGACCCACCTTGTTGAGCTGCCATCTCTCATGCAGCTATTTGTCACAAACCATCCCCATGCAGTGTCCTTATGCAGTGTCCCTCCCAGTGACATGCAGTGACTCACACAGCATCCCCACGTTATCCCTATGCAGTGCCCCCACTCAGTGTTGTTCCCAGAGTCCCTTTTCTAACTTACTTAAAAATGAATAATAACTACTTTCTCTTTTTATTGCTACACAGTCATGACAAAGATTCTCTCCTTGGCTAAGCTCTAGCCAGGCCCATGTGAGACCTGTCCCCCAGCCTCTGTGAGACAGGAAGGGCAAACTGAAACGGGTTTCACATGGACCAACCCCCTTTCTGCTTTTTGTAAGTTTCACTTTCCTGCCTCTACTGAACCCTGCTCCCCCCACCTCCCTAGTCCCTCATTCTCCCCTTAAAAGGCCCAGTCACCTCTGCACAAATCAAAGTGGAGTTCAGTTCACACTGGACTCTTCTCCCTATTGCAAGTTATTACTGATTAAAATCTATCCTTACCACTTTAACTAGTGTCCAGATTTGTTTAGATTTGATACCAGGCACCAAGCTAAGCATTTCCATTACAGTATCTCATTTGATCCTCACCAGAACCCCTATGAGATGGGGTCAATTATTACAGATTGGGAAACAGAGGTTTAGAGCAATCACGTGCTAAAGATCACAGCGCTTGTGTGCAGAGGAGCCTCCATTCCTGTCCGCCACATACTTCCTACCATGGCCATGTTGCAGAAAAGAAAGGAATCATTTGAATCAGAGAACAACATTCTAATCCCAAAGGCTATATGGCTGCAGGTTCAAAGCAGAGATCGGAGCTGTCCACAGGTGTGGGAGCCACCGGCACATTATCCATTAGCAGGAGGAGACGATGCTGGCGTGAGGTTTGCAGTGAGCCAAGTTCTGGGCTTCAGTAGCCAAATCCCATTTCCCTGAAATCACTGCCAAATCTCCTCTGCCTCTCAAGTCATCAATTGTGACCCTGGCACCCAGCCATGGAAGTGATTTTACGGCACTTGGGACTTTTGTGTGAAAACAGATTTAGGCAGCAGGACAGATGAAAGGCTCCCCACCCTCCTGCTATTACCTGGAAGGAATCGGCTTTGCTTCTTTTTTGTGAGATTAGAAATACATTCCCAAGCTCCTGTGAAATCCACCGGGCAAAGAGTGGGCAAGTCCGGTCTCTGCTCTAAAGAGAATCACAGCCCTGTGGCAGATTTGACTGTCTAAAAACAGTTGAGAGAGAAGCCCTGTACAGTACTTGGAATCTGAAGGCTCAGGTGTGAGTCTTGGATATATCACATGATCCTTCTGGGTCTGTTTCCATACCTTAAAAATGGTAGTACTGTCTCCAGCAGCATCTCCCTTAACTGTTGGTGTGTCCATGCTCCATGGAAACGATAGTGGTCAGTCCAAGGTTAAGAGTGTCCTTCTTAACCCAGCAGTCCTTTCACAAGCCAAACAGAACATAATTGTTGAAGGACAGTGTCTTGCCTGAGGGTTTCAGCCCCAGGCAGGTTCACTCTGGATTCCATGAGACCAAAAAATGACAACGGAACGTTCTTGGGGTAAAAGAGTTCACATCCAGCTTTATTCTCGTGGTGGCAGGTCAAGTGGTAGAATCTCGTCCACCTCAGGGCAAGTCTGCCTACAGCAAGCTCGTCTCGGCCCCCGGGCCACTCCGTAGCCTCGCAGCCCTGCAGCCCTGGGCAGAGCTCTTTATACAGAATCACAGAATCACTAATAATTTACTATCCACACATGTACAAGCCTGTGCCTTCACACATCACACATGCGCAGTGGGCAAGCAGACCATGATCAGGTGAGAATCCTGGCCATGGAGAATTTCCATTTTCTCTACAGCCAGCCAGCTAGCTCCCCAAAAAACAGCAATGTGCTGTCTTGAAAGCTCAATTTTTTCAATAGTTTAATTTCTATGCATTTTAACATTGGAGAATAATTTCAAGTTTGGAAGATTCATTATTTTTAATGCAAATTGGCTTTTACTGGGAAAGAACTAAATCAGAGTTCTGGGGTGGGGCCTCCAAGCTTAATGACACATTTGCATATCAATGGCCTCTCACTTCATTTGTTGCCTTGGCCACCCTCCGAGCTTAGATGGCTCAAGACATAATGGAAAGATGGGAAAAATGCTGGTCCTTCTTCCTTTTCAAAAAGTTTAAATATAGGAACAGCTTTGAAATAAAAATTGCCCCATGGGCTTTTGAAGTCAGACTGAGCAGATAAAATAGATAATATTTTATCAAACTTAGCAAGACTGTAAGAGAGTGTGGAATGAATTCTTTTGGAGTTGCATGGACATATATGCCCTTTGGAATTCTCATCAGGCCTCCAAGAAGCCAATCACGCATCCCCAGATATTTATTGAGCACTTCCTGAGTGCCAGGCCCTGTATACTACATGCTGGGCTACCAAGGAGAGGAAGACAGATGAGGTCATTGTTCTGGGGAGCTTGGCAGCAGGGGAGATGGATTGTAAGGAAACACTGAACAAACTACAGAAATATAATCTGTAGTAAGGGCTAAGAGGAAAAAAATAGAGTGTTCTAAGGTTGTATAGCAGGGACCCACCCTTAGGAAAGGGTAGGTGTGAAGGGAAAACACACATGAGGAGAACATGTGCGTACGTCCTGGAGAGCAGGAGAGTTTGGGGCTTGAAAGACTGAAAGGGAGACAGTGTGACTGCAAGCAGAGATCAGGGGGAAGAATGGTGCCTAAGGATGATTTAGGTAAAGGCCAGTGGCCTTAGTACTTTCAAAAGAATACTGAGAATCCACTGAAGGATTCTAGGAGGGACGATGGTGCAATGAGAAGACACGATGGCTGCTCTACGGAGAGCAGATTCCAAAGGGAACCTGTGTGGAAGCCTGAAGACCAGTCAGGAGGCTGCAGCAGATAGTGGTTTAGACTAAGCTGGTGGCAGAGATGATGGAGCAGTGGGTGGATCTGACAGCTGTGCAGGTGGTCACAATGGCAGGTGCTGGCGGTGGACTGGCTATAGGAGGGGGAAGAGAAGCAAGCATCCTGGATCACACCCAGGTTTCTAGCCCACAGAACTGAGCGGTGGGCGGTGCCATTCTTGGAGATGGGACAGCAGAGGAGGGTACCTGGGGAGCCAGCTGGTGTGGAGACTCGGGAGTTCAGGGCTGAACAGGTTGAGTGTGAAGGACCTTTGAGACAGCTTTGAGATTAAAACCAGAACTGGGTTTGGGGCAGTAATCTGGGCTGGAGATGGAATGTGAGAGCCCCCTGAGCCTTGGGTTGGCCTTGGATGAGATGGCGTCAGAAGAGTGAGGAGACAAGAGGAGCTTCAGGCACCTCCAACTCCTGCTCTGTGAACCGTCCCCAGCACACACTTTGGCCCTTGCCCCACGCGTTTCTTCCACATGCCAGGTGTTGCATATTTGTACCTTCCTGATAATACACTCTGTCCCTTTTCCAGTCCAAACTTTTCACCAACACATCAGCCACGTAGTTTGTATTCTTCCCAAGGATATATAATCTGAATCGAAGCACTAAGAAACAATCAGACAACTCCAGATCATGGGGCAACATACAAGACAAGTAGCCTGGCCCCCTTCAGATGTATCAATGCCATGAAAGACAAAATAATAAAGTAAAATAAATCGTGGAGACAGTTCTGGAAACTAGTTTAAAGCAAATGCCATGTGTGATCCTTGAATAGATCATTAACTCTAAAGGAAACATTATAAAGGGTATTTGGTGGACAATTGAGGAAACAAATATAGTACATTAGAGAATATTTATTGTATCTATGCTAAAATTTTTAGGAGTGATCATGATATTAGGATTATGTGGGAGAATATCCTGGTTCTGTGGAAGTCTGTGCTGAAGTGTTCAGGGATGCTGAAAGTCTGCAACTTTCAACTGGTTAGGAAAAAAATATTTAATATACATAGAGAAAGAAATAAAATGCTGGTATATGTTAGCAAATTGGAGGCTCTAAGTGAAGGTTGTATGAGTATTCATTATACTACTCTTGCAAATTTTCTTTAAGTTTTAAAATTCATAAGGTACATAGTTAGGGAAGTTGCAATGACTTCTGATACAACTATTCAGTCAGGCCAAGCTTCACAAGTTAAAGGTGCCACGTTCCATGAGACTGCCTTCTCCTCAGACACTGGCCACAAGTTTGGGGGTCCTCGAGCCACTCTCACACCCGACCAGCTGGCTACAAACTCAGGAGTTCCCCCTAATCTTCCCCACCACCCCAATTCAGTAATTCACCAGAATGACTCACAGAACTCAAGAAAATGCTATAGTTACAATTAGAGATTCACATAGCCAAAGGATGCAAGTCAGAACCAGCCAGAGGGAGAAACACACAGGGTGAAGTCTGGGAGGGTCCCAAACACAAAACTTCCAATGTTCTTGCCCCCTGATGTTAGCACAAGTCACCCTCTCAGCACTGATGTGTGACAATACACAAAGTATTGCCAACCAGGGAAGTCCACCCAAGCTTTGGTGTCCAGAGTTTTATTGCAGTTTCATTAGCCAGGATTGATTAAATCATTGGCCACACCCTCCTCTCCTCAATAGAGGTCAGGCTGAATATCACATGACTCACAGCCCATACCTCTATTCACACTATTGGTCTTTCTCACACGGCCAGTCCACAGTCTGAGACACCTTATTAGCATAAACTCTCAGGGCCCCCCATGAATAACAGACACTCCTACTAGTTGGGAAATTCCAAGGGTGTAGATGTTATCTTTCAGAAAATAAGAACAAAGACCAACCACATTCTTTATTACACAACAATTAAAAATATTTTTTAAAACAAAAATCATTTTTTAATCCCATCAAGAACCAGAGTAAGTAGGCCTAGAGCATTTGAATCAAAAACAACCAGACTACAGGGACATTGTCTCCACCGCAGGCATCTTCCAACAGCAGCACCATCTGTTTGCATCCTGAGCGTAAAGAGACCACTTAGATGGCTCAACAGTCCCCATTTTAAAGGCATTAGGATAAGTCATTTCATGTTTCTGCATAGGGTCAGCTGCAAACAATAATAACATAGTTGTACAGGAGTGAGGAATGGAAGAAAACAATTTACATTTCTCACCCAATACTTCCCAATTCAATTTAATATGCCAAATTCTTATGGTAATCACAGCCTGTGCTATACTGATTAAATCAGATCCTTCTAACTCTCCAACTCAAACAGGGAAGATTCCATGAGCAGTGTGAAAAATCACTGTATAATTGTAAATTAGAACTGTAATCAGCCCTCTGGCCCCTGGGCCTTCTTCCTCACCAGTCTCTGAACCAAAACATCATATTGTGAATGTCACTGCAGTAGAAGAGCTCCAAGGCACAGGACAGAGAGAACTGCCTTATTCAGGCCTCATGGAGTACAGAAGGAACAAATGCTCATGAAAAATGACAAGAGGAATCTTTTTATCCAGCAAAATGGAGGCTCTAGAAACACCAGTATTCTTTCTGTAACTAGTTTGTTTTTAAATATGAAAGTGATATATATTGTACCTGGCAGAAAAGGATAGCAGCATGAGAAGTGAGGCAGAAACCTCCTCCCAAAAATACATATAACATAAAAATACAGCAAATACAACTAATGCAGAAAAATCAACCAGAAAGAAGGCTGCAGCAGATGGCCTACATCTGGGGAAAAGAGAAGACCTCATAGAAAAGGGTAAAGTAGCAAGACCACGATCCAGAAGGACACAAACCCTTCCCCCACCCCAGACCATTGGTGGGAGGAAGAGAAACGGAGCTGGGAGGGAGTAGAAGCCCAGGACTGCTAAACACCCACCCCTGGAGATCTGCTCCAGGAGCACCAACCCGCATTACATGGTGCACTGGAAATTAGTTGGGTTGGAAAGCAAAGACAGGAAGAATATTTGGAGAGACTGAGATTCCAGCCACTTATAGAGAATAGTTACTCCCAACCAGCTGCTCCAGGACAAAAGAAAGGCAGGCACTTTGAAAGACTTCCCAATACTGAGAAGGGCACTAAAGGGGCAAGGATTACACAGAGCCTGCTGATCAGGTGAAAGGACAGGTGGACAAAATTGTCCCAGACCACTCAGCCCAGCAGGTTGGGAACTTTCAGGAGCTTCAGGCTCTCCATCCCCATGAGGCTGGCGATGTGTGCTGAGGCCCTGCACTGCAGTATGCAGCCTGCCACTCCTTCCTCCTGGACGGCACTGGTTCTCAAATTGCTGCCCCTACCATCACACCATGCCAGCCAGAGGATGGCTCCACCTATGGCAGCTACAAGGGCATAATGCAGAGGCTCCTCCCTGCACATTGGCCCACTGGCCATGGCAGTGGAGGCAGACACTGCAGCCAGGAATCAGAAAAGAGCTTTTTCCTCCCAGCAGGCACCGGTGCCATGTGCCAACAACCCCAACCATTGCTCAAGGTGCAGAGTAGAGTTCCTGTGCACTAGAGGGTGCTGCCTACACAAAGTTACTATTCCATAGTAATCATTAGAAATATGAAATAGCAAAAGAAATTGTGCAACCCAAAAATCCCTCAAACACCAGAAAGAGGGCTAAGTGAAACTGAAATCACCAATCTTCTTGATAAAGATTTCAAAATAAACATCATAAACATATTCACAGAGCTACAAAAAAATATTCCATATCTCAGGGAGGACTTCAAGAAAGAGACAGAAACTTTGAAAAATACAGTATCTGAAATGAAACATACATTGGAGGGATTCAAAAGCAGATTAGATGAGGTAGAGGAGATGGTAAACAAAATAGAAATTAGAGAACAAGAATACAAAGAAGCTGAGGCACAAAGAGAAAAAAGGATCTCTAGGAATGAAAGAATACTGAGACCTGTGTGACCAATCCAAACGGAACAATATTCACATTAAAGGGGTACCAGAAGAAGAAAAAGAGAGAAAAATGGATAGAAAGTGTCTTTGATGAAATAATTGCTGAAAACTTCCCCAAGCTGGGGAAGAAAATAGTTTCTCAGGCCATGGAAGTCCACAAATATCCCAACACAAGGGACCCTAGGAAGACAACACCAAAACACATAATAATTAAAATGGCAAAGATCCAGGACAAGGACAGAGTATTAAAAGCAGCTAGAGAGAGAAAAAAAGATCACATACAAAGGAAAACCCATCAGGCTATCATCAGACTTCTCAACAGAAACCTTGCAGACCAGAAGGGAGTGGCATGATATATTTAATGCAATGAAACAGAAGGGCCTGGCACCAAAAATACTTGACCTGGCAAGATTATTATTTAAATTTGAAGCAGGGATTAAACAATTTCCAGATAAGCAAAAGTTGAGGGACTTTACCTCCCACAAACTGTTTCTAAAGTGTATATGAAAGGGACTGCTATATTTGTAAGTGCTCCTAAGGCTAAACAGCTATCACCAGAGAAAATAAAAACACAGTAAAGGAAGTAGACCAATTAATTACTAAGCAAATGCAAAATTAAAACAACTACCCACAAAGTCAGTCAAGGGATTCACAAAGAGTATAGAATATGACACCTAACATATAAAGAGAGGAGAAGGAAGAAAAAGAAGGGCGGAAAAAAAGAATCTTCAGATTGTGTTTACAATAGCATAATAAGTGAGTTAAGGTAGACTGCTAGATACTAAAGAAGCTTCCCTTGAACCTTTGGTAACCACAAATCTAAAGCCTGCAGTGACAATAAATACATATCTATCACTAATTATCCTAAATGCAAATGGACTGAATGCACCAATCAAAAGACATAGAGTTACAGAATGAATAAAGAAGCAAGACCCATCTATATGTTGCCTACAAGAGACTCACTTCAAACCCAAAGACATACATAGACTAAAAGAGAAGGGATGGAAAAAGATACTTCATGCAAATAATAGGGAGAAAAAAATCAGGAGTTGCAACACTTGTATCAGATGAAATAGACTTCAAAACAAAGAAAGTAACAAGAGAAGAAGAAGGACATTACATAATGATAAAGGGGTCAGTCCAACAAGAGGATATAACCATTATAAATATCTATGCACCCAACTTAGGAGCACTGAAACATATTAAACAAATACTAACAGAATTAAGGGGGAAATAGAATGCAATGAATTCATTTTAGGAGACTTTAACATACCACTCACTCCAAAAGACAGATCAACCAGACAGAAAATAAGTAAGGAGACAGAGGCACTGAACAACACATTTAGAACAGATGGACTTAACAGACATCTACAGAACATTCCACCCAAAAGTAGCAGGATACACATTCTTCTCCAGTGCACATGGAACATTTTCCAGACTAGAGCACATACCAGGCACAAATAGAGCCTCAGTAAATTCAGAAGGATTGAAATTGCACCAACCAGCTCTCAGACAACAATGGTATAAAACTAGAAATAAATTATGCAAAGAAAATAAAAAAACTCACAAACACATAGAGGCTTAACAACATGCTCCTAAATAATCAATAGATCAATGGCCAAATAAAAACAGCAATCAAGCAATATATGGAGACAAATGAAAACAACAACTCAACACCCCAAAATCTGTGGGACACAGTGAAGGCCATTTTAAGAGGGGAGTATACTGCAATACAGGCTTACCTCAAGAAAGAACAATCCCAAGTGAACAGTCTAAACTCACAATTAATGAAACTAGAAAAAGAAGAACAAATGAGGCTGAAAGTCAGTAGAAGGAGGGATAAAGATCAGAGCATAAATTTTAAAAATTTGAGAAGAATAAAACAATAGAAAGAATTGATGAAAACAGGAGCTCGTTCTTTGAGAAAATTAACAAAATAGATAAACCCCTAGCCAGACTTATCAAGAAAAAAAAGAGAGTCTACACACATAAAAAGAATCAGAAACAAGAAAGGAAAAATCACTATGGATACCACAGAAATACAAATAATATTAACAATATTATGAAAAATTATATGCTAACATATTGGATAACCTAGAAGAAATGGACAACTTTCTAGAAAAATACAACCTTCCAAGGCTGACCCAGAAAGAAACAGAAAATCTAAACAGACCAATTACCAGCAATGAAATTGTATTGGTAATCAAAAAACTACCTAAGAACAAAACCCCTGTACAGATGGCTTCACCACTGAATTTTATCAAACATTTAGAGAAGACCTAATACCCATTCTTAAAGTTTTCTAAAAAGTAGAAGAGTAGGGAATACTTCCAAACTCATTCTACGAGGCCATCATCACTTTAATACCAAAACCAGGCAAAGACACCACAAAAAAGAGAATTACAGACCAATATCCCTGAAGAACATAGATGCAAAAATACTCAACAAAATATTAGCAAACTGAATTCAAAAATACATCAAAAAGATCATCCGTCATGGGCATCCTTGTCTTGTTCCCAATCTTAGAGGAAAAGCTTTTAGTTTTTTACTGTTAAGTATGATGTTGGCTGTGGGTTTCTTGTATATGGCCTTTATCATGTTGAGGTACTTGCCCTGTATACCCATTTTGTTGGGAGTTTTTTTTATCATGAGTAGATGTTGAATTTGGTCAAATGCTTTTTCAGCATCTATGGAGATGATTGTGTGATTTTTGTCCTTCTTTTTGGTGATGGAGTGTATGATGTTGATGGATTTTCTAATATTGTACCATCCTTGTATCCCTGGAATAAATCCCACCTGATCATGATGGATGATGAATCAGAACAGATTCCAGACATGGTATTGGGGAGGACCCACCGACTGACTAGCAGTCTTAATATACAACAAAAAAGAGGTTCCTTACCCCAGACTCTCAGCTCCACTCCCCAGAGGTAACCACTGTTAATCCTTAGGACTTGTTCCAGAAATGTTTTATGCATCTGTCAGCCTATCTGTGTGCTTATACAGCCCTTGTTTTATATATCCCTGGTTTTGAAAACACACAGTGGTCTGTAGCTTACTTTTTCCTTTCAATCGTGTATCTTACACATCTTTCTACTTCTGCAGCTTCAATTTTGTGAAGCTTGGGCAATGCTACTCAAAGTGTGGTCTGTGCACCTGTGCTCACCCAGAAACTGAGTGCTCTGGTCTGAGAACAGATAAGCTTGAACGAACACATAAACCAACTATGTCTGTAAACATGGGGTATGATAATGACAATAGCCACCATGTATTGAGAGCTTCTTTATGCATAGCTAAGAGCTTTACATAAATTATTTCATTTAATCCTCACAATGATGGTGCCATGAGGTAGGCCTTACTATTTTCTTCAATTTGAAAATGATAAAACCTTTGACACAGAGAGCTTAATTAGCCTACTGCAGGTTATCCAGCCAATAAGCAGAAGAATCAGGATTCAAAGCCAGGCTCAACCCATCCAAAGCCAGCACTCCTAACTATTACGCCAGGGTCCCTCAAGCTGGACTCCATGAATGACAGGCATCAGGATTACCTGGGGAGTGTTTGAAATGTGCAAATCCCCAGGCTCCACAAAAGACCTATTGACTCCAAATATTTAAAAGTGGAGCCCAGAATCTGTACTTCTACCAAGCTCCCCAAACGATTCGTACACTCACGGAAGTCTCCTTCTGTGAAGCATTTACCTGCTGTTTGAACTGCCTGTCATTTGTCTTCATTCACATTGGGATTCACACTCTTCCCTGAGGATAAAGACAGCCTGAACTGCTTGTCTGAAATAAAGTAGCCTCTTGGGCCTTAACCTGGACCTATTGAAGGATTTCCAGGGAAGAGGACTGGCTATCTGTTTATCTAACGAGGTCCCCAAGCAAGTCTTATCTTCAGAGAAGATGGACAAGCACTGTTCTGCTCTTTCTGGCTGCACATATCCTAAGCACTACCTTGGGCCCTATGCAGGTTCAAGCACTTAATCATTCTAAGCTCCATTTTCCTCTTCAGCAAAATATGGTGATCTGACAGAGCTGTTGTAAGGATTAGATATTATGTCAATTAGGAGTAGATTTACCTGCATACAATATAAACTAAGGAACAATGGTTTAAACAAAAGGGTTTATTTTTCTCTCAGGTTAAAGTATGTAGCTAGGCAATCTAGAGCAGGTATGAGCTCTCTAATCATTAGGGACACAGAATCTTGCTGTCTACCTGACTGCTCGTTCATTATTAACATATTGCCTCTTGACACAAAATGACTGCTAAGGTTACAGCCATTTTGTCTATAGTCCTGGCAGAGGGAAGGGAAGAAGGGATGCACCTCTCAGCCAAGTCAGATCCCCTTAAGGAGCATTTCCAGTAGGTCCTCATAACATTTTTGCTATATTGCATAATCAGAAGTCATGCTGTATAGTCACAGAGCCACACCTAGTTGCAAGGCAGGCTGAGAACTAAAATCTTTTAGTTCAGCATCAGGTCTTTGCCATCCCAAATAAGTCAGGCTTCTATTACTTAAAAAGAAAAGACAATAAACATTAGTGTGGCAGCCACAAAAATGTGCTTCCACAGACTACCTACTGCAAGGAGTTGAGGACATCAGTTGCTGTGCTTTGAAATCTACTGGCCATGCTTCCCATGTGCTACACCCCACCAATGACTGAGTTTGGCGGAGGAAAGAGTCAGGCCCAGTCCTAAGAGACAAGGGACTCCTTCCTTGGCTAACTTTGGCTCCAGGACTCCCTAAAGGCTTTGCTGAGCCCTTATTAGACTGGATCTTGGTTAACCTGCAAGATGGTCTGGGATGCTTAGGCCCAAACTTCTGTCCTTCTCTTAGGATCTGATATCCCTCCTGGTCTTCTCCACCTTCCTCCCTATTTCATTTCATACAGGCATTTCTGCTAGCAAAATCCTTGTACAGTTAATCCCACAGTGGTGTTTGCTTTTCAAAGGACCTAGACTAACACAATCGGCAAAGCAATTCAGAATCTTTAGCACACATTCAATAGTGCAGGTAACACCTGCATAACACAGGGACAGGCATGTAGTAGGCACTCAATAAATAACAGCTGCATGGTGATAATAGTGGTGGTAGTGATGGTGGAGGAGGAAAGGGAAAAAGAGGAAGGGTGGGAGGAGAAAGCAGAGCAGAGCTACAGATAGCTATGGAGCACAGAGCAGTTACCAACTGGGGGACAAGGCCTGAGGTGAGCCACTCCATTTGATTCTCCTTCAGCCCCAGAATATGTCTTGTGCAGTAAAATCTGATTAAAATCAGCACCAAAGTAATTATGAAAGGAGACTCTAGAGAGTTGTCATACAAGGAAAACTGAAACATTATTAGCTGTGTCAGCCATTTCAAGCAATTTTCAACAAAAAGAAAAGGAAGAAATAGCGTAGGTCCCAAAACAAAACTGCACAAGATAAACCCAATGTCCTGAGCAACTCTGCTTCTCACACTGGAAAAACAGCAACCAGAAATTTTATCATGGTGACTGATGAACACTATTCCCATGAGAAAGTTTACAATATAAAAGTTAAGGTACATGCAAGTCTCTACAAAAATAATAAAGAATTCCAAGGAGAAAACACAGAGTGAGGAAAGGCACAGTGTGGGGGCAAAGATGGATGTAATTTGTATATGACATAAAAGGTCCATGGAACTTAACCAACATTATGTACTTGTTCTTAGCACATGATAGTTTCATAAATAATGGTCACCCAGATAACTGACTGGCACTCAAGATTATAGCTCACCACACATTCATTAAAGATTTGTAGAGGGGGAGCCAAGATGGCGGCGTGAGTAGGAAAGTGAGAATCTCCTCCCAAAAACAAATATATTTTTGAAAATACAACAAATACAACTAATCCTAAAAGAGAGACCAGAGGGCACAGGACAACAGCCAGACTACTTCCACACCAGCGAGAACCCAGCACCTGGTGAAAGGGGTAAGATAGAAGCCGTGGCATGGCGGGACCCGGGCACCCCTCACCCCAACTCCCGGCGGGAGAAGAGGAGTCAGAGCGGGAGGGAGAGGGAGCCCAGGACTGCTAAACACCCAGGCCCAGCCATCCGGGCCAGAGCACAGACACAGTGCATGCGTGGGGTGCTGGAAACTAGGGAAGCAGGACGGTAAGACCTGTGAGCGGGTCCCAAAGCCAGCGCCCCTGGGACAAAGAAAAGCGAGTGGTTTTTGAAAGTCTTAAAGGGACAGGGACCCCACAGGTGGACAGAAGCATCCCAGGTCACAGTCCAGCAGCTGGAAATTCCAGGGAACTCCGGGTGCACTAACCCCCTGGGCAGCAGCTGTGAGACCCCTCACGGCGATAAACAGCCTCCCCCCGGTCTGTTCCCACTCTGGCGTCCCGCCATAGCAGAGCAGCAGCCTGAGGCTGGCCACGCCCACAGCAAGGGAGCTTCCTCAATACCAGCCGGGCAAGATACAGAGACCAGTCTACATGCAATTGCCCAACACAAGCCACTAGGGGTCGCAGTTGTCCCAGTAAAGAAAGGCCAGGAGCAAGTGGAAAGTCTTGGCTCCCCCAGCTGACAGACGAGTCAATAGCTCACCATTCCACCTATCAACATGAAAAGGCAAAAAAATTTGATCCAGACAAGACTAACCCAGACACCTTCGGCATCTGCTACATCTTCCCCTGAGAAGGAACCTGGGGAGATAGATTTAACCAGTCTTCCTGAAAAAGAATTCAAAACAAAACTCATAACCATGCTGATGGACTTGCAGAGAAATATGCAAGAACTAAGGAGGGAGAATACAGAAATAAAACAAGCTCTGGAAGGACTTCAAAACAGAATGGACAAGATGCGAGAGATCATTAATGGACTAGAAAACAGAGAACAGGAACGCAGAGAAGCTGATGCAGAGAGAGATAAAAGGATCTCCAGGAAAGAAAGAATTTTAAGAGAACTGTGTGACCAATCAAAACGGAACAATATCCGGATTATAGGGGTACCAGAAGAAGAAGAGAGAAAAAAAGGGATAGAAAGTGTCTTTGAAGAAATAATTGCTGAAAACTTCCCCAAACTAGGGGAGGAAATGGCCTCTCAGACCACAGAGGTACACAGAACTGCCATGACAAGGGATCCAAAGAGGGCAACACCAAGACACATAATAATTAAAATGGCAAAGATCAAAGACAAGGACAAAGTATTAAAGGCATCCAGAGAGAAAAAAAAGGTCACCTACAAAGGAAAACCCATCAGGCTATCATCAGACTTCTCAACAGAAACCCTACAGGCCAGAAGAGAATAGCATGATATACTTAATGCAATGAAACAGAAGGGACTTGAACCAAGAATACTGTATCCAGCACGATTATCATTTAAATATGGAGGAGGCATTAAACAATTCCCAGACAAGCAAAAGTTGAGGGAATTTGCCTCCCACAAACTACCTCTACAGAGCATCTTACAGGGACTGCTCTAGATGGGAGCACTCCTAAAAAGAGCACAGAACAAAACACCCAACATATGAAGAAGGGAAGAGGAGGAATAAGAAGGGAGAGAATTAAAGAATCATCATACAGTGTTTATAATAGCTCAATAAGCGAGTTAAGTTAGACAGTAAGATACTAAAGAAGCTAACCTTGAACCTTTGGTAACCACAAACTTAAAGCCTGCAATGGCAATAAGTACATACCTTTCAATAATCACCCTAAATGTAAATGGACTGAATGCACCAATCAAAAGACACAGAGTAACAGAATGGATAAAAAAGCAAGACCCATCCATATGCTGCTTACAAGAGACTCACCTCAAACCCAAAGACATGCACAGACTTAAAGTCAAGGGGTGGAAAAAGATATTTCATGCAAACAACAGAGAGAAAAAAGCAGGTGTTGCGATACTAGTATCAGACAAAAGAGACTTCAAAATAAAGAAAGTAACAAAAGATAAAGAAGGACATTACATAATGATAAAGGGCTCAGTCCAACAAGAGGATATAACCATTCTAAATATATATGCACCCAACACAGGAGCACCAACATATCTGAAACAAATACTAACAGAATTAAAGGAGTAAATAGAATGCAATGCATTCATTCTGGGAGACTTCAACACACCACTCACTCCAAAGGACAGATCCACCAGACAGAAAATAAGTAAGGACCCAGAGGCACTGAACAACACACTAGAACAGATGGACCTAATAGACATCTACAGAACTCTACATCCAAAAGCAACAGGATACACATTCTTCTCAAGTGCACATGGAACATTCTCCAGAATAGACCACATACTAGGCCACAAAAAGAGCCTTGGTAAATTCCAAAAGATTGAAATCCTACCAACCAACTTTTCAGACCAAAAAGGCATAAAACTAGAAATAAATTATACAAAGAAAGCAAAAAGGCTCACAAACACATGGAGGCTTAACAACACGCTCCTAAATAATCAATGGATCAATGACCAAATCAAAATGGAGATCCAGCAATATATGGAAACAAATGACAACAATAACACAAAGCCACAACTTCTGTGGGACGCAGCAAAAGAAGTCTTAAGAGGAAAGTATATAGCAATCCAGGCATATTTAAAGAAGGAAGAACAATCCCAAATGAATGGTCTAATGTCACAATTATTGAAATTGGAAAAAGAAGAATAAATGAGGCCTAGGGTCAGCAGAAGGAGGGACATAATAAAGATCACAGAAGAAATAAATAAAATTGAGAAGAATAAAACAATAGCAAAAATCAATGAAACCAAGAGCTGGTTCTTTGAGAAAATAAACAAAATAGATAAGCCTCTAGCCAGACTTATTAAGAGGAAAAGAGAGTCAACACAAATCAACAGAATCAGAAATGAGATAGGGAAAATCACGACGGACCCCACAGAAATACAAAGAATTATTAGAGAGTACTATGAAAACCTATATGCTAACAAGCTGGGAAACCTAGGAGAAATGGACAACTTCCTAGAAAAATACAACTTTCCACGACTGATCCAGAAAGAAACAGAAAATCTAAACAGACCAATTACCAGCAACGAAATTGAAGTGGTAATCAAAAAACTACCAAAGAACAAAACCCTCGGGCCAGATGGATTTACCTCGGAATTTTATCAGACATACAGAGAAGACATAACACCTATTCTCCTTAAAGTTTTCCAAAAAATAGAAGAGGAGGGAATACTCCCAAACTCATTCTATGAAGCCAACATCACCCTAATACCAAAACCAGGCAAAGACCCCACCAAAAAAGAAAACTACAGACCAATATCCCTGATGAACGTAGATGCAAAAATACTCAACAAAATATTAGCAAACCGAATTCAAAAATACATCAAAAGGATCATACACCATGACCAAGTGGGATTCATCCCAGGGATGCAAGGATGGTACAACATTCGAAAATCCATCAACATCATCCACCACATCAACAAAAAGAAAGACAAAAACCACATGATCATCTCCATAGATGCTGAAAAAGCATTTGACAAAGTTCAACATCCATTCATGATAAAAACTCTCAGCAAAATGGGAATAGAGGGCAAGTACCTCAACATAATAAAGGCCATATATGATAAACCCACAGCCAACATCATACTGAACAGCGAGAAGCTGAAAGCATTTCCTCTGCGATCGGGAACAAAACAGGGATGCCCACTATCCCCACTGTTATTCAACATAGCACTGGAGGTCCTAGCCATGGCAATTAGACAAAACAAAGAAATACAAGGAATCCAGATTGGTAAAGAAGAAGTTAGACTGTCACTGTTTGCAGATGACATGATATTGTACATAAAAAACCCTAAAGACTCCACTCCAAAACTACAAGAGCTAATATCGGAATTCAGCAAAGTTGCAGGGTACAAAATTAACACACAGAAATCTGTGGCTTTCCTATACACTAACAATAAACTAATAGAAAGAGAAATCAAGAATACAATTCCATTCACAATAGCATCAAAAAGAATAAAATACCTAGGAATAAACCTAACCAAGGAAGTGAAAGACCTATACCCTGAAAACTATAAGACACTCTTAAGAGAAATTAAAGAGGTCACTAACAAATGGAAACTCATCCCATGCTCTTGGCTAGGAAGAATTAATATCGTCAAAATGGCCATCCTGCCCAAAGCAATATACAGATTCGATGCAATCCCTAACAAACTACCAACAGCATTCTTCAATGAACTGGAACAAATAATTCAAAAATTCATATGGAAACACCAAAGACCCTGAATAGCCAAAGCAATCCTGAGAAGGAAGAATAAAGTGGAGGGGATCTCATTCCCCAACTTCAAGCTCTGCTACAAAGCCACAGTAATCAAGACAATTTGGTACTGGCACAAGAACAGAGCCACAGACCAATGGAACAGAATAGAGACTCCAAACATTAACCCTAACACATATGGTCAACTAATATTCGATAAAGCGGCCATGGACATACGATGGGGAAATGACAGTCTCTTCAACAGATGGTGCTGGCAAAACTGGACAGCTACATGTAAGAGAATGAAACTGGATCACTGTCTAACCCCATACACAAAAGTAAATTCGAAATGGATCAAAGACTTGAATGTAAGTCATGAAACCATAAAACTTTTAGAAAAAAACATAGGCAAAAATCTCTTAGACATAAACATGAGTGACCTCTTCTTGAACATATCTCCCCGGGCAAGGGAAACAAATGCAAAAATGAACAAATGGGACTATATCAAGCTGAAAAGCTTCTGTGCAGCAAAGGACACCATCAATAGAACAAAAAGTATCTTACAGTATGGGAGAATATATTCGTAAATGACTGATCTGATAAAGGGTTGACATCCAAAATATATCAAGAGCTCACACACCTCAACAAACAAAAGTAAATAATCCAATTAAAAAATGGGCAGAGGAGCTGAACAGACAGTTCTCCAAAGAAGAAATTCAGATGGCCAACAGACACATGAAAAGGTGCTCCACATCACTTGTCATCAGAGAAATGCAAATTAAAACCACAATGAGATATCATCTCACACCAGTAAGGATGGCTACCATCCAAAAGACAAACAACAACAAATGTTGGCGAGGTTGTGGAAAAAGAGGAACCCTCCTACACTGCTGGTGGGAATGTAAATTAGTTCAACCATTGTGGAAAGCAGTATGGAGGTTCCTCAAAATGCTCAAAAATAGAAATACCATTTGACCCAGGAATTCCTCTTCTAGGAATTTACCCCAAGAATGCAGCACTCCAGTTTGAAAAAGACAGATGCACCCCTATGTTTATCGCAGCACTGTTTACAATAGCCAAGATATGGAAGCAACCTAAATGTCCATCAGTAGATGAATGGATAAAGAAGATGTGGTACATATACACAATGGAATATTACTCAGCCATAAGAAAAAAACAAATCCTACCATTCGCAACAACATGGATGGAGCTAGAGGGCATTATGCTCAGTGAAATAAGCCAGGCGGAAAAAGACAAGTACCAAATGATTTCACTCATATGTGGAGTATAAGAACAAAAGAAAACTGAAGGAACAAAACAGCAGCAGAACCACAGAACCCAAGAATGGACTAATAGTTACCAAAGGGAAAGGGACTGGGGAGGGTGGGTGGGAAGGGAGGGAGAAGGGTGGGAAAGAAAGAAAGGGGGCATTACAATTAGCATGTATAGTATGGGGGGCACGGGGAGGGCTGTGCAACACAGAGAAGACAAGTAGTGATTTTACAGCATCTTACTATGTTGATGGACAGTGACTATGAATGGGGATGTGAGGGGGACTTGGTGAAGGGGGGAGCCTAGTAAACATAATGTCCTTCATGTAATTGTAGATTAATGATACCAAAATAAAATTGTTGTGCCCAAAGTCGGGAATCCCAAGGAGACCACCAAGGAGCCAACACGGGTGCAAAAGCAAAAGAGCCTTTATTCGAGCTAGCCCGAGCTCAATCTCACACCCGTGCCAACACAGTGGCCAGGTGCCAGAGAAAGAGCCCGTTTTCCCCAGAACAAAGGCTTTATGGGTTTCCAGGGTGGTTGGGGGGTGGTGATGGCAGTGGCTCTGGCTGATTGGCTGGATCTAGGGGTAGTTGGTGGTGTGATAGGTCATGGCTCTGGTCAATTGGCAGGGTCTAAGGGTGGTGGGTGAGCTCCTTGCTGACTGGAGAGGAGATCAAGCTCCGATTGGGTGAAATAGGATCCGGGTCCTGATTGGCTGAGGTAGGATACAGGTCCCAATTGGCTGAAATAGAATCTGGGAGCTTGCCCCTTCAAAAATTAAAAAAACAAAAAGATTTGTAGAAAGCCTACTATGTGCCAGGCCCTGTGCTAGGCACTGAGGGCATCACGGTGAACAAAACAGTTGAGTTCCTTGCCTTTAACATCCTGCTGCAGAGAAATCTCCCTTGCAGACTTTTTACATGGGCGCCTCTACTGCTGTCTTTCCACAGACACAGCTTGAATTGGCAGCTACGTCTTTGAGATTTAAAGCCCATAGTGCTTCTGTATCTCTGAAATCAAGTTGGCCCACCCATGCAAAATTATCTCTTGGGTTTCCATTGGCCTCTATATTAGTTACCTATTGCTGCGTAACAAATTACCCCCAAAACTTAGCATCTGAAAAATGTCATTTATTACCTCTCAGAGCTAAGGACTGACCTGGCTGGATAGTCTGGCTCAGAGTCCCTCATAAGGGTTCAGTCAAGATGTCAGTTGGGACCGCCGTCATTGAAGGTTTGGCTGGGGCTGGAGGATCTACTTCCAAGGTGGTGTACACGTATGACTAGCAAGCTGCTGCTGGTGCCAAGAGGCCTGGTTCTCTGCTCCTCATGACATGGCACCCAGAGAAAATTATCTGATAGAAAGGTAGGCAGAGACCGAGAGACCAAGAGAGAAGCTACAATGTCTTATAATCTAATCTCAGAAGTGACATCGTGTCACTTCTCCTGTATTCTGGTGGTCACACAAACCACCCCGTGGCACAATGTGAAGGGGACTCCACCAGGAGGCAGGGGTCCTTGGGGGCTGTCGTGGAGGCTGGTTACCTCAGCCTCCAAGGAGAACTCTCTCTCCCCAAACCCCACCCACACGGCAGGGGAGAAAAGGGGTGCATGAAATTGCAGTTTGGAAATACAAAGGCACACAGCTGGAAAGTCCCTCTGTCCCCGAAAGCCAAAGCCTCACAAAACTGCCTTTCCTCAACTGTACTTCAGCATCCTGCCATAGGCCGGCCTGGAAGGACACCACAGGCTCCAAGTAAGTCGTCCGTGTTCATTTCACTATTCTATCAGCATCCTCCCTCTGAGGACCCACAGGAAAAATTTCCCTCTGGTCTCAAGGTCAGGGAAAGCTGGGCTTCTCCTGAATAACTTCTTTGTTTTTCTCATGTAAAACGTGGGCTTTTGTTACCATCCCCATTTTCCTCTTCACCTTGGCTATTCAGAAGCTCAGAACCATGTGAGCCCCTGCTGGCACCTCTCTGAGCTCCTGTCTTCCTGGAGTTATCTATTCCACTTGTTCTCTAGTTTCTCCAGTTCCTCCTATTTTTCATTTCAACCTTTTTTGTATTTTGTGTTTTTGTAATTCCTCTCAAAGCTGTTGTGGATTGAAGTGGAATATGAATTCATAAGAAAATTGAAGTTTTTGTCCAGAGGCTGATGGCTTGCACACATGTGCCATCTAGTGGTGAGAGTGATAAATGCCAGAATAGAAACCTCCCTGATTTCCAGATTTGTTTTTTCAGGGAAGTGGGGAGTGGGGGTGGGGGATGGAAGAGAAGGGAGACCAGGACCTTTTTCTGTGCTTTGTCAGGGAATTGAGACTGCTGGGGATTAAAGAGACTCCAGGCAGGGCAAAGGAGCAGGTGATTTAATGGCTGTAATCCAACATGATTTACTGAAATCTGAAGACACCAAAAAAATCGTGAAGACCTTGCAGATGAGGAAAGCACTGGTGGTGGTAGGGTTAAGTGAACGGTGTTAGAAAAAACTAAACAATGAAAATAGACCTGATGCAAGCAAATGATCACTTGAAAGGTACTTAATGTGGGCTGATTGCAGCTGTGACCAGTCATTTTTTTTTAAGCATTCACATTAACCAGAGGAAGACGCTTAGAATCTAATGTTTTCATTTTACTCCTGAGAAAACTGGGGTCCAGAGGTGCTGAGCGCCTTGTCCAAGGTCATACAGCCTGTTAGTCACAGGTCCAGAATGACTCCAAGTTAAAGCCTCTTTCCCCAGAAACATACTGTCTTTAATCATACGTAGCAGATGCTCACTTGGGTTTTCATTTTGCACACAGGGTTTCAAGATGAAAATCAGATTGTCATGTAAAACTGCTGGATCCAGCATGTTTCCAAGGAATACACACTCACTGGTTTTGCAGCTGCCCCTCTGCACACCCCAGAAAAAGTCAGGATGGAGGGGATGGTTATGAAGTGCTGGTTTCATCAACCTTCAATGGATGGCAAAAGCCAATAGTCCATAATGACAGGGAGAGATTCTAGAAGCCAATCCCAGTAGCTGAGGGAGCCCCAGCCTGGGGAAAAGAAGGGGAGTTCATTCATCTACACTGTAACCTTACCCCTGCTCTAGGCAGGCTCAGGGCAGGATGCTGGGGTGACAAGATCAGCAATGAATGCACTGGCCGTATCTGGGAGCCACATACATTCCATTTGTCTGTCCTCTGATGTGAGTTCTAGAGGGCCCTTGAAGACCTATCCCAGGGGTCTCTAGTCTCAGACTGAACTGTCTTGGAAACTGCCTGGATTCAGGGACCACTAGGGTCTAGGGGACTAGAGCTACTATCTAAGCAGAAACGAGACATTACCATATTGGACAGCATAAATATAGAACATTTTAATCCTCTGAGAGCTCTGCAGGACAGTTCTTTCTGGGATTTTCTGCTTCTCTGAGTCTTACCAGTTCTTCCAGGTCCTTTAAATGCTTATAAGCACAGACTGATGTGAGTCACCAGTTTCCGGAAGGGGCAGAGTCCCAGTACAATGGCTGCTCCAGATCTGAGATCCTCAGAGGTACAAATGACCACCCACTAACACAGAGGTCCTTGGAGTTCAGTTCCTTAAGCTTTTCAGGCTTCAGTACCAATAAAAGATACCAAAATAGGGCTCAGGGGAATGGAGTATTAAGGGCCTCAACTCCAGACTCTTTTCTCAGGTTCCCCATTACTAGTTGGCTGATTTTTGGGCAAGCCTTTGGGCATTGCTTTCTTGCCAGCACAAAGAAGCTAAGACCCACGATTATTATGAGGACTACATGGCACAGTGGATGAGACAGTGCCTGGCCATAAGTACAGATTTCTCACTCATCTCTTCTTGCCCTTTTGGATGCTAATCTCTACTCTATGATGGACAGAAGCCACAGGCCACCTTCTTCTCAGGTACCAGGTGGAAACTAATCATGGCCATTCCACTCATTCTCTCAATGGATATTTATTATGAAAGTACTGATTGCCTGGCCTCATGTCCTGCATCACAGAGATAGAAAACAAGCCCCTAAGAGGAGGAGCTCACTGTTCCACGGGAGAGATTAGTAGGCAAGCAGTATTCACATAGCCAGGAGACCAGAAAATGAGAGCACACAGGAGGAAAAGCACTGAGTAGGTGATATTACAAACAAGACAGGAAGGGTGAATGGAAGTTTACCTGCTCAGCAAGCACATGGGAGATGGCATACTAATCAGAGGCAATAGCACATGCAAAAATGGGAGTCCAGGAAAAAAAGGTAAATCCAGTTATGAAGGTCCTTGAACACTAGCCCAAGGAGTTTGACTTGTAGGTGACACAGCACCTCTGAAAGGGAGTAAAATCATCATATTTGAGTTTTGAAAAGATTTCTATAATGCTAGTGTGGGGTTAGAAGAGGCAAGACTGGAGGGAGGCCAACCTCAACAGGCTCTACTCTCTCCCTACCTCAGTGTGCTCCAGTTGCAAAGGCTTTCTCTGAGTTGACTAACTAAATACTAAGTTCTTTCCTGCCTCGGGGCCTTTGCACTTGCTGCTCCCTCTGTGTGGATCACTCTTCTCTTGGCTGTTACAGAGCTTCCTTTTTCTCAGCTTTCAGGTGTCAGATCAAGCATTTCTTCCTTTCCCTAATCTCCCAATCTAATTTATTATGGCTTCCTACATTTTTCTCTTGCAGCATCCTGGTTCTTTTCTCTATTTACCACAATTTGGCATTTTATTATTTGTGTTGTGTAATCAATGTCTCTCTTCCCCATTAGAGTGTAAACTCTGTGAGGATGGGGTCACGTCTACCCCATTCAACACTATGTCCCCAGCACCCAGCACAGTGCCCAGCACTTAGCACATTCTCATTAAGTACTGGACAGATGAGACTGAATAGTTGGGATAATCATGGCTTAACCCAGAACAGCAGCAAAACTGAGAAAAGGAGACACCACAGGGTTGAGATAAGAATCCAAATTAGTTCCAACTGTATCGAGTTTTGACTATACAACTAGATGTATAGAGTAAGCAGGTCGACCGCCCTTTTCATCCACCACACCGTTTTCCCCTCCATTAAAAAGCAAAAACAAAAACACGACACCTCTGCGGCTGGGCAGAACGAATATCCTCCAAGGCAGAAACAAGGCGTGAGCTAAGGCCGAGATTGAGGTGGTCCAAATAAGGCCAGCTATTCGTTAGGACCACCTGCAAAACATCTGATGGTCCCTAAGGGCGGAAGTCACTGCTCGAGATCGAAGTCCTGACACAAAGCTGACCTCCGTAGGCGAAGTGCCACGGTTCCTTGTATCCTGATAAAGCGTCCGGTGAGCAGCAGAAGGTGGGGGGATGATTTAGGGCCGCTAGCATTTGTTACTGTTTTTTTAAGTTTCCCCATTTCTCAGAGGATCCCTCTAAAAACTGCTTAATCTAAGCTTGGAGAATTCTCAGGACTTGAGGGTGGAAGGGAAATCCCAGCATGGGATAACCGGGAGGTAGACGAGTAGATGCCGGTGCGCAGCGCCACCCGGTGGGGAGGGAGGAGCCAGCGCGGAAGGCCCTCCAGCCCCTCCTCTTCCCGCTCCCCCCGCGACTCGCAGGACCCCAGGGAGACGTGAGCGCCGCCGGACTCGAGACCTCCTCGTACTTCATTGCCCAGGGGTCTCTGAGCAGAGTAAGAGCCCGAGCCCCCGCCCGCTTCCCGCGCCTCTAGAGTGCAGGACCCTTTGGTCCAGAAGGTTCCGTCCTCGGGGCGCCTCCTTCCCCAGGCTCTCTCGGCCCCCGGGACGATGGGCAAACGCCGCACCCCGCCGGTTCAACCAGCCAGGAAGACCTAAGCGCCGCTAGGCTCTCCGGGAAATGTCATTCCCAAAAGACTTCTGGGAAACAGAGTCAGAAGGCCCGAGCTTTGCAGCCAATCAGAGCCGGGCTCGGGCCTGCCACGTGACCTCCGCGGTCAGCTGTTCCCGACCTTATTGCGGGATTCGCGGCACCGAGAGCTTCCGATCGTGGGCCAGAGCTGCGGCCGCTTGGGCTCGGTTGTGGGCTGGCCTCCTCGGCCCCTCAACGGGCCCTCTTAGCCAACCGAAGCGCTGACCGCATATTTGCAGATACTTGAACTTGGCATGACTTCCCGTGACCTCTAACTTGCAGGCTCTGTGGGACCTCACCCTGCTCTTCTGCCTTGGCCTCTGCCGCAAACTGAACCACTAGAGTTGGATCAAAGTTTTAGTGAATCAACCATTAATCATTTATTGGATCGCCTCATGTTTGGGGATCTTCTCCGCTACCAGTTCTCACTCCGCCAGCTTGTCCTCACCCGTGACTGTGTCGCCTCAAAAAGTCCAGGACCTTTCGGCTTTCTCGCCGTCGCCCCCTCCTAGCTGCATTTCTTTCCCTACCCAGCCTAGATCCTAGAGTCCTCTGCTGCCTCAAGTCCTGTGTAACACCCCCAAGCCATGGGTTAATACAAATGCCTGCTCTGGGTTGCTAGGCGTTCCCAGAGGGGGAACATAACATCGCCTAACCTCACAGTTTGGTGACACTGTAATCAAGGTCTCAGGCTTCCCCTAAGCCTTTTTTAAATCCACTCAGTGGATAGGGACAATATGGGTAAAGAGGTGGGAAAAAAGCTAATAAACTAGAGACGGGGAGTCTGGTATCCAGACCTCTAGTGGGAATACAAGGCTTTCAAAGGGCTGTCTTTGTTGTCTTCCAACTCACCCTCCGCCTCATGTTTGTCCTGTAAGAGTATGAAAATCAAATGTAAAGCTGAGTATTGGTTGTGAGAATACTAGAGTGGCAGGTTGGTAAGAAAGCAGAAGATACTCCAAAGACTCTTTAACAGAAATGTTAAGTAACATATAAAGACTGAAATGAGAACAAGAGAACAGCAAAGATGCTAAATTGGTGTAAACTGGAAGAGTTAAATGAACCCAGAGACCACCTGGAAAAGTCCTTTAAAAAGCATTATAATGGAAAGAGATGGGATGTTTCTGATGGAAAGCCAGGCATAGTTTGATAGCCTTCCAGAAAGATTAAAAGAATGCCCAGAAAACTCCCTTGAGAAGTGGTAGGTGTAAAAGAACCCTGGAAATCAGTAAGTTACCTGCCTTCAAAAATATAATCTTTAAAAAAGGGTCTTGTCTTGAGCAGAAAAGGAGATCCACAAAAGATACATTAGGACATTTTAGAGTCCTCATTTGTGCTGCATCTTAAAGGCAGAATCTCGTGCAGACGGGGCTCCTGCTGTCACACAGGCCATTAAGCAAGCTTTGGATCCCTGGTGGAGGCCACACACAGCCTGACACTTCTCAGAAAGTGTGCTGCCAAGAACTGAAGTGATTTGGTTTGGTTTTGTTCTCTTAAAATGATAACGTTTCATTAATTTATGTCCTTCGTTCCTCTATAGCATAGGATCCATTTGTCATGCAAAAAGTCCATGAAATACCTTAAACCATATCTGTAGTATGTGATATTTGTATTAATTAAGAAAAACAGCAAGCCAGTGTGTTAACAGTTATCTGGAAAAGATATTGCTTTGAAAGCAATCCGGTTTATTACTTTTACATATCAACCTTACCACCTGATTCTAAATTTAAAGACATGCTGTTTACCAACCGGAAATTACAACTACATTTACATGTGTCTCTGGGGAATAGTCACATCCTTATATGCAAGGCAAATAACTGGAAACAAAACAATTCTGGAATCCCACACTGGATATTAATATTTTAGGAGTAGAGCACAAGATCCCCAAAGAACAAGAAAACCTACACATCATAGAAAAAGAAATCATTAGGTATTAATTCTCATTAAGGGAGAGCAGTGGATCTCAAAATATTAGTGCAGGACCAGTTGTTCATTTGTTTGTTTTTAATTCATTGCCACAAAAGTATTGGTTGTGAGATGGTTGTGAACTTTTTGAAATAAGAGTTTATTTCTAGAAAAAAATGAAATTATAATGAGTTATAAAGTGTATTTTAATTACTAGATCCAACATACATAAAATCACTATAAAATTGCTATAAAAGTTCCCAAACACTTAGACTCATTCTTTATTTAGTTCATGGCAGACCAGATCACAAGCCCACACTTGTCTTGGGACCATATTTTTAATAGCACTGAGATAAACCATCTAAAAATGGAGATCTTACAGAAGCATATCACATTTTACTCCCTGGCTCAAGCATTTATTATTTTTATATTATTAACTTTTATTGAAGCCATAATTGTGTCTGGTTTAAAAGGTCAGCCGGGAGTACAAGGTTTTAAAAAATAGGAGTCCTCTGCACCTTCCTTGACCTCCCTACTCCCAATTCCTCTTTCCTTTCCGTCCATGTTTCTGAACAATAAGCACATAATGCTACTTAAGTGACATACTTCATTCTAAGCTACTGGTAATGATGAATTTCCACCACCAACCTTAAGAAATAAAGCATTTATAGTGGAAGCTCTGTGTCACCCTCCCTGATTTCATCCCCTCTGCCAAACTGAAACTGTATTTGGGTTTTATTAGTGTTTATTATACCATACATGTCTTTTTATACTTTCATAAGATAGGTCTATATTCCCAAATATATATTGTTTCTTCCTGCTTTTAAGTTTTATAGAAATGGTACATACTTTCTGAAAAACGTTTTCCTTAACATTATATTTTGAGAATTATCCACAATAATACATATAGCTATGGTTCATTAATTTCCTAGCACAGTATCCCATTATTTGAATTGTTTCCTATTTTTTATTATTACCAACAATGTTGCAGTGAACATTCTTGTAAATGTCTCTTCATACCCAAATGCAAGACCTTATCACATATACCTATGTCATTCTATGTGATTCATATGCCCAGGAGTGAAATGGGTTAAAGGGCGTATGCATCTTCATGCATCTTTACCTTTAGCTTCATCTACTTGGTCTCCCAAGTGCTTGTACCGAGTCACACTTACTTTAGCAGTGTAGAGCTCTGGTTTCTTCTTGTGACCACTAACATTTGAAATTCTCAGACTTTACTTTTCCAAGTCTAGTGGATTTGAAACGGTACCTCATTGTGGCTTAGTTTGCATTTCCCTGATTAATAATGAAATTGAACATCTTTTCATATACTCACTGGACATTCTGGTTTCTTATTCTGTGATTGCCTATTTTACCTTTTACTTTTCTCTACTGAGATTTTTTATTTAATTACTGATTTATGTTATTTCTATATTCTGGATTTGAATCCTTTGTCAATTTCGCATTTTTGCCAACATTGTTTCCCAGTCTGTAGTATGTCTTTTTGCCTTTTAATGATGTCTTTTGATATTCAGACACTTTTAATTTTAATGGTTTTGACTTTATCAGCTTTTTTCTTCACAGGTTGCACCTTACTTATTAAATTTTTGCTCCAACCAAAGATCTTAGAACATGCTTTCATATTTTCTTCTAAAAGTTTTATTTTCTTACTAGGTTCTGGAATTCCATTGGATTTTCTTATTTCTTCCAAGAAAGAGTTTCAACTTTGTTATTATTTCCTATATGAATAGCCAGTTACTCATCACCATATTTTTTAATCTGTCTTTTCTCCACTGATCTGCAATGCCACTCTGTCATACATCTTTGATATCCATCCATGTCTGTGTTTCTGGCTCTATGTTCTGTTCTAGAGGTCTACATATCTAATCCAGTTCCAATGGCACACTGTCTTTATTGCCTTACTTCATAATAAGTCTTATGTATGTTCTTCACTCCTGTTTTCTGTTTCTTTGTAGTTTTCTTCTATCTCAGAGAATTCCTCAAATTATACTTTAATTTATCTAGAAGTTTTTTTTTTAATTTCTGCTATCATATTTTGAATTTTTAAGATCTTTCATTCTCTGGGTGTTCCTTTTTATAGCTTACTCTTCTGTTCTCTTAGATATACAACTTAAAAGGTTTAGCATTTTCTTGTGATTTTCTTGTGCTTTCTGCATTCTCAGTTTCCCCCTACTATGGTTGGTTGGGTGGTTGGTTGATTTATGTCTCTGCTGTCATGTTAAAAGCTCCCCTCTCATGTCAAGTGGTGCTT
The DNA here is from genome assembly GCF_030020395.1 of Manis pentadactyla. Taxonomy (NCBI): domain Eukaryota; kingdom Metazoa; phylum Chordata; class Mammalia; order Pholidota; family Manidae; genus Manis; species Manis pentadactyla. Next base: position 161,715,922 of record NC_080023.1, on the reverse strand, counting down.
AACTGTCTGCTCAGATGTTAAAGAAAAGGCACCAAAATGCTGATTTCAAGTCCTGGGTGCATACTCATCTGCCAGTGGGCTTCACAATAAGGTGATCAAGTGGGGTCCCAGCTGTTTCACTGGAGAAACACCAAATGCCAATCTCTTGGCCTAATCAGTTTCCCCAGAGAGGAATCTTCCATTCTTCCCAGAGGGTGTAAGTTTGTCTACCGTCACTCTGGCTGCTGAGCAGTGAGAGTGAAGTGCGGGAATTTGTGGGGGGTGAGGATTGCTGTTCATGGGTAGTCTTTCATCTAATGCCCAATCCTGTTCTCACCTGTACCTGATCCTTCCAAATCCAGAGCCTTTTAGTTTTACCTTACCATCTTCTTCCACTGCAGGGGAAAGTGGTCATCTGGCTGTGCAGGCTGGAGTGGAATTCTGGATGTCTCACTGCTCCTCCAAAAGACAGCCAAGATGTACCTAATGTCTTCAGCCCCACCTCTTTCCCGATCTTCCAGAGTGTTCCAATTGGAGTCCTGTAGCAAGAAGTCCAGTTGTTTCTTCTTATTGTACCCGACCTCCCATTTCCAATTTAAATTGCAGCTTTCTCTGCTCTTTTAAATCAGCTACTGCTGACTTCCCAGCTTCCGTAATTTTCTTGACCTCATCTGTTCCCGTGTCTTCTCCAATTCTCTTGTCTCTGTGGATATATGCTTTCTTGGTTGTAACTTCTCTACTATCATTTTGAGGCTTTGGAAAGGAGGTGGAAATAAATGCACATATTTTCAATGTCATTACATTCAAATGCAGAGATGTGGATGAGTACCTGAGGGGAGGAGCATCAAGAATTCTGCAGGGACCCCTTGGATGTGTATGGCAACCTCTGGTTTTCAGAGGCCCTCCTATGGCTAGCCAACTGCCTGCCCCAGCATTAAGTTATGTGGTGAGTAGAGAGGAATTCTCTGCATATGTGTTCAGACCAGTGGTGCTTTTGCAAAGAGCACCAGAGGGAAGTGCCATTGAACTGAGGAAAAGGAAGCAGGCCCAGCTGGAGCAGAAATCTCTGGAGAAGCATTGGTGGCCAAGATCCAGATGAATCCCACCCACCCCCTTTCTTAAAAGAGTTCATTCCAAGAGGAGACAATATTGGGTGCTCTTGAGGAACAGCCCAGGGTAGCAGCATTCACAAACAGCCCCTGGTCAGACTCCAGGTGTCCATGTGGGTGAGACTGCAAGACCTGAGGCTGAGTTCCTGAAGGGGGAAGATAGCAGATTTCTCCTCCCCAGTGAGAGGGCCCCTCAAAAGACCAGGGTTTGCTTAACAACAACGAAGGCTACCTCACTTCCAGGCTGGGCCAGGTAGCCACAAGCAGGAGAGCTGTGTCTGAAACACGATGCTCAGTTGCCCCTTACATCTAGCAAACCAAAGTCAGATGGGGCAGGTTCTGAAAGAAAACAGCGCAGTCCCCACCTGTACAACCAGGGCTCTGTGACCTGGGTGGGGGCATCATCTCAGAGATGGCCCAAGACATCCCCATCTAGAAGGGGCACTGAGCAGTGCCACGTGCGACTTCTGAGGGCAGATCCCAGGACTCGGTGTGAGGGCTCACCCTTTTCTTCTGATGGTGAGCTCCCTGCAGTCATCCTGAGAAGCAAAGACATGCCTGATAAATCAGGACCAGAAAATGGGAGAAAGCTCTGGAAGAATAGCTCCTACCCTGGTGAATAAGCGTGCTCTGGAATGTTTCCCAGTACCATCCAGCAAACCTCCAGCTCACAGCGGACACTGACTGGGTGTCCTACGACTGTCTTGAATTCTAACCCTATCTACCTAAACATAGCGGCAGATCCCACTGGATTAATGGCTCAGTCCCACAAGACTGCCCCACTTCACAGACAAATACTGAATCCAGGTTGTCACCTGTGCTTCTGAGTAACTAGCTAGAAATGGGAGGTTCATATGAATTTGTTGAAGCAGCTCACAGAACTCAGGCAAAGATTTGCTTACATTTACCAGTTTATTATAAAGGATGTTACAAGGATACAAATGCACAGCCCAATGAAGAGGTACACAGGGCGAAGCCAGGATGGGTCCTGAGCTCGGAGCTTCTGTCTCTGTGGGTCTAGGGTGACACACCCTTCTGGCACATGGACATGTTCAACCCAGGGGCTCATGAAAACTCCTCGTTCAAGAGTTTTTGTAGAACTTTCTCTGCAGCTCCCTCCTTTCCTTAGATGAGTGGGTGGGGCTGAAAGGTCTGATCCTGTGATCACTTGGGTGGTCTGCTGACCAGCTCACCCTAAGGCTATGTCAGGACCCACCCTTAGGAGCCTGAACTCAGAGGTTATTGAAAGGGCTTGTTAAAAATAACAAAGGATGTTCTTAACACTCAGTAAATTACAAGTGTTATCTGAGCTCCATGCCTGGGACCCTAGTTAGAGACCAAATACATTTCCTCTGACACCACACAGGCAAACACCACATCCTCGGTATAGCTGCTTCTGCTTTGGACAGGGCGGCGTTGCTCACATGGGGTCAGGGCGGGGGACGCTGCTGGAGCAATGCCCACAGCCCCTCAGCGGCCCAGACTGTTCTGCATGCCAGCTTTCACTCCCAACAGCCCACACCTCACCTCTTGGAGGAGAGCCTGGGAACCTGTGTCCCCCTAGGAGCCTGCCCTACGCAAAGGACTCGCAGACATGGGGCCAGAGTCCTCCAGCTCCCTTGATCCTGCCGGGCCGATTGTGAGTTATCTCCGGGGTTTCCATGAGGGACTGGTGCTCCAGACCTGCCCTCCTGGGGACTCTCTTGCTGCCTTGTCTTTGCCTGGCCCCCTTTCTTTCCAGGAAACACCACATCCTCGGTATAGCTGCTTCTGCTTTGGACAGAAGTGCTACTCACACCAAGTGCTACTTTTGGACAGTGGTGCTACTCACACCAACACTGAGTGGGTGTGAAGTTTGGGGTAAGGGGAATTCGGTGAAAAGGCTGCTTGGGAGGCGGAGCTGAGTGCAGACCCGAAAAACAGGGTGAGAAGGCGAGCGATCCTGGAGCTGAATTCATTCGGTGGAACAACAAGCTCTGAGCCACTTCACTACTCACCCCATCCCTCAACCAGTTTTTTCTGGGGACACTTCTCAAATAAATCATTTTCCCATGAATCCTCCTCTCCGAATCTGCAGGGAGTTCAACCTAAGACAGCCTCCTATTTCAGAGTCCTCACTGGGTCTAAAGAATGGACAGACTGGGTAAGCCTTTGTTTATAAAGCGCAGGAAGGATGCTGCAGGTGTGAAAAGGTAGACCTTGACATAAGCAAAGGGCAGGGACTTTAATTGTTTCTTCAAATTAAAGGGAGAGAATTGGGCTGCTGTGGGGAACCTGGAGTGGTAGGACAGGGGGAAGCTGGGAGTTTGAGGTGAAGAAGGGGCTGAGGAGCTCAGCAGCAGGAATCCTCTCTATGGTGCAAACCTTCAGTAAAGACTGCTACTCACACCAACACTGAGTGGGTGTGAAGTTTGGGGTAAGGGGAATTCGGTGAAAAGGCTGCTTGGGAGGCGGAGCTGAGTGCAGACCCGAAAAACAGGGTGAGAAGGCGAGCGATCCTGGAGCTGAATTCATTCGGTGGAACAACAAGCTCTGAGCCAGAGAAGACGAAGGAAAACATAATCCACCATTAAAGCACCACACACATGTGCATGCGAGCGCACACACGCACACACACCCCAATCCACCAAGGAGTGAAAATGGATAAAACACCTCCTTCTCAGAGATCTGAGTAATGTGTGAAATGACGAACTTGGAATACTTGAAGGAAAGGTTCTAAAATCATCCCAAGTATATCCAACGTTAGAACAGCATTTCCCAATTACACTCTGCACACTGGCTCCCACAGCCAACAGGAGCTCGGGAAGGTAGGGGGTACGATTAGGAAGGACAGGCTGAGGCAATGGGGGTCTTAGAACATGGCACGCTCCTCCCTCTGAGTGACCTGAGCCCTTGCCCTGCTCCCCCCAGTCTGTGGCAGAGCCAGGGGACTTTCTCCCTCTGCCTTGCTCACCCAGGGGCGCAGCAGCCTTTGCTGGCAGCCCTGCCCTTTCCCTGCCCTCCCTCTCCTTGGCCCTGCTGCCAGCCTCCTCCCTGTGTGGCCAGGGTCTTCACAGTGGGTGCTCCAGGGTCAGTGAGGCCTCATGCCATTGGGGACTGGAAAATCTCCTCCAGTCTCTGCCTCTTTCTCCTTTCAAGCCTTTATTCCACAAATATTTATTCACCACATGCCACTCACAGGAACTGGTATCCTCCTTCTGTCTCCATCCGCCTTCTGTTTCTTTCTCTCTCTCCCTGACTCCATTCCTGCCTCTTTCCTTTTCCTTTCCCCTCTTTCTCTCTTGACCCATCTTGCAATCCTAGTCTCTTTTAATTAAATTGGCCTGTATCTCTGAAGACAGATGATGCAGCAAATTTTACAGTGCTCACAGCAACTGATATGTCACAAAGCAGTGGAAGCTAACAAGCCCATTTCTTTAGGAATAACCTTGTAAGGAATATGATTTGAGAAACTTCATCTATGTCCCTGATGAATTCCTTCAGGAGAACTCCCTAGGTATAGTATTTTTAGGTCAAAGGGGACAGACATTTTTAAGGCATGTGATATGTTTGCAAAATTGTTTTCTCAGCAATATTACACACACACGACTGGACTTCTTTAAGCTCATACCAACCTCTGATTTAAGATGGAGTCACATGTATTTTTCCAGGGTCCCTGAAGACACTCGTGGCAGATTTATAGAGGACATGCCTAATCCCCTTTTGCACACTTAAAATATTCATTTGTTTGTTGATTTGCTCAACACATACCTATATGAAGCATGTGTCAAGTGCTAATAACCACCCTGGACTAGATACTGGTGACGTATAGCCTTGCCAAAAATCACAGGAGATTCCTGACTTCAGGCTAGACTCAATTTTGGCCCTTGACATTTAAAAAAATCAACAATAAGATGAAAATTTTCTCACAAGATGAGACAGAGTGTGATCAAAGATCATTCTCACACCTATTTTTCCCACCCAGACAGTGGCAAACAACATTCAGCTGTGGCCTGTGCTGCCTTCAGTCTCCCTTGGTTGAGACATCTCCTTTTTCAAACATCTACGTAGCTTTGGATAGCCTATAATTTTTAATCATGGCTTGCTAAGCACTGAAATATGTATGTGCCCCCAAAATTCATATGTTGAAACCTGATCCCCAATGCACTGGTATTTGGAGGTGGAATCTTTGGAGGCCTCTGGGATGGGATTAGTGCCATTATAATGCCCTTATAAAGAGATCCCAGAGAGTTCCCTCACCCCTTCTGCTATGTGAGGATACAGTGAAAAGACGGTCACCTAGGAACCATGAAGCAGGACCCCACAGGACACCAAATCTGCCAGCAGCTTGATCTTGGACTTTCCAGCCTCCAGAACTGTAAAAACTAAATGTATGTTGTTTATGAGTCACCTAGTCTGTGGCAATTTTTTATGGCAGCCCAAACAGACTAAAACACAGCTTCAAAAGAGGGAAGTGTTTTGACCCCTTTCATTTTCTCCCCTAGGACAGAATTAATGGGCCTTGGTGCCTGCTCATATTCTTTTCCCTCATCTGAGATGGGGTCAATCCAACAGGTACGTGAAAAGTCCAAGAATTATATTTTCCATTTTTTGTGATATACGCTCACAGATCTTGGTATAACTTGCTTACTAATCACAATCTTTAGCTATTAGGTAAGCATCAAGGGGTGTTTTTAGATCTCCAAAGAGGAATTCGATTAAAGGTCTCTCAGAACACCTAGGTGTACTTGGAAGCTCACAGTGTATGTTATTCAGATAATCACAATACAGTACGATAAAAAGCTTTTCCCACAGTTGTACTATAGGGGAGGTAGGATTTGAAGGGGAACCATAGCAAAAGTCCATAACACAGCAAGCAAGGACAGGAGAGCTCATTAACTGTGTATCGGTCAGCTACTGCTGCATAACAAACACTGCAATACTTTCAGTGTCAAACAATACATATTTATAAATTTCTTACTCTAGGGACCGGAGGTTTGCTGGGTGCTGACCTTGATCTTGTCTGGGCTTAGACAGGCTTGACTCCAGCACATGAACTTGGTTTAAATCTATTTCATGCATATTGGACCTCCTTGCACTAATGTCTACCTGTTTATCATGGCAAAAGACCGGCAAGCTAGCTACCAAGCCCAACAAGCAAGCACATTTTAAGCCTCTGTTCACATCATCTATACTAATACCCTAAGTAGGGCTTATGGAAAACCCCAAAATCAAGGTCAAGGAAGTACAAGTAATGAGAAGCAGTGACTATTTGCTGAAGAATCATCTAATCTACCACAAGTTGGATTTTGGAGAACAGAGGGATGTTGTTCTAGGGAGAAGTGGGAGGAATGAGTGTTCTCTAGAGAGCAACCACATCAGAAAGACAGGTAGACAAGAATCTGTGGCACATTTAGGGAATCGTGGGCAGTTTAAAGGACAGAAGCCTCAGCACATTTGCGAGAGATGTTGAGTATATAGGAAGCTGAGTCAGGAGAGGGAGACAAGAGCCAATATCTCAGGGTTGTAGGAAACCCAAAGATCCAGACAGATTCAGGCAAGGTAAGAGGCCTGACCTCCTGTTGGATTTTCAAAGGACTCCTGCCCTGTCTCTTGAAGTCTCTACTTCCTGGGGGGAAATCCTTCCATCAGTCCTTTGTGTTCTCTAGGTAACCAATATTACCTTCTTCTCACCACCCAAGTGAGGAATTGTATTAGTTTTCCTTTTCTCATCACCTCCCATGCTCAGCATAGCATCCAGAAAGTGTTTATTGTATATATCCTAGGATATGTGAATGAGGAATTCTTTTCTCAAAAAAAATTTTTTTTCTGGTAAGGTATACTTATTGAAAGAATGACACAAAATGTTGAATATGAAAGATGTACCACCTTTCAGCAGAAATAACCACCCTTCACACTTTGATCAACAGCCTTCCAGATTATATGTAATGTACTTACATAACTAGAATCATGTATTTTATTCTATTTAATCAGTATTTTTACATCAACTCAAAACATAAAATTATCACATCCTTTTAATGGCTGTATTGTATTTTATTGTGTGGCTATGTCGGCATTTATTCAACCTCTTCATTTTTACCACTAGAAATAATATTCTGAAGGGTATCCTTTTAAATACACATTTGCCTACTGGTCTAGTTATTTGTCTAAGCATAAATTGCTGGAAGTAGAATAGTTTGTTCAACTGCATACAGATCTAAACTTTTCATTCATACTGTCAAATATCTTGCCAGAATGATTATATCAGTGCATTCCTACATGGTGTTTGAAAGTGGCTTTTCCTCACACACTTGATATCACTGGGTATTTTACACATTGCTAATATGAATGACTTTATCTCATTGTTATAATGGAGCAATGAATTTTATTTCTTTGTGAAAAAATATTTTTTGAACTCGAATTCTCTCAGCAGAGTTATCAAAAAAATGTGAGGATAGAATGCAGATATTTTAGGAGAGAGGAATTATTAATGATAGAAGCAAAAATTAATAATTAGAAAGCAAACAATAAATAGACTTGATAAATAAACGTAAGCTGGTTCTTTAAAAATAGAAGAGGGATAAAAGGAAGAAAAGGAAAAACTACCAAGCACAAGCAAAAAATAAGAGATAAGACATAAAAAACACAATGGCAGGCAGTTTGAAAAAGACATATGCACCCCTATGTTTATCGCAGCACTATTTACAATAGCCAAGATATGGAAGCAACCTAAGTGTCCATCAGTAGATGAATGGTTAAAGAAGATGTGGTACATATACACAATGGAATATTATTCAGCCATAAGAAGAAAACAAATCCTACCATTTGCAATAACATGTATGGAGCTAGAGGGTATTATGCTCAGTGAAATAAGCCAGGTGGAGAAAGACAAGTATCAAATGATTTCACTCATCTGTGGAGTATAAGAACAAAGAATAAACTGAAGGAACCAAACAGCAGCAGACTCACAGAACCCAAGAATGGACTAACAGTTACCAAAGGGAAAGGGACTGGGGAGGATGGGTGGGAAGGGAGGGATAAGGGGGAAAAAGGGGCATTACGAATAGCACACATAATGTAGTAGGGGGGGACACAGGAAAGGCAGTATATACAGAGAAGACAAGTAATGATTCTATAGCACCTTACTACACTAATGGACAGTGACTGTAATGGGGTATGTGATGGGAACTTGATAATAAAGGGAATCTAGTAACCATTAATGTTGTTCAAGTAATTGTACATTAACAATACCAAAATAAAAAAAAAACATGATGGCAGGTATAGGAAATAGGGTCTTTACCTCCACATGTAAAGAATTAAAAATTATTTGAAAATTCCATGTGAAAGTTTATGTTGATATGCCTGAAAATTTAACTGAAATGAATGGCTTTCTTTGAAAATATAAGTTCCTAAAATTGAATTTAAAGAACTTATATACCAGAGTATACCAAAATCCATTGATAAAATGAAAAAGATTGTAAATAATCTATGTCCCCAAGTGATAGTGCCCCAGATGGTTTTAGAAGTGAGTTCTAAGAAATCTTATTTAAAAATACCATTTCTGTGTTAAACTATGCATTTGAACTAACCTAGGAAAAGATAAAATTTATAATGCAAAAATGCAATGTATTTTATAACACAAAAGACTAGTCACTTGCAGATATGAGAGCCTTAAATAAAATATTCATAAATTAAACCCTGAAGTGGATTAAAAAAACTGTGCACCATGATCGGTAGTGTTTATTACAGGAAAAATGATTTGTTCAGCATTCATAAATCTGTGTTGAATTGAGCATTTTGTAATATAATACATCAGATGGTAAAGGGAAAAAGCAAATGATCATTTCAATATGTAATAAAAATGCATCAATTAAAGTGTAATATCTATTTTAGATAATTTTGACAGTGACAATGATTCGATAGTGATAATAAATACCTTAGTAAGCAAAGGACAGAAGGGCCAAGGATGCTTTTTTTTTTAATTCAGAAGCCCCAAGCAGCAAACTCAATGGTAAAATATTAAACATTGGAAGTGTTTCCATTAAATGAAATGATTACAGTTATTGCTGTTAATCAAAATGTTTCTGAAGTTTCAGAACAGTCCCATTAGTTGAGAAAAAGAAATAAAAGGACACATACCAAAAGAAACAGCAAATTATCTTTATTTGCAGGCTATATCCTTTTCTTCCTAGAAAATCCATCAAAACCAACTGAAAATATTATTGAAACTAGTAAAAGAGGTCAATGAAGTAGTTCAATATAAGAAATACATAGACAAATCTACGACTTCCTTATATACTAGCAATTATGTAGTTAGTAATGTAGTAATGAAATTTTCAGTTGGTAAGTGTAATGGAAAAAGATTCCATTTATAATTGCAATAATAATTGTCGAATACCTGTATATGACTATGGCAAAAAATATTACTTATATGAAAAAAACTATAAAATACTTCTAAAGAAAAATAAAACTAAAAAAATTAGAGAGAGAGCCCACATTTCATGGTATAAAGATGTCAGTTTTCCCTGAATTATTTTATGATTTATCACATATTCAATCAAAATCCCTAGAGGGTTATCTTTGGAACTGAAAGACTAATTTTAAAGCTGTCTGGAAGAAGGTGTGCATGAAAAAAAGCCAAGAAATTTTGGATGGGATCATATCCCACCCAGAATAAAGACTACGTTTCCCATTCTCCCTTGCAGCTGGATGTGTTCATGTCACTAAGTTTTGACCAATCAAAGTGTTTTGTTGCTGTGTCCAGAAACTTTTCTTAAGATTGACTGCATACATGCATCCTTTCCACTGCTCTAACCCCTTTGTGCATCCTGCCACTTGAATCATTAAGTATGAACATGAGGATGTATAGGCTGGACTTGAGGATGAAGGTCACATTCTAGTAACAGCAAAGCAAAAAGTTGAAAGGAGCCTTGGTTCCAGTGGCTTTCAGGAAAGACAGAAACCCCATCAGCTCCAGATTGCCCACATCAGGACCTTAACGTGAAAAGAGAATGGAACTATCTTATTTAAGTCACAGCTATTTTGGTAAATCTAATCCTATTATAATAACCTTTCCTATTATCCATATGCTTGTATAATTACATTCAGACCTACTTATCATACACACAAGTTTTATATAGAGTTCTGTCATTGTTTTGAGGGAAGAAAAAAACCTCCTTCATCGTGTGTTCCTCAAACAAGACAGCCCTGTGAAATATTATTATATATGCCAATTAGTAGAGCTCTCATTCATGTTTTTTGATGGCTTCAAAAACAATATTTATTCCCCTATCCTCCTATTACTGGACATTTGCTTTGTTTCTGATTTTTCATTCACTATTAACAATAAAGTAGTGAACATACATTCTTGCATACTGGTGTTTCTAAAGGATAGAATCCTAAGAGTAAGCTAGCTAAATGAAAGGTGTATGTATTTTAAATTTTAATAGATGTTACTGGATTGCTTTCCAGAAAGTCTGCAACACTTACATGCCCATCAGCAATATATGAGAGCACTATTTCTCTACATCCCCACCACCAATAGCACCTTTTCATTTTTTTGCAGTGAAGGGGATGAAAAAATGTTACTTCAATTTGTTTTTCCCAGACTACCAATCAATATCTGGTAATAGAAAAATCCTCTCTCTTCTTTTCACTGTTTACAGTCACATGTTCTTTTATGGATGATCATTTTATCCAATTCAAACAAAACTCTACAGAATTCAAAACGAAATTACAATGAATTGATACATAAATCCTGAGAAAATTAAAATTTTCCTATGAAGCCTTCCTGCCCAAGAACATGGTAAATTTCCATCAGTTTAGTTCTTTTATGTCTTCCAATAAATTTTATAACTTTTTATTTAAGTTTTCCTATGCCTATCTTATTAAATTTATTCTTAAATATTCTGAAGTTTTTGGAGTTATTATAAGTGGGATATTTTCCCATTTCCATTTCTAGGTATTTATTGGTAAAAATAGAGAAATTCTATGGAATTTTTTTGGTACCTTTATCTTATAACAAGACACCTTATCAAATTATCATATTCACATAATTTTTTTTTTTTACTGGAACTGCTTATATTTTCTTGTTAAACAATAGCACCAGGAAGAAAACGATAGTTTTAGCTCCTTATTTCCAATGCTTATGTAAGTTACTTCACTTTTTTCTTTTTTTTTTTTTTGCATTTTCTAAAACTTCTAAGACCAGGATAAATAATAACAGGCCAATTTTGTGGATTTTTATTCCCCTCCTTCAACTGCTGGTGCTCCTGAACTTCTTTTTGGTTGGACCTCTTCACATTTACTTGAGGGTGAGAATTATGTCTCACTTGCCTGACACTCCATCTCTAGCTCCCAATTTAGGGCTAAATATATATATATACTGTATGCTTTATAATGAGTCATAAGAAATACATATTTGGTCATTCATATGATCAAATATATATTTCCCAGGTATATTTAGTCTTCATCTACAGTTCCTGAAAACACTGTAGTCTTAAAGGTGAAATGAGCGTCTTTTGTCATATTAATGAGACTTTTGGACCCCCACCCAAGGGCAGGGGCTGGCGGTGGAATCAGCCAATGGCCAATATTTCACTTAATTATGACTATGAAATGAAGTCCTCACAAAAAACCCTGAGAAGAGCTTATCACGCTTTGCTCTCGGCTCTCTCTGCCCTGCTCTACCCTTCCTGCTTTGCTCGGTTGGACACTGCTCATTGGTGGGAGAGAGCTTCTATGCCTGGGGAACCAGAACGCCTCCACGTGCCACCGAGCCAGGCCTCAAGCTCCAAGAAGATAGAAGCTCCTTTACTCGGGACTTTGCCCTCAGTCTCTCTTCATCGGCTGTTCACTTGTATTCTTTATTAAATTGGCAAATGTAAGGGTTTTCTGAGTTCTGTGACCTGCTCTAGCAGATTAATCGAGCCTAAGGGGGAGGTTGTGGGAACCTCCAATCTGTACCCAGTAAGTAAGAAGCACAGGGAACTTCCTCGGGCTTGCAATGGGGGTCTCGAGTCTTGGAGGGTGGAGCCCTTAACCTGGGGAATCTGGTGCTGTCTTTGGGCAGATAGCAGCAGAATTGAGTTGAGTTCTCAGACACCCTGCTGATGTTCAAGAATTGCTTGGTGTAAGAATGTGTGGGAAGACCACCTCTCACATATATACACACATTGGAATCAGGTCCAGGAACCCAAATGAAGTTACACTACTATAACTGCTGTGTATAATATTGTTATTGTTATACATGTATGTAGGGAAAAAAGACACCATTGCATTTGGTTATCAGAGGAGAGGGAATAACGCTATAAAAATGAAAATATACATATATTTCAAGGAGGAAGTGGCTAAATATTGAGTTCCGCTAAGATCAAATGAGAACTCAAAAATGAATTTTAGATTTAACAACAAGAAGGTCATTGAACGTAGCAATAGTATTTTAGTGATAGAAGCAGAAGCTATAGGACAGAAATTTTGTAAGTAAGGCTTACCAAGCCTGAGGGAACTTTTTGTGCAAACTTTTGGGAGTCTGAGCATAGCTAGTTCTTATGGGACACTGAAAACATTTCAGGATGCTAGAGCTTAAGGCTGCCCGTGGAAAGCTGAGAGCTGAGCAAGAGCTATGCTAAGGATTTTGCACTTCAGTTGGAGGTCATGGGTAGCTAAGGAAGAACTTTGAAGAGTCATAGCATTAGAGTTGCTTTTTAGAAAGATCACTCTTTCTAAAGAAAATAGAGTGCTATTTCTTGAATGCATGCATTTCTCTCCATCCCTATTCACATTGCCTTTATTTGGACCACCCTACCCACCTTCCAACCTATGGATCCTGCACCAACTTCCTGATCTTTTTCCATCATCCATTCTGGTCCTTCTTCAATCAAGTCTTCACACCACTTTCCAAGGTAATCCCTTTGTTTTATTTTTGTTCTGTTTTGTTTTTCAGAATAATCATTTCTTGATTACAAATCTAATCATGCCATTCTTCTGCTTAAAATACCTTATTGGGAGTCAGTGAAGCACTATGCTGGGTTCCATGGGTTCTAGCCTTCCCAGGTGAGCTCCCAAGAGCATCAATATCCACCCCTTGGTTGGTAGAATCTTTTTCTGGGGAATGACCTGGACTTTCTGGAGTTTGTAAAGAGAAAGCCCGTTTCTGCCTTTGGAAAACAAAACTCAGTGAGGATCCAGTGACCATCCTTTGATGTTTTGGCGAACAGATTTCCTCAGAACTGTTTATTCTCCTACCCTGGAGCCAGTGCAAATGGTGTTAAAAGCTGGTGATGGTGCTTATCCCATTCCTCTGCTGAATGTTCCCAACAGAAGGTGCTGATATCCTTATGTTTGCTAGGATGGGAGGATGAGTTCTCTGGCAACAGTCTGGCTTATAGATCTGTATCTGAGGAGGGACCCAGGAAGACTTGGATGGGTTTCAGAGAAGAGTTCTTGGAAGACTTCTTAGTCACACCAGTCCAAGGCTGAGTTCAATAATAATGGTGACAATGATGTGGCAGGATGGTTTCTTTCTTATCTTCCATTCTTTTCCTCAAATCCTAGAGCCTCCTGAGGCTAAAATAGTAAAGGTGGTGAGACTTGGTCAGATTCTGAAGAAATTTTGGAGATAGAACTGATGGGATTTGCTGACAAATTGCACGTAGAGTGAGAGAAAGAGACATTGATTGATGATGACTCCAAGGTTTTTAGCCTGAGCAATTGGGGAACTGCTAGTCACTGACATAAGGCTAACTCCTATAGCTCTAAAATGAGCAAGTTTTGAAGAGGGCCAGACTTTAGTTTTGGACATGTTATATTTGAGATGCTACTAGATATCTAAAGGAGGATATCCAGGAGGTGGTTGGATGTATGAGCCAAGAGTTCTTGGCAGAAGCCTGGGTTAGAGATACAAATTTGTGAGTGTTTAAGGCCCTAAGGCTGGATGAGGTCACCAGGAAGTGGAGATAAAGAAGAGGATCAGGAATGAGCCTGGGGAAGTCCAATGTTTAGATGTAGAAATAAGAAGAACCAACAAAGACTAGACAGCAGTCTTTGAAGTAGAAGAAAAGGTAGAAGAATGCAGAATCATGGAAACTAAGCACAGAAAGTGTTTTCAGGAGCAGAGAATCATCCACTGTGCCAAATGCTGCAGCTAGGCTGTACTAATCCCAGAAGAACTAGCTGCTTAATAGAAACAACCCATATCTCAGTGGCATGGACAATCTAAGTTTATTTCTCACCCATGTAAAGTATATTTAGCAGCAGAGGGGAAGAATGAAAGGCGGGGGGGTTTGGGAGGAGAAGTGGTTCTCCGTTCCATGATGATAATCAGGGTCACACACTGACAGGCTAAGTCATCTTCAATTGTGGCTTGTAAGGTCACTCAGTATGTCACCATCCAGGTGAGAGATGAGGATGGTGCACAGGAAGTGTACTGGTAAGAGTCTGGCAAGAAATAGAGGGCACACTTGAGATGGGTAACTTGAGAAAGCTTTAATATATGGACTGTGTACCTAGGTGTGAGCAGGGGCAGGAAAGCATTTGAAGGATTTTCATAACCCTGAGACAGCTGACAGTGGGAATTGTTACCACCCCAGATCTGAAGGGGCAAGAGAAAGTAATGGTTTGTGGACTTGGTGGGGAGAAAGAACTATGTGGGACAGATGTCTGCCTGAAGCTTTGGTAGAGGAAAACAGCCAACTCAAAGCAGCCACACGCAGGGAGGGAGCCAGGGAAACAAATACCCTGACCTCCCTCTCCTCCTTCCCCCCAGTCTCCTGCAGGCACCTCCCACTCACTCAACCCAACCAGAAATCAGACGCTTCATTGCAAAGGCTGCCGAGGTACAGAGCAGGGTGGAGAAAGGTGAAGAGTGGATGGGGAGGGGCAGATACGCAGCGCAGGACGTTTCTGTGAGTCAGGCTTAGAGACCGCGTACATCCCTTCCACCCACGTCCACTGGCTAGAACCCAGTCAGGTGGCCACGTCTAAGTACAAATAATTTTGAGAAGCAGCGTCTAGCTAATGCCCAGGAGGAAGAAGGGAGAGATGTAGTGAACAGATAGCCCTCTCTACCTCATGGTCAAGCAAGATAACTGGGAATTAGCCATCACACTTAGCAATATTGAGGCATGATAATACAGACTGTAGGGTGTGAAAGCCTGACTGGAGTGGATGCAGGAGAGGAGGGGAGGAGAAGGTTTGGAGACAGCAGTTAACAACAGCAACTTCTTTCAGTAAATTTTGCTGAAAGAGAAGCAAAGCAGTAAGGTAGTAGCTGGGAATGTGCGTTCAAGAGGGTTTTGCTTGTTTTTTACAATGAAGAAATAAGAACGTGTTTTATGCAAATGGAACGTTCCACTAGAGAGAAAATACTGATGATGCAGGAAAGAGAGAAAACTGCATGAGTGATGTCTTTGAGTAGGCAAGAAAGGATGGGATATAGTGATGAGCAAAAGGTTTGCCCTGGAGAAGTCTGCAGCAATTCATCTACAGCAAGTGAGGAAAGCAGAAAGTACAGACACAGTCCTAGTAAGGAGTAAACATGGGGGAGTCTGTTGAAGTTCTTTTCCAATCACGTGTATTTTCCCAGTGAAACAAGAAGCAGAATTATCAGCTAAGAGTGGGTCTGGAGGAGGAATTGATGGGGGTTTGAGCTGAAATGGGAACATATTGCACGGTTACCTAAAAGAATGTGAGAAATAATACCGAGAAGTGAATCTTCCCAGGGGAAGTGACCCAATGCTGAGAAAGTCCAGTCTGAGTCCACTTTCCAGGTGAAAGCCTCTTTCTTTCCCCACTCTATCTATAAATCTCTCCTTGCCCTGGTCCAGCATCAGAACTGGCTAATAATAATAGACAGCATTTTTTGAGTATTTACAAGGTCCAAGTACTGCTCTAAACCCTTCACATACAGTCATAATAAAGCTATGAACTCTATTAAAAGTACAGATATCAACCTCATTTCATAATGAGGAAACTGAGACACACCAGTAAATCATGTCATAGATGCCTGAGCTGAATTCAAACTCAGGCAGTCAGCTCCAGGACTTTGCTCTTGAGTTCTGTGCTTATATTTATACACACAAGAAGTGTTTGAGAGTGATAAACACTAGCGGGGTCTGGGCTTAGGAGGAAGGATTAAAATTTTAAAGGTCACGGGGCTGTGGCCAGTAGGTGGGGATGAGATGCTGTGCTCAGGAGACAGTTGGCGGGGACTTTGCTGAAAGAGGTGTGGCCGTGTGGTGACGACCCAGGGAGCTTAGGACCAAGGCAGAGTCAATATAAGGAGGACAGGGACTAACTGAAGAGGCTGGAGGAGACACACACGCTCACCATCCTGTGTAGACTACACCAATCAACATCTAATGCTTGATTTAATCTTAGCATTAAATGGTTTCCGTGTGTGTTTCACTGGCTGACAGAATCTGTTCTGTTTCCATGAGCGGGGGTACGGTGCTGTTATAGTCGTAATAATGATATCATGGTAAAACAGCTCCTAATCAATGAACACTTCGTCAATGAACAATGAACTTTATGAAGAACTTTATCAGCGAAAAATCCATCAACAAGCAAAGAACCGAGCATTTTCCTTGCATTATACCATTCAATGCTTATAATACCTCCGTGAGGTACACACCGCTATTCCATTTGCAGGTGAGGAAAGTGAGGCTCAGAGAGGTTGAATCACATATTCAAGGTTACTTAGGTAATAAGTGGTGGGATGGGGACCTGAGCCCCAGCCTGTCAGAAGCCTTAGCTGGCTACACTGTACCAGCTGCCTCTCTATTTTAGGATGAAGTACCAAGAGCCCTAAGGAACCGTCCAGGGCCCCGAGGGCCTCTGGGGCAGGGCCCCTGGGTGAGAGGAACTCCCTTTAATGAAGGCAATTGAGAAACAATCCTCCTCATTATTTGCCTGTAACAGGGGCTCAGAAAAGCTCATTATCTTCCTGTGAACCAGTTAACTATTCAATTTTCTCCATTTGGGTAATTAATTATCAGAGTCAAGTGCAGGATCCAGCTAATTTTAGAAAGATGCAGCTGTAGGGTCATCTGGGAAACAAGCTCAGCTGAGAAAAGAGGAAGCACAGGCAAGAGCCTCTCCTGTGGCTGGGAGGCAGAGGGGTTGAGAGGGGCTCCAGGCTGGCTGCGGTGGAGGGCAAGAAGAGAAGCGTGCCTAAGGCAAGCAGGCTGGCATTAAGGAGAGTCAGTCAGCGTCCTGGGCCCACGGGGCAAGGCTGCCACGGGTGGCTGCCAGCACCCCTGGGGTAGAGACGGGACTTGCAACCACCAGGTGCTGTAACTGCCTCTTCTCTCCCTTTGCGGTACCAGTGGAGTCTCTCGTCCCCTCAGTCTTCACATTCTCTTTTGGAGCAAGTGCTTAAAGGTGGTAAGCCACAGTGAGAGGAACGTTAGGTCCCATCTCTGGCTATCGACACGTGTTAACACCTCTAACAGTAAGAGCCAGGCATATCTCATACCAAGGAGATTAGGTACTATCACTTCCTGTGCTACAGGAGAGAAAACAGGGACCCAGAGAAGTGATGTCACTTGTTCAGGCTCTCGTGGTTAGGATATGGCAGAAGCTGGGATTTGAGCTCAGCTCCTGAATCCATGCTCTCACTGCCTCTTAAAAACGACACGCTACACCTGCCATTTTCTGAGCAGCACAAAGGGGAAGATTTGGGGTATTTGGGGCAGCAAAGGTTGGAGGAGCATCTAGTTCACTATACAAAGTCAACTGGGCAAGTATACCAAACCCTTAGCAAGCTCCTTGGAGGAAGAGGTCATTCTCTAAAGCAGGTTTAGAGTTCTTGCTGCTGTGTACTCCCATGCACTCCAGGAGCATCAGAGATTGGAGAAGACCTAGCCCTAGAGTTGTCTCCTGGGCTAGTTGCTGGGGGTGAAGGTTGCGGTCGGGTGAGGATGGTGATAGTTTTACTGAGCACTTACTATATGCCAAGAAGTGTAACCATCACTTTTACATGCCTTCACTCATTTAATCTTCACAGTGATCCCTGAGTTGGTCATTCATATCATTCCCATTGTACAGATAGAGAAACTGAAACACAAAGTTTAGTCCCTTGCCTTTGGGTGAGGAAGCTGAATTCACATGCTTTGACATGTAAGCAGTTTTTCTCTTTGGTTTCCCTCCCAGTCAACAAGTCTCAGGCAGAGGGCCCGAGAGTAAACTGCTGAGGAAGCCCCCCAAACCATGGACAGCTCCCCAGAGTCCTGTGGTTGGATAGGCAGGTTCCTGAGGCTATATACCTCCTGACGATCACCAGTGTCCACCCATTGTGAAGAGCTCTGCTTTCTTGCATAGGAGAACTCTCTTTGGACTGACTCTTAGGAGTCAGAGGCTCTGGCTTGATTTGAGTCTCTAACAAGCCCTGTGGAGTTGGGTGCTGAGCGGGGAACATCCCTCCTTAGGGTTCTGCAGACCCATCCTCTGAGATATAAGAGTCTTCTCCAGGGTGGGCCAGAGAACTGCTCCCCACATCAGCCCAAGAGTCATTTCTCCTGTCCAGTCCTGTTCTTCCTACATCTGTCATTACTTCCCATATCCCATTAGTATGGGAGTGCGAGTCCCCTCTGCCTTAGCTTCCCCATTGGTACCTCTGCCATCCCTGCAAAAGCCCAGGGCAAAACTGGACCTCCTCAAATTAGATCCCTCTCCTTTTGCCAGCTCTAATGGGAGTTTCCAAGTTCAAAGCCAGGTTCCCTGGCCCAAGCTGCAGGCCCAGAGCCCCAGCAGGTGCAGCATAGTTGCTAAGCAACATATCCAGATGGCTGTGTGTTCCTGTCACATGATTATTGTTGCTAAGGAGACAAGTCCTCTGGCATCCCAGGACACAGCAAGGCCTAGGCAGCAGTGTGTTACCTGAGGCCCAATGAAAAACTCTCTATCCCATGTTCCTGACAAGTGAGTCCCTAGACTGCTGTAGGAAACTACCAGCTTGATGCTTGCCTTTTACCCAGGCACTAGCTCTTAGAAGGGAGTGCCTAAACTGGAGTCTTGGTCACTCACCGGGCACTCATGGAATCCAGTTCTTTGGAAAGGTGATAGTGAGGGTGGCTTTAGAGGGATGTATTAATACACCAGGGTACAATCTCATACCCCCAATTCCCCAACTTGTATCCACAGATTCTGTTGTAGAGGCAGAATGCAAAAGACTTGAAGTGGAGGATGGGAAAGCTAGGAGGGGTGGTGGACAAGAGAACTTTCATAGCTGGTCCAGTAGTATAGCAGCAAGAGAACCAGGTATTGGGCTTTGTCCCCAGTACCAACACCCTACACCCGCAGCTCAAACACTTAGGAGGGTTGATGCTCTATCAGGGGGTATCAAAATCTCCCCAGAGGCCTTGCTCCCTTGGATTCTTTCACCAGAATTCTTGGTCTTTCCTACCCAGGACTGGCCCAGAAATGAGATGGAAATGAGGAAATCTCTCTCTGAAGGACAAAAAGAGAAAAGATGGACAATAGGAGAGGAAATGTGAGCAAATCTGAGCAGCAGTGAGAAGACGAAACAGTTGAACAATAGGAATTCTGAAAATAAGGAACAGAGAGAACAGGTGAAGGGAAATTATCAAAGAAATAATAGAAATATATTGAAAATAATTGAAATATCCCAGAAAAGATAGGCATGAATTTCTAGGTTCAAAGATTCCAAAGAGAGACCAAAACAAACACTGAAAATATTTCTAACCCCAATCACAACTTTGGAAAGTATCAAATGACTGATGACCAAGAAAAGATCTTAAAAGCTTCCAAAGACTAAAAACAGTTCGCAGAGACAATGTAAAAAATCACAATGGCATCAGACTTCTCAAGTACACGGTAGAAGACCATGCAACAATGTCCTCTAAATAGCCAAGGAAAATTATTTCACTCTTTCTAGTATAGCTGTTTTCATTTCCAAGACCTCTTTTTTGATCTGATTGATCCCCCTTTTAGAACACCCTGTCCTTTTTTCATGGGTGCTCTGTCTAATCTTATCTTGTCTATCGTCTCTATTTCCTTCAAAGTGCATTGTTACATAGCCAGTATGAGTATCTTTCACACCGGAGGCTTTCCTCAAATGTTTGGGGATGTTGATGGTTAGTTGAATGTTTAGATTAAGTTTAGGTTTAGAAGCTTGGTCCATTCATACTTAAGAGTAAAGTGTCAAAAAACTAATCAGAAGCTCTTTGCACTTGGCTTAGGCATGTGGTTTGTGCACTTCGCTGGAAGGTGATACCCTAGGATCCATTCATTAGATCTTCTTAAGCTGGTCAGATTCTCCAGAGAGAAAGGTTACCCATTTTCCTCCTAGAGTGTCTGATCCTGGCTACCAGCATTCTAGCAGCCACAGGAGAAGAAAAGGGTGGGTGCTTCAACATTCAGTATGCAAACTCACACCTAATTCCCCAGTTTTCAGAGGGGGACACCCTTGCTATCGCTTGTACTTGGCATCTCCAAATCCAGAAGCCTTCTTTTACCTTCTCCAGGAAATAAACCTGTAATTCTGCCAGGGTTGTAAAGGAGACTGGGGGTCTGCATCTTACATGCAGACTGTATATCAGCCTTCCTGTTGTAGCCCCAGCCGGCGGTGCTGACAGTCCCTGAGCTTTTTAGTGGTTTCTGCTGTGAAAACAGGTGGCTGTTGCTTGACTTTTCCCATGGCCAGTTTAGGATTCAGCTTTCTGAGTCTCCTAAATCAGCCACCATTCATTCATCTGCTTGCCAGCTTCTAAAATTGTATTACTGCTTGAGGAGATTGTCTCCTCTCCCACCCTATCTTTGTAGATTTGAACCATTTAAAAATTCCTGCACTATTATTTTAGTAGGGTTTGGGGAAAGAAGATTAGTAGTCAGTTGCACTTGTTTAATCTGCCATCTTGACCCAGAGGTCTTTATGCTGATTAACAACCAGGACCAAAACATGTGCATCCAGACTGCCTGGATTTGAATGCTGGCTTTGGCATTCTGGGTCTTGCACATACTAGCTGCTTAGTCATGGATAAGTTACAGAAACTCTGTGTCTCAGTTTCCTCATCTGTAAAATGGGGATGATAATGGTACACACTTCACTTGACTATATTGAGTCCTTAGAATAGTTCCTAATACATAGTAAACCATTTTATCCGAGATGATGATGATGAAGATGATACTGTGTTTGCTCTGTGCCAACACTGTGGCAAGGGCAGGGGGACTGGGGAAACCAAGATGAACTTCCATTGCGCTTACCATGTGCGCTTCCATTCTTTTCCAGCCCACAAAACTGGTATGACCAGTTTTCTCACTCTGGTCTATACCATGTAAATTAAATATGTGCCCTAAGTAAACTACAAGCAGGTGCAAGTTCTAGTTGTGCAAATATACCTGGCACCAATGTAAATAGAGTATCCGAATGAACTGGAGGCCAGCCCTTTGCAAGGCAGTTTTCCAGTATGGTTGAATCTCTTCTGTTTAAGTATAATAGCAGCAAGCATCATTTCCCAAATGACTTCCACATTTATTTCTAAGTCATGTTGTCTGTCTTGCTTTGTGGGGCAAATGATACCATGTGGACAAAGGACACGGCACATGCTTGGGGCAGCGTCCCCCACCCACCCCAATGGCTGAAGCAAAGTCTCCTCCCCCTTTCAGTGAGCTTCCTTGAGTTTCGTTTCTTCTGGCGGCTTGGCTTTCATCTTCCTCCCTCTGCTCTTTGTCCCGCTGAGCAGGCAGCAAACCTCCAGGTTCTGTGATCCTGCTGCTCAGCTTTAAAACAAAAAACAAAAGCAAAAAAAAAAATCTCTGTTGCAGTTTGTGAACTTCCCTGCTGGAAGGCATAAGCCATCAGCTTTTGTGAAAGTAGCTATTTCTAAGGTTTTGAAATGGTGGAGAGAAAGACTGAAAAGGGAAAGAGAGAAACAGACAGAAGGAAGAGAAGAAGCACAGAGAAAGGGAAGGAAAGTGGGGGGGAAGCCAGGCCAAGCCAGGCCCTCAGCTTTTCAGGAATGGGGCTTCTTTAACAGGAGTGCGTATACCAGCCAAGACATGCTCTGTGCAGATCCACCACCACCTGAAGATGCTAAACATTTTAAAAGTGGTAACAACTGAGCTAGTCCCCGAAGATGCAGTTATTCAGATGGGTGTTAGTGTCTCCATGCCCTACCACTCCCTCTGCTTGGAATGTTCCACATCTATAACCTGTATTTGTATGGCTCTTGTCCTCAGCTTCAAACACAAAACTCTACTTCCAGGTAAGAATTTTGCAGCAGGCCATTCAGGGGCCCAGAGGTGGCTCACACGTTTATAAGCCGGATTATGAGGAGGTTTTTCTGAGGTAATCTGCAGGAGATTCTTCCTTGGCTCCAGCCCCCTCCAGTGGGTACTACATCACGTCCTCCAGACACTGCCACTGATGCCAAGATGCACTCGAGCAGCAAGGTATTGTGCCATCGGAACCGACAGAAGACCAGCAGCTGTACTGTGCATGGGGAGAGAGCTTTACAAAGACTCCAGAGTAGTAACTCTTCTAGTTTGCCTATTTACAGTATGTTTTCAGAGTTCAGAATTTCTTTCTCTCTCTGCTCCACCTCCTACTGTCCCTCCATCCACCTCTCTTTCTTTCTCTCTTCCCCACCTTGCCTTAAGATTCAGATATGTGCCCATTGGACACAAATCTAAGGGGAAGGAACCTCGCTGAACTCCTTAGTGCCTAGAATGAGGGCCTCACTCACTAGGTCAACTTCACTGGGTTCCCTCTTTGTTCAGAGTGAGTTTTTCCCAGGAAGTCCCTCACAGCCTCACACCAATAGATGCCTGGTTGGCAAACTTAACAGTTCTGTAGTGACATAGCAGGATGTGTCTACACCCCACAAATGGATACAGCTTAAACCAGACTGGCATCCCTGCTATCCTTCTGAATCTTTTTGCGGTCTTTATGCAGTAAATCTTTTGCAATCCCTTTCATGAACATCTGCCTTCACTTACTGATTCCACCCTACAAAGTGAAGATACAATTCTTGTATTGATCAAGGTCCTTGGGTGCTTCTTCAGAGCTTGGCTTCCAGGAACAATGATAAAACATGCTACATATCTCTGTGCTAATGAGCTCGGAGTACAAACAAAAGCTATTCTAACACACCCCAGGAACTAAGGAGGCTCTGTCCCTGCCTTGTGCTTTAGTTTCCTGTCTGGGGATCTGCCCCCATCTCCCATCAGCTCCCAGAACTGATTGGTTTTGAGGAATCCCCTGTCAGGCCCTAAGTTACACGGACACAGGCAACTGTCTTTGGCTCAAAGGTAGAAACAAATCCATATGGATCACCTGGTTCTCTGCCGGTGTCTCCAGCTACAGCGACTCATCCTCAGATCAGCCTCCATTTTGGTTCTTGGTTAATTTGTTGTCTGGAGAGGGAGATTCTCCTGCTTCCTATTGTGGCCACCTTTTCACATACTACTCCTTCTTTCACTGAGGCCTAGGGTGCAAATAATACAGCTCTCTTCCTGCTCTCTCTGTGTAGGGGGTGGGGACTTCTCCACCTGCATTGCATTTGGGGTCCTGCTTTTTGGGGGCAATGATGAGCCCTTAACTGGTGCTGAGCCGATTGAGCCCTTTGCCTACCTTCCTGGATTTTGCATCTTGAACAGAATGATTCAAGGACAAAAGTGATTACTATGTAACATTGAGAAGTGGTTACCAAGGGGGAGGGTTGGAGGTGGGTTGGGGGGAGGGGGAGGGTTGAGGGTGGGTTGGGGGAGGGGAAGGGGATAAAGGGGCACAATAATTTGCAATCACAATATAAGTTGGTCATGGGGATAGTAGTAGAGCATAGAGAATATAGTCAATAACCATTGACTATAACATCTGTAACATCTTACTATGTTGATAGTAACTGCACTATAGGAGGTGAGGACTGTTCAACCACTGTGTTGTATATTTGAAACCAACATAAGATTGTTTACCAATAATACATTAATAAAAAAAAGAAGCCCCTTGGCTTAACAATAAGGTAGAAAACATTTGGGCAATGTATAATATGATGTATAGATACTAATTTGTCTATGTTAGATTCATGGTATCTACTTTAGATTA
Organism: Manis pentadactyla; assembly: GCF_030020395.1. Taxonomy (NCBI): domain Eukaryota; kingdom Metazoa; phylum Chordata; class Mammalia; order Pholidota; family Manidae; genus Manis; species Manis pentadactyla. The sequence goes on along the minus strand of NC_080023.1, from coordinate 161,691,793 downwards.
AGTAGTTTTAGGACTTTTATAAAGTTTCATATAAATTATAACATAATATTTGAATGATTATATTAAAGCATTGATCTTTTAAAAAGTGAAAAAGAAGTGATTACTATGTAGTATAGTTACTCTAAGAAAGCCTCCTAAAGACACTCCTAATTTCTTCTCCCTAGATTTGCCTGGAGTTGCCTTTGTTCCCAGTGTTCCAAAAGCTGACTGTTCTGCTGTCTTTACAATTCTCTGAATTTTTCTGTAGTGTTCCAGTAAATCCCTTTGATACTTAACTTAGCCCAAGTCTGTATCTATTGCTTGCAACCACAGAACCTTACCTGATTGCACAGGGATGGCCCTGTCTCCATCACCCCCTTGAATGTCCTTTCCCTGAACCTGTTCATTTCAGGGCCAGGAAGGCTCAAGCTTAGGCACTCTGCACCCCTCCCCACCCGACATGCCCACAACTCCCAGGCAAACTTCAGCTTCCAATTCTTTGTTACCTTCTTTCAGAAAGTGGCCATCCCCAGTTTAAAAAACAAAAATGTTCCATCCGTGATCCTTCTCCATTAATGCTACATTGAGCAGGGCTCAACCAGGCAAACAGAGGTATTCTAAGTATTTAAAAGAGAGGGAATTTAATGCAGAGAATATGGTTCCACAAGTGATGGAGGAACTGGTAAGCCTAAAAGGACAGCAAAGCAACCCAGGACTTCATCCTTAGTTGGTGGTGGAAGCCACTCCCCCTTCTAGGCTGGAGGGACAAAAGAAGCAGCTGGTGAGACTGGCACCCAGGGTTTAGAGCCTCTGGGGGAAGCTGCGACCATGGCAGGCATGTCTGATGAGAGCTGGAGTCACAGAGAAGACACAGAAGATGCTGCCCGTGGCAGAGACAGGGAGAAGTACCTGGATTCTCCTCTCCTCCTGTTCTCTAATCTTCTGCCGGTACCCCCCATGCTCTACCCAGGGGTAACCCAGATGATAGAGGAATCTGAGAAGGGAGTGTTGGGGTCAGCCCCACTGTGACCTAAAGCAAAGCAGGGGAGGGGCCAGGAATGAATCTGACAGCAAACAGACCTTGGACAGCACATGCTTCATTATTTAAATTACATTTGTTTGAGTATTATTTAATTTTTTGGACTAAGTGAATTTAGCATTTAAATAGCACTTATTAAGTGTATATCAATGTTCAAAATGTATGCACTATTTTGATTCCTTATTGAGTACAGATATCACACAAAAGAAAATAGTGAAGTCTTCTTTTCTAGAAAAAGCTCTGTATCTCAACCAAGTTCTTGGCACGGTCCATAAGCCTGTTGCTTTCTTTGCTGTTCATGTTGGGGACACTTTCTCTGACTCATAAATCTGTAGAGAAAGAATACAGTAACCCCCGCCAACAAGGGCAGTTTGAGGGGCAGATGGAGCGCCCCGTGGCCCATACCTCCAGGCCCTGGAGAAGCCAGAGAAGAGGGCAGCTTCCATCTGGGCGCTTAGTAACACAAAGCACTCAACCCCTTTCCCCCACCCCCACCTGCCTTCCCAAGCTTATTTCCTGGCTGCCAGTGAGTCTAAGACAGGCTGGCCTCACATCAGAGCCAGGAGAAATGGGAGTGGCCCAATGACGGTGACAACAGCACCATGACACAACAGGATTCTTTCTCTTATACAAGGAGTTGTTAGAATGTGTATGAACATTTTGTTAGGCGATTTCTTTTAATTTAGTTTTACAATTTTAACTATAAAAGCAGTACAAGTATGTGATCTGAGCACTCAAATTGTATCAGTCTGTGCTGCACTAAAGCGAGGCTCCAGCATTCTGGATGGGCTTACATAATTCTGAGAAGGAGGTTCTGGCGCAGTGTTTAGGCTCAGTCTCCCTAAAAGCAGTGCAGGCTGTTTCTCTGCAGTCATAAGGACATGGTGAGCCTGGGAATGGGAGAGGGAAGGGAAAACATCAGGACAGGGCACAGAGAAAATCCTTGGAGTTTGTTACATAAATGGTAAAGGAAAAACCTGCTTTCCAGAGGTTGAGTGGTTTGTGTTACTAAGCTCCCAGATGGAAACTGCCCTCCTCTCTGGCTTCTCCAGGGCCTGGAGGTATGGGGACACCGGGCACTGCAACTGCCAGTCAAACTGCCCTTATTGAGGGATTACTATATCCTTTCACTCTACAGATTTATGAATCATCTTCCCAGGGTCTTAGGATTCTGGGATCCAGCGTCCTAGCTGACACAGCACCTAGCCCCACTTTCTAGAGGGGTTGCTAAATCTCCTCTTGTAGTCTATCTGGGTGTAGATGTGCTTGCCCAGGGGCCTCTCTTATAATGAACTTCCCAGAGGAGTACTCCACCTGAATCTTCCATAGACAACCAAAACAATGTGTCAATGCATGAATTTGTTAATCTATACCTCAGACCTATTCATCCAGTCTTTCATATCTCAGGTGAGGGTACTGCCAGCCATTCGTGTGTCCAGGTAAAGAACCAGGACGTCATCCCTGTACTTCACTCCCCCTACTAGCATCATTAAGCATCATTACACCCTTACCAGCATCTAATGTAGTATCCTAAGCATCCCATGAATCTGGTCATGCCTCTCCATCCCCACCACTGCAGTTCAGGCCACCTGTTATGTAACATTTGGACTACATAGTCACCCCCTAATGATGGTTTTCCACAGTGTGGTCAGTCATTCCTATCACAGTTGTTGACTGAGCATCTGTGTGTTAGGTTCTGGTTATACAGTGGTAAGCAAAACAAAGTCCTTGTCCACACAGGACTACATTCTTACAGAAGTCCATTGTCTTTCCTAAAGCACAATCGGTCCCCAACTTAAAATATATCAATGGCATCCCACTGCCCTCAGTATAAAATGCCAACTCTCTGATATGCTCTTCTCTCAAGCTCATCTCACTCCACAATCCCTTTTTGTCTGTCTTCCCAGCCATGTGGAATCAACTTCAGTTCCTCAAATATACCAGGCCTTTGCATAGCCTGGAACATCCTTCCCTCCCATCTCTTTGCCTAGTTAACACCTACCTACTCACCCTTCAGGTCTCAGCTTCAAGTTCTCTTGACTGGGACTGCCAACTGAAATAAGTTAAGCCATGTTGAGGAAAATAGAATTTGGAGAAGCCCAGGATTCTTCTCCAAGACCTGAAACCTATCCTGTCCCAACCACTACTGTCCCTTCCTTCTCCTCAAGTCTTTGAGAGAAATACATGCCCAGAAAACAAGGCCAGACAAATACACACTTTCTTTATCTGAGGGTCTGGCCTGTCATTGTGCTGGACTGAAAAATGTGGAGGATTTCTTTGACCTGGGGTGGAGTGAGACAGAAGAGGACATTTACCATTTCTGGCTCAGCATCCAAACATCCATACTATTTGGAGGAAATGAGAGCCTAGAACGTTGGAGGGGTTTGTCCAGTGGCAGCCAGATTGGCAGAAATGAAATGACCTAAGTTAAGTGTCCCTGTGGTTGGATCTTAGCTGGCTTTTCTGAGGCCAATTTTCGGAAAGCCTTCCTATCAGTTCTATGAGTTTTTTGATATTCTTCCAATAAATCTCTTTCTCTTTCAGATCACTGGATACAGTCTCAATTGTCGGAAACCCTGAATGTTTAAATATCATTTTTATCCTGTCCCCACCATGAGGCCCACCCTTACTCCCCACTCCACTGGTGCAAAATGGCAAAGCCCTAGGACAAACATACATAGCAAATAAAGAGGTCCTAAATTTCACGGCAGATCGTGACTTAATCCACCCACCCCAGGCTTTCCTGGAGGGGCTGGAAACACAGGTCCTATGTGTAAACAGACTCGGACCGTTTGCCTTCTCAGCCACATGGAAGGAGGAGAGGGGGAATTTCCAAAAAGAACTAATCATAAAGGAGGGAGATTCACCCTTGGCCCTGTGGCCCAGTTAGTATCCTGGCTCTTGGCCCAACCACACTGGCATGCGTCCGGCTTGGAGGCAGAGCCAGGGAGAGAGGATCTGCACCTCTCGCTGGAGTCCAGCAGCTGTGGAAGAACAGAAAATGTTTGTTGTCTTTCCAGGCATCCCGTGGTACCCTGAGAAATGGGCACCATTGCTCGCCACCTCTGTCACTTCACCATGCTCATGATTAAATCCTTTCTCTCTATACTGTCTACCTCTTGGCTTCTCCCTCTGGTGAGTGTATGGATTTATCTTACTTCTCCCACTTTTACCCTCTCAGGATCCAGCTTCTTGCCATGCTCCTTCTGTGTGCCCTGTGGCCTCTTCTGCCTGGTGACTTTGCTGCCTCCCTGCTTCTGCCAACTGCCTTTTCTCTACGTTTCTCTCAACTTGCCGGCCACTCTGCTGTTTCAGTTTCTCTCTCAGACCCAACTTCCCAAAAGATGGTGTGATTAGATCTGTAGGTCACTACTCAGACAGAGTCCTGCACAATGCCAAGAGTCTATGGCCACTTTGCTCAGAAAGGCTAACAATGTAGCAAACACAGAGAGCTAAATGGCTTCCACTCTAATCCAACATTTCAGACTCAGCTTGTACAAACCTGAGCATGTCGTCGTCACTCTCGGGTCTGTCCCCTCGCCTGTGTTCCTGAACTTGGTGGAAGTTCTGCTGTTCTGCTCTGGCGATCTGGTCTTCAGAATGCAGTCCTCCTTTGTATCCTACCTCCCCAGCTTTATCTCTGTGCCACAGCCACCGGAACTTCTCAATATGTAATGCTTAAAATGAAATCTGCTCCCCCAGCCCTCTGGCCAATGAGTTCTCCCTTCAACCACACGCCACACAAGGGGGCTTTGTTTGGACTTCTCTGTCTCTCCTTGTATTTTCTTTTCTCTAAGAGAGCCCAATTTGGAATGCTTTAACATCTTCATCCTCTGGACCATGAACCCTCCAGAGCAGGAATGATGACTTAGTGATATTTGGGGCTGACCCAGAGTGGAAGTCAGTGAGTATCTGAAGACCAATTCAAACATTCTTCCCCTAGAGCAGGGACACACAGTCCCCCTGATCTAGCAGCTCATCCTGACTAGGTGTGCAAAAATAAGGGTCCTGGAGACAGGCTGGTGGGGTCCCATGGTCCTTCCCCTGTGTGGGAGACTGCTTGAATGTGATTGGGTCTTCAGGCTTGGGCCTGAGAGCACTTTTCTCCAAGGGTGGCAGTGGAGAGGACACAGCTGTAATCTAGGTGGTCCTTTGCTTGGCCTGCCTGGGGCTTTAGGCTGCCTAGCTGCTCTAAGTGTCTCTCTGTGGAATGAGCTTGTTTCTTCTTGCTCTGATGCTTTTACTCGTGATGCTGCAGGACGCCCGGCCCAGGAGTGACTCAGCTGATTTGCCTTCTGACAGGCTTGAAGTGGTTTAGCAGGGGGAAGAATGGGAGGGGGTCAAGTTGGAACCAAAGTTTGAGTTTTATGGTCACGAGGAGACCTGGCCTTATGCCCATAAGATCATGGCGAGGGCCAGAGGGGTAGGGCCTGATCCTGAACTTACCCCAGGAATATCGCCCAGGCTGGGGAACTCTGCCAGCTCAGGAAGAATTTAATAGGCTGCAGGTTCTCACTAGAGCCCAGGCTCTGAGGCTCTCCAACCAGGCAGCCAGAATTAGTAGTGGGAGGCCAGCTAGCAGGTGATACAAAGCAAGAGGCACCTCAGACCTGCATAGCAATATTAAGACAGAAACCAGTCTTCATAGAAAGTTGGAGAAGCAAGCACATTACTCAAAGGAACAAATCCAGAGTGAGATCTAAAGTACAAGGCAGCCCTGTGAGTGTGGTGCAGGCTTGGCGGCGAGGAGAGAACTCAGGCTCTGCAGCACCATCACCCATTCATCCCCCTGCTGTGTGCTGGAACAGCAGAAATGTCTGAAAAGGTTCTTGCACTGGAGGGAGTCCCTGTTTGAGTTTGGTGGGGAACCCAGACCAATAAACTCTAGTAAAACTCAGTCACGTTTCTGGCACAGGTCAGCACAGGGACTGTGGAGTGCAGAGAATGAGGACCTAAACTGCCTTTTTGGAAAGTGGGTCTAGAGGTCCTTCACAGTGGACAGAGGATCTGGGGGTCCTTCACAGTGGAGGGGAGGGTCTGGAGGTCCTTCACAGTACAGGTGAACTGGTACTTGAGGGATGTACAAGCAAATACTAGGCAGAAAAGAGAAGCCTGTGTACTGGTACAGAGGGATGTCACAGCGAAGCCTGTGGGGCATTACCTGTGATTGGATAGGACCATTACACTGGTCCATATGAGAATATGGCAGCAAATGTTGGGGATGTTGACAGGAGGGAGAAGAAAGGGCTGTCCTCCTGGTTATGATTTTGGTGATCCTACCTACTAGCAAATATGAATTCTCACCCCACAGCTCTAGCATCTGACCCAATCAAATTACAAATCTACCTCTTAAGGAGAGGAGATGAGTGATAGCTTGCTCATGTTTAGTAGAGGTTCTTTCCTTCTTTTAAGTATAGGAGTCTGACTTGGCCTGGCTTCACAGGAATAAGGCAAGAAGGAAAAGGAATTGCAACTCAGTGGGCACTCAGGTGGCCAGAACTGAACCCCAAACACACACGGTGATAGAACAAAGATATATGACTAATGTTAGCCTACTCATGACTTCTGTCCAGGTGTTGGTTCATGAATGAGTTGGGGCTAACCCTGCAGCTGGGTCCCCACATGTTGAAACAAGGTAGAGATGAGGTGATGGTCAGATGGACTGGGAGCCTTCTGGGAAGACACTTACATGACTGAGGAAAAAGCCCAGCTTTAGGTTCAGAGTTCAAATAGTCCTTATTAGCTATGTGTCCTTGAGCAAGTTACCAAGTCTTTCTGAGCCACTGAGTTCTCAGCTGTGGAATAGGGATTATAGCTCCTGTTTCCTAGGATTGTTGTGAAGGTAAATGAGATCATTTATGTGAAAGAATCTGGCCCACAGTGGATGTTTAGTTAAAGAGAATTCTTTTCTGTCTCTCCCCTATGACCCTGAAGCTCAGGGAAGGGGGACATCAACTTAATTCAGTATGCATAAAGGGTTAATATCTGAATATATAAAGAGCTCTTTTAAATCAATAAGACAAAGAATACTACAATAGAAGAAGGCAAAATACAGAAGAAGCAATTAATAAAGGAAAACATTTTAATAGCTATTAATTGTATACAAATGTAATACCAATATATAGAACTACACAGCTGTATATACATGCTTCATTAACAAAAGTGAATTATAACAATAAAATATCATTTCCACTTAGCTTGACAAAATTTATAAAGCAATTTACTCATAAGCACAGTGTGCTTCCTTTCACAATTTATAACCACTTATATTCTATTTCTGTGAACTACCTATTCATACCTTCTGCCAGTTTTTCAGAGGGAGTGTTTCCCTTTTTCTTATTGGTTCATAAGAGTTCTTTATATATTAGATTTTAACCTTTTGGTTGCCATAAGTGTTACAAATATTTTTCTAGTGCGTCATTTGTCTTTTGACTTGTTTATGGTATTTTTGGTAGCATAGAAGCTTAACATTTTTTAAGTGGTCAAAATCATCAATGAATGCCTTCTTTTTAGCTCAGCAAAGAGGATAACGTTTCACAATACATGGCATGGGAAAGGCTATCCCTAATATGAGACTGCTGGCTTGGAGACCCTCAACTGAACTGCTTTACATTTAGATCTTCTAAGTCCCACTGCTCCAACTCTTAAGTTTCTTATTACATAGTCTTCCTTTGAGGACCTGCCTTCCCATATAGGTGTGAGCCCAGGGAGAAAATGAACTGACCACACAGACCTGAGTACCCTAATCCTCTCAAAAGTTGTAATTCTCACTGAAAATTAATTGACTCTGCTCTGGTTAATACATTGATGTAGTGAGTTTGGTTAGTGTGAGTCTGCCCTAGAGGTGACTCTGTTCTCAGTGCAGACAAAATCATGTTCCTGAGCTACACACCTGAGAATCACACTCTGGCTTGTGTTAACTCATCCAGACCTTTTTGAGAAATGTCAGGCTTGCCACCTTTTCTTGGAGATAATCCCTAACATTTCCATGGCTATGCAACTACCTTTCTCAATAGTAAGTGGTGAAGTGAATATGCCAGGAACCCTACAACTAATAATAATTTATAATTACAACTACCTCCTAACTATGCACTTTTAAAAATACCTGGTACTGTTCTTGGCATATTTAATCGACTATTTAATAACCACAACACTTAAATGACATAAACAATATTCGTTTCTGGTTTAAAGATGACTAAAAAGGGGTCCAGAGAGATGGAGTAACTTGGCCAAACTTACAGAGTCAGAAAGTGGGGCTGCCAGTATGTGAATCCTCAACTGTCTGCTTTCCTCTGTGCTTGTGACTATATAGTTAATTACCATCGTGTCTTGAAATCTCCCTTGAGCTTAGAGTTCTTCTCTGTTACCTACTTCTTCCACTAACTGTACCAAAAGTAAATTGCTAATATTTTCCCACTGATTTCTTCATTTCTTTCTAAATTCTCAAATGTCCAGCCCTACATCATGCACACGAGCACCCTGTGGGCAATACACATCCCTCTTCCCAAGACTATGGGCCTCCATTCTTCCACTAGCTTCATGGCTGCTGCATTGAATTTAAAAGATAAAGGGCTTCTTGTGCATTGTCTTCCAGCCAGAAGCAGCAGCCATAGGCTGACACATTCCATAGCAGGTCTCAGGCCTCATGGCAAATGTCTTTCCCTTAACATTTTCCACAGTATTGATTTAGCTCTTTATTTTCTGAATGTGAATTTAGACCTTTACCCGTTTCAGATGGTTTAGTAATGCTCAAATAACTAAATTGACCAGCCTATGATTGAATTAAGTTATTTGGAGAATATAAAATTTGTTTTATGTAGTGCTATTTTTATGAGGGCTATAAAATGTTCTGTAGACAGAAAAGTGGAAAATAGGAAGAGAGATTGCATTATGCCTCAGGAAGAAACAAGAGACAGAAACCTGGGAAGAAAGAAGGGAAATTAATAATTGATTCTCACTTACTGTTGCCAGTCACTGCACTAGATGTTTCATTTATATCATCTTGTTTAATCTCCACAGCCACAGTGAGACATACATTTAGTGCATCCATTTCGTGGATTAGGAAACTGGCTCAGAAAGGTTAAGTAACTTGTTCAAGGGCACACAGCTAGTTAATGCAGAGCTGGGATTGGAGCGCGGTTCTCTCAGACCTTCCAGGGCACTGGGTACCGAAAGGAAGAATAGATTCCCCCAATCTCAACTGAAGCCTAGCAGAGAACTAAAGAGATCAAAGTGAAACTAACTGGAGATGAGAGAAAAGAATGATCAGAGTGACAGACAAGGTTTGCTAGCTTTTAGTAAGTGGTGTGGCCTCTACATATGCCTGCCTGGGGCAGGTGGCTAGAGCTGGCACCGATGGAGGCCAGGGTGGGAGGTGGCTAAAGGCCTCAAGTCAGAGGCTGCTGGTCCTGGGACAGCTGAGTGAGGAGAATCTGAGTTAAGGCAAGGAGATGGTTGGGCTGGCTTGGAGAAAGGGGACCTCTGCATGGCAGTGAGAGACTTTAACTCAGTGGGTGTCTCCTCCCTTTTGGAGGAGCATTCTCCTTGTCAAACTCTTCCATGGGTAAAGCCAGACTTACCATGGTATCAGTAATGCCACAGCAAGCCATCAAGATCTTTCCTAATGATTTGAGTGGGAATGCCACAGGAAGGTTTCAATCCAGTCAAAGAAGTGCTTTTCAAAAAAGCATACTTTCTATGTGCCGGACACGACTTAAACAATGGGGACAAAATGGAATGCCACAATACTTTAAACCCTGTCCTTTGGAGCTCTAATCTAGTGGAGACAAATACTAATCACATGATCATACAAATAAATGTCAAGTTGAATTTTAACAAGCACTCCAAAGGAAAGGTACACAGCACTGCACAAGCATAGGAAGCTCGGCTTCTCTGAGTAATGCGTGTGCAGTGATTCAGGGAACAAGTAGAAGTCAATTACTCAAAGGAAGAATATTACATTCCAGAAAAAGAAATGATGAAATGCAATGGTCCCCAGTTTTAAATGGTTCATTCTAGAGGATGGAGGTTTAGAGCAGAATCAGGGTATTGGACACATTTTACAGTCTATCTGGATGTCTCCTTTCCTGACTGGAAACTTCCCTAATGGCCAGCAAGTCCACATTTCAGGTCAAAGATAGTGCTTCTGTCTTTAAGCATAAGGTACTTTTTGTATATGTATGCATGCATATATGTCTTTAAGCATAAGGTACTTTTTGTATATGTATGCATGCATACATGTAAGTAGCTAGCTATCCAATCAGATCTCCAGCCAAGTACCTATTCAGTTAGCTATTCATTCATTACCCATTCTTACACCTATTTCATCATTCATAATACCACTTATCAATCCACATATCTCTCTAACCCCCTACCCAACAACCACCCATCATCCATGTATTTATACATCTACCCACATTCTTTCTCTCCATCTCTTTATATACTAATTTATCCAACCACAACCTATCCATCCAGTCATTTATGCACATCCATCTAGTCATTTATCCATTCATGTATCCATTTATTCATTTTCCCTCTGTGACATGATAAGAGATATATGTTTGATCTCTACCCTTGGTTCCTGACCCAGAGCTCCTAAATCCCTTGGAATTTCCTGGGTGATAGGCGTCTCTTTTGTTCTAATGAGGCGACTCTTGGATGGTTCCCAAATAGCTTCATGATGGGGGCTGGGCACCAGACAAATCAAGCCATAATGAAAAGCTTGGAACTTTCAGCCCCACCTCCCCCCATCTTCTGGGGAGAAGAGAGGGACTGGAGATTGAGTTAATAATTAATCATGCCTACATGATGAAACTTCCCTAAAAATCCCTAAACTGGGGGGTTCAGAGAGGTTCCAGGTTGGTGAATCTTTCCCTATACTCCACAGTTACAGAAGCTTCTGTGCTTGGAACCCTTCCAGACCTTGCCTACATATCTTTTCACATAGCTTTTATTTTGTATCTTTTGTAATATTCTTCATAATAAACTGGTAAACTGGTAAGTAAAGCATCTCCTTGATGTCTGTAAGCCACTATAGCAATTATCAAACATAAGGAGAGAGCTGTGGGAAGCTCCGCTTTGTAGCCAAGTTGGACAGAAGTGTGGGTAACTTGGGAACCCACTACCTGTGATTGGCATCCAAGGTGGGGTGGGGGGACAGCCTTGGGGGAATGAGCCCTTAACCTGTGGTATCTGCACTGACTCCAAGTAGTTAGTATCAGAATTCTTTAATATGAGGGAAAAACATACATATTTAGTGTTAAAAGTGTTATGAATGGAGAAACAAGTTCTCTTTTATCTTCCTTCCAACCAACCAACCACTTACTCATGTATCCACTCACCCATCCTTCCATCCATCCATTAATCCATCTATCTGTGTATCCATCCATTTAATCATCCAATTATTCATCCATTTTCCATGTATTTATTTACCCATTGATGTATTTATCCATTTTTATTGTTGCTATGACCAATTACCACAAACCTAGTAACTTAAAATAATGCAGTTATTATCTTGTACAGGTAGTCCTCAACTTACAGTGGTTCAACTTTGATTTTCTTGGCTTTACGATGGTGCAAAAGCCATATGCATTCAGTTGAAATTTGAATTTTGATCTTTTTTCTGGGCTAGCAGTAGATAGTATGCATCTCTTGTGATGCTGTGCAGTGGCAGTGAGCCTCAGCTCCCAGTCGACCACACAATCACAAGGGTAAACAACCAATACACTTGTGACCATTCTGCACCCAGACAACCTTTCTGTTTTTCACTTTCAGTACAGGATTCAATAAATTACATGAGATACTCAACACTTTATCAGAAAATTGGCTTTGTGTTAGATGATTTTGCCCAACTGTAGGCTAATGTAAGTGTTCTGAGCATGTGTAAGGGAGGCTAGCCTAATAAGCTATGATGTTTGGTAGGGTAGGTATATTAAATGCATTTTCAACTTACAATATTTTCAATTTATTATGGGTTTGTTGGGATATAACCCCATTGTAAATCGAGGAAGATCTGTGGTTCTAGAGTTCAGAGGTTCAAAATGGGTCTTATGGAATTAAAATTAAAATGTTGGTAACCCTGTAGTCCTTCTGGAGGCCCTAAAGGAGAATCAGTTTCCTTGCCTTTTCCAGCTTCTAGGACCCACCTCTGTTTCTGGTCTCCAGTCACTTGCCTCCAACTTTAAAAGCATCAGCATATCATCAGATCTCTCTCTGATTTTGTCCCTTCTGCCTTCCTCCTATAAGGATACTTGTGATTACATTGGACCCATCCAGATAATCCAGGATAATCTCCCTATCTCAAGGTCAACTAATTAACAACCTTAATTCCCCTTTGCCATATAATCTAACATATTCACAAATCTCAGGGATTAAGACAGAAACATCTTTAGGGACCATTATTCTGTTTACCACACCATCTATCCATTTATATATAATTCATCCATCCATTCATTCATTAAGCCATCTTTGCGTTCATCTATTTGGTTACTCATTCAATTATCTATCTATGTATGTATCCATGTGTGTATGTGTGTATGTATCTCTCTCTCCACCCATCCAACCGTCCATCCAATTGTCCATTTATTTACCCATTCATCCAACTAACCATTCACTTGGTCTTCACCCATTCATCTGTCATATCAACCTTCCATCCTAATTTCTTTATTTCCATTAACCACACACACACTTATGCAACATCACAATTTAGAACTAATTACCAAAATAGGTCATCTTACCTAAATCTTTGTCATTTGCTTTTCTCAATCACGTCTTTTTCTGGTCCTAGCTCCTAGCTCCTAAGCCTCTCTCAGTTTTGCCCGTGGTAATTTGTACTGGCTGAATGCCAGTGGGTCTTCCTGGAATCTTACTTAGTTTATGGAATCCTGCCTGCGTTGACTCTGTTGGCCCTGATCTGCCCTCCTCCTGGTTATGCCCAGAAAGAATGAGGAGAATAAGCAACCCTACAGTATGTTCATGTGTGTGTGTGTGCGAGTTAGGGGGAGGCTCTGGATTGAGGCCTGTGTCTCAATGTCTGTTCCGCTACACTCCTGCCCTTGATGAGAAGATTTGGGCGAAACACATAGTCCTCACAATCTAGATTGATTTTTTTCTCCAGGGAAAGAAGACAAATAGCACTGAAAATATTTGTGGTGTGATGGCCAAAAAATAATTTTGAAAAGCCATTTAAAAATATCAAAAGTTGCCATTGTATTTGGAAAAACTTAACAGATATGACTAACTTTATTTTTAAAAACAAGTTTTGTTTTCGCCCAGACTTTCCCCCCACAGATACTATTCATAAGGTGAGAAAGCATATACTACTGAAGCAAAAGCTTTAGTAGTGGCCATGGCTGTAAAATCACGACTCACTCCCTAACACCACTGTAATTTATGGTTGTCAGAACTGGTAATGGTCTCTCACCACAGGCTAAGACATAGATAAGGTAGACTGTGGACTGTGTGACAGTCCCAGCACTCAACTAAAATGCCACCCCCTGCTCTGTTGCTCAGAATACAAATGCACAGGAGTGACATGATTAGAATATCTGCCCCCATTTATTTACTTTCCAAAATAATTTAGACCATGGTACTTGATGTATGATCAGTGACAAATTCCTGACCATATACCTCATGATTAGCTATGTCAAGACATGACCACTGAGAACCATGATTAGACGACAGCTAGATTCCTGTATACTTTTAAAGTAGAGAATCTATGGTGGGCACAAGTTTAAACTGGAATGAAATTGTTTGAGCAAGTCTTGGTAGCTCAGCTCCTCTCCTGCAGATTCCATGCCTTTGTTAGGCGGGCAGAAGTGCTAGTACATCACGGAGAGCAAAACTGGCCCTTTGAGGGAATAGTCTACGCATCTTCAAAACCATTCCAGGAAGAGTTTACACTGTACTGTTGTCAGAGTCATGCCCTTAGCAATTGGAAGATTTTAGGGCCCTGAGTCAAAAGATTTTTGAAGGCGCTGACATTTCAACCATGTGAGGTCACTACTTTATGAATATGCACTTTGCCCATCACTGAGGCATGTGCAGGTTATACACAAGGGGCTTCTACTTTGCTGCTCCGTGTATAAAATGCTACACTTGAAATCCTCAGCAAACCTTCTTAGGTTGATACCAAAGCTCTTTCACATGGTATGTCTCATTTGACCCTTACAACACTCCTGAGAAATTGCCTATACAGGACATATCCTCATTTTACAGAGGAAGTGACTACATCTAGAAAGTCAATGTCCAGAGACAGTTTTCACACTAAGCCATTTCAAGTTGGCCCTGTTCGGTATGGGAGGGGACAGTATAAGGGTCTGAATCCCAGCCCATGGAGATCATTGAGAGCCATCTTGGAGGATGGCTACCATGCTTTACTTCAGGAAAAACATGGAAACAAATCGATTACTTTAAAAAACTAGTGTTTTATTCCTACAGTGTAAAACGGTGTTGCTTCTTTTATTGTCAGTTTGCATAAGGCATTCTCTCTAAATTGGTCAGTTCTGCTGATGGTAGAATTATGTACATAAGGGAAAGGATTCCACAGCAACTTGAGGCTTGGTAAAAAGCCCCAGCTTAAGCAAGTTTTTATGGCTAAAATTATCTAAGTGCCACTGCAGGAAAGTACCCTGCTGAGTGAGAATGAAGGATTTTTGGAACTGTTTCAGGGTAGGGTGACCAGTGGTTGTTTTTTTTTTAAATCCTGCCTGAGAATGTTTGAAGTGTGACTTCCCATAAACCATAGTTACTGAGAGTGAGCACAGTCATTTATATGTATGAACTCAGATATTGAAAAAATCAAAATAGTGGTAGTGCTATACATAGGTGAGATCTCTGCAGCATTTTAAGAGTTAAATCAGTCAGATTACTCCATAAGGGATGGAAGCCATATATCACCAGAATGCACTCTAAAAGACAGTCCCTCAGACCAAAGGCATGAACAGAGATTGACTTCATTTGAATCAACAGAATTAATGTATTTAAAAAGACCAAGTCAACAGAAGGGGAAGTTATGCACAGGACATGGGGAAATGGGGGCCAATAATAAGGTAGCATTTAACTATTTGCTGAGCAGCTACCATGTGCTAAGTAGTTTGACTGACTCATTTAATCCACATAACAACCCTATTATCAGAATCAAGAAACGGTAAATCAAGTGACCTTTCTAAGGTTATTTGTGGTAAATCTAGGGTTTGAACCAGATTGTTTGGGCTCCAAAGCCTGTGGGCTTAACTATGCATATCCATTTTCATCCTGTTGAAAGATGCTTCTGGCAGGTCAGGGCACTGCCACTGGCTGCACACTTTCTTTTATTTCTTCTTTGGGAATTACTTCCTCACGCCATGGGTCACTGTTTGAAATCTTCTCAGTGACAAATCACAGACACATGAGTTTTGAGCCATAAGGGAGCACAGAGCTGATGTTGTCCACTCTCTCTGTGAACGGCCATGAGCACCTCTCCACCTGCTCTGGGGGATACAGACCATGATACAGCAGGGTAATTCCACTTATGGCGATAAGTGAGATGTAATTCTGAAGGGATGCAGTTGATTTTCTCATGTGGCTTGTTACACTGCTCATGGTCTAATCCAGAAACAAAAAACTCTGAGAGGTCAAAACACAAAGACTTTGTTTGAGGACAGATAGGCGCGAAACCGGCACACATGTAAACTGGCTCAGAACTGTTTTAAGGGCAGTCTTTTGGAAATAAATGTATGACCTCATGAGATATTACTTTGAAGAACAAAATTCACTGGATTGGTTCAGTCCTGGCATACTTCAGATCTCAGCTCATGGGCAGCTTTCCTGAATTCTTTGACCAAGGCAGATCCTTCCAGCAGAGGGTCTCATGGCACCATGTGCCACTGCCGCAATGTTGCATGTGTTTGCATGATTGTTTGACTAATGCTGCCCTCCATAGACTGCAAGCTCCATGAGGGCTAAGTTTGTGCTGAATTTTATTCACCGCTGTATCCCTGGCACCTAGTACAGTGCTTGTCAGTCATAGGTGTTCAATAAATGTCCTTTCAGTGAATGCATTCAATTTTAAACATCAGTCTCCCTAGGTAGCTGCCCAAGAGAAATAAAAACATATGTCCACACAAAATAATTATATGTAAATAATCATAGAAGTGTTATTCATCATAGCCCCGAAGTGGAAGCAATCCAAAAGTCCCTCAGTTGGTGAGTGGATAAACAAAAGTGGCATAGTCATACAATGGAATACCATTCTTGATATAAAAGAATGAATTAATAATGCGCTCACTCTACAACATGAATGAACAACAAAGATATCATGATAAATGAAATAAGCCAGACACAAAAGACTACATATTACACTGTTCCGTATATATGAAATTTCTAGAAAAGGCAAAACTAGAGAGAAGAAAGTAGATCAATGGTTGCCTGGGCCTGGAGGTGGGCATGGGGATTGACTGCAAAGGGGAAGAAGGGGAACTTTTGGGGGTAATGGAAATGTTCTAAAACTGAATTGTGTGATGGTGGCACAACATATACATGTATTAAAAAATCAACCACTGCACACATTCAGTAGGTGAATTGCATGGCATGTAGTTGGACTTCAATAAAGCTATTCAAACTTCAAAAAATCAATCTCCTTACTTAGTAATTTTATCCCAGCTTACATTCTGTGGGACATGATTTCTGTGGGACATTGTGCCAGAGACTGTTAGTTGAATCTTTCAACTCTTTTAGTGAAGGAATCTCAATTTTTAGGTTGGCACGTAGTCAATAAAAATAAAATACCGCTATTTCCCAGCCTCTTTCCAGCTTCATGTGGCCATGGGACAAGTTCTGGCCAATGAGATGTAAGCAGAAGTGATGTGCAGTATTTCCAGGAAGGCTTAGGGACATGACTCAGCTCCACTTTTCCCATTTTGCCTCTCCTTTTTCCCCTTCCAAGGATATGTGCACTGGTGCTCCAGCAGCCATCGTGGACCATGAAGTGACCTTGGGAATGAAAGCTAAGAATGGTGGAGCATAAATACTGGAGTGTGGATTCCTGATATCTTAGAGCTGCCATGCCACTCTTGGGCTGCCTGCTTCCCAGATTTCTTTTATGCAAAACAAAAATAAACTTTGATCTTATTATGCCTTTGTTTTTTTTCCTGTTAGATGGAGACAAATCTAATGCTAATACCTGTCCTAATAAGTATTAAATCAACAGAGGATCCTATGGTAAAATAATTTTGAGAACTATTACAGTAAAGTTTAACAGATTTCATTAATGCAAGACCTCTCAAGAGTTTTTAATGTGCTAGTGAGAAATGGGAATCTCCAAGAGAGCCTAGAGTATGCATAACTTCCCAAACCAACTTAATCCCCAAGCTTCTTTTTATTGGATTATTCTTTCATGGGATGAATGCTTTGGGGCAAAGTAAAGTGACCTGTTAAACAAATCCACACTTTTGCCTCTTCCTTTCTAATTCATCCTTCTTCTAGGCTACTAGAGAGATCTTTCTTATGCATAAACTTTATGTCACAGTCCTGTTTAAAATCCTTGAATGATTCCTGTAAGATAAAGTTCAGACTCCTTCATACAATGAGTAGGACCTTTTGGGATCTGGCCCTTGCCTTCTCTGGTAGCCTCACTCTAGCCATTTCCCTCTCACATCATGATCCATTTGCACTACTGAGAACTATTCATGTGCCCTGGGGTCTCTTTGCCTCTGCATATGTTATGTCCCCTGAGAGGAACACTTTCTACATGCCACATGACTGGCATTCTATTTCTTATCCTTTACAACCAGGCTCAGTTATCAGCTCATTCACACCCATTCATGCTTTGAAAATTCCTACTATGTGTCAGACATTGCACTAGTACTTTGGTTACAAAGCCAAATAAACACAATCCCTTCCCTGGAAGGACACAGAATCAAATGAAGTTAGACAAGTACTGTATTAGCCAGAGTGTGCCCATGGCTTTATCAACTTTCACATTTCAGTGACTTGACACCATGATGGTTTATTTCTCCCTCACAGCACAGACCAATGTAGGTCAACACAGAGATCTGGGCTCTGCAGGCAGTCAGGGAGCCAGGCTCATTCTATTGCCATTTTTCTGGGGCCCCTAAGCTCTTCACTGAATATTTTTGCAGCTGGCCAGCAGGTGAAAAAGGGATAAGAGTTTGGAGGGGGACACAGGAGGTTTTAGGGGATACCTAGAAATGGGATATATCTATCATTATTGTCCAGATTCCATTATCCAGAGCTCAGTCTCGGGCCTAGCTGATTACTGAGAAATGTAGTTTTGGTATGAGCCTAGGAGGAAAATGAAACAGGTTGGTAAAATAGTTTTTTCTCTGCCGCAAGCATATAAACAAGAACAATAAACAAGCTTAAGGTCTAATGGGGGAAACAGACAAGTGAACAGAGGCAGGAGGGCAAGAGAGAAGAACATGGCTGGGCAAATTGCAGCCTGTCCTTATAGAGTTACTATCAAAAAGTTCTAGAACTGCTGGAAGAAGCCCTTCTGTGGCCCCACTTCAGAGTTCCTAAGGATTACTTTTCTGGGAACCTTTGTAAACACTGACATGCTATCTGGTACAGAAAGTCATGCATCACTGATGGCACCCCCATAGCAGGCCTTCAGGGCCTCAGTTTCAACCATCTCATTCCAGCACTGCTGTGATATCTGGCTCTGCATGCTTCCATCTGATTTCATGCACCAGGCCCTGATAATGTTTTGCCTCATGGCCCTGCTGCATGCCTCCTGACACTGAGTTTTGGGACACCACACAGAAGCCCACTTGGCACCTGTGCATGAACAAGTGTACCTTTATCCAACTGGAGATGAGTTGGTAGATTTCCTTCCCTTCTCCCTCCCATAGGCCATACTGAGGCTCATTATATGTAGCTTCTTGGAGGATAATCCCTTGAGTAGGAGCAATCAGTCACAGTCCAAGACCAGATGAATAACCATCCTGGTAGTGGCTCTTCCCTCTTCCTTGCTTAACTCCTTTTGCCTCTCACTTCTGCTCTATAGAACCAGGCTCTGCATTCTGAAGAAGGCAGGCTAAGACATCCCCATGAATGGGTACAGCCAAGAGCCACTTAGCTGTCTGTTTCCTCTCCAGTGCCTACCTAGGTCCCTGGTCCCTAGATGCTGTGGAAGTGTTTCAAGGGTCAAATTCCATGAATCCTGCTCTGCAGGTCAAGCCTGCTGCTTCTCCTGAGCGTAGCTTCTAGACCTGTCCTTTCTTGTGCCTGTACCACTCATTTATGGATCAATTGTGCACTCCATTTAGGATTACTTGTTTGACAACACAACATTTGCGTCTGTGTGTTTGACTTCTTATGTATTACTAACTTTTCTCAAGTTTAAGAACAGGACGTACTGACAAGTCTCCCTCTCTGCTCCCTCCCACTCTGTCTCCCGTTGCTGTGTCTTGCTTCTGTGCCTTGGTATAAACATGTTGCTCCCTGGATCTAGAGTTCCATTCCTCCCCCACCTCATTTATGCCATTTCAATCTTTTGGGGGCAAGGGAATTGACTGCAAAGGGAGAGCTACTTGACTCCCATGTAGGATTCAAGTTTGCCTTTGATATAACTCTGCTTCCAGCCCATTTCCAGAAACTAAAGTGCACAGATCTGAGCCCCATGAGCCCCCTCTGGAGAGTTTCAGACCCCTTGAACCTGCTGGCAGACTGGAGAAGCTGTGCCTACCAGTTGCCTAGTCTTGCTTCAGCCCCTGCAGCAGCTGGTTCAGAAGGGCAAGTACACTGTCCCTGTGGGGCAGGGGGCACAAGCAGCTCTCTGCATTCTCACTCACCAACAGCTTGACAGGACTGGAGAGCTACAGGATCCATGTGCGAATCTCCATCGTGTTCTCAACAAGACTAGATCCTCCCTGAGGACAAGGATGTTGTCTGCCTTGTTTAATACCATGTCTCTTGTGTCTAGAACAGCACCTTGAACATAGTTGGTGCTTAATAATTATTTCTTTAAAGAAGGAAGTAAGGACCATGAGACATCCTGGACAGCTTTGTGTCAAAAGAGAGAAATGTGTACAGGTGACATAGACAGGAGGCAGGAGGTTGCTATCTCTGTATTTTCAAACAAGAAATCTCTGGTGTCTGCCAAGAAGTGAAGTGGTCCTCAGAAAAGTTAGAGCCACAGGCTGAAAACCATAGGAACACTGGGGTTTCAAAGAAACTAAAAATATCCTCTCTCTGGGGGTGCAGTAAGGCTCTACTAAATCATTACAAAGTCAAACCACGTTCATTTAGAAAGTACCCAACAAACTATTGGAATCATAGGGGCTCAGATCATTCCTTCTTTAATTGAGGTAAAATGAAGCTCTACCATTTAGATTCTAAGGTGGGTGCCAAGAAAAAACCCAGGCAGGGGTGAGAGGGGCAGGTGACTGACATTGTCTGGGGAGGAGGGATCAATAATGGGACGCCATATAGAGTATCAGCCAGACAAGTATAAAACTCCCCAGCCCTCCCTGCCTCCATTTATTTTTTTTAATAGCATTTATCACTCCCCACCCTTTGTATTTATTTATTATCTTTCTTTCCCCTTAGCATGTCTATTCCATGAGAGAAAGGTCTTTGTCCTATTGACTGCTATATCGCGTCTTAGACCAATGCCTGGCATTTAGTGGGCATTCAAAAATTAGCTGCTAACGAATGAATTAAAGCATATGAAACGATTAGTTGAATCTCTGCCATATGCTGGGCCCTGTCCTTGAGGACGCCACAAGGATGGTGGGGGATATAGGCCTGAACATAAACACACCCTAGCTCGACATCTGCTTTTACGTTGATATATCCGAGGCGCTGCAGGGTCCCCGGGGCTGAAAACTCCTGGGGTGTGTGGGGGCCGTGGGAAGAAGCCCGTCGTATGCTAGGACTGCTAGGAAGCCAGGCGGAGAGGCAGGAGATGACGCTGGAGACAGAGGATGAGGTTCCGTGGCTCTTCGCTTGGCTTCTGGGTATCTTTTCTTGACCTGTGAGACCCTCGCCTCGCCTCGCTTCTGTTTGCGGGACCTTGACCCAAACTGAATCTCTGTCGCGGGACCCCAGCCACTTCTTCTCCCCCGCGCCCGCCGCTGGAGACGCCAGCGGGGTCTTGCAGTTGGCTAGTCAGCTACCTGCCAGACCTCCACCTGCGGGCTGGGGAGCCGCCCCGCCCGTGCGCTCTCCAGGTTCCAGCCCCCTGCCTGCGCTCTGCGGCGCGCAGGGCCCCGCCCCGCCCCCTCGGCTCGCAGGACCCCTGGCCCCGCCCCGCCCCCGTGGCCCCGCCGCGGTGTCCCAGGGGGCGGGGCCGCGCGCAGCGGCGTCTACAAGGCGGGGGGCGCGAGGCAGGGGCGGGGCGGCACCAGCGCCCGCCAATCAGCGCCGCGATCACATCCATGCAAATACGAGCACAATGGAGAGAGCCCATCACTCGCCCCTGCAAGCAAGCTTGAAATGGGCTTCTACTGAGCGGCGGCCTGAGTGACCAATGACTCTGTGTTTTGGGCCGGCGAAGCCCAATGGCGTGGCTTGGAAGGCGGGCCCGAGCTGGGTTAGGGTGTCCTTGCAGGGTGTCTGAGCTAAACTTCACCAAATAATAGCTGTTTGTATTTTGGCTGCTGCAGGAGCCATTTTAGGTAAGTTCTTCTCTTAACTTTTTATTTTCCTGCCCGGCCTCAGCGGGCCGGCCTTGTCCGCGGGCCCCCGGCCCCGCCCCGCCGGCCGGGCTGGGGTGCCCCTATGAATGGAGCCGGGATGAGGGGCTGCGGTGGCGCCGAGGCCCGGCCGGGCCGGGGTCCGAGCGGGGCCGGCGTCTGGCGGCCTGGCGGAGGGCAGGCGGCGGCCTGAGGCCTGAGAGGGGCCGGCCTCCGTCGCGTCCCGCTCGCGCTCAGGCCGCGCTCGGTCGCGGCCGTCCTTGGGAGTGCGCCGCTGCGGGCCGCGCGGAGGGGCAGGGGTCCGGGCAGCCCCCCGCCGTGTCCCGGCGTGCGGGGGCGGGGCGTGCGGGGCCCCCCCCGGGGGCGGGCCGTGGAGCGACCCCCGGCCGGGCAGCGCTGCGCACGGGCGGGGGTGACCGCTGTTTCGCTGCCGCCCCCGCGGAGAAGTTGCTCTATTGGCGTCCTGCGTCTGTTTGCAGGGGTGGAGGAGGGTGGGCTGGTGCCAGGCTGCTGCTCCGGGAGGGGGCGGGGGCCCCCGCGCGTCCTCGGAGCGCGCGCCCCCTCCGCCCCCTTCTTACGCACTAGCGCGCACTCGCCTAGCAAATTGGAACCCTGGAGGTGTCCAGCAACCCCGTGGCCAAGTTTTGTGCATTGTTAGATTGCATGTTGGAGCTTGAAAAAATAGAAAATCTGACCCCTTCAGGGTATTTCTTTCTTTCTCTGTTGAGAAGTAACGGAGTCTGCTGCTCCCAAATTTCTAGGGACATGCCTGTCAGATGTGCAGGGGTTTGGCAGCTACTTGGTTTTTAAAAGGACGCTATTAGGAAATCCCCTCACTG
This sequence comes from Manis pentadactyla, assembly GCF_030020395.1. Lineage (NCBI taxonomy): Eukaryota > Metazoa > Chordata > Mammalia > Pholidota > Manidae > Manis > Manis pentadactyla. The sequence continues at coordinate 161,669,300 of NC_080023.1, read as the reverse complement.
GTGAGATAATTGAAATTTGAGTTTGTTTGCAGCTTCAGTTTTATTTGATCCAATTAAAAATACATAAGCAGGCACTTATATTTGTGTACATAAAGTATTCCTAGTTCCAGTTATGACGGATGTGACTGTGGTTTCTGTAGTGTGGGATCTAATAAGGCAGTATAATTCAGTTTTGAACTTGTAGGCCCATGTTCTTCTAATTAGGGTTTATGGATCATTAGTAATCTGGCCAAGGTTTGTAGTGAATCCTTGGCATCTCCAGGCATCTTTGGGGCTATGTGTGTGCCTTAATTCTTCATCCCTTCGAAACTGCTGGTTTCTCGTGTAACAGATCTACGCACAGACAAAAAATACATGTTCTAAAATGTTCACAATTTTCAGAGTGTGTTCAGTATTGCCTGAGATTCAATTAATTGCTTCCCTAAGGATATATAGGAATACTACGCCAATAGGCCCCAAATTTTAAGATACATTATGGAGATACACTTGTGGCCCTTTACGTCCAGACAAGGACCACTCTCTGCTCCCAAGGCTGTTTGTGAGCTGTCTTTCTTACTGGGGATCTGTACCCATTGACTGTGTGGCACAGTAGAGTTTGTTGGTAAGCTGAATTGGAAGATCAGGTTGGCAATGTCAGGGTGATAGTTTTTGTGAACTTTGGCTCTCTGGCAATAGAAGATTTGAGATCTGTGTATGTTAAAATGATTAGGCATGAATCGTCAAGTAATATGGTTTATGCCAACCAGAACAGGTGGTTTCATATAAGCAATGCATGACTGTAACTGAAGGAAGGCCTGGGAAAATGTGGAGCGGTAAAATTATTCATTTTGGACTTCTGTCCCAGGACACATTTCCTAGATGAATTATGAGGAGTTTAAGCTTTTTTCTTGATTAATGGACTATTAAAAGTTTACCTGTGCAGTCTCTCCTCCCACTCCCCCAATTTTGCTAACTTCGGAGTCCCACAGAGCCAGACTATGTGCTGTTCTTGCTGTAGCCTGGCAATGAACACACTGACTCTAGATTTGTTGTGAACTTAGTTGTCTCATTGTGGTATCACAGTCTGCTTGGAGTCACTTCTTTTATACTACAGTTGCTTTTTGCTCTATATATTTAGCTCTTTTGTTGTTATAGGACTGCAAGCTCTTCCAGTGTGATCAATTTACCATAACTTCTTAGTATTCTCTACCCTTATGATCTTATAATTATTATTTTTTATTAAAGTATCATTGATATACACTCTTATGAAGGTTTCACAAGAAAAACAATGTGGTTACTACATTCACCCTTATTGAGTCACCCCTCCATACCCCATTGCAGTCACTGTCCATCAGTGTAGTAAGATGCCACAGAGTCCCTATTTGTCTTCTCTGAACTACACTCTCTTCCCTCTGACCCCACACACACCATGTGCACCAATCATGATACCCCACAATCCCCTTCTCCCTCCCTCCCCACCTGCCCTCCCCTACCCCTCCCCTTTGGTAACCACTACTCCCTTCTTGGAGTCTGTGAGTGTGCTGCTATTTTGTTCCTTCAGTTTTGCTTCATTGTTATACTCCCCAAATGAGGGAAATCATTTGGTATTTGTCTTTCTCTGCCTGACTTATTTCACTGAGTGTAAACCCTCTAGCTCCATCCATGTTGTTGCAAATGGTAGGATTTGTTTCTTTCTTATGGCTGAGTAGTATTCCATTGTGTATATGTACCACCTCTTCTTTATCCATTCATCTACTGATGGACACTTAGGTTGCTTCCATATCTTGGCTGTTGTAAATAGTGCTGGGATAAACATAGGGGTGCATATGTCTTTTTGAATCTGAGAAATTGTTTTCTTTGGGTAAATTCCTAGGAGTGGAATTCCTGGGTCAAATGGTATTCCTATTTTTAGTTTTTTCAGGAAGCTCCATATGGCTTTCCACAATGGTTGAACTAGTTTACATTCCCACCAGCAGTGTAGGAGGGTTCCCCTTTCTCTGCATCTTAACCAGCATTTGTTGTTCCTAGTCTTTTCTATGTTGGCCATCCTAACTGGTATGAGATGATATCTCATTGTGGTTTTAATTTGCATTTCCCTGATAATTAGCGATGTGGAGCATCTTTTCACGTGCCTGTTGGCCATCTGAATTTCTTCTTTGGAGAAGTGTCTGTTCATATCCTCCACCCATTTTTTAATAGGGTTATTTGCTTTTTGGGTTTTGAGGCATGTGAGTTCTTTATATATTTTGTATGTTAACCCCTTGTCGGATCTGTCATTTACAAATATATTCTCCCATGCTGTAGGATGCCTTTTTGTTCTGCTGCTGGTGTCCTTTGCTGTACAGAAGCTTTTTAGCATGATGTAGTTCCATTTGTTCATTTTTGCTTTTGTTTCCCTTGCCCAAGGAGATACATTCAGGAAAAAGTTGTTCATGTTTATATTCAAGAGATTTTTGCCTATGTTTTCTTCTGAGAGTTTTATGGTTTCATGACTTACATTCAGGTCTTTGATCCATTTTGAGTTTACTTTTGTGTGTGTGGTTAGACAATAATCCAGTTTCATTCTCTTGCATGCAGCTGTCCAGTTTTGCCAACACCAGTTGTTGAAGAGGCTGTCATTTCCCTATTGTATATCCATGGCTCCTTTATCGTATATTAATTGACCATATATGCTTGGGTTTTTATCAGGGCTCTCTAGTCTGTTCCACTGGTCTATGGGTCTGGTTCTTGTGCTAGTACCAAATTGTCTTGGTTACTGTGGCTTTGTAGTAAAGCTTGAAATCAGGGAGCATAATCCCCCCAGCTTTATTCTTCCTTCTCACGATTGCTTTGGCTATTTGGGGTCTTTTGTGGTTCCATATGAATTTTAGAACTATGTGCTCTGGTTTCTTGAAGAATGCTGTTGGTATTTTGATAGTGATTGCATCGAATCTGTAGATTGCTTTAGACAGGATGACCATTTTGACAATATTCTTCCTATCCATGAGCACGGGATGTGTTTCCATTTATTGCTATCTTCTTTAATTTCTCTCATGAGTGTCTTGTAGTTTTCAGAGTATAGGTCTTTCACTTCCTTGGTTAGGTTTATTCCTAGGTATTTTATTCTTTTTGATGCAATTGTGAATGGAATTGTTTTCCTGATTTCTCTTTTTGCTAGTTCATCGTTAGTGTAAGGAATGCTGCAGATTTCTGTGTATTAATTTTGTATCCTGCAACTTTGCTGAATTCCAATATTAGTTCTAGTAGTTTTGGAGTGGATTCTTAGGGTTTTTTATGTACAATATCATGTTATCTGCAAAGAGGGACAGTTTAACTTCTTCCTTGCCAATCTGGATGCCTTTTATTTCTTTGTGTTGTCTGATTGCCGTGGCTAGGACGTCCAGAACTATGTTGAATAGAAGTGGGGAGAGTGGACATCCTTGTCTTGTTCCAATCTTAAAGGAAAATCTTTCAGCTTTTCGCTGTTAGGTATGATGTTGGCTGTGGGTTTGTCATATGTGGCCTTGATTATGTCCTTATAATTATTTTTATGGATGATTAATAGTACAGTTGGAAGTTCTCTGAACTCATCAGTGTGTTACTTCATGTAGACCACACAAGAAGTTGAAAGATGAGTTGGAATTGACACAGGAGAGCCACAACTATTACTGCTGCATATCTGGAAGATCCTTTAGCAGTTAGTTTTTTGATTTACTTTTCTTATACAAATGCCAAAGAAAAGGCGAAGCATAATCTCTCTTTAGAACTAGATCTCATTTTTTATTTTTGCCATTATATTACAGAAAACCTATCAGAAACAACAGATCTTTGGGCTACTGTGTCTTGGAGATCTCTAATTTATACAAGTTTCTGAGACATATTTTTGGTTTTCTTGGAAGTATGGCTTTGCCCCAGGCACTTTGTGGTTATGTCTCCCTGTGTTAAACCCTGAGGAAAAAGGGTTCTGTAACTTCAAGCTTGATTCTCACTGTCTGTGCCTGTGTTTTACAACTTCTGGGGAAGACCTTGTAATGAACAAATGGAGTCTAGCATGGGCCACATTATATTCTCAGCCCTCTTGAAAAGGCTTAAGGATTCAAGGACTACCTGCAAGCGTATTTTTGGTACATGTCAGTGACAGTCCCTGGGACAATGACACTGTCTAAGTCAACTGAGATTGTATTCTCACTCCCTTCTCTTCCCCTTATCCACAGTATACAGCAAGGTTTGAAATAGTTTAATTTTTAATAAATATTCAGTGGCTCTCTTTATAGTTCTATTCCTCATACACAGCTTTAGTTTAATTCAGGTGAAAAGCTGCAGTAAATTCCATGGGACTGCTTGCATTCTCCTGCACCAGGTTATTATCTTGAAAATGCTTTGAAATATGTAAAATAATAGCTAGGGCTTAGGTATCTGTTCTCTAAAGAGCATTTTTGTTTGTAGTAGCATGTGACATACTTGTGAGGGAAGCAAAAAGAACTAGCAGTGAGCAAATATCTGGTGTGTTGTTAGTACTTAGCCAGGCACTGAGGCCACCGATACGAAAAAATCCCATTTTCATAGCTATTCAGTGGGGCTGGACTGCAGCTCAGAATTGAAGTGATTTCTTTTAAGACCATAAAGCTGATAAATGAGAGGCAGAATTCAAACCCAGATCATCTGGCTCCAAAGCTTATATACTTTTCACCAAGAGCCCTCTTCAAAAGATTTCTTTAACAGCTGGGGCGTACCATCTGGTTTTTGTGGTATGGTGCTAGGTTAACACACTTTGCTGAAGTTCTACCCATGGGTCCACTTGTACTTCTCCATTTCAATAATTTGTCACTTAAGGGGCAAATTGGAATACATGGAGGGCTCCCTTCCCCCCTTGTCTCCCTAAGTGTAGGCAAGATCTTCCCAGGGCCCTTGGGAGTTCAGGTGTAGTCTGGTACAGTAATAACCATAAAGTGCTGATGGAGAATGCTGTCACTTTGTCCTTGCCAAAACGTGCTTTTCTTTAGTTCATTTTGTGGAGGTGTTGATACCCTCATGAGAAATCGTTACTTCCTTAAAAGTCTTAAAGGTAGTAAAATGGAGTTACTTGGAGTTACTTTAAAATATCCATCCCTGTTCCATTTCTGAACTAAATTAATTTGCATAAAATCCAGAGACAAATGTTTATTTTTGCTTGTAGTGCTTGAATTAGTTGGTTCTTAGAGTTCGTATTAGTGATTCTCTATGTTTAGCATTTACTCTTTATGTCATTTGCCATCAAGACCTTCAGAATCTCTGATAATGTATGTGACATAAATAGTTCCTGTTGTAAGATAATTTATTTTTAGTTGGTGAACTTTTTTCTTTATAGTCATATGAAAGGCTTAAAACTTAAGCAAGGAAAAAAACCTGAATTTTCAATAGACTTGCATGATGCTTTCATCCACTAGCTGCTTCAGAAGAACTTAACATACTAAGACAGTATCTGAAAAGTAGAATTTTAAGATAACTTGAGGACACAAACCCAAACATAAGTACAAGGTGGTGGATACATATTTGAGTTTTCTAAATTACTGAAAGGAGAGTTCTGTTTTTCTACTCTTTTATTAAAGATTCTTGAAGGGAGAATTCACTGATACAATTTTATAGATCAAATATTTTATCAGTAAATTTTAATACATTTTGGATCTTTTGCTCACTGTGTGACAAGTGTACAAATTTTTGGAATCTCTGTTTTTTTAATTCTAAGATTGTCTTTATGTGAAAGGTCAGGCTTCAGGTTAAAAGAAGGTCCAAGTACTGTGATAACGTTGACTTTTAGCTCCTACCTATTCACGATAAGGCTTTTTATCCTGGGATTCATGGATCCATAGGGAATCTTTGGCTGGTCTGTGGTCTGTGAACTCCCCAAAATAGGATGCCAAATTTTGTTTGTGTGTGCATTTTTATGGGAAGTGAATCCATTGCTTTTTATAATTCTCAAAGTGATCTTGTGACTCCCACCCAGCCTTCCCCACTCCCCATCTCTTCCTGCTAGTATGCAAAAACAATATTAAGGGCCATTGATTTAGGTCATTCCAAACCAGTTGTTTTGTCTGAGCAAAATCATTTGCCTCCAAGCTGACTTTTTTGATTTTCTTTTGTCCTTTAGCAGGTCTGGATCAGTTGGCTTGGGCTTGGGGAAGTATTTCTGCATCCCTCCCTGCAGCATCCAGGCATCCAGGCAAGGTCATCCCCAGAATTCTTGTCTGCCTCGTTATACTTTGGACGCTGTTCCACACCCTTGCCCACACAACCTGATAAGGGGAAAGGGATGAAGTGGGAGGCTTGAGGGCAACTGCTAAACAGTCTTACAGGGGTTGGGACTCTCCCTCTCAGCCATGTACCTCTGCAGATGGGACTGGAGGGTTGGCCAGGGCAAATGCTTCTGACATTCTCTTGTTTTGAACACAACTTACTCATTCTGTTACTGCTTAATTCAATATGTTAGGAGGAAAAGGATTTTCTTTCTTATATTGTAAAGGGGAACAATTAAAAAGAATCCCTCCAGTATAATATTGTCCATACTTTGTATGTGATACTTTGCAACTTTTTGTTAATGTTAAGTGGAATTTTTAAAAAATGTCTCGTTGAGCATGTAAGCTTATTTTACTTTATTTTTTATTTTTATTTTTTTATTAAGGTATCATTGATATACACTCTTAATGGTTTCACAAGAAAATGTGGTTATTACATTCACGCTTATTCTAAGTCCCCCCCACACCCCATTGCAGTCACTGTCTGTCAGTGTAGTAAGATGCCACAGAGTCCCTATTTGTCTTCTCTGAGCTACACTGTCTTCCCTGTGACCCCACACACACACCATGTGCACCAATCATGATATCCCACAATCCCCTTCTCCTTCCCTCCCCACCCGCACTCCCACACCCCTCCCCTTTAGTAGCCACTAGTCCCTTCTTGGAGTCTGTGAGTGTGCTGCTATTTTGTTCCTTCAGTTTTGCTTCATTGTTATACTCCCCAAATGAGGGAAATCATTTGGTATTTGTCTTTCTCTGCCTGACTTATTTCACTGAGTGTAAACCCTCTAGCTCCATCCATGTTGTTGCAAATGGTAGGATTTGTTTCTTTCTTATGGCTGAATAGTATTCCATTGTGTATGTGTACCACCTCTTCTTTATCCATTCATCTACTGATGGACACTTAGGTTGCTTCCATATCTTGGCTGTTGTAAATAGTGCTGGGATAAACATAAGGGTGCATATGTCTTTTTGAATCTGAGAAGTTGTTTTCTTTGGGTAAATTCCTAGGAGTGGAATTCCTGGGTCAAATGGTATTCCTATTTTTAGTTTTTTCAGGAAGCTCCATATGGCTTTCCACAATGGTTGAACTAGTTTACATTCCCACCAGCAGTGTAGGAGGGTTCCCCTTTCTCTGCATCTTAACCAGCATTTGTTGTTCCTAGTCTTTTCTATGGTGGCCATCCTAACTGGTGTGAGGTGATATCTCATTGTGGTTTTAATTTGCATTTCCCTGATAACTAGTGATGTGGAGCATCTTTTCATGTGTCTTTTCTATGTTGGCCATCCTAACTGGCGTGAGGTGATATCTTATTGTGGTTTTAATTTGCATTTCCCTGATAATTAGCGATGTGGAGCATTTTTTCATGTGAGTGTTGGCCATCTGAATTTCTTCTTTGGAGAGGTATCTGTTCATATCTTCTGCCCATTTTTTAATAGGATTATTTGCTTTTTGGGTTTTGAGGCATGTGAGTTCTTTATATATTTTGGATGTTAACCCCTTGTTGGATATGTCATTTACAAATATATTCTCCCATGCTGTAGGATGCCTTTTTGTTCTGCTGCTGGTGTCCTTTGCTGTACAGAAGCTTTTTAGCTTGATGGAATCCCATTTGTTCATTTTTTATTTTGTTTCCCTTGCCTGAGGAGATGTGTTCAGGAAAAAGTTGCTCATGTTTATATTCAAGAGATTTTTGCATATGTTTTCTTTGTAAGCTTATTTTAGAGAGAACATTCATATAAAGTTCTGTTAAACCAGATATTATTATAGGAAAAAGGGTCACATATTAAAGTTCTCAGATCCTTGTTTTATAATTTACTTAAGCAAATTGGTAAAATAAAATTCTAGAGCCACAAGAAAATTTTAAGAGTAATTTCTAGGAAGTGGCCGAACTTGAGAAATCCTGGAGATTTTCTTATATAAGTTCCATTTGTTGGACCAGCTCAGAAGTTGACTTGGAGAAAAATCTGTTTGTTTAGCTTGATATGTAGATTGGGGAAGACACCTAAGCCTTGGGAGTTTGGTGAAGGGAAAGGACTCCTGTAAGGGGATTCTGTTTGATGTGCACCTTCCCTATGTGTACGTTAGTAAGGAAGTGTGTCAGGACTGTTTACTTCTGGTTCAAGGAAACCATCAGTATTCTAAGAAATCCTCTGAAGGATTTTGTCTGATGAGCTAGATCCAGATCATATATTTTGTTTACTGAAATTTATATAATTTAACATAAAGTTTGTTAATGTTCATTGTGTATTTTTGCTTAACAACTCTTGCAGTGTTAGTCTAAATTCAACCATGGATTAGCATGAAAAAGTCAACCCATCATCCTTGTTTAAAGACTGAAATAAACTACGTGGGGTGGGGACCCAGTAATCTGTAATAACAAGCTCTCCTTATGATTCTAAATCATTGTTCTAAATCAGACTGGCCAGTAGAACTGTGCTGAGATAGAAAATGCCCAATATCTGTGTGGGACCTACTAGTCACATGTGACTTTTGAGCCCTTAAAAGGTGGCTAGTGTGACTGAGGAACAGAGTTTGAAATTTTATTTAACATTAGTTAGTTTGAATGTAAATAGTCACGTGTGGTTAATGGCACTGGCATTTGACAGCACAGCTGTAGACCCTTTGGCCCCTCCCCTTTGAGGGGACAAAGTGAAATTTTTTTCCCTTTATTTAGGAAAGAAAATACAATATAGGACAAGACTATACTTTAGCCTAAAATGAGACTAAGCAAATCACATAATAAAACTTGGCATTGTTTGCCCATTTATATTTACCTATTTATTTTTATCTAAAAGTTGGTTTGATGTTAGAAAATAGGATCAGAAAATAAATTTAGATCTCTGTTTTGAAAGGTTTTGCAAACAGCAAGATAGCTGTTCCAGTGAGGCCTTATGACCCTTCATGGCTGTGACTAACATGCATGATGTCTTTCAACATGATTTCTGAAGCTTTTTTTTCTTTTGAAAGAAGATTTAAGAGAGTTAGCATTTAAGTTCAATACTGTAGTTTTCTAGTTCTCAATATAAAATTCTGGTTTTTGAGGGCTCTTATTGCTTTAGACTAATTAGTGAAGATATTAGTGGAGTAAAGTATTTCCAGTTTATTAGCTTAGGGGATGTTTTTTCAGTTTATAAAGGTAATCTTTGTTTTTAATAGTGTTCACCAAGGCTCTCTTGAAAGATAGAGCCTTATCCTCTGTCCCCTTCCAATATATTTAAAGTTTGATTTGTTAAAACAAAAGGTTTCTTTTACTCATTCAGGTTGTTTATAGTTCCCTGCCTCCAGTCCCATGTACTTGTACTTCGAATTTTAAACTCCTAAACATCAAGGATAGCATGGATTCTGATACACTGAGCAATATAGTAGCCATCGCAGAACCGGAAATTATTTTGTGAGTGACAAGTAGAAGGAAATATGGCTATAGAAGTATGTGAAGATCCGCATGTAGAATTATAACTTTTAAAAATACTGTCCTGACATTATTAAATGAGTCTTTCTAATTATACTGTAGTGTTATTAAATATATTTTCCAGGCTTTAGGTTTCAAGCAAGAGATTGTTAGGCAGTTACTTTTGAAGAACAAGAGACAGTAAAGGGTGTCCCATGTGCTTTATACACTCCTGGAATGTTAGAATCAGAAGGCTCCTTGAAGATCATGGATAGGGCTGCAGAAGGAGCAAAGTTACTGATGCAGCAGTCTGTTGCCTTGTTTGTCGCATAATTTAATGCTGTGTCGTCCTCCATTGGTGTTCACTCAAAAGCAGCACTGTTCTCCCATCAGTCCTATTGCAGGGACTGTAGGTTATCTGGGCAGGAGCTCTGTTTAGCTGAAAATGACAAGTATTACTGACGGGCTTGCAGGGTTAATATTTTGAACATGCTGCTTTGAGCTCTTTTGTTTGACTCTGCAGAGAGTTTCAAGTCCTTAATCTCTAGGCATATATTTGAATTACTGCTTACGGGTCTGTTGGAATTTGAGATCTGATAGCTGACAGATCCCAAGCTTTAAAGGGTTGGTGGTTCCCTACTTCAGGTTTGCTCCCATCACTGTGACTGGTTCCCAGAGCTACAACTGGATTGTTGCATGAAATGTTAATAGAAGTCTGATTTCATAAACCATTCCCAACTACCAGCCCCCTTACTGACATAATGGTCGTGCTCTGTCTACCCATATCTGCTCTAACTGCAGCCTTCCATACCCGCAGTGCTCTCCCTGCCTTGGGTACTCCTGACTTCCTTCCTTGGTCAGTCTTGAATTAAGCTTTCCTTGTTGCGACCATTACAGCCGTGGTTGTTTGTGGTAGTTATTACTAGTTTAAGATTTAAGCATTATCAGGTCTTATACAATTCAACATCTTAACTACATTCTTCTAAACCAAAGCCTGTCTGGTTTCTCCAGTTTGTAGAGGAATAGAGTCTCAGTTGGAAGAGACTCCACAGGCCAGTTTCATTATCTTATTGATGATGGAATGGAGGCCTAGTCATGTAAATACTTTGTGAGACCATAGAGCTGGTCTGTGGCTAGGTCAGGATTAGAATTCAATTCTCATTTTACTGAATAGGACTCTTTCCCCAACTCTGATGGTTAGGGTCCTGAAAACCCATGTAGGAGAATTGCCCTTAAGAATTTACTGGGGGAAATAAGGGGAAGGAGTGAACTGAGATGAGAATTTGTGAAAGGTTGAATAATTTTTTTATGTTCCCTAAAATAAAACGTTTATCAATGAGATTTAACATCTTAAATGAGTAAGAATGAGTGGTACTATTTTGGTAACTCTTGTTTACTATGTCTTATTTACTGGAAGCATTTTGGCATGTCCTTATGCCTTGGTAAAAGGCTTGAGGTACTATTTTGGTAACTCTTGTTTACTATTTTATGCTTACTAGAAACTTTCTGGCATGTCCCTCCTTTGTATCAGGGCAAAAATTCACCTTTGCTTTATTGCAGATAACATATACAATGAATTTTTCTCATATCTGCACATTCATTCAGTTTTATGATTTGGATTATTAGAATAGTTTTTCCCACACCCCTCAATAATCTGATAATAATAATAGCAGCTCCCAGACATTGAGTGCTTACTATATGCCAGGTATGGTGCTAGGCTCTTTCATGGTGTGTTGGTCATGGGAGAGTTGTTCACTGGTATTCTGGTTCTTTCTCAGTTTCTGGATTGCACTTTTCCACCACCTTGAAGTTAAGCATGGCTGTGTGACTTGCTTTGGATACTGAAATTTGAGTGGAAGTGATGTGAGACACTTCTAGGCAGATCCCTTTTCTTTTTTTGCAAGAAATCTGCAGTGGTTACCGAGGGTGAGTAAGTAAGCCTGTGCTTCAAACCACTGAGTTTTTAAAATGGAGTTTTAACTGCAGCATAACCATCCTGAAGAATATATATGGATTATTATCATTGATCCTTCTGGCTGAGTTCTGATGTTAGCCCATTTTACAGTTGAGATGGAGACAAAGGAATCAAATTGTCTATAGTTGCAGAACTAGTGACGGAGCAGTTTGAGCCCCACATTCTTCAGCACTGGAGTTAGCTGCCCTTCTCTAGGCTGTGCTACCTCAGAACCTCCTATTATATAGAGAGCATGGGCTGTGCCTGTGACAAGTTCATGCCAAAGCTTAACTTTGCCTGTCTTTCATTCCTTCTTACGAGTAGGTGCTCCCAAAGTGCTAGGTCCAAGTGTGACTGTCTCTTACTATTTATCCTTCCATTTATATGTCATCTGTTACCTACTTTGCTGCCTTCTGGAATTCCATCTTTCATGTGACCAGGATAGTTCCTTGCTGTAAAAATCCTCGCATCTCTTCAAACTAAATTTCTCAGAGGGCCACATTAGCTTTATAAATAGGAGGCTGCCCAGCAATTGTAAGGGCGTTATAGCATAGTGGTTAAGTGCGTGGATTCTGCAGCCAGACCTCCTGGGTTTGAATCCTAGCTCTGCCACTTACCGATTATGTGAACCTCCCTGTGCCTCAGTTTCCTCATCTTTAAAATGGAGGTAATAACAATACCTGTCTCATGTGGTTGTTTTGAGGGTTAGAGTTAACCTACATAAAGCCTTGGAACAGTACCTGGCACACTGTAAGCATCATGTAAGTGTTGGATGTTTTAATTTTAAAGAATCAAGTATCTCAGGGCCAAGGTGAATAGAGGTAAATCATTACTGATCTTAATCTTTCTTTCTGATAATATTAAGATATTAAAGGCTTAGTACCACATTTAATTGAATTTTTCCTTTTCTTCAACAGGAATTAACTGAGTAACTCTACAAGGACTATGCTATTGGGGAGAATGACCCAGAGATTGCCCTCAAAGAATTTGCGGTGTAAAGTGGAGATAAGATATACATAAATATCTGTGCACAGATGATTGTGCTATTACAAGGTAGCCCATAAAATGTCATAAGACAAGAAGGATAAAGGGCCCTCTTTGGGACTTCACGAAAGTCAGAGAAGGCTTTGAATTAGACTGGGCATTATTAGAGTTGGAAGGATAGCAGAATTTGGATGTGTGGAGACTGGGTGAGTTCCTGGGGAAATCTCTAGGTAAAAGGAAGCATTGGTTTAGAGGCCCCAAATAAATAATGTCCATTTATCCATTCAGCAAACATATAGTGAACATTTACAATGTGCTAGGCACTGAAATAGGCCCAGGGAATGCCGCTTTGAACAAAACGAAGTTCCTGCCCCCCTGGAGTTTATGTACCAGCGAGTTTTTGAATATGCAAAACCATAATGTGTCAAGCGGTGATAAGGACTAAGAAGAAAAATAAAGCAGGCTAATGAGAGAGAGAATGAATATATATATATATATATATATATATATATATATATATATATATATATATATATATTACAAAGAAAAACATTAATTTCTGAAGTTTTTTGGGGTGTCTTTTGAGGAAACCCAAGACAGAGCTAAATGGCTTTTCCCTGTGCAAAGGGCCATATCTGCTGTTTTCCATGCTCATAGTTCTTTACTCCTCACTCTTGGCCTATCTAGATATTTTCTGTCCTTTGAAACTTGGTCCCGTTGTAGGTAGGGCCTTCCCCCGCTGTATCTGCCAGAAGCACTCTCTTTCCCTCTGCACTTCTGGGGCCAGATTTTGCCTATATAATTGACTTGGCTTTTCATATTGAACTGCCTTTGTCTTTTCTCATATTATTACTTGTTTATTCCACAAGTATGTGATGCCCATTTATTTAGTAAACAGTTACTGAATTTCCATTTTGTTTCAGCCATTCTGGGCACTGGAAACTTGAAGATAAATGCACATGCTCTTTGCCTTTGAGGAATGCACAGGCTATTAGAGGAGATAGAAATGTAAACTGGCACTACAGACATCATGGTAAATGTCAAATCAGAGCTGTGTCTGAAGTTGTGTTAGAATGCACGAAGAGGGAGCAACCATTTACCCAGGGGAGTTGGTTAAGATTTGAAATGAAGAAACTTTTAAATTGATTCTTGAAAGTTGATTTGCAATTTAATAACAAAAGACTGATATTGGTGTTTTTGAGTTTGGAGAGCCTTTTATGTATAGAAAGTATCCTGTGAGGGGACGAGGCAAATGACATGTTCATTGTGGCTGGTGTATAGTGGAGAGCCATGGAGTTTTGGTGGGTGATGGGGCTGGAGGAGTCGTTTGGAGACATGGAAAAGCTTTGAAGATCATTGTAGGGAGTTTAGATTTGTGTAGTCAGTGAGGAGTCATCAGAGAGTAGATTGTATTTTCACTTGGTAACGGGTTGGTTTGAAACAGTGGTGCTCAAATTTTGCTGCAGATTAGAATCACCTAGAGAGCTTTCAAAAATACCACTGCGCACGCTGTACACAATAAAATCAGTGTCTGGTGGAGAGGGACCCAGGTATTGGATTTTTGGTAACTTCCTAGGTGATGCTAGTGGGCACCCAAGTTTGAGAACCAGTAATTTAGAGAGGCCTGACAGGTTAATGAATTAGGAGGCTATTGCAGTGGCCTACCTAGGAGGTAAGTCTTTAAATTGAGGCATGGGAGCTGGGACAAGGGAAGACAGAGCCAACCATTAATACTTTTCTTTAATTTTCTGTATGTTTGTCTTCTCCAACAAAACTGTGGCCCCCATTAGTGCAAGGTCCAGTCTTTGAACTTCAAATTCCTCATAGAGATTTATGCTTAGTGGGTTCTCAATGAGTACGTAGGACATTTTTCATTTGCTTCTTTCCTTTTTGTTATTAAGTAGAAATTACTTTAGGGATTACAGTGGACGGAGATGAAACTTTTTGGTTTTTACTTCCTTATAATTATAATCTGACTACAGATTTAGGAAGTTAAAATTCAATATTTGAAACAGTAAGTCAATGTATGGACGTGATTTTTCCATACTCTCTCTCCTAATTAGAACAAAAAGTAAGTTTGCCTTTAACTTTTGGCATTTGTGTAAAACCCATTAGTGCCAGTACATCCTTTTAAATATAGAATCCAGATAAAGTATCTTGATAGTTGCAGTATTTTTAAGAACATGTCCACAACAACATGTGAAAGGTAAACCTTAGAAATAGCACCTAGATTCTGTCAATCTATGTAGTAATTTAGGAATTTATCGATGTGGTATATAGAGTCTGACTTGGTTTGTGCACTTGAAATAATCTCTCTTTGCCAGATAAATTCATTTGTGAATTAAAAATACTGTGAAACATTTTTCTTCTGTGAAACATTTTTCTTCTGTGAAACATTTTTATGTCAACTCTTCATTCTCTATTCTAATGGTGGGGAGTTGGAACATATATAAATTTAAAACTTTTGTAATGCTTGAAGGCATTTATACCTCTCCCCCTACGATTTGTATCTTGAAAAACATCAGTGCTATAGAAACTTAGAAGAAGAGCACCGTATCACCCATCTCCTAGATTCACCAATTAGTTTTGCCGAATTTGCTTTCTCTCTCTCTCTCTGTATATATACACATGTGTGTGCACGTGCATGTGCAAACTCATTTGTAGCCATATCCTTTGAGAATTTCTTGCAGACATTGTCATACTTAACTCCTAAATACTTTTGCATCTTTATCCTGAGAAAAAGGGTATATGACTATAATATAGTTATATCACTGAGGAAATGACATAAAACCAGTATGTCATCCATATTTAAATCTTCCCATTCACATATCCTCTAGCTTTTTTACTTTCCCTGATCTAGAATCCAGTCAAGGATTATGCATTATGTTAAGCTGTCTTGAGTCTTTACCTTTCAGTATTGATGAGTGTGGATTTCAGGAGTGGCAATGAAAGCCCCTATGAAGGATGGTGTGGCCTGGCCTTCTTTCCTCCCCTGCTTACTTCCCTCCATGCCCCCTGCCCTCCCACCCTCCTGTCCCCTGCCTGGGAATTGGATGGGAGTGGTAGAGCCTAGTGCCCAGTGCGTGCCTGCTTGTGCACAGCTTTGGGACTAGGAGAGGCTATGTTCTCAACAGAGTTGTTCTCCATTTTAGGATTACAGCCATTCAGGTTTTTGATTAAGAAAATGTGATAATGTTAATGAGATTTTTGAGAGAGGATTTTTATGGTTGACTATAAATCATCTGAAACATTGAGTTAGTCATCTTCTGCTATTTCTTGAGGGCCACTGATTATCATGACCTTGGCTTTATATAGTTTGTGGGGTTTAAAATTCTCTTCTTTTAACTAATAAGGACCTCCCTCCCTCTACACCCCTTTAATATTCCAGTGATCATGTCCTTTTGATCCTTTGCCCTTCTTGCTTTACAGTGTCCTGGGCAGACTTACTCCCTGTTGATTAAACTCTTGATGACTCTAAAATCTCTATTTCCATCCCTACCCTTTTCTGTGCTCCAGACCTTCATTTCCAACCACATAGTCAGCACTTCACCTGTATAATGCACATGCAAATCTGAGCTTAATATCTTTTCATGTAAATCTGAGCATTGGTTTGAATATTGAATGGGGGTGAGAATGATATGGTATTTGGCCAGATGACTAGGTACTTAAGGTGCATGTCCCTTATCAGCACCTGCCCTCCCTAACCCCCATCAATACTTAAAGGGAAATAGGTGAAGCAAAGGTGGGTCTTGCTGACAATATCATTTCCAGCTGCCCAAGGAGTCTTGGAAGTTAGGCTTCATGAAATGAATTATTTTTACCCAGTGTTTCTCAACCTTTTTTCATCATCACTCCCCTAAGAAGCCTTCTTAGATGATTTATTAATTTTTTTTAGCATTATTGCCCTCCTACCCATGAAATTTTGATACCACAAATATATTGTGTATCTGTGTATGTCTGCTTAATAAGCTAGTAAGATGTTTTAACCCCCCAGAACCAATTTTTGTCCCCTTGGGGCATTATAGCTTCATGGAGAGTACAGGTTTTAACCTAAGTTGGAGGCAGTCTAATGCCTAGAGACAAAGCAGGCAGAATACCTGCTGTGCTCTCTCCTACCTGCAAAGAATTTCCTTACTTAAGCTTGCGTCTGACTGAAACTAGAGTTTCATAATCCTGTTGTGACCATGACTCATAGTAATAACACTATTTTGTGCCCATTACACAATCTATGTAATTCAAAGGTTTTAATGCTCAGTCGTTATTCTTACAATTTTTTTTGCATTTCCTTTTTTTTTTTAATTTTGGTGTAATTAATATACAATCACATGAGCAACATTGTGTTTACTATATTCCCCCCATTATCAAGTCCCCACTACATGCCTCATTACAGTCACTGTCCATCAACGTAGTAAGATGCTATAGAGCCACTACTTGTCTTCTCTGTGTATACTGCCTACCCCATGCCCCGCCCCCACATTATGTGTGCTAATTGTAATGCCCCTTTTTCCCCCTTATCCCTCCCTTCCCACCCATCCTCCCCAGTCCCTTTCCCTTTGGCAACTGTTAGTCCATTCTTGGGTTCTGTGAGTCTGCTGCTGTTTTGTTCCTTCAGTTTTGCTTTGTTCTTATACTCCACATATGAGTGAAATTATTTGGTACTTGTCTTTCTCTTCCTGGCTTATTTCACTGAGCATGATGTCCTCCAGCTCCATCCATGTTGTTGCAGATGGTAGGATTTGTTTTGTTCTTATGGCTGAATAATACTCCATTGTGTATATGTACCACATCTTCTTTATCCATTTATCTACTGATGGACACTTAGGTTGCTCCCATTTCTTGGCTACTGTAAATAGTGCTGCGATAATCATACGGGTGCATATGTCTTTTTGAAACTGGGAAACTGCATTCTTAGGGTAAATTCCTAGGAGTGGAGTGTTCTTACTATTTTTGATGCACTGCATTTTTATTCTGTATTCTTTAAAAAAGTTTTATTGCGATAATATATATTCCATAAAATTCACTTGTTTTTATTCTAAATATTTGTTAAATTTAAAAGAAGTGCTGGTCATGGGCCCACTGACTTAGAGAAGCAGGACAGCCAGCAATAAGAGCCATGCTGGGGTAAAACTGCTTTGGAGAACCTGCCATCCACCAGAGGCGAGGAGAGAGAGGTAGGCAGAGTCCTAACCTTGAACCACTGTGCTCACTTTAGTCATTGGACCTTTTTTCAATGAATGCCCTTGAACTTGAGCAGACAGGCAGTTTTACGCTGGTATGGGGTGAAGTCTGGGCAGGTCATGGCAGGAGGTGGCTGCAGCAAGCTTTTTAAGCCCACAGGTACAACTGCTCTGGTGGCAACAGCCAGAGGTCTTGCCTCCCAGGAAGACAAAATGGTCAAATTCTGAGATTTGTGGTGCCTGCACCCCTGCCCTCCTGTGAAAGAGAGAGAGAGAGAGATGGGAGTTTGAAGGGAGGACAGAGTGATCTAACATTAGAGAGTAGAGCCCGGTATTCTTGAAATCTTAATTATTTAATGGGGTTTATCCATAAGAATATTTGAGAGAGTACTACAGGGATCTGTGGATTTGATTAATTCGCTGTCATTAATCTGTTAAAAGAGGAAAAGAAACAGGAAACTACCATGGTTTCATTAGAACAGAGAGGAGAGGCTCTAAAGAATGCTGTGTAGCTTTGCTTTGCTGGGGTGTATTTATGGTCAGTGGGAGGCCCTGCAGGTAGCTAGAGGGCATTCACTGGCTGAGCAAACACAGAAGCCAGTGGTGGGAAGGCCCAGAGGGTATATTTTGCCCCTGCTTAGTTTTGGCCCCAGTGCCAGGCAGGGCAGGAATATGATGGACCAAATAGAACCAAGGCATCCCATCTCAAAGCAGCAGAATACTTAGAGCAAATATTTATTGAGTGTTTACTATATGCTAAGTAGTAAGCATTTTATATTCTCTCATTTAGTTCTTTAAAACTGTGTGAGGTTAACTGAGGCATATGGAGATAAAGGAACCAGTTCAGGGTCACAGTTACTTGCTCTTGCATGTTATAGGAGTGCAGGATGTGAAGATGCTTTCTTGAAGAGAGCAGACCTGCTGCCTCTGGCAGCAGGTCTGCTGTGCCGTCCCTCTCCTCAGGAGCGTGGCCTACCTGGCAGATCCCATGATCTTTATGTAAGTCATTTGGTCTCTAGGTTGCCACTCTGAAGTTCACTCTTAGAGGGTGGTGACCACAATACTAAAAATAACATTGTCCTAGAGAATATTTATAGTTTTTTTCACTCCCTCTTCTTGAGTACAGACTGTGCCTTATCTGGGAAATACCACTTATTTTAGGACTGTAGAGTTGTACATTTAAATGGTAGGGCTTGTCCAGTGGTAGTCGTATTTCAGGTCAGTTCAGCGAATGTTTGCTTGCTTCCTAAGTGCCCTGCCATGCACTCGGTGCTAGGGCGACAAGTGTAGTCACAGTGTAGTGCGGGGAATAGACAGAACCGATACTTAAATTTCAGTGAAACAAAGTAGAAAGTAAAAGGAGCATAGAGTAGTGTGGGAGGTTAAGGAGAACTTCCCAGAAGAATTCATGTCTAATATATACATGTGTATACCTGTATAGTCACCATCTTTAGATCAAGATAGAGAATATTTCCAGCACCCCAAAAGATCCTCTAGTGCCCCTTTTTTTATAATACTGCACACTGTTCCCCCAACCCACAGGGCTCTTCTGACTGGTGTTATTAAAGGTTAGTTTACCTCTTGTACTTCATTTAAATGAAATTATATGGAATGTACTGTTTTTTATCTGGCTTCTTTCACTCAGCCTTATGATTGTGAGAGTCATCCAGATTGTTGGGAAGCATTGATTATTTATCAGTCACACTGCTAGGGAAGAGACCCAGAATCATCACATGTGAATTGTGCCATTGAGAGTAGGTATGAATTTATTAGTGGCATTCATTTATTCAGTACATGTTTACAAGTACTATATGCCAGACGCTTTGCAAGGGCTGAGGCTCAAAGATGAGTAAGTTCTTGCTGTCAAGGAGCTTTCAGTCTGATGAAGGAGACACACACACACACACATAATTACATTGAAGGCTTGGTCTGCTTTTAGGGGTGAAAGTAGTTTTTGAAAGATTTTATGGAGGAGGTGTAATTTCTTCTGATTGACAGGGATTATTTCCAGGTGATTGAAAGGTGGTACTTGTACACAGGTGTGGAGGTATGAAAACCCATGGTGTCTTCAGAGACCTGCAGTAGGGATGCTTTGATTTTAGTTTGATTGAGGAGTGTAAGAATGCCAGAAATACTGCTTTGGGAAGAAATTTTGAGGAAAACAGTGGTGTATAAGCTTGACTTTCCTCTTAAGCTGGAGCCTGGGAGATGCCTGCTTAAGGAATGGTCCTGAATGTGTCATTGTGGAGAAGGCAGGCATGGAAGGTGATTGCTTTAGCCAAGGAAGACCCTCCCTGCCGCAGTTTACCATTGGTGCTGTGGGAGACTTTTGTGAAGTTAGATAAAACAATAGAGATGCTTGTTACAAATGTAATCATTGAGATGACTTGAGATGTCTCATCAAGCCATCAAAAATTCCCTAAGCATGGGATTTAAGAGGCAGCTTCTGTCCTCAGTCCTGGGATTTTGTAGCAAAATGTGTTCCCTGCTGTATCAGTTTGCTGAGGCCACCATGACAAAGTGCCACAGGCTGGGTGGCTTACACAGAACTTCATTTTCTCAGAATTCTGGAGGCTAGGAGTCCAAGATCAAGGTGCAGGTGTGTTTTCTTCTGAAGCCTCTCCTTTGTGTTGTATATGAGGGTCTCTTCTTCTGTTGTGTATGTCCTAATCTCTAAAAAGGACACCAGCCATACTGGATTAGGGCCCACCCCTTTGACCCCATTTTAACTTAATTACCTCTTGAAGGGCTCCATCAAAATGCAGTCACAGTCTGAGGTGCTCGGAGTCATAGGGCTTCAACATATAAATTTGGGGGGGACGTGGCCACAATTGAATTTATAACCTGCATGTTGCAGAAACTGCCATAACATTGGGCTTCGTGAGGTTGTCAGCCAAGAAAAGCAGGGACCAGAACATTGCCAAAACAAGCAAGTAGCAGCGTGGTAGACCAGAGTGTGGTGTGACCCCTGTGGGAGCTGGGCTTGTTCAAGTACCAGCTCTGAGTTTATAGTGGCTTGTCTGTGTACATGCAGAACAGTGAGCCTTGAGTAATGTTTAATGCTGTTAACACTGTGGTATTTCATCAATGAATTAAGATTGAAAATAGGGACTAAGAAGAAAACCTAAACTGTAAAGGCCAGGTGGACATTGCAACAAAGATAATTTCTTAACTTTCCTAACTCTTAATAATCTGTTCCTGTGCTGAACAAACCATATTCCTGACTTTTGCCATTTAACCCTTTTTTTTGAGCCAGTGTTAAGCAGCTTTGCTTTTTCCTTTTCAAAACGTTTGAATACCAGAAAGCAGTTCCTAAATCAGATCACCTCAACCTTCCTCTTCCTGGGGGCTGGAAATTATTTTCTTTAGAAGAATTTTATTTTGAATTTTCTGTTGTGATGGCTACAGAGAGAGTGGAGGGTGGGAATTTTTCTATCCTTTAAGGAAGTTTCTTAGGGAAGTACTTTGAGATAGTATCCTCTTAAACTTGTTTCATTGGAGGCAGAAGTCTTGTTAGGATGAAGTTTGGAGGGACTGCTTTTAAAAAATCTGCATTGGAATTCTGTGGTAGCAGATGAGGCTGTTACAGGTACCTGGAAATGGAAAATCTTTGGTTTTCAGTGTAAAAGTGTTTATTAGAATAGTGTATGTCCCAGAGTTGCTGTTATAAGACCCTTTTCCAGAATTAGAACTTTAAAGCTTCTAGGCTACTAAGAGAACTCTATGAGATCCAGCCTACTGTGAAGCAGAGGATCTTGGGAAGCCTCTGCATGCCCAGGTGTCTTCATGTTGCATCCCTGTTAATGCCAGTGCAGTTCCATCGCCAGTTTGTTCCTTGCCTTAGTTGTGGGCTGGGTGACCATGAATTAGATTTTGCCAGGATGATCTGGCTCAGGAATAAGCATTTAAAAATCTCTGAACAGCAGACAAAGGTAGTGTGCATTGTGGCTCTAATTTCTGTTTATGTAATTGTTGTGTTGTCTTTGGCTTGGCTGTTTACTGAGGAATTGTGTTCTTTTAACAGCTAATACTCATTGTTTGAGGTTAGTTGTAGTTCAAAAGTGTACCCAGAAGTTTACATATATTTTGGAAAAATAAAACCATCTTTCTCAAAACTCTGTTTAAAGTATTTCCTACACACCCAACGGATTATATGTTGTAACTTCCCAGTTTTTTCTGTTTTGGAACTGGAGAACCTGTGACTCTTGGACCAACAGGAGACTGGTTTGAAATTCTGTGTACCTTGGTAGAATGGTCTCCAGGGTTTTTTTGTTTTTTTTTTTTCACTTTGGTATCATTAATATACAATTACATGAGCAACAGTCTGGTTACTAGATTCCCCCCATTATCAAGTCCCCACCACATACCCCATTACAGTCACTGTCCATCAGCGTAGTAAGATGCTATAGAGTCACTTCTGTTTTCTCTGTGCTGTGCTGCCTTCCCCTTGCACCCCCCTACATTATGTGTGCTAATTGTAATGCCCCTTATTCCCCTTCTCCCTCCCTTCCCACCCCCTGCCCCAGTTCCTTTCCCTTTGGTAACTGTTAGTCCATTCTTGAGTTCTGTGAGTCTGCCGCTGTTTTGTTCCTTCAGTTTTTGCTTTGTTCTTATGTTACACAGATGAGTGAAATTATTTGGTACTTGTCTTTCTCCGCCTGTCTTATTTCATCGAGCATAATAAATACCCTCTATTTCCATACATGTTGCAAATGGTAGGATTTGTTTTCTTCTTATGGCTGCATAATAGTCCATTGTGTATATGTACCACATCTTCTTTATCCATTAATCTACTTATGGACACTTAGGTTGCTTCCATTTCTTGGCTATTTTAAATAGTGCTGTGATAAACATAGGGGTGCATATGTCTTTTTGAAACTGGGAAACTGCATTCTTAGGGTAAATTCCTAAAAGTGGAATTCCTGGGTCAAATGTTTTTTCTACTTTTAGTTTTTTGAGGAACCTCCAAACTGCTTTCCACAATGGTTGAACTAGTTTACATTCCCACTAGCAGTGTAGGAGGGTTCCCCTTTCTCCGTGTCTTCGCCAGCATTTGTTGTTCCTAGTCTTCTATGTTGGCCATCCTAACTGGCGTGAGGTGATATCTCATTGTGGTTTTAATTTGCATTTCCCTGATAACTAGTGATGTGGAGCATCTTTCCATGTGAGTGTTGGCCACCTGAATTTCTTCTTTGGAGAAGTGTCTGTTCGGATCCTCTGCCCATTTTTTAATTGGATTATTTGCTTTTTGTTTGTTGAGATGTGTGAGCTCTTTATATATTTTGGATGTCAACCCTTTATCAGATCTGTCATTTACAAATATATTCTTCCATACTGTAGGATGTCTTTTTATTCATTGATGGTATCCTTTGCTGTACAGAAGCTTTTCAGCTTGATATAGTCCCATGTGTTCATTTTTGCTTTTGTTTCCCTTCCCCAGGGAGATATATTCATGAATAAGTTGCTCATGTTTATGTCCAAGAGATTTTTGCCTATGTTTTTTCTAGGAGTTTTATGGTTTCATGACTTACTTTCAGGTCTTTGATCCATTTTGAATTTACTTTTGTGTATGGGGTTAGACAGTGATCCAGTTTCATTCTCTTACATGTTGCTGTCCAGTTTTGCCAACACCAGCTGTTGAAGAGGCTGTCATTTCTCCATTGTATATCCATGGCTCCTTTATCGTATATTAATTGACCATATATGTTTGGGTTAATATCTGGACTCTCTATTCTGTTCCACTGGTTTGTGGGTCTGTTCTTGTGCCAGTACCAAAATAGAGCTTGAAGTTAGAAAGCGAGATCCCCCTAGCTTTATTCTTCCTTCTCAGGATTGCTTTGGCTATTTGGGGTCTTTTGTGGTTCTATATGAGTTTTAGAACTATTTGTTCCAGTTTGTTGAAGAATGCTCTTGGTATTTTAATAGGGATTGCATTGAATCTGTAGATTGCTTTAGGCAGGGTGGCCATTTTGACAATATTAATTCTTCCTAGCCAAGAGCATGGGATGAGTTTCCATTTGTTAGTGTCCTCTTTAATTTCTCTTAAGAGTGTCTTGTAGTTTTCAGGGTATAGGTCTTTCACTCCTTGATTAGGTTTATTCATAGGTATTTTATTCTTTTTGATGCAATTGTGAATTGAATTGTTTTCCTGAGTTCTCTTTCTGCTAGTTCATTGTTAGTGTATAGGAAAGCAACAGTTTTCTGTATTAATTTTGTATCCTGCAACTTTGCTGAATTCAGATATTAGATCTAGTAGTTTTGGAGTGGATTCTTTAGGGTTTTTTATGTTCAATATCATGTCATCTGCAAAGAGGGACAGTTTAACTTCTTCCTTGCCAATCTGGATGCCTTTTATTTCTTTGTGTTGTCTGATTGCCGTGGCTAGGACGTCCAGTACTATGTTGAATAAAAGTGGGGAGAGTGGGCATCCTTGTCTTGTTCCCAATCTTAAAGAAAACACTTTCAGCTTCTCACTGTTAAGTATAATGTTGGCTGTGGGTTTGTCACATATGGCCTTTATTATGTTGAGGTACTTGCCCTCTATCCATTTTGTTGAGAGTTTTTATCACGAAGGGATGTTGAATTTTGTCACATGCTTTTTCAGCATCTATGGAAATGATCATGTGGTTTTTGTCCTTCTTTTGTTGATGTGGTGGATGATGTTGATGGATTTTTGAATGTTGTATCATTCTTGCATCCCTGGAATATATCCTACTTGATCATGATGGATGATCTTTTTGATATATTTTTGAATTCGGTTTGCTAATATTTTGTTGAGTATTTTTGCATCTATTTTCAGGGATATTGGTCTGTAATTTTCTTTTTTTGTGGTGTCTTTGCCTGGTTTTGATATTAGAGTGATGCTGTCCTTGTAGAATGAGTTTGGGAGTATTCCCTCCTCTTACACTTTTTGGAAAACTTCAAGGAGAATGGGTATTAGTCTTCACTAAATGTTTGATAAAATTCAGTGGTGAAACCATCAGGTCCAGGAATTTTGTTTTTGGGTAGTTTTTTTATTACCAGTTCAATTTCCTTGCTGGTAATTGGTCTATTCAGATTTTCTGTTTCTTCCTGGGTCAGCATTGGAAGGTTGTGTTTTCCTAGGAAGTTGTCCATTTCTTCTAGGTTATCCAGTTTGTTAGTATATAAATTTTCATAGTATTCTCTCATAATTCTTTGTATTTCTGTGGCATCCATGTTTTATTGGTATCTTCCATCTGTGGACATCCTTGAGCAGTTGCCATATTTCCTAGATATGTCTCCTGACTCTTTTAAGAGTTTCTTTTTCCCCCTCCTTTTTAATCAGAACTATTTCAACAGAGTTATTTAGATGGTATGTTGCCTCTTAAGGGGAGAAGTGAGAGATGGCATTCTTGGGTGTAGCATGCTCCCAGTGTAGGTCTTTGCTCCTAGAGAATTTTCTTAATGCTTGTGTTTTAATTAGATTCTTTTAGTTGCACAGAACAGGTATTTAAGCCAAGTTAGTTTGAAAAAGTGATGTGGAGTGGTATAGTAGATTGAGTCATTGGCTTCAATTCTCAACTCTCCTTTAGTAGTATTTTACATTTATACCCTTGCCATAGCCTCATGGCCTCATGGTGGATAGAAGTATGTCCCTACCCCTTAATTTTGGGCTTGGCCATATGACTTCCTTTGGCCCAGCAGGATGTTAGTGGACATGATGAAAGCAGAGGTTTGTAATGTGTTTGTGCTCATGGGCTTGTCGTCTTGTGTCTTTGCCACCACCATGAGAAGAACCCTGAGTAGCCGGAGCCTTTCCGCATGGGCTGAGTGAGACTATAGAACAGAGCCATTCCAGCAGACCTGTTGGTTAAAACCACAGCCAACCCATGTTGGATGCATGAGAGAAAATTGGACACTTATTGTATACCCCTGAGATTTTGTGACCTGTTGTGTGGCATTATTATAGCACTAGAAGACTACTACAGTCATTTTGCTGGATCTAGGACAGTTCCAGGGCCTTTAGTGGCAGGCTTTCTTAGATGGTTTTCTCTTAGTTCTTTGCCATTTACATGACTCCTAGTGGGTTTGCCCCACCCATTGCCCATTCACTGGCTTCCTCATCTACATTATTGCTCTCCTCTACTTTATAGCTTCTGCTTACTTAATATGTTATATTGTCTCTTAACTTTTTCCATGTCCACGGCCCATTGTGGCATCTCCAGACTCAAGCTCATGAGTTGTCAGCTTCTACTCCTGTTGCTTAATGCCTTATTTTTTCAGTATGCTGCATTTCAGATTTCTGAGAGAAAATAAGTTGTGCCCAGCAGGGGTTTTTTTTCACCCTAGAAATGTCATGGTCCTTAGTTGTTGGCCTGTTTATGCTTTGGCTGCCCTTGGGTTAGGGGCCCACCTCTGGTCCACTCAGGTGTGTCTGGGGGTGTGTTGGGAGTAGGGACATGTCTTGAAATATATGGGTGCCTACGACTGCCTTATGAATAGAGTCTGTGAATGTGTGGAAGGCTTAGTGATAAGACAAGTCTTTTATGTAGTGTTGTATGTCATCTAGGGATTTTAGTGAGTATTAAAGCATGTCAGTTTCTGGGCTCATCAGTTTACCAGAAGGGGAAGCTTTTGACTTGTCTTTTGCAAGCATTTAATTTTTGGGGGCTACATTCTATTTTTCTGTTTCATAGTTCTAAGATAACAACCTTACAGCATGAATTCTCAGGATGAACCTCTTTCAAGGGAAAAATGTGACAGAAGAAATCAGCTATTGGAAGGAAAGATGACTCATGAAACACCTCTCAAGAAGTCAAGAAGAAAATAAGTCAGCTCATTCTGAGGTTTTAGGCTACTTAGGCTTTCCCATGGCTTTTCTGTATAGGGGAGAGGCTGGTCAAGTTAAAGCTGGTTTATAATAATTACAAAATTGTGCTTAATTTAGATTTGTCTTTAAGTATTTCATGTTTTGGGGGTACTAATATAAATGGTACTTTAAAAAATGTTAATTTATAATTGTTCCTTGCTAGGATATAGAAGTATAATTGACTATTGTATATGGATCTTATATGCTATGATGTTAATAAACTAATTTACTTGTTCTAGAAGCTTTTTTGTAGATTCTTTGAGGTTGTCTGCATTCATAATAAAGAACAATTTTATTTCTTCCTGTTTAATCTATATGCTTCCTATTTCTTTTTCTTCTATCATTGCACTGCCTAGGATGCTGGTATGATGTTGAATAGATGTAGTAAGATTAGACATTCTTACCTTGTTCATGAGTTTAGGAGAAAATAATACAGTCCCATTTACTGTAGGTTTTTCATCAATGTTTTTCATCAAATTGAGGAAATTCCCTTTTATTCTTAGTATGGTGAGAGTTTTTATCATAAATGTGATAATTAGGTTTTTCTCAGATGCTTTTAGTCTATTGAGATGATGGTGTGGGTTTTACTGGTTAGTCTATTGATACAGTGAATTACATTAATTGATTTTTGAAGGTTGAATTCATCTTGCATACCCAGGATAAATCCCACTTTGTCTCAGTATGTTGCCCTTTTTATATATTGCTGCATTCAGTTTGCTAGCAGTTAAGGATTTTAGTGTCTTTGATTTGATTTTTGTCTTTGACATTTGGTTTCTTGTGTTGCCATTGCTGGATTTGATGTCAGGGTAATTCTGGCCTCACAAAATGAGTTGGGAAGTTTTCCCTCCTCTTCTGTTTTCTGGAATAGTATATGTAAAATTGGTGTAATTTATTCCTTAAATAATTGGTAAAATTCACCATTGGTCTGGGCCTGGAATTTTCTTTGTTGGAAGGTTTGTAACTATAAATTCACTATCTTTAGTAGATGAAGAGCTATTCAGGTTCTCTGTTTCTTCTTAAGTGAGCTTTGCTAGTTTGTGTTATCTGAGGAAATTACCCAGTTCATCTAAGTTGTCCAAATTTAGTTAGGCATAAAGTTAATATTATCCTTATAATATAAGTGTAGAATCCCTAGAGATGGCTCCTCTTTAAGTCCTGATATTGGTAATTTGTATCTTTTCTCTTTTTTTCTTGATCATTCTGGCTAGAGCTTTACCAATTTTACTGATCTTTTCGAAGAACTGGCTTTTAATTTCAGTAATTTCTCTCATTTTTCTGTTCTCAATTTCATTGATCTTTATCCTTTAAGATTTCCTTCTTCTAATTGCTTTGGGTTTAATTTGGTCTCACTTTTTATAGTTTCTTAAGGTGAAGTCTTAATTCACCTGAGGCCTCTTTGTTCTTTTCTAATAATAAGCTTTTAATGCTGTAAACTTTCCTCTAAGCGCTACTTAAGCTGCATTCCATAAATTTTCATATGTTGTGTTTTGATGTTCAGTTAAAAATGCTTTCTAATTTCTCTTGTTACTTCCTTTTTGACCCTGGGTTATTATGTTTAAGTGTGTTTTATTTTCAAATATTGTGGATTTTCCAGATTCTTTTTGGTAATGGTTTCATATCTAATTACTTTATAATCAGAGATATACTTTGGTATAGACTTAAATTCTTTTAAATGTGTTGAGATTTGTTTTATGGCCAAGAATATAGGGTTTATGGGTGAATGTCCCATGTGCACTTGAAAAGAATATATATTCTGCTCTTGTGGGGAGGAGTGTTCTGTAAATGTTAATTAGGTCAAATTAGTTGATAGTGTTGTCCATATCTTCTATATCATATATTTATTTATCTATATTATAGATATGTATTTCTCCTTTGAGTTCTATCAGTTTTTACTTCATGTGCTTTGAAGCTTTGTTGTCAGCACATGTATATGAAGGATTGTTATATCATCTTGATTCTGTGAATGGTTGTCTTTATCTCTTTTAATATTCTTACTGAAGTCTACTTTGTCTAATGTTATATAGGCTCTCTGGCTTGCTTTTGATTAATTTTGCATGGTATATCTTTCCATCCTTTTACTTTTAACTGCCTATAAAGTGGATTTATTATGGAAAGAATATAACCAGGTCTTGTGATAACCTCTGCCATTTAATTAAGATATCTAGACCATTTACATTTAATGTGATTGTTCACATGGTTGGATTTAACTCTGTCATCTTGCTACTACATTTTTATTTGTCCCATCTGATCTATTCTCCCTGTCCTCTTTTTATTTCTTCTTTTAGATTGAGGGTTTTAAAAATTCCTTTTTATCTCTACTATTGGTATTTTATAACTCTTGGAAAAAAAATTTAGTGGTAGCCCTAGGATTTACAGTATACACTACAGTCTACATTCACATAAAATTATTCTACTTCACATTTCATATGAAGTATAAGATTCTAATGACACAGTGTGCTTCTAGTTTTTCCCTTCCAATCTTGTATGATATGGTTGTTACACATTTTACTTTTCCATATTTTAGAAGCTCCACGATACATTGATACTATTTTGCTTTAGACAGTTGTACTTTAGAATGATTAAAAATATAAAAAGAAGGTCTTTTACATTTACTTTCTTCTTTTTATTATTTCTGGAGCTAACTTCTTTGTGTAGATCCTCATTTTTGTCTGGTATTATGTGCCTTCTTCTTGAAGAACTTCCTTTACCATTTCCTGACGGGCTCATATGCTGACATTGAATTACCTCAACCTTTGTTTGTCTGAAAAGACATCATTTTCCCTCATTCTTGAAAGATATTTTTGCTGTCTGTAGAATTCTGGGTTGTGAAGTTTCTTTTTTTTCCCCTTTTCAATATTTAAAAGATGTCACTCCATTATCTTCTGGCTTGTCTGCTGAAATTTTTATTTTTTTTTCCTCAGAAGGTAATGTCTTTTTCCTCTGACTTTAAGATTTTCTCTTTAACTTTGATTTTTAGTTGTTTAACTGTGAAGTGTCCAGATGTGTGTTCTTTATTGGATTTATTTGTTTGCTTTCTTGTTTATATTTATTCTGGAGTTTTCTCTGAGGTTTTTGGATCTGTGGTTTGATGACTTTATTTTTTGGAAAGCTCTCAGTTATTTTTTCTTCAAATACAGGTATCCCTTGCTTTTTGAAAGTTCACATTATACCACTTGCTTTTAATGGTTTCCCCTGCTACCAAAAGTAGAGCATTCCTGTGAAACCTTTCATAAGCCAAAATGGTATAAAACAAAGAATATCCGTCACTTTCCAAAAGTTTGTGTTATGCTACTTCATTTTTATGAAAGACCTACATTAGTGTGGTAACAGCTTTTTCTGTAAAAGCAATACCCTCTTAGAATTTCTTTTGGCTAGAGAAAGCAAGGACTAATGCTGGCCTTTAATAAAATGAAGTGGTGTAAAGTGAACTTTTGGAAAGCAGAGGATACCTGTACCTGTTTTCATTAATCAAAAGAAATCTGAAGAGGATTTTCACTTTTATTAACAGGGGCAAAAAGCAAAAATAGTGTTCAGTGTTTGTTTTGCAGCAAGCCATTAAAGAGGCAGCGTGCATCCTGAGCAATAAAAGTGGCCCCACCAAGCATCTTCCCTGGGAACTATATGCAGCATCTCAGCATCAAACACATAGCTTTGAACTGTGTGTGTGAGGATTTCTGCTTTATTTCCATTCATTTTTTTGTGTCTGTTAGCAAGGTGTGTCCTAAGGTATCAGAGAAACCTAAGAGAAATTATCTTTTGGTTCTGGGAGCACTAAAACATTTTTCCATATAATTTAATGGTAGTTGTTTCTTCTGTTTGTGGCCTTTTGGCTGGTGAAAGTTTTCACAGGAGTGTTCTACTTCAGACAGAACCTGTTTTGTTTCTGCCTTGTTCCCTTCCTCTCTTTTTGGTACTCCAGTTACATGTGTAAGATACTATTTGATCATATCCCCCAGCTTCTCAGTGTTTTTCTGTTGTCCTCCTCCCTTTTTCTTTCTCTTTTATCTTTTAATTTGGGTGATTTCTAGTGATCTTTCTTGAAGTTCATAGATTCCTTCCTTGATTATGTTGAGTGTTCTGGTGAGCCCATCAAAGTAATTTTTCATCTGTGATACCTTAAAAAAGATAGCATTCCTATTTGACTCTTACATAACCTATCTTTCTGTTGAAATTTACCATCTGCTCATGCATATTGTCTATTAAATTCTCTAACATACTAATCGTTTTTATTTTAAATTCTGTATCTTATACTTAGAACATCTGTGCCTTCTCTCAGTCTGGCTCTCTTGATTGCTTTGTCTTCCCACTCTGCTTTTCTTTTTTGTATATCTTTAATTTTGATTGACTGCTGATCATTGTAGAAGTGCAGAGACTGAGGTGGACATTAAATATTGATGCTGAGACTACTGTTTCATTAGAGGTAAGTTTGTTAAGGAGAGAAATTGTCACATTTGTGCATGTAGAATGAATTCAGGACCTGTTTGGGACTAGTAGCATAATTTTTCTGTTTTCAGTTATCACAAAATTCCACATTTCTATATTTTTCTTTTTATATATATAGTACACATAGGGGTTGCCTTATCAGGACTTCCCCTTGTAGTTGTTTCCTCCTTGATTTCTGTTCCCACTGTATCTGAAACTGTCCTTTAGTTCTGTTGTCTTTCATACCAAGTGACATTTGTTAGCAGGTTTGCCTTTTTTCACTAGACTGTGATTTCTTAAAATTAGGTGGAGTGTCTTATTCATATTTGGATCTCTCTTTTAATTACATTTTAGATATGTCCTTTTTTGGATAGAACTGAATTGAGATTATTGAATGATTTTTATTCCTTAGCCAGAAATTCACACCAGTTAGTGGGAGGATTGTCTCTTTTTTTCCACCGTCAGCTGTGATGTATCTAAAAAATGCATGGGGGTGAAAAGTGAGGGCTGGCCATCGATGAATTTATGAAAAGGTAGCTCTTACACAAGGAAAACACATTTTTCACTACCAGTTTTATATGTATGTTTTGTGTCCCTACTTTGACAGTAAGGTTGTGAGAGGTAATAGTGTTCTGCTTCACCTTCAATGTCCTTTAGTAACTAGCACAATGTTGAGCACCCAGTAGATGCTCAGCAAAAATTTCTTCATGAGATTTAATGATGCTTATGGATTTTGGAGTAAGTTACTAAGAACTTTACCTTTTCTGTTTATTCCTAAAAAACAGAGAAGAGGGATGATGTTGATATTATTCTGTTACTTACTAGCTTTATTTTATTTGGTAAGTTGCTTAATATCCATGTCTTTTGATTTCTTCATCTGTACAATGGAAATAATAACAGTACCTATCTCATGAGATTATTCTGATGATTAAGAAAAATGATTAAATAACTGTTAGTTGCTGCATTCCAGCTTCATAATTAACAGTGCATATTAGAAAGGCATATCCAGTTTCAAGTTCTTAGAAGCTAAGTTCTTTCAGTGGAAGGACTTCTAGTATCGGAAAACTATATCTCAAAGTGGATAAATATAACTACTTCTCTATTAAGGAACTAACCTTTACTCAGAATATTTACAGTAGAAAGGGAGCAGAGCTAATTAATTTCTACCTTGCTAGCAATGTAGTGTACCTTCTCTCTTACCATAGGAACAGTGTGCCCTATTCCCAGGGGAATAAGATCAGTACAGAAATAGATTTCCCAGATCAGCTTTTCCTAGGACCAAAGGTACTTTATCTTATAAGTCATTTTCAGTTATGTGTTAGAACTACGTTCATACTTACCTTGAGGCACCATTTATTGTTGTTTGTTTTCTTAACCACCATTATTGATTAAATCATGTCAATAGATATATAAAGTCCAGAAGGAATCATAGAAAGGTGACACTAGCCTGGTGAGGGCTACTCAGAGTATTTGGCAGATAGCTATTGGGAAAATATTGTTAAGGTTGATAAAGTGTGACATTCTGGATTCATTATTTTCCTTGCCTAATAAGAAGAGGTACAAAACAGTTAGATGGAGAATTATTCTTTGCATGGTCTTGGTGACTGTATTACTGAACCCCGTTTAGGTTAGTGGTTATGACATTTGAACAGTACCCACTTCTGGAAATGTAGTACATTACCATTGTACAGGGACAGGATAATTATACATATATTTTTGAAGTTTTGGAAGGAAATAGGTGATAGATTTGACCTGCAAATCTGTAGTACAATTAGTTAATGTTTTAACTAGTCTGATAGCAAGTATGAGGTGATAATAACATAGTATGAACTATGTTAGCAGCAGTGGGAATGGAGAAGGTATTGGTGGAAATTGAATAAACTTTTTTTAACCACAATGATTTTTTTAATTGTACTGAAGATTATTTCTTGAACTTATAGATTGATATTTATATGAATGTTGGAGAAACTGGAAAGTGTGAAGAGACAAATTGCTAAAGACTCAGGCTTATATACACCCCATCAAAAACACATGTTTTATTAGTCAGTTTCCATGAGTAAGCGTTGTCAGGGCAGAGGCTGCAAGAGTTCAGTTTGGTATCAGGGCATCTTGTTGGCACCTTGGTAAGAGAACATTGCCTGATGGAGAGCATACCTCCATGTGAATATTGTAGACAGTTCCTGCTGACAAAAGAAATCTGCTCAGAGTATCTCACATACAGTCTTTAGAGGCCACTACTGTCAGCATTTTTTGTGTTTGTTTTACATACAGGCTTTGTGCAGTTTTTCATGCCTCGTGGATGGTGGCCAGACTTTGATTTGGTTATGAATTCCTGTCTCTTCTTTCCCTTAACCTTAGAAAAGAGCTTTGTAGTGTGGAAAATTTCAAACATACATAAAGGTGGGGAGAATAATACAATGAATCCATCCTCAGGCCATTCTTATTTTATGTGTCTCCTCACATTCTTTTTGACCTAGAGTGTTTTAAAGAAAATCCAGACAACCTATCATTTTACCTTTAACTATATTACTGTGTGTATCTGTTGGATATGGACTTTATAGAAAAGCACATTATCATACCCAACAAATTCCATATAACCTAATTCCTTAATATTACTTAATACTGAATCTCTTGCATTGATTTTCTCAAAAGTGGCTTATTACATTAACTCTTAGAATCAGGTCCAAATAAGATCCACCTAGTGCATTTGATTGATACATCTCTTTAACTTCTTTTAATCTATAATGATTCACCCTCTTTTTTTCTTTGGTTTGTTTTCCTTGTGCCGTTTGTTGAAGAAACTGAGTTCTTCCTCTTTCTCACATTATGGATTGTGTCCTTGTGTCATACATATAACTTGTTACTCTTTTTCCATATTACCTATAAACAGGTAGTTAGATTTGGAGGCTTAGTATCTTATATTTTTTATTCATAGGTTATACATTGTACTTCCTCTTCACGTTAGAAGACCATAATGTTTGATTGTCCTACTGTGTATGCTGAGGTTGATTGGTGGGTTTGTGTTGGCCTAGCCTTTTTGTTGTCAAGTTTTTTTCCCCCATTTGACCAGCAAAATGTATGGGGTGACATTTTGGCAACCTGCATGTTTCCAGGCCTGTCCACTCTTCATCTAATGATCTTAATTGAACATTCATTGATGATTGCTATTAATCTTTTATTACATTATTGTAACATTTTAAAAAGACTGAAAAACTTGTAGAAAATGAAATGAAAATGTTTGATTAAGAGCTTTACTGGGGAGTAAACTCAAGTGTCTGGAAAATTCATTTATACAAAGTATTTTTTCTCTGATTATGTTTAGTAAAAGACATTGTGTAGAACAGAATGTTTAAAAGTTGTGTGTTTAGCTAAATTAAATACCTCTCTGCTTTTGAATGAGTTGTCTCTAAGAGGTTTTATGGGAACAGATTTTGAACTAGATTCCAGCTTTTGGGTTATTCTGCATTTGTGGAATATTATGTATATTTTGCTCCAAGGATAATACATTTCTAAGGTTACTTTGGTTTGGAATTATAGCTCATGAATTCATACAGGTCACTTGAATCCATATAGGTCATTTATTCTCACGGCTATCATCATGTATTTTCCCTGTAATCCTACCTAGATGGCTATTATATAAGTATCAGTAGTAATTAATATTTTACCTTATATAATACTTCCTATGTGCCAGATGCTGTACTTTGTAATTTACATGTACTAATTTATTTAATCCTCATGAGATTTTCCTTCCTGTTTTACATATGAGAAAACTGAGGCAGAGAGAGTAAGTGATTTGCCCTGGTCTCACAGCTAATAAATGGCAAGGGCTAGGATTTGGACCCAGATGGTTTGGTTGCAGAATTTCTGCTCTTAGCAGAAGGACACAGCGGATCATGTAATATCTGTTAACTAGAAAAATACCTCAGGTGTACTGTCCTAGCCCTGCAGCATAATCTATTTATATTTGTTTATAAATAATCTACATGTATGTATTTTGTTTGTTTGTATGTGTGTGTATAGATAGAGACACATACACACATAACATGTCCACATGGAGGCACAAATATGTAGAGTTTTCTCTTTAGGAAGATCTTTCTACTGTAAAATCTTTTTTGAATCTCTTAACCTTGGAGGCTTAAACAGATTCTGGAATTATCTGTGGTGAGGGATTTATAATAGATGTAAAGATCACCTAGCAGACAGTTGGAGGCCATGGTCAGATTCACAGAGGAGACTGCTCTGGTATGGGGACCCTTTTTGCCTTCAAGTTTAAGCTGCATGCTCTCTGTAAATAGGTATTCAGATTTTAGCTACACAATTTCAGGTTATTTTTGGAGCAGAAAACCAAATAGCTTGTATCCAATAACATAAATACACACACACACACACACACACACACACATATAAAACAATTTTTCTAATTTCCAAATCATAATAAAGAGCTACCATAGGTCTCAGTTATAGAATTAAGAGTCAGGAGGCACTATAGACTGTCTTGTCCCAAGTTTATTTCTACTATCTCTTTGGAGGCTAAGTGACTTTTTTAAAATTGAGATAATGTGTCTTATATTTTAACAAATTGTTAAATCTCTTCTCTCTTTTGCCATCCCTTATTCCGTTTTTACTTTAGCAAGTGAATTAATTTTTCTACCAATGTCAGTTCAGATGGGAACAATGAATAATGTGATCGTGTTTTCTTTCACAAAATCTCTACTATTCTCTTTCTGTATTTGAATTGTGCATGTTTTGTATTAGTCTGATAGCAGGTTAATCTGTGTGGCTAAGAAAATGACTAGATCCTCAAGAATCTCAACATTGTTATAACAAATCTGATTGTTTGAACATTTGGATATTGTTGATAGGAATAAGCATTATACAAAGCTAATAAGGAAGCTTCCTCAGGTCATTAACTGAGTGAGATGGATTCATCTACTGTCTTTGTGTATGAAAACTTCAAGTGCACTGGTGGTAAAATTTAACAGGAAAAGCCTCAAGGGATTGATTCTGTAGATATAAGAGGATCGATTTAAAGACAACATGTTTCTTAATTTTATTCTATTTATAGATTAAAATATTAACACTCTATATAATTTTGGTAATCATTTATTGCATGGTTAATTTTTCCCAAATTTAGAGAATTTCTTAAAGTACTTAACATGTTTTAGTAAAGCTGTTCATGCCTCCTGACTGAAACAGATTTCCTGAATCGTCTTCCTGACTTCCGTGCAGCCTTTCTTTTTTAGTTTTTCTTGAAGAAAAAGATGAATTTATTATCGTTCTGTAAGAAAAACAAAGCACCTTTCTTTTTTACCTGGAGAATGGAGAATTCAGTAAAAAGGGAATATTTGCATTTTCATTTTTTTCTTTTTGTCTATAGTTTAAATGTACAGGGGTCATAGAATTAAAGGAGTTTGGTGCATAGGATCCTTAGGAAAGGATTTTTTAAATCCTAGGGTAAAAACCCTCATTTCACAGTTGAAGAAACAGAGTCAGTCCTTTAGTTTCATTGGTGACTGTCCAGCATATCTTGTCTTGCTAGTTGCTGAGTGAGGTGACTAGCTTGTCAGAGATATGATAAGCCATAAACCAAAAGGGAAAAATTTGAGAAATGATTGAATTTGATGTAATTGAAATTCAGGATGAATATTATGTTGGGCATATACTAACAATTCTCTATAGAATTGTGTTGATAAAGACAAGCTAAGCATGCATTGCCCCTGGGTGGGCTTTTGACTGACTGGGTGAGTTCCGACATGGTGCCAAACTGTACTGTGGGAGGTTGGCCTCTGGTGTCTGGCCTGTGCAGGTTTGCATTTTAATCTATTTTAATCTATAAATAGAATAAGAAAGCTTTGAAACCAGTCTCTTTAGGTAGGCACAACCAGAGTGTGAGTTGCTTTTACTTGGTATGCGTGATGTGAACAGAACCAGCTGCATACCTAAAGAAAGCTTGAGGTTTCTTTCCACAAAGTCACTGATATTTGTGTAAATATATTTTTTACTGACCATATTATAAGCCCCTTTTCTTGGTTCTCATAGTTTTCAAGTTGTTTCTTAAGGGCTTACAAAAAGAGTCATATCATATATAAATAATTTTGTATTCTTTCAGTTTATACATTTCATAACTTCACCATATTGTCTAGAATGCCCAGAGCAATGCTGGTGGATGGCAACCTTGTTATTTTCCCAACTTCTTGGTAGGAAGGCCTTCAACATTTCCCCATAAGATTTGACTTGGTTTCAAGTGGGTATTTATAAGGGTTGATAACGACTTTAACCAGATAAAGTATTTTAGTCCAGCTTTGACCTAACAAATTAAGGAGGATACAGAATGTAGAAGGTTCAAGAGAGAGCAGGAAATATATAGGGTGTTAAATATTTGGAAATATTTATCCTAAAAAAGAATCAACTTTGTGATGATTTCATTAAGAAGTATAGGTAAGACCAGATCTACCCTGGCAAGTCAAAGTTTCCAGATCATCTTTGGGAATGAGAAAACAGTCTAATGCTTTGGACATGCAACTGGGGCAGAGCACACCACCACATGTCCCTACATACTGTCGCTGATGACCACGGAGCAGGAGCAAGAACAGTGGAAATATAACACTGAGCTCTAGAGCTTGAAAGACATGCTCCCTTCCTCTTGCGGTGTTCCTCCAGTGCCCTCTATTGACCAAGTTTAGCATCATGCTCCCTGTGAAGGAGACTGACTGAGGGTCCAGTGCATTATCACAGAGCAGGTACTGAAGGGTGAATTTGGATTTGAGAGGTGATATATTGATAACTGGCCCAGAAGCCAGACACAAGAGAATATGCTGTATAATTCTACTCTTATGAGGTGCAGAAACAAGCAAAGCTAACCTGACTGTCTAACAGTAGTCAGGCTAGTGGTTGCCCTTGGAGAAAAGTAGTAGTGACCAGAAGGGAGCATGGATGGAGCTTATGTAGTGCTAATAGTGCTATTTCTGAATGTGGATGCAGATGCTTATTACCTGAGTGTGTTCAGTTTGTGGAGAGCTATACTTTTTAAAAAAATGCTTATTACACTCAAATGAAAGTTAAAATGTGGTATAGTCTGATTCCAAAAGTAAAAGCTTACAAACAAGATCCAATCTAGAGTAGAGGAATTACAGAATAATCTAGGGTGTCTCTACCTTTTCTTATTTCTGAAACCTGTTGGAGGGCTGTCTTTTTAATGTCAAAAAACAGGACTCTAATTCATTCACAAAAGTATTAATTGCCAAACTACCTTTCTTTTCATTTGGGATCAAATTGTTAAAACTGAGGCCTTCTGTAGAGCAACTTCAACTGCCTTTTGTTGCTGTTTTTCTAACCAAGTTTTTGAACCAACAGCTTCTCAGTTTTTTTAGGGCCTTTCAGTTACCTCTTTGTTCTTAATCTAAATATGGTATTACTGCTCTTCTCTGTAAACATTAACTTTGCGTTTATCTTGTCATGGTAGACCCTTCTTGTAGCAGCCTACAAATCACTAGATCCCTTTTTTTTTCTGGTAAGAGATTGAGGAGCCCACAATAGTGACTCCCATGTAGGGGTTAGTGATAATGGGGACCGGAACTGTCTCCTTAAGGAATCGGTGGTGGCAGAAGAGAGACTCAACTCAGCATGTGGTTTTTAAATGCTACAAGCAGCAGCAGCCCAGTACTGTGGTTTGCTGAGGTTTAGGTGCAGAGTCTAAGGAACCCACCAAGTTAGGAGTTGAACCTGATCTAAAAGATGGATATATGGAAGCTAGATAGGAGTCACATTCCCAGAAAGCAAATGTTGCTAAGAAACTGACAAGCAATACACAGTAGCTAGAATTTAGGGTGAGATGGAGCCAACTGTTTAAAGCTCAATTATCATCAAATCAAATTAAAATGAATAACAGTAATAGACTTGGAATGATCCACTTTTGTGTACAAAGCTTGATATCTCCACATGTACAGGATACGAGGTTTTTGCGCTTTGAGTGGCTGGCGGTACTCTTTCATCTAGAGGGGCTTTGGCTGGGGCCAGAGTTACCACAAATACACAACACAGAAGGCTGAGAACCTAGAGTGATCACCTTGCAAAAATTGTTGCCTTACATTTTTGGGGCCTTAAGTCATTTGAGGGTAGAGGGAAGAAAATAGTGTGAATGAGCTCCTCATTTATAAATTCGATCCACATACTCACCCAACTAATACACGCTTTCACTGTATGTCAGGCTCTGCCCTTGACACTGGGGACCCGCGGTGAACCTGATGCAGTCCCTGGGCCCTCTGGAGAGTTGCTAGTCTGGATTCCTGGGTTTGAGGGTGCCTGGATTATACTTGTCTGTGACATGCAGCTTTGTTACCAACTCCCTTCGGATTCTGTTGAACCTTTCAGAACTGATACTTGGGATTTCATACCTAGGCTAATGAGAGAATTTCCTGACTTTTCTTTACTTCATTTTATTACTAGCCTGGGTGTATCCTGTGCCACTAATAAAGGGCTTCAGCTGCAAATATTGCATCTCAGGAAAGATTGCCTATGATTGAAGGTATTAAAATCAAATCTCCTTCTACACATGTACTCCAAGGTGGCATTTTGGAGATTTGCTATTCTCCAAACTGGTCATCTGCATCTAGAACAATCTTATAGCTAGCTCTTAGTGCTTGTGCTG
Source organism: Manis pentadactyla (assembly GCF_030020395.1). Taxonomy (NCBI): domain Eukaryota; kingdom Metazoa; phylum Chordata; class Mammalia; order Pholidota; family Manidae; genus Manis; species Manis pentadactyla. The sequence goes on along the minus strand of NC_080023.1, from coordinate 161,629,664 downwards.
ATGAGAGAAGGGAGCATTGGAATACATAATAGAAATATAAGGAAATATAAGCGGGGTATTTTGAGTATTAAAATGTTAAGTTTATATTTCAAAATGGTTGTCTTTAATTTCAGCGTTGATAATATTCACCAGGTAAACTAACAGGCTTTTCTCTATGTTTCTCTTGCTCACCCTGGACATGAATTCTGTCATCTCTCAGACGAGTCTTCCTAAAACAGTGCCATACACTAATCTGAAAATTTACTGAGTTTTACTTCCAGTTAATTAATTATTTAGGTGTTAGAAGTCAGTAGTTTTAACTCTATGTTGTTTGCTAATATACTAACTTAAAAGAGGTGACTAGTCTGTACAAATGTATATGCCAATTAGATGACCCACCCATAATGTAGATGGTGTTAACAGATTCTAGTCAATTGGCTTAAATTTGCCTAAGGTAACCTCTTGAATATTCCGCCTATTGCCTGTAGTTTCTGCTCTTAATACAACCAGGTTTGGAGAACTCAGGCATTTTATTGACAGGAGGTTCCTGTTGCCAGCCCCTAGTCTCACCGTTCAGCCAGTGCCATCTGTGCTTGCTTTTGCAAGGAGAGCTCTTTACATCTGTCTCAGTCATGTCATGCCGCATCTTGCTATACGCTCCGACGGCCAGCCTCTGCATTTATCACAGTACTGTCTTCCTTTTAGATTCCAGGGAAGGGGGAACTGAAGGAGGATTACAGTTTCATCTTTTAAAAATCCAAAGCTTAAAAAATTCCTTAATTTCTGTTAAATGAATTCTTGGACCCTAAGGAAAATGTAAGAGGTACCAGAGTTGAACAACTTCTAGGAGATTGACATGACTGGAATGCGTCAGATGCAGCAGCGTCCTGGGTTTGTAGCAGGTGATTTAATTTAAGATGTGGAAGTTAGGTTTCAGGATTTCACCTTAAAAGTTGAATGGAAAGAAATCTGTGTCAGATTCAGAACCCATTGTTTGTCTTGTCTTTAAACAATAGGGAAAAAAATCCCTTGGGAAAAATCTTGGGTTTTTCTTTTTAACACAGCAGACTTACAGACGTAGTGGAAAAGCCCATCTTTCTTTAGCATTAGGAATCCCACAAATTTAGTCGATGTTTTCAGTGTTTAGGTTTTCTGTAGAATAGAGAACGCTGAGCCTGGGTGACCACAAATACATGATTTTTCTTTTATTATTTATCCCAAAGTAGAAACTCTTCTGAGTATTGTTGTCTGTGTTACAATCCTGTTAAATGTGTTTGCTTTTTAATTTCTAGACAGTTTCCTCCCACTGTCTTGGACAGCAATCAGATAGACTTGTTCCTTACTGTAAATTGTTCCAAAACAATTTTAACAATTCAGAGTTCAAATGGAAGGCTTTATGAAAGTAGATAAAGTATTTAAACCGAACTATTTGCAGCTATGTCCCTAAAGATTTTATCTATTTATATTGTATAAATTATATGTATGAAATGTTTTGTCCCTTCTATGTAATATTATCTATCCATCCTCTCAAAAAATGTGCTTAAAAGGTCCTCTTGAATGATAGCTTTATCAAGCGGTTTTAATTGCTTCCTATTCACCCCTGGATAGATCAAAACCATCCCCTTGCTACAGCTTTTTCTTTTTTTTTTTTGCCACCCGGGCTTGCTTTCTTTCTTTTTTTTTCTAGACTGTTGTAGTACATCTGTAGAATATCTAATCTCTGCTCACTCTTTGAGTGCCCCAAACAGGATATCTCCAAATTCTGACCTCTCACTTAGGCTATTTTTGTTTCCTACATGGCAGCTTGATGGAAGGCTGAGAGGCTGAATTGGAACCGAGGAAATCCAGTTCTTGTACCTCTGAGTAATTGTGACAATTGCCTTTGGGCAATCCGACGCCTGTGACTGTTAGTATTACTCCCTTAGGACAAAAGGGTAGCTTTGCCTGAGCTTTCAGTTCCCTCTTACCACTTTGCTTCAGTGTTGACTGTTCTGTCAGATGTAGCCTGTTCAAAGTAGAATTCATCATCCATCTCTTTTCCAAAAAACATGGTTTTTGTACCTTTTCTATAAATGAAGAATCTGAGACCCAGGAAGATTGAATAAATTGTACAAATTGTACTTCTCTTGTATTCAGAACTGAGATGTCTCCCCTCCCAAGTCTCCAGGTATTACCGTTCCTCCACAGAAGGCATTGAGGTATGAAGAGTCAAAGGTCTGGCATGACTGATAAGGCCTCTTGAAACTGAACATGGAGTGTCATTTGTTAAACCCTTTGTCTTCCCACCATAAGGTGATAACTTGAATCTTCAGGGTTCTAACCTTGAGTGGGCTTGGCTGTCGGGAGATTGGTTTCTTAAGTCCTGTGTACACGGATGTGATCATTCCTGATCTGGGCCAGTTGACATTACGGCAGAGTCTTAAGACAAACACAGGCAGGTGTTACTTTACAGTGTGATGTTTGAGAGCTCTGGTAATGCCTGGCCACTTGCTTCTTCTACTACCCTTAATCATGATTCTTATCAAGCAAGCTGATTTTTTTTATCTCCAGATTAGGAGTTAAAATGATTTTCTCTGATTGAAGAGAGCATTTTGATGTAAGTTAATGATTCATAGGAAACAGAGCAGATTTTATTATCTTTAGGGAAAAAATTTTCACACACAAAATTTTTTTAGCACAGTATATAGTTCATGTCTTAGCTGTGAATTGAATATTGATTTAATAAATAATGGTAATAGTAACTATATTTGGAAGATAACACTTCATCTTCCATAGCAGGGGGCTACTGGTTTTTATAAATAAAGTTCTGTTGGAACACAACTAGACCCATTTTGCATATTGTCTATGGCTGTTCTTGTGCTACAGTGGCAGAGTTGAATAGTTGGAACAGAGACCATATGGCCTGTAAAGGCTAAAATATTTATTATCTGGTCTTTTATAAAAATATTTTCCAATTCCTATTCTGTAGAAGAAATCAATTGAATAATGTTTAAAACTGGAAAAACTATCAGCAGTATTAGCATGTTTTAAAAATATTATGGAAAATAGCAGAAGGAAAAGCTAAAGATCAAATGATAACTTCTGTAAAGGGTGATTGGGAGGAGTGGAGTCAGGAGAATATTATTTTTGTCCTAAGCTTTAAATTACTGAATTCTTAAACTATTACTTTGAAAAAGTACGAATGAAGAATGCTGAGAAATTTGATTGGACTAGGCGAGTAGGTTAAGCAGGAAAGGAAAAAAAGACAGAGGCTATCAGTTACTCTGAAGGAAGTGGGAGCTCAAAGCCTTTCCTGTAAACATAGTTTTTCCATTTATTCACTCAGTCATTCCTCAGATAATCATTTAAGAGTCCAAATGTAAGGCACTGAGCTCAGTACTGTGGAACAGAGTGCCTCCCCAGAGAGTGCTGAGTCACTTAACAGCTGATGGCATGCAGGGCCAGGGAAAGATGGTATCGTGGTGATAGAGCTGCTATAGTGCTTTTCCGAGAGCTGGGTTTTGAAGGATAGAGATGTGAGAGGAACAACCTTGATAAGATTTTTCAGATGGAGGTAGGGCCTGAGCAAAGACCTGAGTGAACAGGCCTGGTTTCAGAATCAGCCCGTGTTCAGTATAGTTGCATGAATGGTGGGTGTTAAAGTCAGAGTAGTAGACAGGGACCAGGGACCAGGGACTCGATTGCTTATGCAGGGCTCTGCACTATGAGAAATTTGTATTTTTCTCTGAAGACACTATAGAGATACAATCTGATTTTGTTTACCCTTTAGGAAAACACACTCTTGGTGTAATGAGGGTAAAGGAATGAGGGTAGGAGGCATAAAAAGTAGAGGCACTTGGGCTATTTCAGGTAAACAGTGACAAAAAAAATGTGGGAATAAACTAAAGAAGTGGACAGGGAGGAACCAAGGAATTCAGGAATTACAAAGGAGTTAAGGGAAAGGGAAGGAGTTACAGATAAATGAATTCTGAACTGGGTGGCAGGTCATGAGACGTTAGCCTCTGATGGTGGGACATGGGAGCAGGTGTTTATGTGCGTAAAGGTAGCATTGAGTATGATTTTGCAAGAGTCGAGGGTTTTTGTAGAATCTGTGGAATACCTAATTGGAACTGGCCAGGATATATATGGTTGGATATGCCCATTTGGAGGTCAGGAGGAAGGCTTCAATTTGGAAATGTGCAGTGGTCATGGCATAGAGAAACGAAGTTTGGGAATTGAGTAGAGAACTCAGGGAGCCCTTGTGGTATTCGGAATGTTTGAACTCTGGGGACACTGACGTTTAAGGGTTAGTCATTATAATAGGCGGAGCCTAGGGAGGAAGCTGAGCTTTGGAAGCCTACAATTGGGAGGAAAATTAGGAGAGAGTAGCCTCCCAAGAAACCAGTGAGATGAGAATTTTAAGAGGAGGAAATGGTCCATGGTTTGAAATGTTGCAAGGACGTCAGAATAAAGCCCAGAAATGCCCATTGGATTTGGCAACTAGGGAATCATCGCCAAGAATGGCTTTAGGAAAGTATTATGAGAGGAAGTGAAAATTTGGGTGTGTGTAGGATTTGTTAGTACAATTCCTGTTTTAAGATAGAGTTGAACCTGAAGAGAGAAGAACTGTAGAAAGAGAGAGGTTTAGTGATAGCTAAAGGAGAGGGAATGATTTTTCCATTCAGCAAATGTTTGTTGCGCACCTGTTAGGGCCCAGTGCCATTTCAGACTCAGGGAGTACAGCCTGAACAAAACAGTTTGCATTTGTGTGCCTGTGCATCTCACAGGTAATACATTTATAATCAACTCAAGATAATACAATGTCAAGTTGTAACAATTGTCAGGAAGAAAACTAGTTAGGTTAAGAGGATAGAGTGGGTGGGTTGAGAGGGTGTTTTCTATAGGGTGGTTAGGGAAGGTATCACTGATGAGGTGACACCTGAATGAAATAAGGACAGACTCACTACAAAGTGATCCAGAGTCTGAGGTAGCCAAGAAATGGGAGAGGGTGGATCCCAAGTACCTTAGGAAAGGTTAGTTGTCCTCAGGAGAGATGGCCACTTCCTCTGATGCTGGAGGGAAGCCTGTGAGGACAGGCAGCATTCATGGCTGCCAGGTAGCTATGTTCACAGGGTGATGGACACTACAGATTCTCATCCCTCTCAAAGCCTCATGAGGCAGGTATTGTCACCATTGTACAGGTGAGGAAACAAAGTCTGGAAGAGGTTTTACCTGTCTGATTATTATTTAGAGCCTGGGTTCACACTCTCTGTTTTGGCATTTCAAACCCTTACCATTATCTTCCTGTAGGTTGCTCCCACAAACTTAGCAAAAGACAGATAAATTTGTCCAGTTTGTGGAGGGTGGTAAGGTGGTGAAGTGGGAAGATGAGGCATGTCTTGCCCTGGACCCTCTCTGTTGTTGAGAATGTGGGTCAGGAGTCTCAGAGGTGGTGTGATAGGGGTTTAGTGAGGAAGGTGCCGTTCTCCAAAACCTCTTTGCCTTCTTGATTAACTCTTCCCATGTGAGTAGTCATTCCCCGTGCCCTGTTCCTATTCCCTTCTGAAATCCCCACGCTGTAAAGAGCATGGGATTGCCTTATTAGTGCCTGCCATTGTTAGAGTGGTTTGTAGGAACCAACTTCAAGGTCGAGGGTGGGCATAAGTAGATTATAGAAGTACATTCTCATTGTGGAAACTATCTGATTTTTAAAGTCGCTTCCCGTGCACTCTTTGTCTCCGAGTACCTGATAGAGCAGAGGTCCCCACCCTTCCTGCCACCAGTTGCTGCTCATGACTGTAAAGGACCTGCTGTGGGCACCATTGCCTGTGTTTGTGAACACATGCCCTTAATGAAGTAGACCCCTTGGCCTGAGCAGGGATTGTTAGGATGCCAGAATTCTCAAGGGAGAGGAAGTGTAACCAATTTCTGTGAATGAATGGTAGGATTGTGTGTACCTGACATTTTATTATTTGTGAGTGTCTGTATACAGCACTGAGGAACTTGGGGGTGGCACAGACACTGTTACAGAATTTTTGCACTAGAGAGAGCAATTTTAAAAAAAAACCTTTGAAAATGTTCCTGCTGAAACCTGGCACCTGTTTTTCTTAACAGAAGCATCATTATGTTGCTGAGTGTAAGAAGGCATGGGAGTTTTATATTGTTTGTTCTTTACGTTATTAGCCTCTGATTGTCTTGCAAAGGTAATTCAATGCTACATTCATATATAAAGATAATGTAGTTTTGTATTTTTTAATCGTGCCATAAAAGAGGTAACTTAAGAGAAAGTGTTTTGTAAATTATTAGGTATTATTTGGAGAAATAAAAGTCAGTAAATGTTGTTGAATGCCTGTTGATGTAGTCGACAACATCTGTTACCTAATGGGATGACTGCATGCTGGTCTGTGTGTGGCAGTTAGTCGGAGCGCTGTAAATGATATCACAGTGCTATAAATGATAACACAATCATAGTGTGAGGCCAGATGAAGATCCCTTCCAATGAACTGGAGCAAGTATCTTACAGAAACGTCACTCCCACTCACCTGGCTTCCACACACCTTCTCATCATCTCTCCCTCCCCCAGAATGGGCTGAGGTTGTCTGTGCAGCATGAATAATGCTGAAGGTGCAATGTTTTGCCTGTGAACAAATTGTGGTGGTGGTAGAGGGGTCAGGATTTAGCTGGGACTCTTTCACCCACCTCTTCTCCTACAGACCTCCTCTCTTGCTAGTAATAAAATTCAAGCGATACCTGGGTCAGCCCCACTGCTTACTTTTTCCAGTTTGTGCCCAGAGCGCCTGTAATCTTTTCAGGCCCTTTGAGGGCACAGGCCTGAGGAGTGGTGGGCCTGTGTGGTGTCCAGTGTCCTGGTTCTGCTGTGATAGGCATCTTCATGTGTCGCCTGCCTCACCCCTGAGCTTCCTTCAAGGCTCTGGCTTATTTCCTACTGCTTTGTTTCTTTGGGATACATTCCTTGAAGTGGAATTGGCAGGTGAAAGGCTGAGAGCAGTTTATACGTCTAGTGGCACATTGCCTGAGGGTCCTTCAGAAAACTTAAAACAATGAGAAGGTGTCATTAATAATGGTAAATTGGACCTGTTTTCTCCCCATTTCTGGCCATGTTGCAGCTCTTCTTATTTGCATGCTAGCTTGTGGTGCTTAGTTAGAAATAGTGTTTTTTTATGTCTCTACTACATTATGCTTGTTCTTTACATATTAAAAAGTAATTTTTTATTGGCTTTGGTAGAGTTTATATTTTTTAAATGATTGCATTTTGTTAGGCAGTATTTTGAATACATATGGTAATTACTGATAAATCCTTTTTTATTAGCTAGAATTTATTTTCCAAAATTTTTTCCTCAGTTCACAATTTGTGGCAGTTTGTGATGGTTGAGAATGTTGGTTTTCTGGGGTCTGATAATTTGGAAGTTGAGAGATAAAGAAGATAAACTTGTACCAACATAATTTACCAAGAACTGACTCCACTATAATGAAGATTAGAATGTAAAATTCTTTTAACTGCCCTGATTCAGAGCGCTTAACATTTCTCTGAAAGGATGGTTTTCTTGAGGTGAATAATTGTTCCATGAAATGCAAATCCTAATAGTGATTCTTAGAAGCATCATTTACTAACTTTACTTTCTCTTTTCTGATTTGGCCAATTCTTCTCTGTCTTCCTCCCCTGGCCCTTGGTCCGAGCCCAGCAATGTCCTGGTAAAGTTTTATGGCCCTTTTGTAGAAAATGCATGTAACCCCTGGAGGATAAAGCCTGAGTTGACAGAGAGTAAACTGATACACTGTAATTGTGGCCCCAAGGATGATTAGAATGACAAGTCCTTCTTTTTCTCAGTTTGCATCAAACACACTATGAACTCACTCAGAAAACAATGCCATCTCACTTTAATCTTAAAGTTCTGCTTAAGGCCTGCCCATCATGTTCATTTGGTTATAAGAAATGATTATAAACATAAGGATAATGATGTGCCTCTGGGATAGTTTCCTGAGGGTGTGGTGTTCCGTAGCTCTCTGGAATGTCCAGGAATTCAGAGTGAACAATAAATGTGAGGCAGTGTCTACCTCTGGGCCAGAACTGGGTGCCACGATTACATAGATCCCTCCATTGTCTGCTTAATAGGAAGGTGAGAGCTTCAGAACAAGGCAATACAGTATACTGGTCAGTGATTCAGGCAGTCCCCAGGTCCAGGTTTCCTAGTCTAGGGTTTTCCTTCTGTTCCCTAGGATGCCCCAGTGTACTTCTGGACCTTTAAATTCACCTGCTGGGCTCTTACCTGCTGTGGTGCTCCAAAGTCATTTATAAGGAAAAGTTCAGTGTCATCAAGGGTGTTATGACTGGGGTGGGAATGGGGGCATACGTCCTGGGTACAGTAAGAGCAGTCATTTAAAAGGTCATAGAAGATACTGGAATGGAATCTATTTTGTCAGGTAATATATGCACATAGCTTAAAACATCAAATAATAGAGGAGAGCATGTGATGAAATGCAGGCGTGACTTGCTCCGTCTCATACCACTCCTCTCTCCTTCAGGAGAGGTACTTTTAACTCTTTTAGCTCTTTTTTAAAAACTTTTATGTATTTCTATTTCTTAACTTATCAGTTGTAGACACTATTTACTGACTTTCTTCCAAAAGAAATGAAGGCTTGGCTTTATTCACACCCCCTCTTCCCCACTCCTCAGTGTAGACACGTCATTATGTTTAGTTCCTCTGAGTTTCCTTTGTAGTTTAATAGGCCGGCATCTTTTATAACTTACTTTACCTATAATGACAGTATCTTTTTGCTGTTATGCCATTGGGAGCAGTAAATTAGGTTTGGGGATTTAGGTAGGGTTAGGGCTATGCTGACCTGTGGGCAGTGGCTGTGGCTAGAACACTGCTGATTGGGAGTGTTCTGTAAAGTCCTCCTCTGTTGCATGTTCTCCCCACGTGTCACAGTTCATCCCGGGATAATAAAACATTTTGGACTTTCCCATAATTTTGGCCTTTTTTTATGTTTTGCAGAATAAATATCTTCCTTCAATAGATGATAATGAAAATACAGAAAAAAGAGAAGCAGGTAAGTGGTCACATATCTTCTAAGTGAATGCCTCTAGAATACGCTGGTGCTGTTTTAACAAGAGGAGGTGCTGGCAGTTTGGGCTCATCTCTTAGTTTCTGGTAGTTCCCCTCCTGCCTCTGTCTCACATTCTCCACATGGTAACTCAGAGCGGGTTTTGAATGACTTCATATATGGATTTTTGCTTATGCTCAGACCAGCTCCATATAGGAATAAAGGTAATGCAAACTGTAAGCCAGAGTATTATTTGAATTAACTATGTGGAAGAGAGGTTTCTCCTCCCCTGGAATAGCCTTCCAAGTTTTTATAAAGAGAGATGTGATCAATTCTTTATAGTTTATATATTCATCAGTTTGGATGTTTGGTTAAACTAAAAGCATCCTCATTTATAAAATTCTTTTTTATTATTTTCCTCCTAGAGAAAGTAGTGAACCAGTTGGAAAGATCTGAACATCTACTGTTTGGCATTTGGTTTCTTGAAGAGGAGGGGAGTTGATAAAACAGTAGCCTTGAGACCCCCTCCTGCAGGGTCTCCTTTCCTCTGTCAGTACTTCTGTGCTTCAGATGGTGCCATACTCACAGGAACCTGGAGACCCCAGCCAGTGGCTCAGATGTGGAATGGGGAGACCTTTCTCTGTCTCTTGGAAGTGGGCTGTCTCTGATGGGTTGGTTTTCCTTTCACAGAACTGAATGACAGCCTTGTGACTGGGGAGATCTGAGTCCTGCCCTTTACAGGAACCCTGTGCAGAGAGTTTGGGTGGGACAGCCACTTCCTGCTCCCCTTCTAGGGAGCAGTGACTAATCAGGTAACAGGGAGACCGAGGGATACCCTCTGGTCTGTCCTAGTGGAACCAAACCAAAACAACCTGTTGGAAATAACTGACTCAGTTGCTGTCAATTCTTAACAGGAAGAGCAAGGACTAAACACTACCTACACGCAGATTTCTTCCTGTCCTGGCATTATAGTCATCAGCTGGTAGGTAGACGCTATAGAGAATGCACTTCCATCTGCTAGAAATTTATCCTGTGGTTATACTTGGACAGGTATGCAAAACTTGGTGTACATGGACTTTCATTGCTGCTTTATTTATAATAGCAAAATAGAAAAGAGCCTATCTGTCCATCAAAAAGGGGACTATTTAAATCATGGTACATCCACCTAGTGGAATATTACTATTTTTTTAAATTAAAGTATCATTGATATACAATCTTAGGGAAGTTTCATATGAGCAACATTGTCATTACTACATTCACCCATATTATCAGTACCCCCCATACCCCATTGCAGTCACTGTCATCAGCATAGTAAGATGCTATAGCGTCATTCTAGTGGAATATTATATCCTGCTGTTAAAATGAACATATTATTACTAAAGAGAACCCCAAGCCCTCAACATTGTTACCATTTATGGTACATGGGCAGGTTTCTGTTTCTGAAAACAATCTGCATATTTAATTTTTAAAAAAATTCTTTAAGGTAAGCTTTTATTTCAATGAAAATGTTCTTTACTACCATGACCCCAACATGAACTTGGGTTTCTTTCTTTTGCTAGTTTACTGGTTCATACTAAGACCATTGGTATTAATATGTCAGCCAGCCATTCTATAACCTTGGTTAGATGGGATTTTATTTTAGACAGTAATGTTGATGAACAGGGCAGGGTTTTATTTAAAAATAGACATTTAGGTATGGTAGAGGAGCAAGTTAATTAAGTGGAGCCACTTTTAGGAGTTGATCGTGCTTCCCTTAAAAGTGCTGGTGATAGGCCATACTGGTGACTGAACTGCAAGCAGTTGCAGAGCATGAAAACAGAAAATTAAGTTCTTCCTAAAACAGCCCATCCACAGGCCCAGGATTGAGCATGTGAGAGTTCACGGTCTGCTTGACAGAGGAGGCCCATGTTCTGGAGTGAACTTGGGCTTTGATTTCAGTAGAATAGGATTGAAACTCTAACTCTACCACTTCGTTATGTGACTTTGCAGAAGTTAAGCTCGTTTTTCTATCACTTAAAAGGGGGAAGTCATACATGCCTGCCAAGATGTTGGTAAGCATTAAATGAGGAAACTCCTGAAGTCCTTGGCATCCTGTATGTCAGCGCCAGGGAAATCTTTCAGCATAACAATAAAGTGAACCACCAAACTCTGTCCTGTCTTGTGATTCTGAGGTGTTAGAAGTAGCAGCAAATGAAACATCCAGTCTTTAGAAACCCTCATTCCTAATAATTTATTTTTCCTCTTCCCTGGAGAAAAATGGCATTCTAATCTTGAAAATCTCTCATTCTTTGACCTAAAATTAATCAAAGCAAATTAAATGAGACAGCAGATTTTATAAGTTAGTCAAAACTCAGTAATAAATAATCATGCTTCTTATCATCTAGAAAGGACATGACAGGAATAGTGTGCCAAGAACAAAGCATTTAGAGATTAACTTTGTATTCCCTGAAGAAGTGTTGCAAGAAAAAAAGACTTTAATAAAACATTGAAAAATCAGTCACTTGAAGTCTATAGTCTTATCAGTATGAAAAAGTAAACTATTGCTTCTAAGAAATACATTTTTTAATCCCTAAAGAGACTAAGCAGTATTAAGCAAAAAAAAATTAGCTAGAGAAATAAAATGTAAACTCAAATCACTGAAATCCCTTGTGGCTCTGCTGGTGTAGATAGAGTACTGCTGGAAATTCTTATTTGTAAGGGGACACATCCTAATCATAAGGATGACCAGCCTGTGATAAGGAAATACTGATTTTTATTCATCTCAGCGCCTTGTTTGGTCTAAGCGAAGTACAAAGCATGATAAATAGTATGTGATATATGATATGGTTTACAGACACTTGTTATCTTCAGGGATAAGAGAGTTTTTGGTACCTGTATCCAATGTAGAGGAGAATTAACAAGTATGAATGCAATAGAAATAGGTAATATTGTGAGTTTAATTAAAACTCACAGCTATGCCCAGAAGTTAACCCAGACTCACAGTAATTAGGAGAGAACTTTCTCTCCTAACCCAGTGACCAAGAGTCAGGCCAGTAGAGCCCTTCATTCTAGAATGGTCCTCTAGAAAATGAAAAGTAGGGTAGGAAGAGTTCTCTTCACACCTGCTGAGGGACTCCCAAAGACCTTCAGATTATTAGACCCTGTTTCCTTCCCTGGAGCGAATAGGGATATAATTTATTCACCAAGTTTTTAAATTTTTCAACATTTATTCATCAAGAAATATTTGAGGGTCTGCTTGGGGCTAGCTACAACAGTGACTAAAAGTTAATGCTTTTCCTTAAGAAACTTAAGAGTCTGGTTCCAAACAGTTAACAGTAGTAGATGACATATGCCTCAAAAGAGCCAGGGCTCTACATTGTGGGTAGAGGAGCCATGCACGGGAATCGGAGAGGATGGAGAATGGGGAATGTTAGCCCCACCAAAAACCTGAGTGTTTTAAAAGAGTGGGAAGTACGGGGTTTCACTCAGGTTGCTTTTGAGGACCCAGAAGGAAAGCTTGAGAGGGAAGAGAGTGGTGTCTGGGTAGGTTTGAGAAGCAGCAGCATATGATGTAAGTAAGGGGAAGTGGAAAGGCCTGGAGTGGGGTGCTACATTTTAGGTGGTGACCAAAGCTACATTTAAGATAAAGAAGCATGGTGGATTTAGCTGGCTCCCAGACTCCCAAAAGAATTGGTCCTAGACATGTTCTACTGGGGGTGAGGGGTGTAAGGACTCGGATCTCTAGGAAGATGCTTACCACCCATACAGATCACCAGGTAATGATCCACAGTTCAGAATAGTGAAGGAGGAAGAATAGCAGAGTCGATCATATGGATGAGTAATTAATTTGTTTCTTAGACTTTTCAGTCTCACCTTGCAGAGTCCCAACGTGAGGGCTAATATGAGGCGGAGCTTGTGTTCAGTAGTCACTGGGAGGCCTTTTTCAACATGCATAAAGAGGGATTGCCCCAAAAAAACAAGATTCTAAACAGCTTCACCCTGGAGTCATGTTTCAAAGGCCTTAAGATCAGCCTCATCCAACTCTTCCTTCCTCCAAAAAAAAAGAAAAGAACCCTGAGAAACCTGAGCATTTAATGCTTTTCACTATTTTTGACATGCCTTGCCAGATTTTGTTGTTCATAATCATTTTGTGTTCTGAAACATGTATTCAAAAAGCTGGAGCAAAGTGACTGGGATGGTAAAATAACACTGACTCATTTCCTGTGAGGTGTGATGGATGAAACCAGGATCACATGGCCCGAAGAAGGGAAGATTTGAAAGCATCAGGTGGAAAATTAACTGTATCTGTTGCTGGATTGGGTGGGTGAGAATGGGGAGAGTTACAGGAGGACAGGCTCTCGTTCCATCTACAGAGGACCATCCTGAGAAGGCGAGCCGCCCCGCCGTGGCTCGCGCCTTGTGAGCAATGAGTCGCCTGGATCTGGGAGACTGGAGGGCTGCCTGCTGTATGGCAGACAACACGGGATGGGAGTTGGGGCGAGATGATCTCAGAGGTCTATTCTGACTAGAATCCTAGGGTTTCCCAGGACATTTATTTATGTTATGGTATTTAAAGTACTGTAAAAGAGACTGTCTTCTCAGGGGGAGCTACCACCGTTATTAACATCTAAGTAAATAACAAAATAAATACTGTATAAGTAGATAATAATTTTTTACTAAAATATCACATAGTAAATGTTACATAGTGGTTTTATTAGCTCATATGACTGATGTTGTACAATACATCACTAGCTGAGACAGACAAAAGGTATTTTTTATTAAGGTATTATTAATATACACTCTTATGAAGGTTTCACATGAAAAACAATGCGGTTACTACATTCACCCCCCCCATACCCCATTGCAGTCACTGCCTATCAGTGTAGTAAGACGTCGCAGAGTCACTGTTTGCCTTCTCTGTGCTACACTGTCTTCCCCATGATTCCCCCCACACCATGTGTGCTAATCATAATACCCCTCAATCCCCTTCTCCCTCCCTCCCCACCTACCCTCCTCCAACCCTTCCTCCCCTTTGGTAACCTCTGGTCCCTTCATGGAGTCTGTGAGTCTGTTGCTGTTTTGTGCCTTCAGTTTTGCTTCGTTTGTTATACTCCACAAATGAGAGAAATCATTTGGTACTTGTCTTTCTCCGCCTGGCTTATTTCACTGAGCATAATACCCTCTAGCTCCATCCATGTTGTTGCAAATGGTGGGATTTGTTTCTTTCTTATGGCTGAATAGTATTCCATTGTGTATATGTACCACATCTTCTTTATCCATTCATCTACTGATGGACACTTAGGTTGCTTCCATTTCTTGGCTATTATAAATAGTGCTGCAATAAACATAGGGGTGCACATGTCTCTTTGAATCTGAGAACGTGTATTGTTTGGGTAAATTGCTAGGAGTGGAATTCCCGGGTCAAATGGTATTTCTGTTTTTATTTTTTTGAGGAACCTCCATACTGCTTTCCACAATGGTTGAACTAGCTTACATCCCCACCAGCAGTGTAGGAGGGTTCCACTTTCTCTGCATCCTCGCCAGCGTTTGTTCTTAGTCTTTTCGATACTGGCCATAAAAAGTTTTGTTTTTTATTTTAATGGAATTGAGCTGCTAAATTTTACATTCTATGAATAAAGAGGACTACTTAAAAACAATGAATAGAATTGCCCCACCCCTGTCCTGACCAGAGGACTCTGGGAGGCTCTGGTGCCGAGGCCTTTGGGGCATCTAAGGGGCAGTGAGAGATCGAGGATCTGTGACATTTTCGGCTCACATACAAATATCGGCATGACTGTAGAGAATTGTCTTCCAGCACCTAACTTTGATTCACCCTTGTGAGAACTAGCCCAAAGCCAGTGTTCTGACTGCTGTGAAAAAAGCAGAAGCACAACAGGGAACTTCTTTCCACTTTGGTGTGCTTTATAGTTTTCTCATCAGCCCACTGTCCAGTCCCTCAGTCAGCTTATCCTGTTACTAGTAGTATGGGTTGGGATACATTTTACAAATTTTCGTGTGCTACCTAATACTTAGCAACCAAGGATCAGACGTTCTCACTTTGTGAGGATAAAGGAAATATAGTGCCCACTGCTAACAAAACATGTTCTTAGGCTGGTGGTTGTAGGTCTTGTAGCTGCCAAGTCTGCATTTGATGTTCATTAATCCTCATCTTGGGATCCTTGTGGGAAAAATTGAAAAGTCACAGAAATCACTTACTTAATCTTATGTGTTCTGCTAGGTTGTTTATTCTCCGTGTATTCTCATTCTGATCTGGGGAACAAAGGGATTTGTGAAGAAATGGTTAGAGAGTAAAGTTAATGAGTTGAAAGTTGCCTGGCCAGAAGTTAGAGTACAGTGGTGCTGGGGAATAAATGATGGAAATGAAGCAGAGATGGGTAGAGATTCTTGCAAATTCATTTATTTCCATACCCAGAACCTGAGGCAGTATTTGTCAAATGGTCCAGAGTAGTGACTCTTGAAACCAAGTGGCAAACCTGGGTTCAAAACTTAGTGATTGTGTGACTTTGGGTGAGTTATTTAAACTCTCTGAGCTTCTACCTATAAAATGATCACTGAAACCATAATGTACCTCCCCTTAGAGTTGTTTTGATGATGTAATCCATTTAAGAAGCGAAATACATGGCCTGATACTCGGTCTACATAGTGGCAGTGGTACGTGGTGTGGGCCAGGCTTGGCCTAATTCTGGGCTTGGGCTCTGGTAAACCAAGTCTTTAGGCTAGAAAGAAAGAAATTGGTAGGTAGTCTTCTGCACTTTAAGTGTCTGTTACACATCTTCTTGGCCTAGAAAGTATCACAGAAAAATTCCCCTGGATTTATTTGGTTGGTGGAGTAAACATCATCCACTTTGAAATTGAATCACTTTGAGGTTTTGGTTTGTTGAAATTCATAGTTTGGAGATAAAATTGCTTGTTTCTAAAAACAATACAGGTACTTATCAAGTATTATTTTCCCCCTCTCCTCTTAACTCTTCCTTGTTAGCATCTAAATTTAATAATCTACTGGCTCTCAGTTTTTCTTACTCTCTGGAATCAACAAGGTTTAGGTTGACTTTGCCTGCAGATTTAGAGAAGTCAAATTTCTAGGACTCTTTGAACATCATAAAAGGAAAGCCCCCACCACCCCACCCCATCCCTTGTTTTAAATGCAAAAGCAGAAAAATAGAGGTGGGGACTATGAATGACAGATTCAAGGACTTTGTGGTAGAGGCATTTTGTAAAAATTATATTGCCAAAGCAGTTGACCACACTTTAGTCCTGAACTTACCTGCTTTTCAGCAGCATTTGACACCTGTGGTCATTGTGTCAGGAAAAGCTCTCATCTTCTGGCTTAGTTGGCACCACACCTTCTTTCCCTTTTCCCTCCTCCTCCCCAGACCCGGCTCATCCTTCTCACTTCTCCATAGGTTCTTCTGGGGACCCTCAAGTATTACTGCTTCTCAGGTTTTGTTGTGTTTCCTCTTCTCTCTTTTTCCATTCTCCCTGGGCAGTCTGATTCACTATTGTAGAAAATTTTCTTGGAAAATAAATCCAAGAGCTTCCTGGAAACCTCTACCTGAATTACCCTTAGATACTTTAACCTGAACTCTCCTCCTGGCACGAATCAGCTATGTCTCTGTGAGGAGCCTCTGCAGGGTCTAAGTACCTGCTTTATTACCCAAAGTGCAGGACTTCTGGGTGAGGACGGATTGAATATACTAAATGCAGGAAGAACAGAGGGGACACACACACACAGTTAGACACTGTTCCTGCACCGCCCCAGATAGGGCTTGCTCACTCAGCACAAATCTTTTGGACAAGTGAATGAGTCCCAGTAGGACTGCGTGTAATACAGGAAAGGATATGTGGGTTTTACTGCCGTTAGTATATTCCACAGTCAGATGACTGTAAGAAATATTCTTTCAGAAGAAAGTGAGGGTGAAAACATAAGGCAGTTCTGATTTAATTGGAAGTTAGCCACCTGCGGTGTCCACAGACTAATTCGTCAGTAGTAGAAATTCTATTGTGCATTTGTATTTTTATTATTTGGACTTAAAAAAAGACAGGTGTCAAATTTAAATAAGCTTTTCCACTCATTTTTATGTTTTGGTAATTTGTTAATATTAAAATGTAAACATGGAACATTTTCATCTCCCTGCTGAAGAAGATGGAAGACCTTGAAGGGAGACCAACAGCAGGAGCTGGCTGGGCCTTGCTCACCCCTGGGGTGAAAGTTCAGGAAAGCACTTCTGGATGAAGGGCCTATGGTGCCTTTCCAGACTGAGTGCAAAGTGCACTCTTTGCCCTGCACTCAGTCAAATGTAATCACAGTGCTGGTGCCTCTCATATTCTGCCTTTGATTTCTGAATTCTAATGATGTGAGGAGCATAAATTGTCTGGCAAAACAGTTTTTCCTGTTTATTATTAAAGTCTTGAATTTTTTTCTATCACATATATAAAAATTTTTTTCTTTTATAAATATGAAAGTAATATCTTACTGAAAATTTAGATGTCTATTTAAAAAAAATCAAACCACCAATTTGCGTAGCCTGAAACGATAACTGTTAATATTCTTCCTTTCTTGATTCTGTGCACAGGTATTTGTTCTTGTCATATACAATTTTGTTCACATGTATAATTTTGTAGACTTCATTTCTCTCTTTTTTGAATAAAAATTTCATCCTATAAACATATGATTTTTATAATAAATCTCAGATGTTGGGGAATATCACAAAGTCACTATCTCAGGAAGCTTACATATTGTAGTCATGGGAGATATGTTAAAAACAGATAAGCAATAATTTTGACAAAGTTATAAAAAAAAGAAGTGAAAGTTGTCCATAGGCCTATCACCTGGTCATATGATGTATTATCTGATATATGTCCTAAATTTATTTTTAAAAAGTAGTGCTGATACAGTGATACAGTATTAAAAAAAAAAAAATGGGATTAGATTATAAGTTTTCTTTTTTTTACTTCCCAACATATGGACAGTTTATGTCAATTAAAATTTTGTAATAATGACTACATAGTATTATTCCATATGATGGATATGCTATTGATAATTAACGTAAGCATTTTCCTAAAGATTGATAAATAGGTTATTTTATTATTTTTTCTATATTAAAAATAATTCTATATATCAGATATTCTTACACACAAACCTTTAGAGTACCTAAATGTTTTCTTAATTTATGTTCTAAAAGAGGAATTGCTCATTTTTAAAATGCATTTTAATTAAAATTATATCCACAATTAAAATTTTAGTGTTTTTTCTATACTCCCCTGGAAAAAAGGCTTTTAATAGTTGACACTCCTGTCGGCAACATGAGAGGAACATTTTTGGTATATCCTTATATTGGATTTTTAAAAGTGAGAGATATAATTCACATACCATAAAATCCACACTTTCAAAATGTGCAATTTGGTGTCTTTTAGTATATTTCAAGATTGTGTAAAGATCACGACCGACTGATTCCAGAGCATTTCATCACCCCCAAAAGAAACAATGTGCCCATGAGAGACGGTCTCCATCTCCCCTATCCTCAACCCATGGCAGCCACTAACCTGTTTTGTGTCTGTATGGATTTACCCATTCTGGATATTTCATATGAATGGAATTATGTAGTATGTGGTCTTTTGTGCCTAGCTTCTTTTACATAATGTTTTCAAGGCCTATTCATGTTTGTGTATGGATAAGTTTCTTAATTATAGTCTATTTTGACTTTGATACTTGAGTGATTCTTAACTGTGACCCTAAGATCAAAGGAGCTTTGTCCTCGAACCTCAGTTTGGGAACCATTGACCTTGGCCATAATATTTCTACTAGTTTTCAAATGCTTTACAACAGTCCTGAATCCAGTGTATCTAGATTTAAATCTTTAAATGTGTTTTCCAGGAATATTGTAGATTAATAATTTTGAGTCACAGAAATGGGTTTTCTTACAGTGCATTTTACAGTTAGCATCATTGCATATTTTATCAGTTGGCCTCTTCATTTCATCCTTGTGTTCCTGTTTGCTTGTCTCTATTTAAATTGTCAGGGTAATGTAAAATATTGTTGGTGCCATGGTCGATCTTCTCCATCTGTTCCTTTTAGGGCCATTTTCAAAGTGGTGATATAATATCCTTCTTGGTAAAAAGTGAAACAGAGACTTTGTTTAGGCTATTTGCCTTTTCCCCCACTGACCTTGAGACACATGGAAGAAATATTTTTTGTCAACATGTTTTTAATTCTCAGCAGATATTTTTTCCAAGTTTCTAACAAGGTGCCTTAAAAACAAAAAAACTCTTTTGGTGAGTTACTGACTTTGAGATTGTAATTTTGTATTTTTATCATGAATACCTGCTTTTGGGATGCCTCCCCTTTTCAACATTGACTAATTGTGCTCCCATTTCCTCGGTTTCTCTTTGCCCTCTAGGTTGTCCCAGCTCTGCCACTCCCTAGGAATATAACCTCAACAAGTTGCTTCGTCTCTGAAAACTCTTACCTGTAAGATGAGGGAGTAGCTAGATGACTGGCTGTGATTCCTGAGAGTGGAATTGCTGGGACATCTGGAAGGTAGATGTACAGTTTCATAAAGAACTACCTGACCTTTTTCCAAAGTGGCTTATGTACCATCACATTTAACATTTCTAACCAAGTCTAATCACGTTGCTCTGGTGGCCTAGCACTTGTTACAGTTCCCTGGGACATCATAAACTGCCCAGTGGAAATGAATGTTAGCTTTTGGCCAGAGGGTCCAGATCCAAGTTCTTCTAGTCACTAGGTATATTGCCTTGGACACATCACTTAATATCAATAATCTCCTATTTTTCCAGATTACCAAACAGATGTCTTATTATTAGTCTTGTAGGATTGTTGTAAAGATGAGAGATACTATGAAACATGCTTTGCATGTAATTCTAAGTATATCCATATGATATGTGTCCAATAAATGTTAGCTGCTAATAGTGACTGATAGGCTAATGATTGAATATCCAGTTACCACCACCTACTTCCACCTGCCTCAGCGTCTTCAGAGAGCCCTGTCCTTCAGAAGAGAGGCCCTTGAGATGAGGTTGGAGTTGAAGAGAGGGGCCCACTTTGACTACAGAGAGCTGCCTTGGAGGAATTAGGTCTTTAACATGGAGTCTTTGAAAGCTTCTTTAGTAAACAAATCTGTATTTTTTGCTTTTTTAGTGATCCACCCTTGCACGCTAAGCAAAACCTTGTTCCCTGAGGGCCAGGTTTCCTGGCACAGCATTCAGCAATACCCCAGGGACAGTTACACACTCATAGATCAGAGCTTTAACTGGGTACCCGTTACGGCACTGTTGGGTTTCTTATTGCCTCATGTTTTCTTCTTTCTTTCTTTTTTTTTTTTTATTGTAAAAGACACATAATGTACAATTTACTATCTTAACCATTTTTTTGTATTTGACTTCAAATTCTTTTAAAATTTACTTAGCCCCTCCTTTTCCTAAGCCATCTTAAGTACTGAATCAGCAATGAGGTAGTCAAACTGAATTGTTTTCCTTTTTCTCTTTTTAAGTAGTGAGTCCTGTCAGAGTGACCACGTCTCTCTGGATTTTGGCTTATTTATGAGGCTGGACTTCATGATAAAAATACTTTTAAAATCATCCTTTCATCTTTTTCTTCTGGGATTCTCAGTGTTAGGTTTGGGAGTATCAGACTAGGGAAGGGAGCTAGGAAAAACAAAGGGAAACATACAGCTAAATTTTGTGCTGTCCATCACTCCCAGCTTGGGCCAGAACGCCTGAGCACTGGAGGGGAACCATGCCACCTCAGCCCGTGTCTGTGCCCTTCCGCACTCACCAGGCCTCTTAGGGGAGAGCAGGCTACTCACCAGGGGTGCTGTTCCTGAGGCATCAAAGGTAATTGTAACCGTCTTCCTGGAAAGTCTGCTCGTCCCTCCCAGGCTCTCAAGTTATTTCTTTGTTCCAGACCCAGGAGAGTGCGCTGATCCCTGAAACTGTACCCACGGTGTTACTGGGTGGTTGCCAACTTCAGCTTGGTTATGAAATGACAAGTGTACTTTGCAACACCAGACCTGAAAGTATGATATAACTTCTGCCTTAAAAGTGGTCACACTGGGAGGCTGCACCTTTATTTTATGGTGCTCAGAAACAGCTTTGAAACTTCATCCAGCATCTGTCACACATTCTGTCTAATGGCATCTGTCACTATAAAGCCTCCTCCTATACAGGTGGTTGGTTTTTGCAAGTTGCAGGGGTTATTTGGTGCTGAGTTCAGTGGCTAAATTAGATGATCATATGGAAGAACACCATTTTCAGTTAAACGTAAAAGGCATAATTTTGCATAATCTATATTTTCTTCTTGAAAATCAAAACAGCTGAATGTCGATACTGCTTGAAGATATGTGAAAGCAAAGATTCAGGGGGGAAAAGCACCACACGAGTTTAACCCTGCATCCTTATCATTCCAGTGATGCCATCTTTATTTATGAACACATTTGAACAGAGCTTTTTGTATTAACATGATAAATACCATTCTAGGTCAGAGCAGTGTGCCTAGGATTTTGTGTCTGCTAGTGGCAACGAAAGGTATTTTGTGGGAGAGACTATCATTCTTGCCTGTTTTGGACATGTAGCTTAAAAGGTGCTTCAGATGTCTGCACATAACATGGCAATCCTTCAGGTTTTTACATACAGATTTCTTACATGATATACTGACGACCACTTGGTACAGCTCCACAGGGCAAAGCATGCACATATAATGTATGTCCTGTTTGCTACTGTGTCCGCAAGGCCTAGCACAGGAGGAACTGACACAGAGCAGGCACTCAGTAAATGTTGAGCAAATCCATGCATTCAAACTTAGCATCACATAGCATGAAGCATGCAATGGAAGAGTAATATACTTGTTTCTCTCTCTTTTACAGTTGTCAAATTTTAAAGTTCTGAGTCACTCCCCAATGTCTGATGCCTCTATCGGTTTTGACTACAAATCCCCCTCCCCGTTTGACCGCAGCACCGATCAGGAAGAGAAAATCGATGATGTTGCGAGTCACTGTCTGCCCCAGAAGGACCTGTTTGCTGCTGAAGAGGAAGCAGAGACCCTTTTTCCTCGGAAAATGACATCCCATAGTGGGCTGGAGGACAGCGGAGGAGGTGGCACTGGAGTGAAGAAGAAACGGAAGAAAAAGGATCTGGGAGAGCAAGAGGGGGCAGCAAAGGGAAGCAAGGACAGGGAGCCCAAGCCAAAGAGGAAGCGTGAACCTAGAGAGCCAAAGGAGCCCAGGAAGGCCAAGGAGCCCAGGAAGGCCAAGGAGCCCAAGGAGCCCAAGCAGAGGGACGGAGCAAAGAAAGTGCGGAAGCCCCGGGAGGCCTCAGGCACCAAGGAGGCCAAAGAGAGGAGGAGCGGGGCTGACGCAGCAGCCAGGACGAAGTCCAGGAAGGCCAGGTGCGTCCCTTTCTCCCCACTCAGGCACTTGGCTCCGCCTCCACGGACAGTTTGCCTTTGGCCATACTCCAGCCTCCGGACGTACCTTTATAGTTTCAGCCAAAATGAGCTACTCTCTCACCTCCTAATGAGAGTTAAGATAACCTTAATACTGGTCCTGCAATTCTGGCCATGCCTGTGGATTAAGAAGAATTACAATATGTCAGCACACACAGGGTGTAAGGGAAGGGACGCCACAGGTGTGGTACAGGGAGGACAGCGGATTGTGGAACAGCCGCAGTGTAGGGTGACCGAGGAGCAGCTGTCAGGAGGGTGCACGGTCCCGGGAATCCGTGGTATCAGCAGTCTGGGATAGCCACAGGCGTGCACAGAGTTCCAGACAGCAAAGGACTGCCTCGCTTCCCTAGGCTTTGAGCTCTTGAGTGCGGGAGTGTTCCTGGTCTGTTTCTTTTGTTCAGAATCTAACCCGGTGCCTGGCACATCAGCAAGTGCTCAGAAAACGTGTAAATGACCAGAGGAGACGGTGACTTGAGAGGGTCAGAGGGTATCTGTACAGAATCACTACACAGCGGAGGGTGGTGGGGCCCCGCCTGTAGATCTTACCAGGATCCCAGTGCACTCTCTGCTTAGGGAATTCAGTGTTTGTCATGTATATACAAGTGTGATGTTCTCCGTTTTGTCTCTTTCTAAACTCTTTGTGCAGAACATTAAATTTTTGAGGAAATAAACAAAAAATACATAACTCCTGTAGACTTAAGAGGATATGTAAGTTTCTGACATCTAAGGGCAGAGGCAGAATAGGGACCAGGAGCACCCCCAGGAGTGCAAGCTTGCCGTGAACGCTCCCGGAGCATAGAGCAGTGAGGCCGCCTGCCCAGGGTCAGGCGCGGAGGCTGTAAGCTGCAAAGAGGGAAAGCATTGCAGGTGGTGTGGGGCCACGCTCGGGTTTGCTACATGGCTCAGGTCCTTTTCCTGAAGGACGGTGTGTTGGGACCAGGTGGGCAATTTCATACTCTGAGTTAAAACTGCCTTACAATATTTACTCCCTTCTGCCTGGCAGGAGATCTCATCTTTAGTTTCCCTTAGAGCCTTGGGTGGGATCCTAGAATTGTCATTTACAGAAATGGACTTAAAATACCTTACAGAAGAAGGTCAAGAAAGGTAGGTAACATTAGGATTGTGACTAAAGAGAACTTCTGGGCTCTGTTTCTCAGGAAGCCTGCTGAGTATACTCTGATCTCTGGTGTGTGTGTGGGGGGTAGCAGTGTGAGTTTCTGTATCCTGCCAAAAACTCTCATTCCAAATCACTTTGGAGAAGCTGAAGCTGTTCTTTAAGGTGATAGCATGTGTGAAGGAGAATCAGATGGGAGCTAGTGCAGCGACTTACTGTGGTCATTAGAGAAAACACAGGAATCCTTGAGGATGGTGTTCTAGACTTTGCGTAATTCGAGGCAACTTTGTCAGCTCTAATAAAGAGTTAGGGTTATGCATAAGAGGCAGGAGAGAATAATAGGTATCTGAGCTCAGTTTAGCCACTGGTATCTGGTGCTTCCAGTTTTACTGACTTCTTAAAGGAATTAACATTTACTTTGTGTGGGATGTGAAGCAAGGTGATCAGTGTATAGACACTGCCGTGTGTTCCATTTTGGGGCAGTGAGGAGGGATTTCACAAAACAAGATTGGGTGTCATATGTATGCGTAGTGATATGAAGGGAAGCTGATTTGATCTACTTAAGCTCTATGAAATGCAAATGAGAAGTGCTTGGTAGTGTTTTCAAGGGATCCTGACTTTGAAGACAGCAGACCACTTGAGGTTTAGAAATCCAGGGGACACCCTTTGAGAGAATGCCAACATAGACAGAGCTGGTTATCTCTTTAGAAATGTGGGCAGGTCACGTGAGACTTTATATTGATTTTGGGGCTGTGTAAGATAGACTTGTGATGTAACAGAATTCTTTGTAGCCAGTAGGGTTCTAGACTGGTGAGGTTTTCATTTCTTGCCCTTTATATATTTAAAAATTGGTCTGGTTCCTTTAATTAATGATCCCACTAGTCAGCAAAGCAGTTTTACTTAGGAAAGGACATGAATTGACTTTAAAAAATGTTGGTGATTAGGTCTCGGTTTTTGTGCTCTTTGATTTACTCTATCCCAGATCGGTTCAGGCACATTTTGATTTGAGCAGTTATTGATGAGGCCCTGGATAATACTTGATTTACAAATGATTCACTGAATGCTTGGATTATTGTAGGAGCTCCACAACTGATTTAAGGGCTTTTAATCTTTCCCTCGTTCAGTCCATCCTGCCAGCTGCCACCTGGGTGATTTTTCTGAAGCACTATTGTTTGTTACCTTATTTATGTAGTAGGTGGTGGTGGTATATCAAACCTCTTCTTCCCTTCTCTCTCTTTCAGAGCAGTTGGGAAATAGTCTACAGAGATGGAGATGCAATTGTCAGCTTTATTAATGATAAACTGGGTTGAAGAACTTCCATTGGCTTGTGCCAGAATCAGGTGTCTTGTTACTCTCACTGTCGAGTTTATACACAACTGAAGGCACGTTCCTGACTCAGGGAGAGGATGCTGAGTGTTGTATGAACCATTCCTTTCCCAGTGTTCCTAGTCTGGCAGGTTCCCAGCAGAGAAGTAAGAGGAGTATGAAGAAGTGCTAAAAATATGTTTCCAGTATTGTTCCTTCCTTGAGAGTAAAACATTATTTTTCTCCTGAAACCGTAGGGACAGAGAAGTGGGATTCCCTCATCGGTTTACCTGCTTAGACCTTCTGGTGGTTCTTACTGCCTCCAGGACAAAATCCAGACTCCTGTCTCTGTTATTCAAAGCCCTTGGGGTCTGAGTGGTGACATCTCCCTGCCATCCCATCTCTGACAATGGACCCCACCAGCTACATTGATGTCAGTATCCCTCACAGGTCCTTGGGGTGCTTTGGTTTGCTTTTGCTGTTTCTCCCAACATTATGCCCTTGGTCCTTCTCCCAGGATTCCAAGTCTTTTCCATTTTTCAGGTCTGAGTGCAAGTCCCAGTACCTCATGGAGCTTCCCCAGACCAGTGTGCTAGCACGTCCCCTCTGCACTTCTCTAGTGCTTTGAGCCTCACTTTGCATTATAAAGCAGAGACTTTCACACCTGTCCAACCCTGTTGTACTGCAGCCAGGGAAATGGAGACCCACGGAGAAGTGACTTGTTTTAAAGGGTGTGCTGCAAAATCAGACCTCCTAATTCCCGGTCTTGTACATTTCCCTGTGCAATAGCAACCTCTCCATCATAAGCTGCTGTTTTCATATATATCTTACTTGCCTCGTCAACATAAGTACTAGAGCTCAGAACCACCATGCTTTGTCTCTTTAATGCCCTTGGGGGGGTCAGTCATCAGAGAGGTTTGTCAGGTCATTGGACACGAGGCATCTATATATTACATATATAAATATATATATATAATTTGTTTCCTTAGAACAAATGGGTAGAGCTCTTCTCCCAGAAGATAAGACCCATAAAGAAATCATATAACAACTCCCATTGTTAAATAACAGTAGATGTTACCTCCATTTTATCATTGAAGAAGTGAAAAATTTAAAAGTAACTTGTCCAAGGCACAAAGCTGATGAGTAGCCTTGTCAGGATTTGACTCTGGGCTCACCTGACTATAAAACCCCCCTTTTCCCAACTCCTTTGAGCCTCTTTATGCTTTGCTAGGGAAGGTCAGGAATGGAACGCAGTGGGGAGAGTCCAGTGGCAGAGAAGTTGGTTTTGTATTTGTAAGAAATGACCCCTCTTCTGTAGAATTTCAGTTTGCACATTGCACAGCCCTCTCAACGACTGAGGTGGCTCCGGCTTCTTCCTTTGCTGTTCCTCTTCACAGTTTGAGGCATCAAATAGGTAACTGAGCATGTCTCTTTTCCTAAATAGGTGAGAGAATCTTACAGATTTTCTTTTTCAAGGATATTAAAATAGTGACAATACTCATTTACTGTTTAAGGGATAAAAGTCCAAAATGTCCAAGTAGGGGAAGCTTTTTTCTTTTCTTTAAACTACCTTCTCTTCCTTTCCCTCCAAATTAATTATCTTGGAGTATGAGCTTTGTTCACTCCTTTATTGTATAAAACTTAAGCAAGAAACTTCCAGAAAGCGAAGTTAGGCTGTCAGTAATTTCCCTGACTCTGAAATTTAAATTTCACTTAGTTTAGCTTATTTCCTTTTAACTTTTTTTTTTTATAGTAACCTTTTTCCAAAGAGGTTGGAGCCACTGGGCTGAGAAAACATATACAGACGTGTGTGTGTGTGTGTGTGTGTGTGTGTGTGTGTGGTGTGTGTGTGTGTGTACATGCATACATACATACATGCAGACCTAGATAAATGAAGATACTCCTAGTCCTTACAGCAGCAGCAAGGGGATCAGAAAACAGAAAGGTAGGCAGGTGTCAGGTTGTGTGGGGGAAATTTCTGACTTGGGAACATTATGTGATATAACAGATACTATCCTCAACAGCAGTTTTTGGAATCAAATGCTTCTATGTGCCTGTAAATTTCATACTTCTCTTTCTTGAAGTAGCCTTTAGTAAAAGTTGGCTTCATGCCATTAAGGCATGGCTCAGTGAGCAGGAAAGGCGACCCTTTACGCTGTGTTTCAGGCCATCTGGTGCTCTTACTGGGCATCTAGGGAATACAGGCTACAGGCATGCCTCATTTTACTGTGATTCGCAGATTTTGCATTTTTTACAAATTGAAGGTTTATAGCAGCCCTGTGTTGAACAAGTCTGTCAGGACCATTTTTCCAGCAGCATTGGCTCACTTCTTGTCTCCACGTCACAATTTGGTAATTCTCGCGCTATTTCAAACATTTTCATTGTATTTGTTACAATAATCTGTGATCAGTGATCTTTGATGTGACTGTTGTGATTGTTTTGGGGCGCCATGTCTTTTATCTGTCCATACAGGACAGTGAACTTAATCAATAAATGTGTGTGTTCTGACTGCTCCACTGACCAGCCATTCCGCCAATCCTCTCCCTCTCTGCCAGCCTATTTCCTGAGACACAACATTGAAATCAGGCCAATTAACAGCCCCACAAAGGCTGAGTGTTCAAGTGAAAGGAAGAGTCACACTTTTTCTCTCACTTTAAATCAAAAGGTAGAAATGGTTAAGCTTAGTGAGGGAAGGTATGTGAAAGCTGGAATAGGCCAAAACCTAGACCTCTAGGACCAGGTAGCCAAGTTGTGAACACAAAGAAAGTTCTTGGAGGAAATTAAAATGCTACCCCAGTGAACACACGTATGGTAAGAAAACAAAACAGCTTTATTGCTGAGAAAGTTTTAGTGGTCTGGATAGAATGTCAAACCAGCCACAACATTCTCTTTAAGTCAGAGCTAATCCAGAGCAAGGCCCTACCTAACTCTTCAGTTCTTTGGAGGCTGAAAGAAATAAGGAAGCTGCAGAAGAAAAGTTTGAAGCCAGCAGAGGTTGGATCATGAGACTTAAGGAAAGAAGCTGTCTCTCTGACATGAAAGTACAAGGTAAAGCAGCAAATGCTGATGTAGACACTGCAGCAAGCTATCCAGAAAATCTGGCTAAAGGTAATTAATGAAGGTGGTTACAGTAAATAACAGATTTTCAATGTAGATGGAACAGCCTTTATTGGAAAAAGATGCCATCTGTGACTTTGCATAGCAATGCCTGGCTTCAAATCTTGAATGAATGGGCTGACTCTCTTGTTAGGGGCTAGTGCAGCTGGTAACTTTAAATTGAAGCAGTGCTCAGTTACCATTTTGAAAATCCTAGGGCCCTTAAGAGTTATGCAAAACCTACTCTGTCTGTGCTCTAGAAATGGAAGAACAAAGCCTGGATAACAGCACATCTGTTTATAGCATGGTTTACTGAATATTTTAAGCCCACTGTTAAGGCCTACTGCTCAAAAAAAAAGATTCCTTTCAAAATATTGCTGCTTATTGACAATTCACCTGGTTACCTGAGAGCTGTGATGGAGATGTGCAATGAGAATAATGTTGTTTTTGTGCTTGCCAACAACATCCGTTCTGTAGCCCATGGATCAAAATGTAATGTTGACTTTTAAATCTTATTATTGAGAAATATGTTTTGTAAGGCTCTAGCTGCCATGGATCGTGATTCCTCTCATGGAAAGGATTCACCATTCTAGACACCATTAAGAACACTTGTGATTCATAGGAAGAGGTCAACATATCAGTGTTAACAGGAGTTTGAAAGAAGTTTATTCAGCCCTCATGGATGACTGACGGGTTCAGATGTCAGTGGAGGAAGTAATTTACAGATGTGGTGGAAATAGCAGGACAACTAGAATTAGAAGTGGAGCCTGAAGATAAGACTGAATTGCTACAATCTCATAGTAAAACAAACAGATCAGAAGTTGCTCCTTATGGATGAGCAAGGAAAGTGATTTCTTGATCCACACCTGGTGAAGATGTTGTGACAATTGTTCAAATAACAACAAAGGATTTAGAATAGTACATAAACTCAGTTGATAAAGCAGCAGCAGTGTTTGAGAGGATTGCTCCAATTTTGAAAGAAGCTCTGCTGTGGGTAAAATGCTGTCAAACAGCATTATGTGCTACAGAGAAATTAATTACGAAAGAAAGAGTCCATCAATGTAGGAAACTTCATTGTCTTATTTTTAAAATTGCCACAGCCACATGAACCTTCAGCAACTGCCACCCTGATAAGTCAGCAGCCATCAACATCAAGGCAAGACCCTCCCACCAGCAAAAAAGATTAAGACTCCCTGAAAGCTCAGATGATGGTTAGCATTTTTTAGCAATAAATACTTCTTAATTAAGGTATGTACATTGTTTTTTGGGACATAATGCTGTTGCACACTTAGTAGGCTGCAAAATAGGGTAAACATAGCTTGATATGCACTGGGAAACCAAAAACTTCATTTGACGGGCTGTATTGCAGTATTCACCTTATCATGGAGACCTGGAACCCGACCCACAGTGTCTCTGAGAGGGGCTGGCTCCTGAGGAGCAGCCCGGGAGCCCTTCAGGTCGCACTCCCTGGACTTGGGAGCAGAGTATTTTGACCAAACTGGAGGTTGCCTTTGTATGCTAGGGTCTCAAGTGTTGGTGTCCCCACTTTTGGTTGAGGCAGAGCATGAGCTTTGGGATTTTCCACACGTGTTAGAATAGTTCATATTACCTCTTGAAATTCAAGAACTTAATCAGTGTGCTGGCCTAAGTGGAGGTCTGTCTACCTGGATCTCTGATTCTCAGACTTGGCTGTGCCTAAGGAATTACCTGGCCAGCTTATTAGAAAAGTAGATCCCCTGACCCTATTCCCAGAGAGGATGATTTATTAGGGCTGGGCTGGAGCCCAGGAATCTGCAGTTCAAAAGTCTGCAGGATAATTAAGAGTGTAGCTGGTTCTTAGACCATCATTTGAGAAGCATATGAAAGATTACTGGGAAAATGGAACATATTTATGTTTTTATATTTAACATCTGTGGAATGAAAACCCAAAAAGGGGAAAAGAAATAAGTGGTGTGATTAGCCCTGTGAAATAAATAAGAAATACAGGTATTGGTCTCTGCCTGCATAGAGCCTCTGAACCCCTTGTAAATTCTTTAGTGATAACACCAGTCGCATCATTTATTCTAATATTTATCTTTGACCCCTGTCCCTGACACAGTGCTCCTAAACCCTTGTAAATTCCTTAGAGCTGAAAGCACTGTGAGCGTCTTTTGTTCTATTAAGGTGGCTCTGGGTGGGGACTGGTCACCAGCAAGACCAAGTCTTGCTTAGAACCTTGGAATTTTTCTGCCCTCCCCCTTATCCTCTAGAGAGGGGAGAAGGGCTGGAAATAGGGTTAATAATTGATCATGCCTACGTGAGGAAGCCTCCATAGAATCCCAATAGCATGGGTTTGGGTGAGCTTCCAGGTGGGTGAACACATCCTCTGCTGGGAGGGTGATGCACCCCAACTCCCCAGGCACAGGAGCTCCTGCATTTGGGACCCATCCAGACCTCACCCTGTGAGTTGCGTCTTAGGCCATTCATCCTTCATCATACCCTTTAATAAACCAGTGAACTTACGTGTTTCCTTGACTTCAGGGAGCCTCTGTAGCAAATTAATCAAACTCAAGGAGGGGGTCATTGGAACCTAGGATGTATAGCTGATTGGTCAGAAGCACAAGTGACAATCTGGGCTTGTGACTGACATCTGAAGTGGGTTGCAGGGAGGGAAGGAGGACAAGCGGTCTTGAAGGACTGAGTGAGCCCTTACCTGTGGATTCTAATGCTGTCTCTGGCAGAATTAAGTTCTTGGACAACCTGTTGGTGTCAGAATTGCTTGTTGATGTGGGGAAACCACTACACATTTGGTGACCAGTGGTGGCAAAAGTGAAGTGAGTGAGTAGTAAAGGAGACCTACAGGAGAGAAACAGTGGGGAAGGACTGGTTTTTCCTACACAGGAAGGCAGGAAACTGAGTTTTTTCTAGCACAAGTCCCAAGTTCTGTGCCTCTCAGCTTTTCATGCTCTTCTGTTCTGGTTTTTCTCCCAAATCTAGTAAATTTAGTGGCATTGTAGAAGAAAAGGTTTTTCTTTCTTTTACGTTTTCTGCTTTTCTTTGGTCGTGGCTTCTAGAAAGTTAAACCCCAGACCTGATTGCACAGCCGTTTGCACTGTGCGCTGGCTGCTAACTGATGCAGAAGGGGCAGTAAAGTTCAGTCAGCCCAGCCCTGCCTGACTGTTTGAAGGTCACCACCTATCTGTGTGTAGAGTGTAGGTCGTCAGTGAGGCTGGGCTTAGGCCCTAAGGTGTCCATGGAGGGGATTCTTTGGTGGGGAGACGTGTTTGTATGTTCTGAACATTTTTTAGAGGAAAGGAGACAAATAGAAATGTTTTGAGTTCTGACTGAAGACCCTGTCCTTGGAACCCACTGGGCTTTATGTGACTTTGAGAAGAAACATGAATTACAATTACAGAGACCCACCTTTGAAGCTTGGACTAAGTCTCCACTCCTGTTTTTCTAAGAGCACCTGGAATGTTTGCTCTCTTGTAATCTCCAGGGCTTTCTGATTTAGCGTCTGGTGCATAGGGGACCTTTACCCAATCTGCAAGGAAACAGTTACTGAATAATAATGCTTGATGAATACCTGCTCATTTACTTATCCAGTGTATTTTCAATGCCTCCTTTGTGTTTTGCTCTGTAATTGCTTTCGTTGGGAATGGGATAGTGGGGGAGGGAAAGTGTCACAGAAATACCACCTGTGAGTCTATCATTGAGGAGCTTTCAGGAGTTAGAGAAATAGCCGTACAAGTGTTCAAAAAACAGACATGTAAAAAAATGAAAGAACCTAGTATAACTGTATACAGAAGAGCTGAAAAGATTTAGAGGATTAAGAGTGTTTCGTTTCTGGTCTAGAAAGTTCCTTGAAAGAAGTGAGTATTGAGCCAGGTATTAAAGGAATTAATAGATGAGAGAACGACTTAAGGCCAAATGACACAAAAAACATTTGAATAAATGTTCTTTGTGTGGGAGGCAGAGGAGGGACTTCCAGTTTTAAGATGGTAAACTGAGCATACTTTTATTTTCCCTTCTTCACCAAACCTTAATGAAATGACAGAAAAAACAGAGGGGAATAAATTCTTCAAAGATAAGAGATGTTACACATTTCTGGACAAAGAGGGCCCGTGGTATCACACTGCTGGATAAATGCTGTGGAGGGAGTCCCAGCTCAGAGCACAAGCAGGAGCTGTGTTTCTAGCAGAGGAGGAAGTGCTTTCTTATCACATTGGACCTGGGAGCCCTGGAGAAGGGATGGGAGGCAGGCCAGAACTGGAGGTGGCTGATTAAAGGGCTGTCTGCCCAGTGACTGCACGGTTTGTCCACTCCCGGCTGAAGTCACGCAGTTACTCTGAAGATACTGAGCAGTTTGCTCTGGAGGAGGGCCTAGGGCTCCAAGTGGAGACTGGCGTCCACAAGAAGGGGGCCGAGGGGCACTAGCTTCTCTGCCTTTCCTTGCTCATAGGCTAAAAGGGGGTGAAGGGGGCAGCCACCCATGTGTGCAGAGTCCCAGGCAAGGCCTCCCATGTAGGGTGAGGCTTGTAGGAGAACAGCTGATTCAGCAGCAGGGAGCCTCACCAGCAGCCTGTATTATCAACCTCATTCCTTCTAAATAGGAGCAGTTCACCCAAGATCATGAGGCCATAGAGGAAAACAAGCAGCAAAGAAAAGAGGAATGAGCAGAACAACTGTCCTCAGAAGAAACAAATCAAGGAAAAGAACTTGGAAAGATTTTAACTGATTTCAAATTAGCATCCTCAGATTCAAGTTGATATTTTGTCTGCAAAACAAGGTTGAGTTATGAAAAAGGAGCAGTCAGAAAACAAGAAAGAAAGAATGAAAATTTAAAACATGGTTGCCTGAACTAAAATAATTCAACAAAAATTTTTAACAGAGGAAGGAGTAGGTAGGGGAGATATGTTAGATCAAATTCATGAACTTTCATAGCAGGATGTCAGTAGCTATTGCTTAATGTTAATAAATAAACAACTAGAGGCATGAACATATTGGGAATTAGGAGGTATCAAAGCCATTCTCTCTGGAAGTGGGATTTGGTGCAAGTAGTGATAGCTTGTATGTTTCATTTGAAACTCTTCTAAATTATTTGAATTTTTACTTTGATTTGCTTTTATCACTTTTAATAAGATTATTTGTTAAAACTGCTTTTTTTTGTTTTATATGTTAAGTTGCATTTTTAAACTAGACTAATAACACAAGCTTGTATAATCTTTGTTTTGAAGTTCCTAATGACACAGTAAAGGAGACTTGACACGGGGAGATTTGATTCTCATTTTGTCTACATCTCACTATCTCTGCACCAAAATAATAAATTTTGTGTGTGTTTTTTTCTTTTAACCTGTGCCCAACTCAGTTCTTTGTATATATACTGAACTAACATGAGCTTTAAGTAAAACTTGAAATTAAGTGTGCCAGTGAGCCCTTTGGGAGTAATATCCTTGTTTTCGGTATTATAGTTGTGGGAAGAGTATCAGAGCTTATGGCAAGACCTGAACTGGAAGCTTCTCTCAAGAGTTGTTCCTAGAGGGGAATAGTGGTTCTAGGCAGTGTGCATGGCTGTGAAGGCAGGGGTTGGCACGTGAGCTGTTTGTCAGTCATTCTGAATTCGGGCTTTATGGCAGCTGGCAGCCGCTGATTCTTTCCTACTGACTTTGATGGATGTTTTATAAGATTTGATTTTAAAATGGGAAGATGAGTCATTTTGAAATAATGCTGTTGTTTGGTAGATAAAACTTTTCAATCTCTGGACTCCATGGGGGCAGAGTAATCAAGAGCCATAGTAGTACAGTGTCGTGACACACACAGCTCTTTCTCCTCAAACCCAGATCCAGGGCTCAGGTTCTCACTAATTTAAAGCAAAGGAATCTTTAGGTTGAAAGCCTGAGATAAGGCTGGAAGAAAAGTTTGAGAAAGTCTGTCTACCTACTGCTTTAATACTATATGTAATTTCCTATTTGGAAGGCCAAAAAATTACTTACTATCCAAATACAGATTGCAGAAAGTAAAGATGTGTAAAATCCTCTCGGTTGATGAAGCTGTGTAGACAGGATGAGAGTACTGGGGGTGAAGCCTACAAATGAATCGGCTGTGGCAGGTTATACCGGATAGTTGCTCTGCATGGATGGTTTACTTTATATTTTGGCTGTAGTTTCTTGCATATCATAAATACATGGTAGATGCTTTCCTTAAAGTGGATGTGTGTTTTATTATAAAATCAAGTTTGATTTTATTACTAAAAATAGGTACTTTGAGCCTCAAAAATCTTGTCCACTATTTTTTTCTGCCTTGCAAGTTAGTTTGTTCTAACTCTGAAAGCTAGAGAGGATTATAAAAATAAAACTACTTTGATCCAGCCTCAAGTGCCATTAAATGGTGAGAGCATTAGGCCTTTGTATTCCTTAAAACTCTCTTGGTTACAAGTGACATAAATGAACCTGAATTAACTTTAAAAAAAGGGTGAGGGGTGTTCGCTGGCTTCAGGAGGCGCACCAGAATCTGCAGCTCTTCCCTGCTCTGGGTGTCAGCTGCATCCTTTTCCTACTGCTTTTCTCATCAAGGTTGAGTTGTGCCTGCCTGCAACTAAGGCTCACAGCTTAACTGCCTTATAACCTAGGAGGAGACATTCATTTTCCTACCCGCTCCTGCCAAAACTTAAATTTATTTAAAAGGACTTGCAAGTTGGCCTGGCTGGGTCATGTGTCCATCCCTGGACCAATCACTGTGGTAAAAGGAATAGGACGCCAAAGCGCAGCCCGCTTCTGCCTACTCTTGGGGTTTGAGGGAACCAAACTGGTTATCAGCCAAAACATGCTGAACAAACGGTATCCGGTCAGCCATGGAATAGGTATATGTCAAAGTAAACTATGTGTATGTATTAATATGTTTGAGAAAAAGTTGAACATATCATGCCTTTTTATCCTTAAATACTCTGGTGTGTCTTTCCTAAGAAGCCATTTTCTTACATTTTCCTAATTACTGCTTTTGTTTACTTGCACCTAATAAGCACTGTTTGGGAAGACCCCGGAAGAGCACGCAGACATCTTGCTCTCCCTAGGTCAGCGTTCCTTGGTGGCTCCGGACTGCACATGTCTTTTCTGCAGTGGTTACAAAATGACTTTCCAACTTCGCTTCCTGTACATTTACCATTTGGATTCCATAGGAAGCAAGAGTTTTCCCTTCTCCCTCAATTGTTCATCATTTATCTCCTTACCTTACCTGTTACTGGATTCCTGTTTGCAGTGACTTAGGATTCACTGCTGTCCGCAGTGATTTGGTGTGCCAGTGGTTCCGATTTTGAGCAGGAGCTCTCCAGGCCGACTCCCGTGTCTTTATGACCTGCTGCCTGCCTTCCTTGAGCACCCCCTTACTTTCTGACGTAGCACCGTGTTTCCAGCTCATCTTATATCCTCCCTGCCTTCGCCTTGGAATCAGCCGTTTTTAACTGAGGAACTCTGGTAACAGAAACTAAGATCTGAGTGCTAAGTGTGCACATTGCTCATGGGACATCTTCACTTTTCACCTTCCTTAGTTGTCAGACTAGAGGGAAAAATACATAAGCACATATATATGCACACAGACACCTATGTGCACACACAGTATGTTTATAATACATATATGTACATTTATATATATTTATACAGATAATTAACTTTAGGAAATGTGAGTTCACCCTGATGCCTCCAATTTAGATTTATCCCACAGTATCTTCCTTGCCTTATAACATTTCCTGTTTACATCTCCCCTCTTCCTCAGTGCGAACCCCAGCCCCTAACATTAACACTTTACTCATTTGCTGAACCCTATACCACATCTAAAATGGTTTCAGAATTGCTTCACCTGCATGTCTGCCAAAAAGAGTTAAGGGTTTGATTGCTACTCTTCCCACTTCTCCCAAAAGCTGAGAGTATGTAGTCAAACACCGTATTCATAAATCAATGAGGTTTTTTTCCCCTCTGTTCAGTGTCATTGTTTTTCATTTGACACACACTTTCAGTCATCTGTTAAAGCTAGTTTTCATCTTCAGCTTTAATTTTTAATTTGTAGAACTTTAACATGCTTCCAAAAGTCAAATCTGAATATACTCAGAGACGTCACCCCCTACCTCCCGTATCCCTTCCACCCTATTCCACCTGTCCCTTGTGAAAATCATTGTTTTTTGTTTTATCCTTCCTTTGTTTCTTCTTGTAATATACATGAGTATATGCATGTTTTCTTATTTTCTCTTTAGTCTTTCACAAAAAGTGATTATACTGTTTTGCACTTTGCTTTTTCACCTAATGTTATATCTTAGAAATCATTCCCTATCAATTTGTGAAGTTCTTTCTTAATTGTTTTTACATCTCCCTTATATGTATCCTACTTTATTCAATTGCCTATGTTTTTGACATTTAGGTAGTGTTTATTATTTTGCAATTACCAAAGAATGCTGCAGTGAATACCTTCATGCATACATACTTTTCAGATTGTTGGAGGTGTGTATTTAGAGCATATTCCTATAAATGGAATTGCCGGACCAAAGGGTATATGCATATATATAGTTTTGTTACATGTTGTTTGACCACTATTTTTGAGGAACCTGGAACTTCAAGGAGCAGACAAGCATTCATTTACCAAATCCATCTATAATTTGGAGGTTAAAATGTCTTTGTTTGAAAGAACTTACAAAGATTTCAAGACTTATTCCAAAGAGGGGAAAAACACGTTTCATTTAGTCTTTCTTCCTAGAGGATGAATGCAGGTGATATTTTCTTTGTCCTATTTGAAAATCCCATTTATAAGCTTACAAGGAATCTTTTCTTCCTGATATTTGTCTTTATCAGAAGAGCTCCTGGAAGAATTTTTAGAACTCAAAGTTGATTCTGTTGCCAAAGGTAATGTCCAGAAAATCACTTTGAAGGTTTCCCAGGTAGAGTATCTTCTTATTTACCCTCAAATAAGTGAGCAGTTTTCACCAGTTGTTGTCCTGTTTTGCTGACATACTTTTGAGAAGGAGTTTCTTCCACTACAGCTTCTGGCCAGGAAAACCTAGTTGGGCTTGATGCTGGGAGATGTCGCCTCACTAATAGCTCCTCCTCACCTTCGTTATGTGATGTGCTTCTGAAAACACAGAAGGCAGATGTATATACAAGTCTTGCACTCAAATTTCATATTTTGAGGAGGTTCTATTCCTTAATTGTGGCTTGAGCTTGGTTTAGTTTGAGTATGATGTTTCATAATAAAGCACGTATTTCATGCACGCATATATATGAATATTTAAAATGAGTAAAAATATAGACAAATATTTTAATATAATAAAGTTATATTTAGTACATAGAGGAAGTTGATTTCCAATGTTAGGAGGAAGGATTTAAAATTTTACAGAAATGAAGCACTGAGCATGTGATTATTGTGGTGACTTGGTATTTTAATTAGGAATCTTTAAATTTGTTCCTAAAAAATTAAGCACAAACATTCTTTAGTGAAGAGATATATTTAAAAAGCCACTAACAGCTATGGGTTTATGAGTTTTGTCCTTTGTTTGGGCCATTGGAATGTTTTGTTGCTGATTTTCTTGGTCATCATTTTGAGATTCAAATAACATTAAAGGAGATTTGAAATTTTTATATTTATCAAAAGGGAGGTGGAGGTTTTAAAAAAGGTCAGGAAACATGATACGGTGTAAAAAAAGCAACAGGCTATGAGTCAGATGATCTGAGTGGGGGCCTCTGCTGTGCTGCTGACTTTGGGGTCTTCGCTGCTTTTAAACCTGTTTCTTCTGAAATACGAGGCTCATCTGCCATGGTCCCTTATAGAATTGTGATTGTTAACAGTAAAATGAGATGCAGAACACAGAAGTAATTTGTAGAATTTGCTATATGGTTTTTTAGTGAGAAGCCACATAACATGAGATTAATATTCCGATGAAAATTTATCTTTTTAAACTGTTCCATCTAAGTCTCCTGTCTTGCACTGCTAAGGAGTGTAAGGACTTTTGCTTTTTTTCATTGCTTAAGAGTACAAGTCTCTTCATGTAAATGGTTTCAAATGTGCTATGATGGGGTTAGTCTAGGTTAAAAAAAAGATGCAAAAGTAATACCTTCTTTTTCTTATACAAAGACGTTGGTATCTGTTACCTCATCCACACTGAACAAGAACACTGAATGAAATTATCTCTGTCCATAGTCACTGTTACCAAGAAGAACAAACTTGCTTCTTTTTTATTGTTTTAATAAAAATTGTTTTTTAAAAAAAAACGGAGTACAAGTCAAGTTCTAGTTAAAATGTATAATCCTTCAAAATGGCAGGACCCCTTGACTTTCATTCCCTCAGGTTGGACCAAAATAATTTTCATAAAGAACTTTCCTGATAGGTAGGCAAGTCAGTCTTCAACCTGAGAGGTCGAGGGTGGGCTAAGTGTGTGCTGACCCGATTGGGTGTCGTGAGGGTGAAGGTCGTTCAAGAGTTGACTCAGCAGTCCCCACCTGGTAGTGTTCCTGCCCCCAGTTCATTGTGCTGGCGCTCTGTGTGAGCATGGCCCCCGGCTCCCTCTCTCCTCTGTCCCATATCTTTCATAACTCACCTGATGGAAAATACCAGTAACTGTGGCTCATACCTCATCTTCCACATTCTATGATTTGCCAAGACTTACTGGTTCTAAATCTGCTCCATCTTTCAAATAATTTTCACCTTTGAATTTTCACTGGTTATATCTAGCCTAGGTCTTTGTTCCCTCTTTCCTGGACTTATTATCATGACCCTTTTCTCATAAAGTGAAGTCTAAACTCTCTAGTTTCCTGTACCTCTGATTTCTTCCCCCGCTCCATCACTGAGTGTCTCTGTTCACTTGCCCTGTCACTGAGGCACGCAGACTTTTACTAAATGTGCCCTTAACACTCTTCTGTTCCCCAAGAGTGTCATGGTGGGTAAGAGCATGGCTGGGTTCAGATCCTTTCTCCACCATTTGGTAGCCGTGTTACCCTGGAGATCTAACTGAACCTCACTGTGCCTCTTGATAAAATGAGGATAACAATACTACCTACCTTACAGGGCTGTTGTGAAGAGTAAAGGACTAGAGGATAATTCATGTAAAGACCTTAGAGAACTGTGCCTGTGTGTGTAAGTGTTACATAAGTATTAACTGTAGTTACTGTTATTCCTATCTTTTTTCAAAATTCCATGTATACTCCCACTCAAATGTGTTTTCCCAAATCTCCCCAACAAGTAATCTCATCCATTCACTGATGCATTCATCCAGCTATTCAATAAATATTTATTGAATATTTACTGTGTATAAGGCATAAGATTACTCGCTGTGAGGATACAAAACTTAAGTGCATACTGTCCCTCTAGGAACTTAGAGTTTGGTGGGAGAGATCAGAGAACTATAAATTATTCAGCAGATGTTTGTTGAGCAACTGCAGGGGATCTGGGTACTATGGTTCTGAGCCTGGTGTCATACTTATTAACTTTGGTGAAAGACCAGAGTGTGAGTAGCTGAAGCAAAGCACACTTGAGATGCTTTGAGAACACAAGAAATTTTATCAGCGAGGAGGGTCAGGAGTGGCTTTTTAGAGGAGATGTTGCCATCTTAGCAGGGCCTTACAGGATGGATGGACTTTGCCCATCTGCACCTCTCAGGAAGCATTCATCTACTGCCTTGGGCTGTGGCTCTGGGTGGTCTGTAAGATTCTCACAATTGTAACCTCCTCAATGGCAAGGGACACTGTTGTCTTCATTTTTGGGTTCCTACTGCTCACTCCGAGTTTTATGCATAAGCCTTCTTAATAGAGGATGATGACAGATTAAGGAGATGTCTTTCCCATGTAATTTAAAGGGAGATTGAAATGTGATGATTCACAGTATCTGCGGAGCAGTTAAACTTCCTAGAGAAGACGTTTACATAAACTGAAGGTAAGGTTTTTGGAGATGTTCATATTATTTTATCATATTAATAATAGTCATGATAGGGGTACAAAAAGTGAATTCTATGTTATTCCATGAAGACATTTCTTCCCATTTTCTGTGTATTTCTGGGAAGAAAGTCTTGTAGATTCTCCATTAAAGCCTACCCTGGTCCAAGAATTCTAGGACATGATATGATCACTTTGGTCATATGAGACATCTTAGTTTTAAAAACTGCCCAACCATTTTAATTCTGAATTTCTCCTTGTAGCAAGGAGCAAGGACCAACCCCAGTGGAGAAAAAGAAGAAAGGAAAGAGGAAAAGTGAAGCCACAGTGGAGAGTTCAGAGCTGGATCAGGGTGGGCTGAACCCTTCCCTGCGGAGCCCTGAGGAATCCACCGAGTCTGCAGACAGCCAGGTAGGGCTGTGACTGGGAGCCTCTGCGGAGGCCGCGGCTGCTGGGCAGGAGCTTGCTGAGTCTCTCCCTGTCTCTAGCCTGCAGCCCTCACACATAGACCTGGGCCGGCCTTTCCCTGTTGTGGTGGGCGAGCCCCAAAAGACCATAGGCTTTTCCCTAGCATCCTGGTCCTTATAAATAATCGCCCAGTTTGTTAGTGGCATTTGCTTCCTTCTTGGAAAGTAGTACGATGTTAGGCTGCAGAGAGTGAATGTAGCAAATGAAGTTAGGAACCAAGCTAGGAAGGCTCGGGGTGGGGGGGCCTGTGCTTTGCTGTGTAGGTAGTGCCTATGGGGCTCAGAGTGCTGGGTCATTTTCATACTCCCAGATGCTGGAAAAGTCAGAGATGCATGCATTCTGCCAAAACAGTAAGGAAAGTTTGGCCAAACATGGAAACAGTTGCCCACCTAAATGGGATTTTTAAAAATATGTCAAAGTGTGCCGGTGACATTGACAGCAGTTTCCTCCCTGAGTTGAGGCAACCTCTATTGGACATGAGTTCTGATACTTAAAGTGTGTTTCCTGTGATATCGGCAGCAGTTTGTCTAGACTGTGCTGCTGCAGGAATAAGGCTGACTCGACTCTACCTCCAGGTGTCATCTGGACCCCCATAGATTTGTAGATGATGGTCACTGTAGGAAGGTGACAGTTCCTAATGTTAGGGTGCTAATAGGCAGTAGTGTTTGGAGAACCAGAGTAGAGATTGACACCCCTCTCCCCACCCCACGGCCGATAAAGCTAGCCTAATGGCTATTAGGTGTCCGGTTGGCAGAGGAGCAAGCACTTCAGGTTGATGGAAGTTGGCAGGGGGTTGAGTGTTTCTAGGATGACGATCTATATATACATAGGGATTTTTATGTGGAATCCCTCATGTAAAATTATATGTCACAGAGGTGACCTAGTGAAGAAATGGGAACACAGAGAGAGGCCCAGGGGGTATCTTTCAGAAAATAAGAGAGGTGGGGCTCCGGCTTTTGTTTTTGTTTTTTAATGTTTGATTATTTGAGAGTGAGCTATTTGGTGAATGGTTCCCAGAAGTGTTCCTACTGCTTGGACAGGAAATGTACCTAGGGATGAACCATGTATTTTTCTGTTTGAAGAAAGCCACTGGGCTGCTGTGTTGCAGAATGTGTCTCTCTAAAAGGTCACAGCTACTTAATTATAGAAGAGTCCTCAGATGGTGACTCACGAATCTTGTTTTGTCACAGTGAAGATGTCTCCTTGCATTTCCAGGTAGTGTTATTCTCTAAGTTCTAATAAGATCGGTATTATGTAGTTTTTTAGGACTACAGGGAAGTATGGTGAATTTGAACAACAGTAAGCCAACTATTATGTTACTGTTATAAAATCAGAGTGTACAGCTGTGCTGGAAGGGGCATCAGAAGAGGATGGAATAGAAACTGCAGAAGTAGAAGGGCAAAGTCACTGCCACTGGTGAATCAAACACCTCTCTGGGTTCTGACACTGTGCCTCCTCCTCAGTGGATCATGGCAGAGTGGGTCCCTGCCCTTGGCTAGGTCCCGTCTGAGTGAATTTAGTTCTTAAGAGAGTTGTGTTTGAGGAAGGTTCCTTTTGTAGAGTGAGAAGGGTCTCCGTTGCATGTTTGTGAGTGTTGAGGCGGGGTGTTCTTGTACAAGCTGTTGCCTTTGATTCACAAAGCATCTCTGACGGGTGTTTGCCCTGCAGAAACGACGCTCAGGACGACAAGTGAAACGCAGAAAATACAACGAGGACCTGGACTTCAAAGTGGTGGATGATGATGGGGAAACAATCGCTGTTCTTGGAGCCGGCCGGACATCCGCCCTCTCGGCCTCTACCCTGGCTTGGCAGGCAGAGGTACGGCCTTGGGATTGGTGTGCTGGCCTCGGCTGCACAGTCATTTGGGCCTACTTGACAGGGTTGTTCTGTGATTCTTTGCTAAAGCTAAGTTAGATCTTTCTATGGCTGCTTCTAACCCTCAGGTGAGTTCCTATTGCACTTAGAATAAAGCCCAGAGCCCCTCACTGTGCCTAGCGGGACCCTCTACTCTCCCTAACTCACCACATTCATTTTTCAGATAGACGACTTTCCCCGTTGCCCTCACCACTCTCTAGCCAAAGACAGGCTCTCTCTCAGTGCCTTGAATTAGCAGTTCTTTCCCACCGAAGGTCTTCGCCTGCAGTGTCCCTTTTGCCTGGAATGTTCACCACCACGTGCTTGACACAGCTGGTCACCGTGTCTGCCCAGAGATACCTTCCCTGTTTCATTTTGAGCAGATTCCTGTCACTCATCCTAATGATTCTCTGTTTCATTCCTGTTTGCTTCCTTCATAGCCCTTCCTGCCACTTGTAATTGTGGCCTGCTTTCTGGTTTCATTTTATACCTTTGTCCTTCCCAGTGGAATGTAAAAGTGTGATACACAGCATGTAGTTGTTCACCGAATGAAAACACACGAGCTAATAGTTCAGTAGTCCGGAACCTGAACTCAACAGAGGTGTAAAGAGCATCCACTGCGAGGCCAGGTCCTAGGACATGAGGATGAGTACGAAGGCACAGTTGCTGCCTGTAAGGAGTTTTACTAGGAGGAAGGGCGTGGCTATGCTAATACTGTGGTAAGTGCAGCCTTAGAAATCTGTGCTGGATGCAGTAGCTCCACGGAAGGAGGAGCAGGGGCTTTAGGGGGTGTTTCCAACGTGAACTAAGCCCCGTAGCCGGAAGGTCCTGCAGGTTGTATGACAAATAGAGGAGCTGGGCTGGGTGCCGGGTCTGAGCTGAGGAGGGGTGGGATGAGCCTTGCGTGGTAGGAAGAGGCACGCACACAGGGCCTTGGCTATCAGCTAAGGTGTTTGGCCTTTGTACGGTAGATGGAAGGAGGGGCGGGGGGCATTGACAGATTCAGGCAGAGAAGCAGGGTGGCCATATTTGCGTTTTAGGAATTTCATTGGCAGCACTATCAAGGAGGAAGAGGGAGCGTTAGGACCCGATACCCCGTGCTAGAAAGGAAGAGGGGTAAATGTTGAAAAGGAGGCGGTCCGTGCCGAGGAGCTCACAGGGAGGAAATCACGGCAAAAGCAGCAGCAGTCCGTGCGTGTGGGCGGGCGTCACGGCAGCAGCCGTCGCTGACTCGGCAGAATTCACGCTCTGCATGTGCAGCTGCAGCACAAATGCCCGTCCTTCCTCCGGGACGCCCGCG
This sequence comes from Manis pentadactyla, assembly GCF_030020395.1. Classification (NCBI taxonomy): domain Eukaryota; kingdom Metazoa; phylum Chordata; class Mammalia; order Pholidota; family Manidae; genus Manis; species Manis pentadactyla. Next base: position 161,586,162 of record NC_080023.1, on the reverse strand, counting down.
TGGCTCCGCGAAGCTGGTGGCACTCCGTTTGTTCACACCGCCTTGCCTCCAGCTTCCATCATTTCACATAGTTTCACATATCCTCTCATTCTGCGCGTGCTTGGAAAGTAGCTGGGGCAGGGGTCATTGTCCCTGTTTTAACAGTAAGAAGCAGGCACAGAACCACCCAGGTAGTGGGGTGACATAGCAGCAGCTGGTCAGTGACTAGCACGTCCAAGTTGCCTTCATGTTCTTTCTGCCAAGGGTTGTCTAGCTAATGAATATGACGCTTAATAGGAATAATGATTTGATGTACTGTCATTGTAGTACTTTTCGGGCAAATAGTTAAGAATAGCCCTTGCAAGACTGCTCTGAGGTGGTAGGATCATATTGCTTTAGAATGGGTTTTCCTTCCTTGAAGGTTTTATGGTTGGTTTGTTAGTTAAAACACCATAAGGGATTTTATTTTCTCCTAGTAGCCATTTAGCCTAACTACCTCAGTAACCGTATTTCAGTTGTTGGTATGACTTCCCGGAACCTGAAGGGCAGCATTAGCTGATCCAACAGAAATAATAATTAAGGAAATTTTATGTATCTTACCCAGACTCTTTTTATCCTCTTAAAGAACATAGCAAAGAGAGAGTTTAGATATGGTGAAATGTAAGACAGAATCTGAATTTGTGTTAATTTGCCTCAAAAATTGTTAACAAAATTTGAGCAGGGAAGAGGCTTAATATGTGTTTTTGGCATTGGTGTTCAGAGAGGCAACCGTGTGGATCTGGCCTCTGTGCCACAGGCCTGGCGCAGCATGCAGGCCAGGTTAGACAGCTTGCAAGGGGTCGAGCAGGTTCAGAGTTAGTGCTCCACGGAGCCCTAGCTGCTGCAGAACCAGATCAACTCCACTTGCATTGTTTTACATATGGGCTTCCTCATGAGGTTTGAACAAAGATTTCTCAGGGTAACACAAAGCTTGAAAGTCAAGGATCTCATCTAGGATTCCAGGCAATCCTTAAAGTGTCCAGTGGCACTGAAAATCGGCTGAAGAGCATGAGGCTTTTCTTTATGTCTTTCTCCTGAGGCCTTTTGGGTGGGTATGTACCTGCTTGCTGGCTTTAGTTTGGTGGGTAGAGAAGGGTGTGGAGTGAGAAGCAAAAGGCCCCGCTGCCACCTCTCTGCATTTCTGCATGGGGTCTTTGTAGCACGCTTAGCCCAATTCTGTGGCTCTTGGCCCCTATCCCAGCCCCAGATTGCAACCTCAGCATTGGTTACCTGGTGGTGAGTGCTAAAAACATCTCTGCACATGATTCACTCTATCTCAAGACTTGCATGTTAGCCCAGCCCTGCTTTGGATTCTGGAGAACCAGTCCCTGACTGGGATAAGGGACTCAGAGGCTGAAAATAAGTTTCCATCCTGACCACAGCTCTGCTGTCTTACTATTTGTCAAACTGATGTCAGTGTCTGGAACACTTTTAAAGTTGTGGCATCTTTACAATGTATAGATTTTTACAGGGCGGTCTGAGTTTTTGCTTTCTGCACTTTGTGTGGTTTGTATGGTACTGCCTTTTAGAAAGAAGGACTTTGATTTGAATGAGGCTTCAACTTAACAGTACCCACTTGTGCCTTGGTCTGTGTCTTTGCAGACTGTCCCCTCTGCTTTGTCAGGCCTCTTCCTGTGCTGTCAGTTGTTATCTCCCAGGAAGCTTTCCCTGCTCCCCTTGAGCTGCAGATACGTGCCCCCTCTCCTCTGTGCACTTCCCCCTCCTGCGCCCTCTAAAATGCTTGTTTTGTGTTTCTTTCTTCTAGGCTGTGAGCCACTTTAGGGTAGAGCTTGTGCCTTTTCTTTGTGTATCTCTTAGCATTTAAGAATTTCAATAAAGTAAAACTTACATTAATTTCCAGGAACTGTTCAGATGAAGACTGACTTATGGCACTTTACATCCTCTGTTTTGTGGTGTTACAACAGTTGTATTTATTCCAAAATCAAGAGTCGGCTGGCTGGAACCTTCGCTGCACTTGTTCAGAGTCTGTGACTGTTCAGATTTGTCGGTGCCCCTGCTATGTACCCTTCTGAATATCATTCATGATTGCTCCCTCAGTCAGACTGTAAACTTTTGTAAAGCAAATGTCACTTTTTAATGTATCTTCATTTTCATTTTCACGTAACGTGTAGTACTTTGTTAGGTAGTAGCTGGCATAACGGTTTGCACTCAGTAGATCATATATGCATTAATATATAGATAGTAAATATGCTTAATACCCATTAAGTACACAGGTATGGTTTTTAACTCCTGGATTAGAAAGACAGGAATGAGATACTATCTTTTTTCAGGCTCTTGTTTTCTCCATTTCTTTGTATGGTTATATTTTTCTCACTGGTGTTCATCTTCCTTCCACTCAAAGCAGGCACTTAAACGGGCAGACAGACCACTTGGCCAAAGTTTCTTGCTGCTGTTTGCATCCCTCTAGCTTTGTACCAGCTTGTGTGATGAGAGCTTAGGTTCCTGTCCACTCGGCCTGAGTGTATGGTTTTGATTCTTCCCATTTCTATGCTGGTTGCAGCCACCACCTCACACCCTGTATCTGTCTTCAGAGTGTCTCCATTATGTTCCTTTTGGTTTCTGCCGAGGCCAGTGCTCACATTATTGCAGTATGTGCCTTATTAGCTGCCTCCTGCAAGTCTCTGTCCTTCCTAATGCATTACCAGACTGATTTTTCCACAGTCCTGGGGAAATTTCTGATATTTCTCAGTGTCCTGCTCAAGGATCTAAGGTGGTTACTTCTTAACTCCTATAGAAGATAAAAACTCCTGCCTGATTTTTCAAAAAGTGTAGCCACACACTACCAGTTTACCCTTACTTATTCCCACTCCTCATTCTGTATACTGCTTCTGCTTTTCTAACAAGGGTTATTTTTGACCCCACATATGTCCTGTTTCCCAAGACACATTCTTTCACCCTTTGGGTGCATTTTGGCTTCCTTCCTGTGTGTCATCCTCTTATGAGCCACCATCTTTAGGGCCCAAATAAAACCTTACCTGTTCTGTCAAAGCCAAACTATTCTTGCTTTCTGCACACTTGTTGGACTTATGGCTACTGTCACACCAATTAGAATTTACCTTGTGACATTTTTAAGAAAAATATGTTTTAATTTTCTTGAATGATTGTAAACCTCTGAAACTAGGCATCTGTTCAGTACTACTTTCTGTACCCTCCATGGTACTTGGTATAAATACTTCCTGATTTAAAAAGTGATTTGTTTCTTGCTAGAGTCTCTCCTTATGGCTGGCTAAATAAACGTAAATCAAGTGGTTGGTTGAAGTTGGCTTTGGTTGATAAATTTTTAAGTTTTCCTTAAGAAAAAATTTTGAATTCTATGAGTCTCTGACATGAAAGTGAATAAATTTAAATGGTCTTTGAAGGATAATTTGAGAAAATTTCAGGCATTTGAGAACAGATGGTTGTTATGGAAGTGTGTTTGGCAAGCAGATTTAGTTTATATCTGTGTGTATCTGTATACACTGAGTGTTTATACACACACGATCATGCTTATACACAATATCTGTTCAGAAAAAAATCCTGATTTTCCAGTTTTCTTCCTACTTTTGATGTGTATTTTGGAAAATGCTACTCCCTTTTCCTTTTATTAGGATAGAGTAAAAAGCTGCTTAGCATTTTCATGATAGCCATTAATTCTTTTAACACTAGTGTTCTTCTCCCATTCTTTAACCGATGCCAAAAGTAAATTGAAATTTTATTTCAAATTCCTTTATTTTTACTTGAAAGTTCTCTATAATGAAGAATGTTTTAAGCCTTCCATCCTTTTAATTGTCAAAGTTAAGTCCTGTGCTTTCTTCATCCTTGTGTTATTGTTTCCTTGGATTTGGTTGGTCCTAGTTAAAAATTTTAAATAACAACCAAAATTGTAATCATCAGAAACCATCTTTTTCTATTCTTCATGGTAGGTGAGAATAAATGTATTTGAGGCAATCTGATAGCTTGAGGAAGAGACAGTTGTTCCTTTTATCATGTGTATACACATATGAATGCTTACTTGCTAGTCTGGGTTACACAGACATGACAGTAGGTAGGAAAGGTGATCAGCAGTTATGAAAGTTTAATGCTGGCTAACAGGTATCTAACTCAGATGTCATTTCATTTTCAATGCCTCTCCTAATTTGCCCAGGCACCCTGGCTTTTGTGGTCCCATAACACTTGCTCTATACTGCTATCATGTGTTGTATTGCAAAATCTCTTAATATTACTTACTCAGAAGTATTTACTGAGCACTACTACATGTCAGTGACTGTTCTCAGTGCTGGAGGTAACATCAAGGAACAAAAGAGATAAAAATCCCTGCGCTCGTGGAGGAACCCTACTGCAAATGCAGCAGTGATCCCTCCCTCCAGACATTTGCCAGATTTTGAACCTATGTGGGATGGGAGGCCAAAGGATTAAGCTCAAAACTTACAAAGGGTAGAAATAAGTAGGGAGAGGCTGGTAATAAACCTGAAAATAAGACAATCGTGTAGTATGTCAGTGGTGGTAAGTGCTATCGGGGGAAGAATCCAGAGTGACGTGGAATTCAGGAATGAGGGTTACTATTTTAAATAGGTCAGTGTCGGCCTCACAAAGGTAACATTGAGCAAAAAACTGAAGGAAGTAAAGGGGTGAGGCAGTCATGTGAGGGAAAAGAGCATTTCAAGCAGAGGGCATAGCCTGTGTGAAATCCCTAAGGTAGGAACGTGCTTGGTATGTGTGAGGAGCAAACACGGAGACCTGAAAGGTAAGAGAGGAGATGGCAGATGCAGGATGGATCTGACAGGGTCTCAAAGGCCTTTGGCAGATCTTCGATTTTACTGAGTTAAAAAGGAGAGCACTTTAAAGCAGGTTAAGGAAAAGAATGACGTAATAAGAAGGGTCGTTCTGAATGTTGTGTTGAGTGAGAATAGCCTAGTGGGGCAGGAGTGAAAGCAGGGAGACTAGTTAGGAGGCAACTGAAGATAATCTGGGTGAGAAATGAAGGTGGTTTAGAGCAGGGTCGAACAGTGGAGGTGGTGAACGGCTGGATTCTGGACATACTTTGAAGGTAGAGCCAACATGATTTCTTGGCTAATCAGATATGGTGTGTGGAGAGAAAAGGGAGGAGTCAAGGATTACACTCAGATTTCTGGTTTAAGCACTTAAAGGGTAATGTTGTGTTTAACTGAGATGGGGGGAAATAGCAGGTAGAAAGGGTAGGGGTAGAAGGTTGGCTAGGAGACTAGGACTTTAATTTGCGTACATTTTAAGTGTGAAATATCTGAGATATTCAAGCGGAAATGGCAAATAACAGTTAGATACATGAGTCTGTAATTAGGGGAGAGGTTTCTGAGTTGAATATATCACTTTGGCAGACATCAGAGCATAGCCAGAATTTAAAACCATGAGACTTGACAAGATCACCAAGAGAATGAGTATAGCTAGAAAAGAGAAGAAAACCCAAAAAGCAGGCCCTAGGTAACTCCAGAAGTAAGAGTTAATGTTGGGGTTTTTCTCTTCCAGATATACTATAGTAGGTCATTGCAGGCCAACACTCACTGTAAGAAAGAAAGAAGCATAAACTGCAAAGAACATTTTTAAAGATGTAGGATAGCAAAAAGAATTAGATGAACTAAAATGCCATACAGTGCAGAGCTGTTTCTTCTCTGGAAACATCCTGCAAATCTGGAAATCGGTTCAGGATCAAGCGTGGCCCAAACAGAGACTATTGTGGGTTGAAACAGAAACCATCTGACCTTGCTGGTGGTTGATTATATGGGGCTGGTGAAAGGATTGGAAACCGAAAGAATCCCCAAAGCCAAGGGGCTTTCCCCAGGAGACTTTGCTGAATGCTGGGGTAGCTCAAGAAGTTCATGGCTCAGCCAGAAGGCCCACTGACATCTCTTAGTGTCCTGGTACTTCGGAGGTAAAATCTCCACAAAGGGATGGGCCTGTTGCAAGAAAACTGACTCTCTCTCTTTTTTTTTTTTTAATTTTATTTTGGTATCATTAATCTACAATTACATGAAGGACATTATGTTTACTAGGCTCTCCCCTTCACCAAGTCCCCCCCACATTTCCATTCACAGTCACTGTCCATCAACATAGTAAGATGCTGTAAAATCACTACTTGTCTTCTCTGTGTTGCACAGCCCTCCCCATGCCCTCCCCACACTATACATGCTAATCGTAATGCCCCCTTTCTTTTTTTTCCCACCCTTATCCCTCCCTTCCCACCCATCCTCCCCAGTCCCTTTCCCTTTGGTAACTATTAGTCCATTCTTGGGTTCTGTGATTCTGCTGCTGTTTTGTTCCTTCAGTTTTCTTTTGTTCTTATACTCCACATATGAGTGAAATCATTTGGTACTTGTCTTTCTTTGCCTGGCTTATTTCACTGAGCATAATACCCTCTAGCTCCATCCATGTTGTTGCGAATGGTAGGATTTGTTTTTTTCTTATGGCTGAGTAATATTCCATTGTGTATATGTACCACATCTTCTTTATCCATTCATCTACTGATGGACATTTAGGTTGCTTCCATATCTTGGCTATTGTAAATAGTGCAGTGATAAACATAGGGGTGCATTTGTCTTTTTCAAACTGGAGTGCTGCATTCTTGGGGTAAATTCCTAGAAGTGGAATTCCTGGGTCAAATGGTATTTCTATTTTGAGCATTTTGAGGAACCTCCATACTGCTTTCCACAATGGTTGAACTAATTTACATTCCCACCAGCAGTGTAGGAGGGTTCCCCTTTCTCCACAGCCTCGCCAACATTTGTTGTTGTTTGTCTTTTGGATGGTAGCCATCCTTACTGGTGTGAGATGATATCTCATTGTGGTTTTAATTTGCATTTCTCTGATGACAAGCGATGTGGAGCATCTTTTCATGTGTCTGTTGGCCATCTGAATTTCTTCTTTAGATAACTGTCTATTCAGCTCCTCTGCCCATTTTTTAATTGGGTTATTTGCTTTTTGTTTGTTGAGGTGTGTGAGCTCTTGATATATTTTGGATGTCAACCCTTTATCGGATCTGTCATTTACAAATATATTCTCCCATACTGTAGGATACCTTTTTGTTCTATTGATGGTGTCCTTTGCTGTACAGAAGCTTTTCAGCTTGATATAGTCCCATTTGTTCATTTTTGCGTTTGTTTCCCTTGCCCAGGGAGATATGTTCAAGAAGAGGTCACTCATATTTATGTCTAAGAGATTTTTGCCTATGTTTTTTTCTAAGAGTTTTATGGTTTCATGACTTACATTCAAGTCTTTGATCCATTTCGAATTTACTTTTGTGTATGGGGTTAGACAATGGTCCAGTTTCATTCTCTTACATGTAACTGTCCAGTTTTGCCAGTACCATCTGTTGAAGAGACTGTCATTTCCCCATTGTATGTCCATGGCCCCTTTATCAAATATTAGTTGACCATATATGTTTGGGTTAATGTTTGGAGTCTCTATTCTGTTAAGACTGACTCTCTCTTAAGAGATATTTTTAACTGGCTTGGGATTAGAGATTTTAGGGCTCAGGAGTAAAAAGACCTGCCAGACTCTCAGGCATGACCTTGGATATCCATGCTTGAGGAGCAGGGTAAAACAAGAGGTGAACTGAGTCTTAACAGTAACCTAGTCTGGACCCATTCAGTCCCTGATTGGACCAAAGATGCCACTCCCTTTCCCCATTTGTCTAAGAGAAAATGGGAAACACTTGTGGTGGAAAATGCTGTTCGAAGCTGCTATGATTCTTTTATCCACAACATCCACCATACAGTAAAAAAACCTACAAGACATTTGAAGAGGCTAGAAAATGTCACTAAAAATCAAGAGAATAAATATACAGATGGAACACACAGTAGAGCCAGGCCCTGGATGATCCAGATATTGTAGTTAGCAGAAAAGAACTGTAGAATAATTGTGATTAATGTGTTAAAGTAGAGGAAAAGATGGGCTAAGTAAGTTTCAAAGTGAAGAATTCTAACAGAGATTTGAATCTATAAAGAGAATCAAATTAATATTCTAGAACTGAAAATTTCAATTTATAAAATTTAGAATACAGTGGATGAGCTTAAAAGCAACATAGATACAGCAGAAGATAAGATTAGTGACTATGAGGACAGATCAATAGAAAATTTTAAAACTGAAGTCCAGAGAGAAAAAAGAATGGCAAGAACACCTGAAACCTGAAAGCATAAGAGACCATTGAGACACAGTGAAAAGGTCTGATTAGATCTGATTGAAGTCCTAGATAGACATAGAAGAGAGATGGGAGCAGAGGACTATTTGCAGATAAAATTGATGGCCGAATCTTACTACACTGATGGACAGTGACTGCAATGGGGTATGGGTGGGGACTTGATAATATGGGTAAATGTATTAACCACATTATTTTTTCATGTGAAACCTTCATAAGAGTGTATATCAATAATACATTAATTTAAAAAAAACATTTAAAAAATCGATGGCCAAGAATTCCCATAAACTGATGGAAGATACCATCCAGTAGATTGTACATCAGGTAACCCCCATGCAGGAAAAATACAAAAAAATAATTCATACCTAGCGCATGTATTAAACTATAGGAAGCCAAAGACTGAAAGAACACCTTAAAAGCCACTAGATAAAAATCAACAGCTAATATTATATTAAATGGTACAATATTGAGTGCTTTCTCCTTGAATTTGGGGGTAAAAATAAGATGCCACTATTTTCATTTATATTCAGAAATATAATAGAAGTCCTAGCTACTGCAATAAGAGGAGAAAGAAAGTTTAAAGATTGGAAAGGAAGAAGTAAGGGTACAATTTGCAGATGACTGTATGTAGGAAATTCAACAAAATCAACAAACCATTAGAATTAATAAATGTAGGTTTCAGCTAAATTGTTGGATAAAGACAGTATACACCCCACCCCACCCCCCAAAAAGGCTCCACCAAAAACCTACTAACTAGCAGCATGAAATCAGGAAAGGAAAATTGTAAAAGGCCATTATTTATCATAGTATCAAAGTATTAGATATCCTGGAATAACTCTCAAGAGGTAAATGAATGCTCTATATGAAAAACATTGATGAAAGACATTCAAAAAGACCTAAATAAATGGAGCAACAATATGACATACATATATATCATATTGTTAAGATGTCTATAATTCAGTCCCACTCAAAATCTAAGCAGATAATTTTTTTGGTGGAAAATGATAATGGAAATGCAAAAGACTGTAATAACCCAGGCAATCTTGAAAAAGAAGTACTAAGTTGGAAGGTTTACTGTAATGCATACTTTGTTATCAAGCTATAGTAATGAAGACACAGTAGTGTTGTCATAAAAACAAATAGACTGGAGCTACAATGCCCAGAAACGGCTGCTCCTCGCCATGTGGCTATTAAGCACTAAAATAGGGCTGGTCTGAATTACAATGTGCTGTAAGTGCAAAGTACACGGTGGATTTTAAAGATTTAGTATGGAGAAAGATGATATAAAATACTTCCTTAATTGATTACATAGTAAAGCAATAATATTTTGGATATATTGGTTTAAATAAACTGTGATTAAATCAATTTCATATGTTTATTTTCCTTTTTTAATGTGGCTGCAAGGAAATTTACAATTATGTGGCCTAATGAGTGACTGTGGTGGCAGTAAAGACCCCTCAACCAGGACACAGAAATCCATAAGACAAAAGATTGATGAGGTGGGCTGTTGGAACTTGGGTTCACGGAAAGTTACATTTACAGATTGAAAAGGCAAACCATAGATTGGTAGGAAATGTTTGTAATCCACATATCTGACAGATGACTTTTATTTAGAACTATATAAAGAACTCTTAAAAATGAAAAACAGAAGAGGGACAATTTTTAAAATAGGCAAATGACTTGAATGGGAGCTTTCACAAAGAGGATACCCACATGTCCAGTAAGCATATGGAAAGGTGCTTAGCATCCTCAGTTTATGCTACACCTCCACCAGAATGGCTAAAATTTTAAAGACTGGCAATATCAAGACAGCTAGGAATCCCATACATTGTGGGTAGGTGTAAAAATTGATATAATCCCTTTGGAAAAAATGTTGAAAATGCCCATTAAAACTAAACATAACCTACCTCATAACATAGCAATTCTACTCCTATGTATGTATCCAAGATAAATGATTGTATCTATACACTAAAAGACATATGATTTATATTAACTTTCCTCAGTAGAATGGATAAATTTTATATAGTATTTATGCAACAAAATACTACACAGTAATACAGAAGAATGAACCACATACTGTATGATTTCATTTACATGAAATTTAATAATAGACAAAACTGTAATTGATGGTGGTAAAGTCTGATTGGTGGTTACTTGTGACCCAGTGGGACACAGGGGTCTTCCAGAATGTCGGAAATGTTGTATAACTTGATCTGGGCAGTAGTTAATACAAGTGTATATGCATGTATGTGAAAATTCTTCAGGTGTACACTTGAGATCTCTGCACATTATATATTCATGCCTCAGTAACTTTTAAAACACTATGTTAGTATGTTTAGTAGACCCTTGGTGATGAAGATTGTAAATATAAATATAAAAGGCACTCAGTAAATAATGTGGAAGAAATGTAGGAAGGAGATGAAGTAGGAAGTTGGTTCATTAATCTAGTTCCCTTAACCTGCACCCATTCCTTAGCTCACTGCTGACTTGCTGTAGTCAGAATCTTTTGGCTACAAGGCTGGCGTAGTGATTTTCACTCCTCAGAGGAAGTCCACCTAGCTTTGGCCCTCTGCTCTTAGCCATCCTGACAGTTTCAGATAGGTCTGAGCGTATGGAGAAGGGAGAGACTTTTTATTCAGGTGACAGAGATTAAGAATAATAACTGTCTCCAGTCTGTGGCCCCAGTGCATTTGGTGTTTTATTTCCTCATGTATTTCCCTCTCTCTCTCTTTTCCTCTTCCTTATTATTTAGCATTCAACAAATACTTAGAGTTGACCCATGAGCAACACAGGTTTGAACTGTGAGAGTCCACTAACATGCAGATTTTTCCAATAAATATATTGGAAAAGTTTTTGGAGATTGGCAACAATTTGAAAAAAACGTTTTCTCTTTTTTATTGTAAGAATACAGTATATAATGCAAAAACCTTCAAAATATGTGTTAATCAACAGTTTATGTTACTGGTAAGGCTTCAGGCCAACAGGAGGCTAATAGTTAAGTTGTTGTGGAGGCAGAAGTTGTATGTGGATTTCTGAGTCTGGCAGCGGGGAGGAGTTTGGTGCCCCAAACCCCAGTGTTCAAGGATCATTGATCACTGACTGTTGACTGGCCTTTTCAAGGCTTGTAGCTACAAAAGTGAATAAAACAAATAAAGCCCCCTGCCCTCAGAAAGTTTATATTATAACAGGAGAAGCTAGGCCACAAACAAAAACTGCCTCTTCCTCCTTTCCTTACTTGTGCATAAAAGTCAAGCAGAACAAATATTTAAACAAAAACAGCAGCTTATTCTGTATTTCCACCCCTTTCGCCTCTTGTGTGGTCAGTTGTCTTCTTGTTGAGCAGTGGGAAAAGATTCTTGTCATTTCAGATTAACTTCAGCATGGCACCTAGAACAATGCCATGTGTCTAGGGAACGTAATAAATATTTGCAACCTTTGGGAGCATCTGTCAATGCCTGCTGATTTCCATACTTCCTTGCTACCATCTGCCCTCATCATCTTTTTTTTTTAACTGTCACTTTTCTGGTAAAAATTTGATTTAAGATTTTAGAAAATGTTTTCTAAAATGATATGGCTTTGGGACAGTTGTGCCCTAGAATGGGTAGGCTGAGGATAGTGACATGCAGAGTAAGTCATCCTTTGAGGAAGTTCTGCTCAGGAACCCAAGTAGCTTTTGAGAAGGCTATTGTGTTCTCTTCATACACTGTTCTAAGTCTCTTATGATCATAAATACTACATCTAGGAAGGTCATGTAGTGCATGTGAAGCCACTGAAATAAAACTGCTTCAGTAAAATCCAAGGAAAGAGCATTAAACACAAGAATGTTCTGAATCAATGCACTGTATTTTAAATTTGTCATTTTTAATGCAGGTTTTTTTTTTAAATCAAGTACCCTGTAGAAAGATATTTAGTGGCGATTAGGAACCTAGAAACGGTGATGAGTGTCTAGGGTAGGAAGGAAGAAATTAACTTGTTTTCAACAGGATTTGTAGTCAAAGGGTGATCAGCGAAAACAGAAAGCCATTTCCAGGTACAGAGGGGAAAGATAGTACAATTTAGCAGAGAGTAATTATACCTTGCATTTCAGAGTACTTACTATCCAAAAAATGTTTTCACGTATCATTTTATTCTCCCAGTAGCCCAGTGAGATACATATTTTTAACTCCTTTTTAAATAAACTTGGGAACTAAGAGGTGTTAATTGACTTGCCCTGAGTAGCAAGTAGCTGTTAGAATTGGGACGTTTTGATTCTAAGACCCCCAATTCCTTTATATCACACCTTTCTGAAAATTTCATGGCAACATGTAAGCAGTTTTGGCAGAGAAGAGAAGTCTTAAGACCAATTTTATTGATGCTAAAGGCTGATCTGAAATAAAGAATCTGAACAGCACAGTAACTTCTCAGAAGCTCACGCGGGAGGGTTGTACCCAGAAGGAGGCTGTTTGCGATCTTTGCTGACTCTGTGGGCTGATACTTTTGGATGAAGCAGTACCTGTTGTAGTATTTCTTACAGGATTGTAGTATTTCTTACAGGATTCTTGGATTCTTGGATTCTGTGGTGCCAGTAGTTTTCATTCTCTTTAACCTCTTTATCCAGGAGCCTCCAGAAGATGACGCTAACATCATCGAGAAGATCCTGGCATCCAAGACTGTCCAAGAGGTGAGTGGCTCATGTCTCTAGCACAGGCTATACCCTCTGTGAAGAGTTTTGGCTAGAGAACCTGGGGATGGTCACTATTGGCTGGAATGAGAGGTCGGCAAGAACACTAGCTGGCTGGCCAATACCTACTTTTACCCCCACAGGAGATTTTAGAACATAAAATTCCTAAATATTTGGGTATGGTCCAAACTGATTTTTCCCTCCACAGAGATCCTAGGAAAAGGTATTTATCCCTTGGTTGGTGGGGCCCATTGGAAGTCATCAGAGGGATGAAAGAAGAAGAGGTGGAAAAGGAGTCCTAATGAAAACAATGTGGGATTTTTTTCTTTAGATAGCTCAGGACCATTGTAGGGCTCCTTTAGAGAACATTCCTGGAGTGAAAGAGTATATTGGTACTGATGAGGGCGTAGTTTCATCTTTACTTCAAGTATTGATGACAGTAAACTTCCTTACTTCTAGAGGGAACACCCCTGGTGTTCCAGGGGGATGGTCGGGGGGACGCCAGAGGGACATGTTTTCATTTTCACAGCAGGCTCAGGTCCTGCCTGCTCTCAGAGCCCTGCGCCAGTTGGGGTTTATCAGCTGAAGGCTGCCCACCCTGAATGTTGGCTGGACACCAGTAGGATCATTTCTTTACCTCACAGCTAGTTGTGTAATCAGCCATAAGGAAATCCACCCAATAGCCGTCAGAAAAAGACCTGAGAAAATGAAAGTTTCCTTGAGAAATCTGTACTAAAACCAGGCAGAAATGTCAATTTACTGTTTTCTTTTGGTACATAGGGTGCTCTGTGGGGATCTGGGCTGTTAACTGCTTGCTGTTGGTTACAGGTTCAGCCAGGAGAGCCCCCATTCGACTTGGAGCTCTTCTACGTTAAGTATAGAAATTTGTACGTCTGTTTAATGTATCATTTGTTTTTTTATTTTATATGAGTAAAATTTACTTTCCCTGATAACATTGTCTGCTGTATTTTCCAAGAATGGCCCCTAAGGCATGACTGCAGGTCTCAATTGACTCAAGTTCACCTTAGGCAGTAATGTGCTCAACTTTGGCTGCACACGGAGTCCCTGGGAGAGCTTTTTAAAACCACTGAAGCCCTTGTTCCACTCAAGACCAGTTGTCTCAGGCTCTGGGAGTAGGTCCCAAGGATTGGTGTTTTTAAAAAACTCCCAATGCAATTCTCATTTGCATCCAGGGTAGAAAAACCACTGTCCTATAGCTTATACTTTTTTTCCCTCTCGCATTTTTCCTTCTTTCTCTGCTACCTGCCCACTTTCGCTGTCATGTACTAATGTTAGCCTGCCTGCACCTGCCCTCCCTCTGCTCTGAGCCGGTTTCTGTAGAAGCTGCAGAGTGGCTTGGAATTGCTGCATTGTTTTTGGTGGGTTTTTTTTTTCTGCTTTTGCCCTTAAGGGTAAGGCTGTTCTAACCCCAAGCTCCACCACTTTCACAACAAACCACTCCACTGCTTCTGTGTTAGGTCACCCTATTTATTGAAACACTTTACAGCTCAATGATTTGGTAGTTATACTCTTGTCTCACAATTTATGTGTCTTTGGATAGTTCCTACTTACACTGTAAATGGGCCACAATGGAAGAGCTTGAAAAGGATCCTCGCATTGCACAGAAGATCAAGCGATTTAGGAATAAACAAGCCCAAATGAAGCACATTTTTACTGAGGTGAAGCAATATTTACTAACTAATTTGACCATTGCTTTTCTTGCAGTATTAGTTACTGGGTTTACGTTTCTCAAAGTTGAAGTCCTGTGCAGATCTGTTGCTAAGTGTGCGCTGATTTGCAGTAAAACTAGTCCAGATTTCAGCCAAAGGAAACAAATTATCTACTAAGGTGTGAAGATCAAACTTTATTACAAACTGACAGCTTGTAAAAAAATGTGTGTCTTGGTAAGAATACCTATAAATAGCGAGGGCAAGAGAAGTATGCACACAATTCTTTCATTCCCTCTTCCTCCTCCTCCACAAAAGGGAAATTCCAAAAAAGACTTAAAATTTGAATGTAAAAAATAAAAACAAAGCTAAAAACATTAATAAATAAATTTATATAAACTTGAGAATTTCTAAGTATGCCAATTATAGCATAAAGAAGAGTTGATGGATTCGAACATTAAGCAAATCTGTAGTGTCTATACCTTAGAAAATATCTCCAGACAAATCTTAAAGTAAATGCATATATACATTATATGCACATACATATTTCTTAATTATATATTTGCACACATACATACATTAAGTAATACAGTAATACCAGTATGGGAATCTTCCTGTTTGTGTTTACACACAAGACAAATAGTTTTAATGGTAAGAAATGCTTATCATTAGCCATATAAAAAATGTACTCAATTTCTCTAGTAGTTAAAAAAATGCAGATTAAAATAGGAATCTTCCAGCTTTTACTTAACAATATTTAAAGGTTTCAAAAAGAAGTATTACCCATTGCTGGTGATGGTGTAGGGTAGAGACACTCATACATCACTGGGTAGAAACATAACCTAATATGACCTGTCAGAAGAGTGGTGTGGCAACAGACATGAAATGTCTCAAAATTTGCAAACCCTTTGCCCCAGCAATTCTAGTTTTATAATTTATTTTAAGAGAACCATCAAGTCTTTGTGCAAAGATTTAGCTATGATGAACAGTCATTTATATTGGTGAATAATTGAAGACATTAAATTAATAGACATTTGTTAAATTATGATATATCCCGTAGAATGTAGAAAATCTATGAAGCTAGTAAAAACGATATTGGAGAACAATTATTAATGACACAGAAAGAAGCTTTGTGTTATAAACTATTGTTAGTTGAAAATGTCAGGTTTTACAGTGCGGGACGGTTCCATTTTGGGGAGTGTACGAGAAAAGCATCATAGTAATGCAGAGAAAATGTTTTGAATATACATGACCATGGTGGCATTTTCTCTGGTTGATGGGATTGTGGTGATTTTTCTTTTTTTTAATTTTTCAATTTTATTCAGGTAACTTTTGAGGAAAAGAAGCAATAAAATTCTTAAAATGTAATCACAAGCACTAGACCTCAAGCATGCACTCAGATACCATCAAATTACAGTAAATTGCCACACATAGTTAACCAATTCATTATTCACATTGTGCTCCTATCCCTCAAGTAACAAAAAATTATTTTAGGAAAATGCCAGTAAGCATTCTTGTCCCAGTGTGGGATCCTTCCTCTTTAGCCTTAACGTTTGGCCCTACCTCTCTCTGTTTTAAAGCCAGTTTCCATGGCATTGCTCTCTGATAGAGAACTGGGGAAAGGGAGGGGATGACTAGGATTGGAAAGACCATCTTGAAACCCCATTGGATACTCTCCTCTGTTCTTGGAACATTTTATTCACACTTCTATTTTAACAAGTATTTGCCCTGTAGTAACTTGTTTACATGTCTGTTTCTTCCATTTTAAGCCCTGTGAGACAGACAGGAGCCATGACTTT
Source organism: Manis pentadactyla (assembly GCF_030020395.1). Classification (NCBI taxonomy): domain Eukaryota; kingdom Metazoa; phylum Chordata; class Mammalia; order Pholidota; family Manidae; genus Manis; species Manis pentadactyla. The sequence continues at coordinate 161,569,851 of NC_080023.1, read as the reverse complement.
CTCCTATTTCTATCCCTGGTGCTAGGCGCAGGGTTCAGGCCCCGGTAATTATTTGGCAGTCCCCAGGTAAGGGAGGAGGGCTGACTTCATGCCGTCCTCCTGCTCCAGACCTCTCAGCACTTCCTATTTTCTTGGAATAGAGTCCAAGTGCCTAATATGGCCCACAAAACCCAATGTCTCTGTTTTCTGATTTATTCCCGAGGGAGTGATTTTTCCTTGGTTAGAGTGGAAGCTGCATTGGAGTGTATAGAAGCAATGTAACAGAAGTTCCCACTCTTGTGGGAAGAAAAGGCTTTTGAGAAGATTGGAGAACATCCTGAAACTGAGGAGTAATAGTGGGGAGTAGTTCCCGTCGTGCTGCCTGGGTCTTACCCTGTTCAGCATTTTTAGTTATAACTTGGATAAATAGAACTCTTATGAGCTAATAACTTAGTTTTGAATAGAGCTTTGTATCCATCATCTCCAGCTGTTTGATGAGGTAGTCAGGGCACGTGTGAAAGAGGCTCAGCCTCGAGTGGCTGCAAGTTCCCACACTCCACAGGGGTGGAGTCCTTCTAACCAAAACCTGACTCCCGAAAACAGATCCAGCACTGGGAGAGTAAATGACAAACTCAAAATTCAAGTTCACCTGGACAGGCTAGGAAGAACAAAATATAAGGGCAATAGATAGATGTCATGCTATACAGTTGTATTTTTTTAATCTTCACAACTTTGGAGTAGGAAAAATGGATAGCAGTTCTAGGGAGAAAAGATACTGCCAATTTAACTGCAAGTTCACTGTTAGCCAAGAGTAGGGTTTGGCTTCTAAGTAGCACCAGTCCTAGACTGCACCGCTAGGCGGCCCGGCTGTGCCTTGCTCTGTTCTCTCCTAAGAGTTGATGCTCATCTGGGCACCAGAATTCAATGAGGGCCATTACAGAACATGAGGGCAACTGCAGGAGGACTGTAGCTGTGATAAAGGGGCAGAGGCATAGCCAAGTGGTTGTCAGCAAAGGTGGAAACTGGAGTCCATGGTGCCAGGAGCCTGGGCTCCAGAGCCAAACTATCAGGGTGAAGTTCGGCTCCCACCCCCACCAGAAACCCCACCACCACCACCACACACACACACAGCTGGGTGGCCTTGGGCCACTTGCATAAGCTCCTTCAGACTCGGTATCCTCATCTGTATAAAGCAGAACTTGGGACTATCAACCTACAGAATACCCGCGAAGATTAAATGACAGAGTTCACCGAAGTGCTTAGCATGGTGCCTGCCCCTTAGTCCCTATTCCAGAAGTGGTAGCCCTTTGCATCTTTAAGGGGTGTCAGGGAATATGGCAGCCGAAGAAGAACTGAGCACCTGGGATTATTTAATCCAGATGGGGAGGAGATCGTTTCAAGAGCCAGCACAGGAGAGAATCAACTTAGTTACTGGTGCTGCAGAGGAAACGGTTCACACCAGTGAGTCCAGTTACAGAAAGGCAATGAGGCTACAGTTCAGCAATAATAATGATAAAGATCATGCTGCTGCCACGAAGCAGACAGAGACAGTGGGTCAGGTCTTAGAGGGCAGTAAATTCCTAAACACGCAGTAATGGGAGCTGAGTAATGGAACCCACCTAAGGGTGGGTTTGCCAAGGATGCTGTAAAAAGTATTACTGCATTTATTTGAAAATGAAACCATATAGCCCTTAAAATGCCTTCAAGCCAAAGGGTTCCTACCAAGAACATTCTAGCATCCCTGCAGGAGGGCTTCTGGGTAAAAAATCCTGGGTAACGTTCCAGTTCACACAGGTCTGTGACCTCGGTCACATTGCATATTTAAACTCTCTGAGTCAGTTTCTTCACCTGTAAAATAATTATTGCACCTACTCCATAAAGTAGTTTTGAGACTTAAATGAGAACACTTAGCGTAATTCCGGACATACCTTACATATTTCTAAATGTTGCTTACTATTGTTTTGCAAGTATACCTTCTTTGAAGCATAATGTACATAAGGGTAAACAGATCCTAAGGGTTCAACTCAGTGAAGTTTTACAAGATAAACACACCTGTGTAACCACCACCTTGATGAGGAAATACAACGTTAGCAGGACCTCAGGAGCTCCGTTCATGCCACTTTCCAATTAGCTAATTGTTGCTGGTACTAAGAAAAAAACGAATTCTGAGTTTCCAGGAGTCATCCTAAGAGCAAAAGGCAGTAAGAAAGGAGGATCCCTGTGCTGGTCACTGTCATGATCAAGAGGAAAGTCCTACCTGGTGTTGATTCCTTTGACCCTAGTCATGGAGAGCAGGATTTGGGGACAGTGAAGAAATGTCTGTGAGGGGACTTTTATTCTCAAGCTAACCCTTTGATTTTGTGTTTTCTGGTGGGGCCAAGAGTAGGGGGTCCCTTAAAGATAAACACTTGGATGTTGGAACTGAGGGAAGGGAGCCACTTCTTCACTCTTCTCCTCTGTTTACATTAGCCTGATGAAGACTTGTTCAACCCAGACTATGTAGAAGTCGATCGCATCTTGGAGGTGGCCCACACCAAGGATGCAGAAACTGGAGAGGTGGGTGTTTTGCTGTTTAGAGTCTCCTAGTGCCTTCACTTCCTACCTTGTATTTTGCTTGTTTTGTTATCATGTGGTCTTTGTTTTCATGGCATTCATGTGTTGTGTTGTAGGGTGGGTTTTCAGAGGCCGGGCAGAGTAGGATTGAGTCCTTTAATCCAGTGGAAAGGACCTAAGTTTCTCCTATTTCCCACAGGAAGTGACACATTACCTGGTGAAGTGGTGCTCACTGCCTTACGAAGAGAGCACATGGGAGCTCGAGGAAGATGTGGATCCTGCAAAAGTAAAAGAATTTGAATCTCTCCAAGTTCTCCCTGAAATTAAGCACATGGTAATGTATCCATACCTCTGTTTGGCATCTGTTGTAACATGAAGCTTGAAATGTGGGCTTAGATTTTCTTGGTGTGTGACTGTTGTATGGAGTCAGTAAGATAGAAGGTGTAAGAAATGCCTGGCATGGGAAAGAAGCTCAGTAAGTTGTCATTATCTTCCTTGCTTCCTGTTACCTATTGCTCCATCAGCGATCTTTTTTCTTTGTTTTTATCCTTTACCTTTACTCAACTGAAATATCCTTAAGGGGTAGAACTGTCTTACCTATAGAGCCCTGGGACTTTACAGAGAAAAGATAGGCTTTCAATATCATTTTATTTAATCAGTTTGTTTTCCTGATTCTGGACTATTATCACCAAACTTCAGAAATGTCCCAGGGTACCTGACAAGTAGTTGTAGACTTAAGCAGGTGCAGGGAGAATGAAGCCAGTAAAGCTCACTGAGAGGGCCTCAGAGAGTGAACGAGATAAAACCAGAGAGCCAGAAAAGACTCACAGTTAATTAGTTGAAGTCTCAAGGACGGGAGTTACTTGGAATGTCCAAACAGTCTGCAGATAAAGTATCAGAAGAAAAGCACAGTAACCATCAGCTCAGCCCACGTGTCCATTTCACCAGTTTGACCAGCCCTCCAAGGCCGAAGATGGTCAAGGACTTCTCTGCCCTGCCAAAAACCCCATAAAAAGAAGCCTCACAGTAAGCAGTCTGTCTTTGTCTACCTAGACTCTGGCCTGCTCCTCCCTTGGAGTGCATTCAAATAAAACGTTCACTCTGCTTCACTTCTGTGTTTCTGCCTTTCAGTTCTTTGTTGGCGGTGGGGACAAGAACCATAGAGAGTAAACTCAACCCTTAAGAGAGGGTCAACTATTAAAAGGAGGTAGAATTGAGATAAATCCTGGTTAGGATGTGACTCACTTGAAGAGGATTCGAGTTGTTAAAGATTATGGGTATAGACTGGAATGATAAGTTTCTATTCAGAGTCGCCAACTTTATATGAAAAACTCTCATCCAGTTCTTTATTAGTATTATTGGTTGCTTTTACATCACTGGAAAGTTAGGACTCAGAAGACAAGACCTTAACATTGAACTTAAATCTCTGTCAGTACTTGGAAAAACAGTGTTTTGTTTTGTTTTCGGTTTTTTGTTTGGCATAGAAAGTATATAGACATATCTTGAGATGCAGAACTGTGATTAGAAACCTACATAGTTACAGGGTGTTTTGTCTACATGATTGATTAATGCCTTTCTCTTTCAACCCTCTCCTACAACCATTGTCTGTTTTCAGTTCAGTTTGCCAGTCATGTATTTATTAAGCATCTGCTGTAGGTTTGACTCTTGTGAGAAGTGTAACAAGAAAGGAGGACAGGTCCTGTCCCTAGGAGCTCACAGACCGGTGGAAGGGTCGTGTGTACATGGACACGTTTGGTGTTGGGCCGACTGGAATGTGTGGTACAGGCAGAGACACAAAAAAGTGTGGGAGCAGAGAGCAGAGAGAATTTCATTCTGTAGCTAATTGTAATTTATATCTAGAAGTAGTCACAGTTCTCACTCTCTCAGCCTGAGTCCCACTTCTTTCCTCAGACTGACTGCATGTATTTGGCAAGAACAGGAATTCTCAAGTGTACTCAAGCAATTTCACTTTCCCTTGCTTCTTTGTGGCTGCCGCCCTCCTCATCTCTCAGCGAGCGGTGGTATCATTTCACACAGCTTTTTGTTTCTGATACATTTGTTCTCTCATTTAAAATGTACATTTTGGAATATTAAGTCAAAAATTTTTCATTTGAGTGGTAGCTAAAAATACAATTAAAGCTGCTTTTTATATGTTTAGTAAAGGGCTGGCTCCAAATGGTACTTTACCTGAATATTTTCTTTTTTTTTTAAGAGATCTCATTCAGGGGTTGATGTTTAGAGATGACCTTACCAGTCCAATGAATAGGACAGTCTGTACCTAAAAGTTTTTTGGTAAAAATTGTCTACTTATAAGTAAAATAGGGAATTTTGAGAAAGCTAGAAATAAGACTGTCAGTAATGTGCAAAGAGAGAAGCAGTCTTTTAATTAGGTAAGACCCACCTTGGAGCCTCCAAGAATTAGTCCTCTTCTTTTGAATTTAACTAAGTAGCCTGAAGATTATGGAACCCTGGGATAAGTTGTTCCCTGTAGTCCATACCACTTAGGAGCCAAGCTGACTAGGTACCAGAAACTTCTGGCTGACTTCAGATCTATGCTTAGATGGCTGAAATTTCTGTCCAGTGGGCAATGTTAGACTAAAGCCTTCAGCACTGGGCAGAGAGGGAGAATCCAGAGGCGTAACTGGCTTAGAGAGCAATGCCTCCATGTTTGAAGTGCTGCTAAGGCAGCAAAAGAAAACACCACAGTGGAATTCTATCCTTCAACACCTAGAATCCTGAGAGGAAGCCACATATGTCTAGAGATGGGGAACATTCCAGAAAGTCTACCCATGTATCTAGTACCGAAGAGGAGAATGTCCAGTTGAATGAGTTGCATGGACTTTGAGGATCGAGTCTGAATGGCTACTGTCAGTGAAGAAGAATGTCATTTCTTTATGGAACAGAGCAGGAGAGTTTATATAAGAATATCTTTGCTTTAAAGCTATTTCTTCAAATAAGTTTTTTGACAAATTTTTTTCTTTATTGTCAAAAGCACTTACACATATGTGCTGGTAATAATATTCAACAATGTCCTGTTCTAAAAGGCTTAGCCTATCTATAACCATAGTAATTTTGTATGTAAGTTGTAATGTGTATTTTTCTGAAAGACCATGGACAGCTTACACTTATCTCCAAATATTGGTGATATAATTGGGGGTGCTTTATTAAATTTCACAGGCAAATAGCTTAGTATTAGTTAATAACATATTTCAGGTGCAAACTTTATTGTAGTTATCCCAAAGTAGAACTACCAAAGTAAACTGCTATTTAGAGAAGCTACAGTCTCAAAATGCTCATTTGTAACTTTAGGCATAACTAGGAATTTTTACTTTTAAGACCCTGAAGTGTTGATTTAGGAGCTCAGTTTGTCTATAAGCAAAAAAACCAACTCTATGTCCAAGTAATGTAAAATGTAAATAAACAAAATTTTGGATGGGAAGGCTCAACACCTAAAGATTTAAATTTTCCCCAGATTAATTCCACTGGGATTTTAAGAGAACTTAACATATTGATTCTAAAATTATACAGAATAGTAAGTAGAAGAATAGCCAAGACATTTTGAAAAACAGTTCTCCACTAGACATAAAATTGTAATGATTAAAATGATGGTTTTATTGCAGTAACAGTCCAGAGAACAGAATTAAAACTCTAGACATAACTCTCTGGATATACTGGAACTTAATATTATTGTAAATATGGCATTTCTAATCAGTAGAGAATGACTGATTAGAAATTGGTGTCTTTTATGGAAAAGTAAAGTAATAAGGCTGCTATTATGTTTATGAGGAGTTTAACGAATTTGCGGTTTTGATTATGTGGGCTTTTTGCCTTATGTACTGACTAATCAACAAAATATGTGACCCACTCTATGTCTCCTGAGCTGGTACCACAAGTACAGAGAAGTAACAAAAAGAAATGCCATTGACAGAAACCAAAAAACCTGACTAATACAAGCACCCAGTGTAGTTTAACATGTAAATGGAAGTAACATCTAGGGGTCTAAGTAAAACAACAGAACACTTACAAGGTGGGTCTGTTTTCTTTTCTTCATTAATTACTTGCAAATTTTATTGAGGAGTTGTTAGTTTAATCTAGTGAAATCTAGAAAATACAGGGCCTGCACTTTAGTCAGAAGATAGTAGCTTAGTTTGAGGCTAAACTGCAGTGTTTGGCTTCTGTGTTTTGAAGGACAGTGTTTTGAGAATTTCCACCTTCCCTGTTACTCTCCTGTGTCCTCTTCTGTGTTATGCTCCTGAAACGTCATTCTTCACATATTGTGCTCTCTGCTTTCCTCCACTAGGAGCGGCCTGCCTCAGACTCTTGGCAGAAACTCGAGAAGTCTCGAGAGTACAAGAACAGTAATCAGCTCCGGGAGTACCAGCTGGAGGGAATGAACTGGCTTCTTTTTAACTGGTATAACAGGTGAGGGGCCAGAATCAGTCCTGTCTCCATGGGTGAAAACAAGTGTTTGTGTGGAGAGGTAGATTGTGGCCCTGGCCTGCTTAGAGCAACAGCAGCAGTGATGAGCAAGGGCCACATGGTGATCTTTGCGCATTAGGCATACCTAAGACTTCATTCTTTTTCTTTTTTAATTAAGGAATCACTGATATGCAATCTTATGAAGGTTTCACGTGAGCAACATCATGGTCACAACATTCACCCTTATTATCAAGTCCCCCCCACATGCCATTGCAGTCACCGTCCATCAGCGTAATAAGATGCCACAGAGTCACTACTTGCTAAGACTTCACTCTTAACATCAGGTGTTTCTCCATCCAAAAGGAATAATGTTTGACATCATTGACTTTGCCTTTTTTTTTTCTTTTTTGCCCAAAGGTTAGGTTCAACCAAGATGAAAAAAAACCAAAAGGATCCCTAAAAGTTGTTTCCTATCTATAAGTCTTCAGAAAAAAAAAAAAAAGGGCTCTAAAGGGGATTGAATCTGCTTTCTAGCCCAGCTCCGCTATTTGTTGTGAGCTGTGGATGTTCTGGACTAATACTGCACTGCTCGGTTTTGGACTCTGTGCTTTAGTTCCTATCAGAGTCTAGACGAAAGAGATGAAATCTGACCAAGATGGGTTGAGATTGAGAATGTATCCCCCTAATGTGGGTTTTAAAGACAGCATGTAGTCATGGAAAGCACACCTGGGTTCTGCTATGGTCTCTGCCATGGTCACGTCCCAGCCCAGAGCACAGCTCACTCGCCCTTTTCAGATCTCGGGTTGCCCGTCCGTGTAGGGAGGGACCACCCCCTACCCCCAAGTGTCACAGTTCTGTGCCGTCTGTGATTCTGGATTACCCAAAGAAACCAATGTTTTTATTTTTTACTGTAATAGGGAAGATAGGGAATTATTATATGCATTAAAGTTTGACCTTTGGTAACACAAATGATAGAATCACATAACTTACCTTTTTATTTTTGCCTTGGCATGAAGTTTGTCAGGTATAGAGATTGGCTTAGGTTTGAGGCATATTTTTTTTCATTGTCTTACTATTATTTTAATTTTCAGTATTTTTAGTTTGTGCCTAAACAGGACTATTTCATGTATTTTCTCACAAGTTGCTGTAGTTCCTGGAAGTAGTTTGGAAGTAGGCAGTGTGTGGCTAATAATAACGGCAACTCACTGCAGGTGCCTCTCTGGAAAATGTAATAGGCGATCACTGACAGCCCTGTGGGTCAGCGTTGCTTCTGAAGCTTCTTTTTGGTTGTGACCAGCCTCTGCCTCTTTCCTGTATTGATGAGGGTTATGTCTTTCTTACTCACCACAGAAAAAACTGTATTCTGGCTGATGAGATGGGCCTGGGGAAAACCATCCAGTCCATCACATTCCTTTCAGAAATCTTCCTCAGGGGACTCCACGGCCCTTTCCTCATCATCGCCCCGCTGTCCACCATCACTAACTGGGAGCGGGAGTTCCGGACTTGGACAGAGATGAACGCCATTGTCTACCACGGCAGCCAGATCAGCAGGCAGATGATCCAGCAGTATGAAATGGTGTACAGAGATGCACAGGTGGGCCTTATGTGAATCACAAGGGCCCAGCAACAGTCTCGTGTTATACTTTACAACAGCCCTGCTGTCATTTGTCTTCAGGAGTTTTAATGCCCTGCATCTTGGGTGTTGATTTACTTGCTAGAGTTTTATGTTTATTGAGGCAGATTTCTTTCTCTTCCCGAATAGTTTTAATTTATGATAAAACACAATGGTAGGGTATGCTTTCTGTTCTAGATATGCCAGAGACTCTTTTTAGGACACTGAAAGCCTGGCTTCTTGATTGGCTCTTGAAGTTGCTTTTACCTGCACATTTTATCTGAATTGTTATGTGCTCAGTGAAGAAAGTGAGCAGAATTAGTATACAGAGGATAGCTTTCCAGCCAGGGAGTTGGGAGAGGACGTTTACAGATTTGACAGGGAAAAATAAAGGATTCAAATTTTTTAAAACAACAATTTTTTTAAGTTTTTTTTTTAAGTATAATCACTTTGTTTTGTATGCTTATATGCTTGTCCTGGGTACTGAATTTTATAATTAAGCAGTGCTCTCCGTAGGGGTTTCCTAGACAGCGGGAGACACAAGGAAGAAATTTCAGATAGGCTCTAACATCACACAGCTCTGCTCTCTTTAAATGTGATGGCAGCACTGAAATGGCACCAAGACAAAGATGTGTCCTTCGTGGTAGCACTTGTTCCAGGGGAATCAGGATCATTACTTTGAGTCTGTGCTAGAATCCAAGTTACAGTGTGAAGCTAATTAAATCTGAAAAGTAGCAAAGAAGGTTTCCTTGGGTATTCAATCTGTGCACGGTTTAGAGTGACTTCTGGCTAGGGATGTGTAAATCAACCTTCATCTGCTTTCTTGAAAAGGTTCCTTGCCCTGCCTTCTGTAGAGCTCATCTGTCTCACCCTTCTGAGAACTTGTGTTCTCTTGCTTCTGTTTCATTGATGTAATGAGGGCTGGCTCTTGTCTAGATGGTTGGTTCATTGTTACGTTCTCTCTTTTCTCAAATAAGGGAAAACAGTGCTTACTGGCTTCTCACACGGGCGCCAGCATTTATGGCGCTGCTTCCTCTGACCCGGCTAGTAACCCCTCCAGACTCAGTAGCTGTGGCCTAAAGCTTTGTGTTCGGTTGTGTCATCCTCAGGGAAATCCCCTTTCAGGCGTCTTCAAGTTCCACGTGGTCATCACCACATTTGAGATGATCCTGGCAGACTGCCCAGAGCTGAAGAAGATTCACTGGAGCTGTGTGATCATCGATGAAGCCCACAGATTGAAGAACAGGAACTGCAAACTTCTGGAGGGACTAAAGCTCATGGCCCTGGTGAGAGTCAAGTTAGCCAGATCCTCATGCAAACACAGGTTCCTTCCATTCACGACGAGGAGGCATTTTTTAGCCATTCTACATGTCACTCACTTCTGCTTAGTCTGTTTATTCAAGGTCTTCTTTTTGCCCTCCATAGCTGGGATAGTGTAGGAACCAAATGTTTTTGTTAAGAACTGGGTAAACAATTTGACCTTTGCCCCAGATTGATTCCCAAAGTGGGTACCCAGGGGAATAAATACCATGAAATCTGTGACCTGGAAATGTAAGGTATTTTGGGCTTGTTTCTAGGCCCTTGAATGATCTGGAACCAAAGATGATAGCCTTTTAACATTACCACCTTGACACAATGCCCAGAATGTGGTGGATCGGCACTCAATAATATTGATTGAATGAATGATTGAATGGTTGCTTTGATTAGCATGAAATCGCTGCTGGAATCAGTGATGTGAAAGGAAAACCTATCAGTCTGTTCACTGTACTCATGAAATGTTGGCACCTATCTTTTCACAAAAGCAAAACAGAATTGCCCCATATTGAGCACAGAATGCCCTGGCTTAATTTTCCCACTCAGACATGTTTGGTGGCTCAAACCCTATTCCTTATGTGCTGTTAATCTGTGCAGGAACACAAAGTACTTCTCACAGGGACGCCCTTGCAGAACTCTGTGGAGGAGCTCTTCAGTTTGCTGAATTTCCTGGAGCCATCACAGTTTCCTTCAGAGACTGCTTTTTTGGAGGAGTTTGGAGATCTGAAAACAGAAGAACAGGTAAATAGGGGCCTGATGGATTGAGGAGACAATGTGATGGTCACCTTCACTGGCAAGGGAAGAACAAGTCACTGTGGGGACAGGAGTCAGCAAGTTCTCAGATTCCTGGTGAAATGAAACTAACTGGTTTATGTTGAGAAGGGTAAGCTGATTATTAGTCCTTCTTGCTCCACAAGAAAAACGAATCAACATCCAAAATACCTTATGCTAGCATATCAGGCTCTTGCCCTCACTGACCTCACTGTAAGTTCAGTGGTTTTGCTCATAGCTCTGGCCTCAGGAGCATGGTGCTTTCTTCTGCTTCCCTCATCCTTCCTCTTTCCTCCTGCATAATCGGCAGCATGTTCCCAGGCTCATCTTCTTGAGTGAAACAGAATAGACCAGTAGTATATAGTTTGGAGAAGAAGGTAGTCATACCTAGTAAGTCTAGTTTTGTTCAAATCAACTAAATTTCTTCAGTTTTCAAAAACCTAGTCCTAAGTATGGTCTGTTGGACTCAAAGCTGATTCAAAACAACCAATATTAATAAATATCTATCTACTGTGGGTAGAAATCTCTGCTATGGATGACAAAAATATGCCAAATATATTTAAATGCCTTAAGAGGAACAGGTACAGAATTTGGGAATTTAAAGGAGGGAAAGGACACATCTCTTTGGGAATCAGGAAAGAGTACCATTTGAAAATGGACTTTGAAGAGTAGGTATTGTTTCAACAGCACAGGGGGAATATCCCCAGCATAATAAGCCCTTGAATTTATTCAGCTGTAGGGAGCCATCTGGCTGAGCTGGAAACAGAGTATATGAATTGTACAATATGAGGCCAAAGGGGTTTAGGGTTATACTGCGGGAAGACCTTGAAAGACAGGTTAAAGAATTTGGTAGGTGTTAGAGAAGCAGTGCAAGGCTTTGATTGCAGGAATGACATGATTAGTTCTGCTAAATTAATCTAGCAATGGTGGGAGAGTGGATCGGGGTTGAGAATGTGGGGACTGAGGAGGTTTGGGAATTTCACTAGCAGATGTCAAGAGTACACTCTGTGGTTCCAGTCTGTTTCTACTTCGGCAGCAAGTCAAACTGAGAGCAATGAATACTCAAACTTAATTCCACTTCTCTGTATTTGTAGTATCTGCTGACCCTGCAAAACCCAGCTCCAACACTCTCTCCATTTTTGGACCATTTAGAAATGCATCCTCTTCTCCCATTGCACTTATTTTGCGGTATGCATTTTTTCTTCTTCCTAGAGAATGACCTCCTTGAGGACAAGGCCCACATCTTCTCCAAACTTGTGTTTGTTGTATTGACCAGCACAGTGTCTGGCATGTAGTATACTCTAAATGATTCAAGGTATGAACCAAGTGAAGGGCAAAAGCTGAACCCAGCATGTGGCCGATTGGCATTTGTCCCTGTCTTTAGCAATGACCCCGCTGTGTCTTTTCTTTTTGGACTCTTATATAGTAATTCCTTATCCATTTGGGGGATTAGATTCCTAAGTGCCATGGTTGGTAAAACCAAGATTTAAGATTGGGGTTAATTGGTGGTATCAAATGTTCAAATGTCTACATTTTAAAACACAGTAAATAAGTGTTCTAAAAAGTATCTGTTTCTAAAGTAAATATTTAAAACCTGCTCCAGTAAATAACTCTCCTAAAACCACTTCTGGTTAACCACTCTATTTCTTCAGGAAGCACTGCCACAGCACACAGCTTACTCATGCAGAATCTACCCTTTTAAAAATTTTTTCAAACGGCCCTTTGTGACTTGAAATTTGGTCTTTTGCTCTTGATTTTCCTTTAATTTTATGTTCTCACCAGGATTAATCTTATTGAGACCATGTATTAGCTCAGTGTTAACTCAGGTGCCTTGACTTTGAGTCCCTTTTCTGTTTCTGTCTCCTTGGGAGAGGGAGCAAGTCACCTTTCTGTGCAGTTGAGTGAGCAGAGATCTGTTATCCAGGCTTGGGCTGGTAGGAGACAAGCAGAAAAATCATTGCAAAGAATACTATTAGGCTTAAAGCGGCCCTGATGTGACAGCGTGCCTGATGGAATGGGAGCTGTCAGTACAGCATTAACTCTACACACTGCCACCCCCAAACCTGTTGGCAGCTGTTGTTACACAGAAGGTATGGGAAGAATCCGTTTCCAGATTACCTTTACTTCTTTTTTTTTAATTGAGATAAAATGACAAAATATTTTATTATTTTGAGGTATACAGTATAATGGTTTAATATATGTATATATTATGAAATGATCACTGTAAGTTCAGCATCCATCACCACACATAGTTAAAAGTTTTCTTTTTCTTGTGGTGGGAACTTTTAAGATCTTAGTCTCTTAGCAACTTTCAAATATATACTAGAATATTATTAACTATAGTCAGCATGCTATGCATTACATCCCTAGGACTTATTTTTTATAACTAGAAGTTTGTACCTTTGATCACCTCACTCATTTTGCCCATCCCCGGATTGCCTCTACTTCTGCCTTTCTTCTTGTAGCATCTAAGTCTTCCCTTTGTAGTATATCACTGTACCTCCTAACGTGGCTTAAAAGATTCCTCAGATAATTGCTGCACAAGTGTACCTGTTGGGGGAAGGGGGCGGGGGGTTATTCTCCATCCTAGAGAAATACACTGTTTTTTGTATCTTTCTCCCTTTATATCTTATAAGGTTGCCACCAAGGTTCTCAGTAATTACTTGCAAATTAAAACCAGATCCCTTTTTTCCTTTTAGTCCTGTTATAAACTCCCCATGTTCAGGGATCTGTCGTGATCTTCCATTTAGTGCCACAGGACTGATTAGATGCTCCACAGATTATAGTGAAGGTTGGAACACCCCAGTAATCATTCATCGGGATTGGGCCAAGTGAACAGGTCTCTTTTCTCTGGACAGGTAAAGAAACTGCAGTCTATCCTAAAACCAATGATGCTTCGGCGGCTGAAAGATGATGTGGAAAAAAACCTTGCTCCCAAACAAGAGACGATCATTGAAGTAGAGTTGACCAATATCCAGAAAAAGTACTACCGTGCCATCTTAGAGAAGAACTTTTCCTTCTTGACCAAGGGTGCAAACCAACACAACATGCCAAATCTCATCAACACTATGATGGAGCTGAGAAAGTGCTGTAACCATCCTTACCTGATCAACGGTGAGTGGGGAAGCAGGAAGCCCTGGGACCTGCCGCCAGCCTCTGCCAGAGCTGGTGATAACCCATGGTCTTGTGTATTGAGTTCTCATAGTGCCAGAGTGTGTGAATTCTCCCCTTTTTACAGGTTAGTATTAAACTGGGGTTCAGAGAGGTTGATAGGTCTGTCTGCCTTAAGCAGTCTAGCAGTGAGTCACAGAGCCACAGCTTGAACCTCCTGTATGTCAGAAGATGGAATATCACTCATAGGTCTGCTCGCCTTTATTTGTGGCCTAGCCCACACTTTCCACTTTGGGGTGGAGAACTGTGTAACTTGGTTGAGTAGATGATCATGCTATAATGAGATTAAGACTCTGGGCAGATGAATTAACAGTTAACTACTAAGTAGAGATGTTGAAGCTTTCTTTTTTCACAATAAAACTTACTGATAAATGTTTTGGATTTGCTTACAGCTAGTATTTGTGAGATCTTTTGTCAACTCACCATGAAGATTTCTTAACCTGCATGAGTCGGCTGAGGACTTGTTATCTGCAGTCCCTTCTGTACTTGGTGCGATGCCCTGGGAAAGCAAGGCACCTGTGTTCTCTGCCAGGTGGTCCTACTGCCACTGAAGCCCTCTGCTGAGGGCACAGACCAGGGATGCACATACAGCATTGCCTCCCTGGACTGTTGGACCAAGATCTAATAGTTGGCCTCATTATTTTTAGAATCTGTAAAACAGATAATAGGTTTTACCCTTACAGTTTGTTCAAGGAATAGTTTTGTTCCATTCCTTTCCAGGGGCAGAGGAGAAAATTCTGGAGGATTTTCGAAAAACTCACAGCCCTGAAGCCCCCGACTTTCAGCTGCAGGCCATGATTCAGGCAGCAGGGAAGCTGGTGCTGATTGATAAACTGCTCCCTAAGCTGATTGCAGGTGGCCACAAAGTACTCATCTTCTCCCAGATGGTGCGCTGTCTGGATATCCTAGAAGATTACCTCATCCAAAGAAGGTGAGATTTATGTCCAAGTTGTGCCTCAAACACTGCAGGCAGTTCCTTTTCTTTGCTACCTTTTGATCCATTCAGAATTTATGCTTTAATGACATTCAGCCATTCAGAAGTGGAGAAATGGAATCTTCTCTTACAGATTGGCTAAAATAAAGTTAAATTTTAAGACCAGGTATACCCGACCTTATGTAGATTGAGTTCATAGCTTATAATGTGGAGCCCTTGCTTTGCTAAAAAAAGAGATTCTACATGTTTGTTTATTTTCTCTTTAGTTGGAAGAAATTCAAATAGCATTAGAGAAGGTTAAGAAAATAATGTATTTTTTTTTTTTTTTTGCTTTTTTCTGCTTAATGATGAGAGAAATACATCCTGCAAAGTACCACTATTACCAAGTTTCTAAAAGAACATAAGCTGACACTCACAGAAAAAGAATCGGGGGATATTTTATGTCCTTTTTCAGTAAACCCTCTAAGGTTTTATGATAATGCTAGCCATGGCATCCCAGTTATTTTCTTGTTTGTATTCCTGGAATTCCTTGAAACTAAATTCCATTACTTATGTAGGTGAAAAAGCTATGAGGTGATGTGAGTTATCTGAATTTTGTGTGGGCATTGCATTTGTTACATAATAAACTATACATTTCCAGTCATTGGGAAACATCAGTGATCTGAAGGTGACTAATGGATTTTTTAAAAATTTACTCTTAATGATAAAAAACTTCTCAAGATGATAGAAACCATTAGCTGAGGCATTGCTAAGTTTAAGGAAATCTTTGTTTTCATTTAGTAAAACTATAGCAAATCTTAGTTGTCTTAAATATTCTTAACCTTGAAGATTCTGTTTGCCCATCTAATATGTAATTTATAGAAAGTGTTTAAGGAAATGACAGATTTAACTATGGGATTTGTTGACATTTGCTGTTGCATAAATAATTCTCTAAAATTGGATCAGGCAAAAGAATTTCTAGAGAACCCTATAGTAGAGATTTTTATGTAAAGAATCCTTGAAACTTGTATTTTTTTTCCTTTGAGGAAATTGTAATGAATAAATCAAAACTAGTAAAACACTTTCATATCTTATAAATTCACTAGAATAGGAACCCATTGCCAGAACACTTGCTTCTTATATTATCTTAGTCTTCAGAATATGTGCAACTACTAGGTTGCAGTTTTTTTAAAGAACCGTCAAAATGAGTAACTGTGTAAGTAACAGACTTTTGCCAAGTTCAGATATCTTTATTTAGATCTCTTTTATGCTAATTTTACTTAACATTTATTGCTCATTTTATTTCCAAATTACTTAAGAAATATAGTTTCTCTTGAAAATATGGCCACGTATAACACCACCACCTGCTCAGAGCCCCCATACACGCTTGGGCATTTATTTTTTCAGTCTTTTTTTCTATGTGTATACATATGTTTAGTTTTGTTATTTATATGTTTGAATTGGGATCATATATTCTGTGTTCTACTTTGTAACTCACCTTTTTAATACAGCATGAAATTTTTGCTTTATTTTTCTACAATGTAATTTTGATGATCTGTATGATATTCTGTCTTAAGGTTGTTTCCAATTTTTCAGCATTTTAAGGAGCTCTATGAATATCCCTTTACAGTCATTGTGAATGTTTCCAGTTATTTCCTTAGGATAAATTTCAATATACATTTTAAAAAAACACTTAATACATATTTCCAAAACACCATCTAGAAAGGTATTTTTACTTACATGCTTTTCAACACTCTATGAGAATGCTTTTTTCCCCCTATATACTGATCAAAACTGTTTCTGCCTCTTAATCTTAGCTAATTCAGTAAACCAAAATTATGGTCTTGTGTTTTAATTAGTTATTTCTGTGATCATTGAGGGTGAAGATTTTTCATATATATTAGCTATTTATATTTCTTCTTTTGTGAATTGATTATTCATGTTTTTTCTCTGTTTTCTGTTGCTCTTTGCCTTTTTGTTTACTAATTTATAAGAATTATTTGTTTACTTAACAATATGGTAGAAATACTCCTCCAGTGTTGTTTTTCACTTTTTGTTTATGGGTATGGGTTTTTGTTTATTTGATTTATTTTTTTTAATTTCTTAATTTTATAATGGTCAAATTTTAAACAGCTTTAAATAAACTTAAATGCATATTTTTGCTTAAATTTAAGCTTAAATGCTTAAATTAATATGCTTAAAAAGCTTTCCCTACCTCTCAGCCATACAATCATATAAATATTCTAAAATATTTTCTTTTCATTTTTTTTATGGTTTCTTTACCCCAGCTGCATCCAGCAGGGTTCTTCTGGTGTTAATATCATCATGACTTTCCTCCTTTTAATTTAGCTTTTATTTTCATCAGAGTTACATGTGCACATAATTTAAAGGGCCAGATTTTATTCTGTTAGACTTATGAAAACTTTAATTATCCTAATTCACATCTTCCACCCCTACTAAGTTTTCCCAGCCCTGGAAACAGTTATTTTAAACTCTTCATTCTTTAGTATTTATAGCTAATCTCTAAATGTTAGTAGTTAAAATTTCTTGATTTTTTTTTTTCAGTTTTAGGTGTTATCTGTTCTCACTATGGAAGATGAGTGTTTATCTTCTTTTACGGTCCCTCGTGATTACTACATATGCAATTTACTATCCTCCCATCTTCCCAATATGCCATGTACTTTTTTTTGTGTGGGATCCACTGAACTGGATACTATATAGGTCTTTTTTACCTGAACTAAGTTCCTTTAGTTCTGGGGAATTTTCTTGTGTTTTATCTTTTTTTTCTTTCTGTTTTGTTTTCTTTTTGTGGAACCCCCATTATTCATATGTCCAACCATCTGGACTGATTACCTAATTTTGTTTTTTCTCTTCTCTCCGTCTCATTATATTTTGCTATAACTTCTGATAGAGTTCATTTACCTTTATCTTCCAACTTTAACCCCTGGGTTTTTATTTTATAATTATATTTTTAATTTCCTAGAACATTTTTTTCTTTTGTAATCGTTCAGTCTTCAGAGTATTCATCCCATTCTTTCACAGGTATGGTAACGTGTGCTTTTGTCTTTCTGAGATTATTCATGATAGAAATTTTTTAAATCCTTCCTACAGTATCTTATTTTCTGTAAGTCAAATTTTTTCCTTTTTTTTGTTGATTTCTCTGTCTTTTGAATTCTGGGCTGGCTTTTTTTTTTTTTTTTTCTTTAAGCACTTTGAAGTGATTTTCCACTGTGCTCTGGCCCTGTTGGGGGTTTCTGATGAGAAGGTCTGCAGTCTTTTGAGTTGCTGCTGCCCTGTGTGTAAAGTGTTATTTTACTCTGACTAATAAGATTTTCTTTTAATTTCTGATTTTCAATGGCTTAACTGTGATGTGTGGAATTCATCCTGAGCAGAGTTCACTAAGCTGCTTAAATCTGTAAATGTATAACTTTCATCAAATTTGGGAGACTTTTGGTCACTATTTCTTCCATTTCTTTTTCCTTTTGATCCATTCTTTTATTTCTTTGTGAGACTCCAGTTATCAGATATATGTTCCATCTTTTGATATTGTGCCACAGACCCATAGGCTCTGTTCTTTTTTTTTCCCCACAAATTTTTTTTTTAATCTGTCTTCAACTTCTCTGATTCTTTTCTCTGTCTTTTCCATCATGCTTAATTAAGCCCATCCAATGCTTTGTTTTAGAGATTTTATTTTAGTTCTAAGATTTCCATTTGATTCATAGTGATGTTTCTCTCCTGTGATGTGCAATATTTTCACTCATTGCTTACATTCTTTTACTTCATTGAGCATAATTACAATAGCTGTTTAAAGTGTTGTTAATTATAATATTTTAGGTTTGACATCTGTTGATTATCTTTTTCTCTTGAGAATGGGTCATTTTCCTCTTTATATGTTACATAATTTTAGGTTTTTCCTCACACATTGTGAATAATTTGTTGTGGAGATTCAGGATTCTGTTGTATTGCTATGAAGATGCTGGTGTTTTTGTTTGAAGCATTTAACTAGGTGAGACTCCAAATGCACCTTCTGGCAATGGGTCTCATAGGCAGCACTCCAGTCTCTGTGCAGACTACTGTTAGCCTTCTTCCTGCATGAGAGTCAGAGGTCAGCTGGAGACTTGCATAGAGTTTATACCCAGAGTTTGGGATTTGCCACTCTGTCTCTCTATTTTCTGAAGATTCTCTCTCACCCTCTGGAGTCCTGGTTGCCCCAGACTCCTTCTCCTGGTGCCTCTGGTCAGAAACACAGCGACTTTTTATCAAACTTGTAGCCGGCCTGTACCTCTGCCGCCATAACTGCAGCTTCCCCTCTGGCCAAAGCACAAGTTTCTGCTCCTCTCTGAAATCTGCCCGCTGTCCTTAACTCTGGAGCGCCTTCAGAGACGTTGTTCCATTCACTTAGTTTTTGTTGCTTCATGTTTTGTCCAGATTCTGTGGTGGTGGTTTGCTGGAGGGTTGGGTTTGTTAAGGCCTTGCCCCTCCACACCAGAAGCAGAGCCTGTGTTTCGGGTCAGAGGCTGTCTTCCATGTCCGGTCTGAGCTGTCAGATGTGGCACCATCAAGGTGACTAGATGCTCTGGGTATATGGCTAGACTTGCCTCTGGGCTTCACTCGCCATGTGTGGACACTGTCCATATAGCTGGGCTGTTTCATTGTGTAACCTCCAGTGTCAGTATTTTTGGCTGTTTCTCTTCCTCCTGCCCAGAAGAATGTAGGTTATCTGGGAACCTAGGGTAGGAATGTGATTGTCTGGGAGCTGATTGTTGGGGAGGACTGGAGAGCTGTAGGGAGGTCTCAGTATCCCTGCCTCTCTTCCTTTTTTCAGTATAGCACCTCTGTCTTTAACTGATGCCTCTCTAAAGGGGTAGAGAGGGATACGGATCCGCTGGGATGTGGGTGATCTGTTAACTAACTGATACTTCAGCATATTCAACCAGCTGCCCTGTTTTTAATTTCTTTATATGCCTATTTTCAGGGATACCTGGTTGCAATAGTGCCTGAATCCTTTGGATATTCTGCATTATTGGTGAGGCTATTCTCACCTAGAATTCTGCATTCTTCAAATCAAATACCACTTGGCCTGTTTTCCAGCTTCCAGGATTTTGTAATGACTCCTCCTTTTCTGTTTGTGGGTTTATTTGGGGAAGAGCATTATTAAGCATTTTTTAAAAATCCTTTCACTATCATTTTACTAGAGGTTAGGGAAGATAAAGGAATTAAATCTGCATGTAAATTCATAATTTTTAACTGGATTTCATTGATTTTTTTAACATTTTAGTCTTCAGTTCTGTAATTTAGGTAAATGGCACATAATGGGATCCAATTTATTTCCAAATATATCTAATTTTCTATTTATTAAATAGCCCATCTTTTCCCTCATGCATATAAAACACTTATCGATAAAATGTTCCAAGATATATATGCCAGGGGTGTGTCTAACCTTGTTTATTCTTTTAATGAATATTTCTTTTCCTTCGCTTATATATTGTTGCAGATGAACTTCATAATTTTCTTTCTTAGTCTGTCCCTGACTACAAAAAAATGATATATATGTGAATTATACACATATACATTCCCATTTCTGTGTTTATCTGCATATACATACATCTGTCAGGATTTCGATTGGCACATTTAGTAGGGTAGGATTGACATCTCTACAAAATTGAAGAACCTAATATTCACTGCCCTTACTCAGGTCTTTTATATTACACCATTGGTCCCAACAAATATTTGTAAAGTGCCTACCTTGTGCCAGAACCTCTGTAAGTGCGAGGGATGCGGTGAACACACAGTAGGCTTCTAGGGTCACTCTGCCACGTCCTGCATATTGCATATTGAATTTAATCCTAAGTATTTTATATGTTCATGGCTATTGTGAATAGAATTTTTTTTTCACTCTCTATGTTTTCCAGCTGGTTTTTGCTGGGAGACAAGAAAAGTTGTTCATTTGCCTTTAGGCCGTCTGAAGTCAGCATTTCCTGTTGTGCCAAAAACGTGTCACTCTACCCTTCCCTCTTCCCAAACAAAGCACTCAATTTTCCAGAGTGCCACCTGCTTCTCATTGATATTTGACAGTGACTGAGAATTACAGTTTGATGAGCCACATCAACTCCTAGGGATTTTGTTTAAAATACAGTTGATGCAGAGGGTTAATTGCTGCAAATGATGTTTGGTGTGGAAAATTTTATGATCCCTGATTTCTTCATTCAGGCTTACTAGCCCTCAAGATTTTCTTTGTTCTTGAGCCTCGTGGCCTCTCCAGCTGTCAATTTGGTTTTGTTCCTGTTTAATTTCATGCTATACTGTCATACAGGGGTGAGGGCATAGCCAGAGGGTCCAGCTCAGAAGCGAGAGAGGATGAGGAGCAATTTAAAAGAGCTGAAATAATTGGATAGATTTTTGTTTTAGTTTTGCGTTCTGTGAGAGCACTCCCTCAAAACTGATCAAGTGATGGAAATGAGAATTAATGCTCTGGTCATCCTGCACAGTTTCTCAGACTGTTGTTATACCATTGCTGGCAAAACACTAATTTTGTGGGAATTTTTTTCCCTAGGTGATGGCCAAGCGATATCATCACTTTTTATTGATTTCTTCTCCTCCTTAAGGCTGTGTAATTCCCTGCCTTGCTTAGAGGCATGGGCACATGGATCCTTTCTCATGACTCGGGGTGTCTTACAAAGAACATTAATTCCTCTGTGCCTGCAGCACTAGTTGTTCACATGTGTGACGGTGGGGGCAGTAGCAGCTATTGTTTAGCTAAATCTCAACCCTGTCTTCTGACTTCAAATCCTTTGCTTCTTTTACTGCGTCACATATATGGCCAAACTTCTATAAGTAGCCCAGAACATATCCTCAGTGCACTGATTTATCAAAGTCATTTTCATACCTGTAGTTTCTTCTTTGACCTTCTACTAGAGTTACAGGTTTCTTAAATTTACTACTGTCTCTTATTTAAGTTTTCAAGGAAATCTTTCTGTCCTACTGCATTGAAATGTAGGGTGCAATATGAAGGCTTACCGGTTAAGAATGTATTCTTACTGGTTAAGAATATAGACTTTGAGTCAAATGGATCTGAGTTCAACCCACTTAACTGCTAGGTGACTGAACAGGTTATTTTGTGTAGTGGAGCTTTTTTGTTCTTGTTTTTGATGTTTCCTTAGGTGTAAAATATGGGTGATAATAATAAACTACCCCATAGAGTGATTGTGAGAAGTAAATGTGATGATGCATATAATGCATGTATCACAGCACCTGTCACAGAACTTGACACCTAGGGGCTTACTGCTAATATTTTTGCCATTGCTGTTATGAATGACAGTCACATCTAATTGCTTTATGGTTTTAGAGCACTCATACATACACCCCTTAGCTTTTATCTCACGACTCAAGATTTTCTTCGACTGCCTTTATGACAGTCCTGTCACCACCATCGATTTTATTTGCTACTCTAGTCCCTTACATTATTAACTTTATTACATTAAAAAAGAAGGAAGGAAAAACTTAGACCTATAGTGCCAGGTATAGATGCGCTGTAGCTTTGTAAAAGGAAGGCGCTATTTTGGGGCATGGTTCTTTGCTTGTCTATGTCCCTATAAGTCTGAGTTGGTCTGGTTTTTCTACATTTATTTCCTTGGGTGATTTCTTTACATGGCATTTCCTTCCCTTGAGGAAGTCAGGATTGTATTGCCAGATCTAGTTTTCTAGAGCCATCCCCACACAGAGCTGTCTACCCCTAGACTGTCTGTCCTTAGTTTCTTACTGATTGTTTATATGAATTTCTAGAGATCTGATTTCTCAAATTCTGGGCTGCAGGTAAGATTTTTTCTCAGGATTCATTTTCTTGGCTGTTGTGATGTCTTAAGGATGATGTGGTCCTTAAAAACAAGCCTCTTAGCAGCTGTCCACGTTGCTACTAAATTTTAGTTCTGTGTTAGTGACAGGATTTTCACCAGAGAAGTACCTTCTGGGTTTTCTAACTTCAGGGACAGATAGCAATGTGTTCCCACAGCAGTTTTGTTTCTTACTCTCTTTCCTTTTCATGTTCATGGAGCCGCCTCCTCTGTCCTGTTCTCCACCCTTGCTTCTTAACTTGCCACATAGGTGTATGCCTTCTTAATGATATGCAGCTGTACTTGCACACTTTCTTTTCCTCTGAAAAGTCTTCGGTTTTTGTCTCTCCCCAGACACAGCTCAAAGACTTCCTCTGATTTTTCCACTTGGCGGTGTACTTCCCAGAAGACATTGGTCCCAGCTATGAACTTCAAGTTCTGCTGTGTACCTCTAAAGCTCTGAGGAACCATTAGGCTAGAAAGTGACCAGCCCAGACATAAAAGGACTGCCTGTCAGTATAGTCTTCTTACTACCATTTTCAGTTTACCAGAAAGTAGCTGAAAACTGATTTGAACTCTGATTCCTTGTTGTGAGCAATACTTCGATAGTGCTTCAAGTTTGAGGCTTTTATTTGCTTTTCCTGGTCTTATAATTAGATTCAGTGCAAGTCAAAACTGGGAAATACTGGAGAGTGAGTTGTTTGGGCAGTGGGGATGATATTTTATGCTTACATTTCCTCTAGTTGCCCTTAGTTTGTGGCTGGCTTTTTTTGTTTTGGTTTGGTTTTTGTTTGTTTGGGGTTGGGGGGCTACATTTTGCAGTGCAGTTCTAGGTGTCTGCCCTGCTGCATATGTGGGGTTGGGGGGTGTTCCTTCTAGACTGCTGGCATTTGGTCCAAATTTAGAAGTGAGGGATTTAAGGCCTTTGGTCAAGAGCTTCCTGCGCTATTTGCTGTTCTCCACTGAAGTCATGATTAACACCTGGGCTTTCGTTCATTTGGGTCCCCCCAGATACACCTATGAGCGAATTGATGGGCGAGTACGGGGAAACCTGCGCCAGGCAGCCATCGACCGGTTCTGTAAGCCAGACTCAGACCGCTTTGTCTTTCTTCTGTGCACCAGAGCAGGAGGCCTGGGGATCAATCTCACAGCTGCCGATACCTGCATCATATTTGATTCAGACTGGAACCCACAAAATGACTTGCAGGTAACCATTAGGATGATTGCTGTTTGCCTTAGCTGCCCCTGAATCCAGGAACATCATGACAGGGCCTGGCTTGGCTGTGGAGTGTCTGCCACACTTCATGTCACAGTATCAGCCGAATGGCAGGCTTAGGGTCCAGGGCAGGGGGTAAAACCGAATGAAGAGTAAATGTCAACTCTTCCCACTAATCAGAGAGTGGTTCTTTCTTTTTGCTTTAAACCAAATGGTATTTCACAGTAGTAACCTCTAAATACAGAATAGAGCTACTATTTGTCATTATCATCAGACATAAAGAAAGATATTAAGCTTGACTAATTCTCTAATTCTTGGCACATAAATGATTCTGGCATTTTCATGGGTTTGTTGGTTAGATAGGCACATGTCATGTGCAATCAATGGCATGGATGACTCAGAGGGGTGGGAAGTTCCATGGTGTGGCTGGGGTGACAGAAGCACACTTCCTAGTTCATTTGCTCTCTGCTTAATGCAGCAGGTGGGCTCTGTGTGCCCGTGTAGGTGGTTTTGTGGATTATATTTTCTCATTTTAAGCAAGCTAAATAATGGATGAAATAATCTTTATTGCAAAGATTGAAGATACATTTTTAAAAATAAGTATAAACAACAAGAAAATGGCAGAGCTAATATTTCTCCTGGGTCAGAATTCTTTATCAGTGCTGTTTCTGAATGAAAACAATGGCATTCTAGCCAGATTGGACAATAAGTCAGCCCAAAAAGATTCTGACTTGTCAAGAAGACTAGATTTACATCCATTATCATTAAGGATGAACTTCATCCTAAATGTATATTGTGTCTTGGGATATTTGCTAATACGAAGAGTGTTCTCATGATACAGGTGATTGATGAAAGAAGTTTGAAGGCTGCGATTTCACAAAACAGGAAAGGTACCCTAGGGGATCCTACAGGGATGGGATGCAGAGAAGAGTAGCTAAACTGACGAGTATCTGGGCTTCCCTACCCACCACTTCACGTAGTCATTCTGCTTTGCCTTTTTCATTTAAAGAGTTTCCAAATAAAATTTATCTGGGAAAAGCAGTCTACTGGCTGAAAAAGCAGTGCTTTATATTGGTGGTGATTGGCTAAAACTCAGGGGAAAAAAGTCATTGTAAAACAAATTGTGTGGCACTATGTTCAACATCCACCCTCAGAGCTAATCAGTGGATGTGACCAGCTCACCAGCAGGCCTTTCTATGGGTAAAAGGATATTTGGATCAAAGATGAGTTGCCAGGTAAAGTGAATAACCAATTTTTAAAGGAGTAAAATACTCAACACTAACATAAACAAAAACTAATACTTCATCAGGTAACTAGCAAGAACCTAATGAGGATAGTGGTATAGATCAGGGTGGGAATTATTGCCATGGGCTAATGGGTTTTAAGTAGTTTTATTGGAATACAGCCACACCCATTTGTATGCATATTATTTAGGCTTGCATTCATATTACAGTGGCAGAGCTGAGTATCACAACAGAGACCTCAGGCCAGAATGTCTAAAATATTTACTATTACAGAAGTTTCCCAGTCGTGATACAGATGATTTCCCTATCAGCTGTTTCAGTTTGCGTTCCTTTGCAGTGCTCACCTGTCTGTGAGGCTTGATAACATAACAGTAGGAAACGAAAGTGGGTGTCCATTTTGAGGCCATGTTAGCTGAGCATGACTGAAGGAATTTCCAGGAGGGAGATTGGAAGCATGGGCATGGCATTTGGAGACAGGTCCTGGCAAAGGCAAAGATTTGGGAATCACGGTGCTTCATCTAGGTGAAATCTAGACATCACCAGTTAAATAGGTGTAATGCCAAGGAATGGAAGAAGCAGGAATGAGAGTGTTCGAGCCTGATGGAGAAGGTGAAGTCACCAGAGGTGACTGGTGTTTATGTGCAACAGCCAGGGGGTGTGGGTGGGGCTGTCCGGAGTTTGGGTCAAGCTTTGGAATAGCTGTTTATAATGTCCCTGCTGGGGAACTGGCGAGAGATGAATAAAGGAATAGCAGTGAAGTCCAAGCTGAAATTGGATAGTGTGAGGTTTTTAGTATGCTGACTCTGTTTCTGAACTTCTCTAACGCTCAACCCAAATGAAGAAACACAGCACTATGGGAGCCCCAGGGCAGAAACTTGTACCAAGAATGTAGCAGAAGGTAAACAAGTGACGGCATCAGTGATAACAGCAGCCCTGGGTCCAAGTTAGAGTTAGAAGTTTCCAACTTGTAGTCTTCCAGACTGGCTACTGCTTCTCTTATTCTGTCTACTGGTTTCTGCTTTTTTGGTTTTTATTTAAAGTTTTATACCATAGAGGGAACTGTCCTTTATTTTTGAAATGTCTGACCAAACTGGGTAGAAGTGAAAGCATTGGGAAGAATAGTGTAATCACGGGGCAGGAGATGGGGTCAGTGCTTGCCAGGGAGTGGTATTGGTGGGCTGTAAAGAAGACATGGTAGAGAAAGGAAAGCCTGAGTTCTGAGTCCCCCCAGAGACGAGCAAGGCTCTGCTTGGTTGGCATGGGGAGCAGAGCACAAGGGCCGGAGGCTGCCGCAGAATGATGCGCTCACCACACACCTCTCCCTGGCATTGCCCTTGAACCCATGTGCTGTCCATAAGATGTAGAAGAGTGAGTCTGGGTCTTTGAGTCCATCGTGTGGTGACAGGACTGCTCTGAATCAGCTGTGGAATTGGTGAAATGCATTCCTATGGAGTAAAAGACCTAACCAGACTGTTCTCTGGTGCTGACATTGCTAGTTAGGTCATGTTGACTTACACACAGTCATCCACATGCATGCACATACTTCAATAGTTTTTATAAATGAGTGGAAGCTTTTAGTCATCTGTAGTTCTTGTAAGTTATTGAAGAATCATAATTCCTATTCTGAAAGAAGGTGACTATTTCCTTTGAAAGACAGGTTTGGCCCAGAACATTGATCTGTTAATGGATTGAGGTGCATACTGCCCCATACAAACATCAGGGCCACAGAAAAGAGAATCTCATTAGGAACTTTCCCCTGCCCTAGAGGAGTTTTGGCATCACTCCAGAGGGCTGAGTGCAGATGGTAGAAAGTGTGAGTGTCCCGCCTGGTTGCAGGCAGCCTGGAGAGAGCTGATGGAGCCCGTGGCTATCCACAGTCAGGCAGCATGGCAAAGCGGTGGCAGGGCCAGGGTGGTTTCTGACCGATTCTAGGCTGGCCCCCTCAGAGCCTTGAAAGAAGCCATCCCTCCCCACCCCCAGGCAGAACAGGAGGCCATGCGTCCCCTCGCAGGCACCTTGCTGTCCCATTGCTCATGACACCCCTGACTCCTCTCTGGGGAGCTTTTTGCTCTCTGAGGCAGGAGTTCCTTTGAGTTGAGCAGGGCTCACAGTAATGGTGCTGCAAGGTGCCTGTCCTCCTGTTGATAAGGTCCCTGTAGGGCGGATTCAGATGCGTGTGATCAGGTGTGCTGGCAGAGGGCACGGCCACGGGGCGATGCAGCTGCTGCCTGGCCAGGGCAGTTTGGAAGGAGAAGGGAGTCCAGCCTGAGGAGCAGAGCCGCAATCACTGGAAGCGGGACTCCAGAGCCCTGACACACTTTTCAGGAAAGAGTTGCTGGTCCCCTTTGCCACTTCTCGGCTACCACTGTCTCTTTGTTGACAGGATATATGCCTGTACCTTGGAGGACTAGGCTGATGGGTTGACTTTTCTTTGTTGGGCAAAAGTAAGACTTTGTGAGTGCTCTGTTACGTAGTCTGGTTGTGCGGTGAATATTGGACCCCAGGCTTGTGTCAGGCACTACTTAAAGGGCTGGAGACACAGCAGTGAGCTAGACCTATAGTTTGTGCTTTCATCTATTAAGATTAGGTTAGGGGTGCAGTAAATAAGATTACAGATAGCCAGTCACAGATGGCAATACTTGTTACACAGAAATAACACAGGGTAAAGGGGATAAGGATGATGGAGTTTGTATGCATTGATTTAGACAGTGGTCTAGGAAGGCTTCTTTAAAAGAAAGTGACATCTCATAGGGAAGGCAGTACAGCACAAAGACAAGTAATAACTCTGTAGCATTTTACTACACTGATAGACAAGTGACTGCAGTGGGGTCGGGGGTGGTTCTTGATAATATGCGTGAATGTTGAAACCACAATGTTGCTTATGGGAAACCTTCATAAGATTGTGTATCAATGATACCTTAATTTTAAAAAAGAGGTGATATCTGAGCAGACACCTGAATGAGGGGAAGGATCTTAAATATGAGATCAGAAGAGAGAATGTTCCAGACCAAGGGAACAAAAAGTGTGGCCACTTAGAGTGGGAGTGAGCGTAAGTGGCACCCTTGAAACAGGTGGGGTGGGCACTTCCGTACAGCACCAGTCCCAAATACAGTGAGCCAGGTTTCTTTTGCGTACTCTCCTGACTCTGGTCCTTTGCTGCCCAAAGCACCTTTTCCCCATGCTATCAGTTCTTCTCTCCTGTCCTTAGCCAGCTCTTGACTGACTCAGTGACGCATTTATTGAGCCCTAGACATCAGGCCAGGTCCTGGGAAACAAAAGTGCTGAGGACTTTGGTTTGTGAATCACACAGTAGAAATAGAGCGCAGTGGGTAGATGTCTTTGCAGTTTCCCGAAGATGTTTACATCTTAAGAGGGGATGGTACCTCTTCCCAAGGAATAAATCTGGAGCTGGAAATTTCAGATTCCCAAGTAAGCCTGCAGAGATTGCTGAGAGAGGGCAGCCTCCCAGTGCTTTCTAATTCATACTGCACAGAGAGCCCCTGATTCCTCTTCCTCATGAGTGGGTGGCCTGTGGATGCAGACTTCTAGAGTGCGAGATTGCTGGGCTCGAAATTAAACACTTATGGATACATAATGGGCTGGGAAACTATACCAGCATGCTAAAGGTGGTTGGGTTCAGGTGGGACTATAAGTAATTTTTTTTAAAACCTCCCCGTGCAGATTTTCACTGATGAACAAATATTCTAAAGTCTTAAGAGGAAATGTACTTTTTAAATGTAATAGAGCTAATGATTTGAAAAAGTAGTAGTATAAGGGTCAAGAGAGAAATCAGCATTATATTTAGTTCTTTGTACCAGCCATTCAGTTTTCATGTGATCGTAAAGACATGGTTTAAGGGTTTGCCAAGTTTTGGACTTGAAGCTGACACACAAGTAAATTCGAGGGCCAGAATCAGTTTGAAATCTGTCACTGTTTGGGCAACTCTCCCTTTCTTCCCATTACAGTAACTGAAGTCTGTACCTGGTTTTTGTTTTGTTCAATTTTCTGAACATCATTACTTCTTTCTTGTAGGCTGTTGTTTACCTTAAATGCATTAAAAAAACAAGGAGCCTGCAAATAATGCAAGAGAGCTTTAGAGCTCATTTTCCCTTGGCTGAATGGTAGCACCACTGCCCCTGCTGGTAGCCTGATCCCCAAGGCTCTGTATGCCTTTGCCGGTGCATCTTGTTTGGACTTTTCTCAGTTGCTGCCCTAGTTCTCAATGTTTCTCCCTCTGCCGCATTGTGTGTATGGGTGTGTGGGTGTGTTGTGATTAGGAAAATAAGGAATATATGATTAACTGCGATTTGCCTGTAAAATGACAAGTCTCTTTAATGAGACGGGATTCATCCTGTTACCTTTCAGGTAAGTCTTCTTGGCAGAGCACACACATTTGTCTCTCAGTATCATTTAGCTTGTGACAGTGGCCCTCCCAAAGGTTTGTTTTTCTCAATAAATGAGTAATTTGGAATGGGTGGGTAGTCCAGGACGAATACGGTGGCTTCGTAGTGTAATCAGAGGCCCGGGTTCCTTCAGTCTTTCTGCCCCACCATTCTCAGCAAGTGAAAAAGGTTTACATCCTCTTGGTTCCAGACCCCATGCAGGAAAAACAAGGGAAAAAGACATGATGCCTTTTTCAGGAGAGCAGAACTGGTCCAGATGTCCCTGATAGGCTTCTGCTACATCTCAGTGTCCAGAACTGTACACCTCTCCATCCCTGGGAGGCTAGACATGTTGCTGCCCTATATAAGAATTGGGGTTCTGGTAGTGAGGAAGAAAGGGAATCTGGGTACCAAGAAGGTAATTGGCGGTGTCTTTTTCACTCCTCTGTTAGGCCTTTGCTCAGAACATTTCTTAAACTCCCTCAATACTAATTTAACCTCAACTGCAGATGAGCCAGAAAAAGAAAATCAGTGTCGGTATTATTATACATATTATTACTCCTTTGTAGCTTCCATAAACCATATTACTTAACTTGATCAATTCACTGTCTTTATAAAGGCACTCATCAAATCTTCTCCTAATAAAGATGTGCTGCCACTAAAAATACTGAAAGAAGGTGCATAATATTGTAATAATTGTAATAGCTGAACAACTTAGTTATCCGTCAATAGAGGACTGATTGACTAAACCACAGATACACAGCTTTGAAAAAGTAAGGAAATACAGCTATGGAGTCATCTCTCGAATATATTGTTGGCTGAAAAAAAATAGTAAGGTGGAAAAAGAATGAATAGTATGCTAGCACAGTATGTTTCTTTTTTCCCCCCACTGCTTCTCTCCCCAGGGAAAGAGAAAACAAACAAAAAAGGCCTTTATTTTTAAATAGTTACCAGTAGGGGGAGTGAGGGAGCGTGATGAAAGGAGGGAGCAGGTCAGAAGCTAGTTTTTTTTAATATGCCTTTTTGTATATCTGACTTTGGAACCATCCTAAGCATTTTATAACATCATAAAACAAAATGAATTTTTGAAAACTTTTTATTCTGAGATCATTTTAAACTTAAGAAAGGTTGCGAAATAATGCAGAGTTCTGTGACCCTTCACTCAGCTTCCCTTAATGTTAGCATTTTATATAACCATAGTATAATTGTTGAAACCAGGAAATTAACATTGATACAGTAATCTACAGGCATATTCATATTCCTTCAGTTTCCTACAAACGTTCTTTTTCTGGTCTGGTATCCTAGCCAGGGTCTCACATTTGCTTTAGAAGTTATGACTCCTTAGCCTCCTCCCATTTGTGATAGCTCCTGTCTTTCCTTATCTTTTGTGACCTTGACACTTTTGAAGGATACCAACCAGCTGTTTTGTAGAATGTTTCTCAGTTTGTGTTTGCAAGGTGTTTTCTTGAGATCAGATTTGCGTTTATACATTTTGGGCATGAATATCATGAAAGTGATGTTATGGTCCTCTCAGTGCTTAGGATCAGGGGTACGTGATGTGCAGACATCTTAGTACTTGTGAGATGAACCTTGATTACTTGGGTGGGGTGGTGTCTGCCTGGTTTCTCCACTAAAATAACTATTTTTACCATTATGATTAATTAGTATCTTGGGAGAAGATATTTGAGGCTTTATAAATATCCTGTTTCTTATCATACTTCTGCCTATTAATTTTAGCATCCGTCAGTGGTTTTTGTCTTTAATAATTTACCGTAGTGTTTGGTGAATGGTAATTTTCTATTTCAATCATTCCTTCCACCTATTAATTAGAATACTATTTTTTAAAAAAAGACAGCTGTCCTTTGCCCCTGTTTATTTAATAATTTATATCAGTATAGACTCATGGATATTTATTTTACTGTATGGGTTATAATCCATTACTCTCATTATTTACTTTGTTGTTCAGGTTTAGTTGGGAAGTCCTTCAGGTTGGCCCTTCTGCCTTTCAGCATACTTCTGTCAGTTTTGAGCACTTACTTTCTGGCACTATAAAAAGTCAGGTTTATGTTCCATTTTTTTCTGCGATAAGCCACAGAACTGACCATTTCTCCACGGATCCCCAGTTCCTTTTACTTACAAACAGCCTTGAGAAGCCAAGATCTGGCTATCAGGTATGCCCATTGCTACTGGACTATTATTGCTTTAGACTCTCTGAGCAGATAAAGGTAGGAAATAAATGTGTGTATACTGACACGGGTACTCAGACTACACATCTGTACTTATTCTGTGTCCATCCTTAGGGAGATTTCTGATTCTAGTCCAACACCATGGAATTCATTCTAGCCTTGCCTGCTTCCTTATTTTAAACTCCTTTCCTGGCTATGAGAAACCTGAATCTCATTATCAAAAGACTATATTTATTCATTTGTTCAATCCTAGTATATATATAGAGTAGTTTCAGAATTGCTAACCCATGTTCTGTGAAAAATAAATTTACCAGCATATAATACTGGGTTATAGTAGTTTTTTTGGTCATTAGTCTCAGAGAATATAATCAAAACACCGTTTTCCAAAGTTACTCGGCTCTGGTGGGTTTTTTTTCCTTCCCCACCCACTGCATTGTGATTAAATCAATTGTGGGTAAAAACCAACCCCTTAAATTCAAAAGCAAAATGGAACAGTTGAATCTAGCCATATATCAAGTGGACAGTATAACCCCAAGAGAAATTATTTCAAATGTTTTATTTAATATTTTCTACATTTTCATTTTGATGTAATTTCAGTTTACAACTCCAATAAACTTCTTTATCCAGATTCACCAGCTGTTGACATTTTATCCCATTTACTTCATCATTTTTGCCTCTCTCCTCTCTCTTGCATGCATAAGTAAACATACACATGTACACACACACCGATTTTTTTCTGAACCATTAGAGAGTAGGTTGTCCCCTAAGTAATTAATGTGTGTTTCCTAAGTGCAGGGACATTCTCTTGCATACCTATAGTTCAGTTCTCAGAATCTGGAAATAGAATACTGTCTCCAGTCCCCAGTCCATATTCAAATTTTACCATTTCTTTCAGTGTCCTTTATAGCTCTTAGTCCCACAGTCTAAGATCCAATCCAGGAGTATCAGTTACATTCAGTTTTCATATCTCTTTCCTTTGATCCAGATGAATTCCTTGATCTTTGTTTTTCTTTCATGACCTTGATGTTTTTGGAGTACAGGGCAGTTTTATAGACAGTCCCTCAATTAGTGTTTATATTTCTTCAGAATGGATTCAGATTTAGTAATACCACTGAAGTGATATGCCTTTCTCACAGTATTACATCAAGAGGAACATGATGTCTGATTATAAGGACTTCGATCTCTTAGTTAAATGGTGCCTGCCAGTTTCTCCTCTATAAAGTTGCTATTTTTCCCTTTGAAATTAATAAGTTTTGGAGAGATGCTTTTGACGCTATATAAATGTCCTGTTCCTCATCAAAGTCTCACCCACTGGTTTTAGTTTCCATTTATTATTTTTGCCTGAATCAGTCATCACTATGATGGTTACAAAGTAGTGATTTTCTGTCACTCTGTATTCATTATATTCTAGTATAAGAAAGAGTTTTCCCTTTTCTCCCATTTATTTATGTATTTATTTATATATTTATATTAGTATGGACTCATGGGCTCTTTTTTTAATTCAGTGGGTTATATTACATTATTATATTTATTTATT
The DNA here is from genome assembly GCF_030020395.1 of Manis pentadactyla. Classification (NCBI taxonomy): domain Eukaryota; kingdom Metazoa; phylum Chordata; class Mammalia; order Pholidota; family Manidae; genus Manis; species Manis pentadactyla. The sequence goes on along the minus strand of NC_080023.1, from coordinate 161,536,725 downwards.
TTGATTTTCAAATAGTCCTAGACTTAACCAGTGGGAGCCTCTTCAAGTTTCAAGTGTTATCTTGGTATCTCGCCATCATTCTTTGAGTAATTCCTAACAGTCTTGCCCAATAATATGTTTCAGGCTCATCCTGTACTTTGTCTGCCTTAGCCCTGAAATTAACTGTTTCTCTAAAGTGCCTTGGTCCTGTTTTATGGAGAATGGCATTTAGAAACCAAGATCTGAGAGTTAGTTATGTTCTTTACCACTGCGATGCTATTGCTTCTAGGCTTAGGACATAGCTAGAATATATACACAAAGAGAAAATAAATATACATATGTATATAACATGAATTCATATATATAAGTATGTATATACATGTGTATCTAAATAAATACACATACCCATATCTACTTCTCTATCTGTATATATGTATGTTTGTATATACACATGCACACCCCTAACCATGAGTTAATACTAATAACCTCCAGATCCATTCTAACACCACAGTTATTCTAGTTTTTCTTCTTCCCATACTTGTAACTTCCTTCTACAACAGTGAAAACCCTGACTCCTATTTCTCTCAGTATAGTTATTCAGTTGCTCAACCCTAGATTACACAGAAAGTACTTTTCGAATTGTGAAAACAAAACCTACTTGCAATTGTATGTTTAAAATACTGTGATTTGACTACACATGCTTACTGGGATATATATAACCCTGAGGGGGGGGGAGACAAAAATCTTACAGTGTTTTCAGTAATTATATTTTGAGGAGATCATAATGGTACTGTTTTTCTGAGATTGTTACATACATTGTGGGATGAATCCAGTGAGAAATGATACTGGCATGGTTGAGAACTGAGCTTTTCAACATGGTTATAGAGAGAGAGAGACGTGTGGTTAATGAAGTTAAAGTCCCTTAGTCCTAAATTTGAATTAAAAATAGCAGTATGATCTCACAATGGATACACGCACATGCAAACATTTCTGTTTTTGCCCACTGAGTAGGCCTAGAAGCAATGACCCAACCTACTAGCGGTGAGCACCCTTAGGGCATCCAGACTATTGTCTGTAACCACCATTTCCTACTGCAAGAAACTATGGCTCCTTGAAAAAAATGGCTAAATCCAGGTCTGGGCAGGAAATAAATACAATAGGAGCATGAAACATGTTGTCATACCAGAAAGCAATACTACTGGTCTTTGATATAACATAGAAACATAAATACAGACATATCCCTATTTCTTTATCATGTATGTGTACACACACACACACACCTAATGAGTTCATATTGATAACACCAGAGTTTATTCTGTTTTCCTCCTTTCCATCTGCAACTGGATCATGTCTAAAGAATTCAGAAGCCAACATGAAGAGGTTCCCGCAGGTCATATTTGAACAGCAATAAGTATGATAACAGCAGTGCAGTGTAACATACCATGTGTATTTAAATACATAACTAGTTTTCCTTAAAAAACTAATAATAAAAATCTTCATTGGTCACTTTTGGAGAATGTTATTTTAGAAAATGATTAAATAAAAAGGAATCAGACATTTGTCTTGTCTCTTCAATGTGAACCGTACATCAAGGTAACCGAAAATTTGATGAGGGAAATTATAATCCCTAGTGAAATATGGATCTAGGCAATGATCATCAGTTCAGAAGAAAGACAGCTAGGCATCATGTGCCTTCTGATGGAAATTCAGACACCACCTATGAAATACACTTGTTGAAAATCAAATCTCAACCTGATAGGGTCTCAAGATACAGCTCCCAGTTCAGAGGAAATACAGGGCACAGAGGAACCTATTCAGTGACAGAGCCAGAATGCAGGTGGCAAAATGTACACTCTAAGAAACTATAGGACACATACCTGGTCTCTTCAACAAATAAATTGCATTTGAAAAAAGGAGAGATCAAAAGCAGCAAGTGCCTATAGATTAAAAGAGAGTTGGGGCATATCAGCCACTTACAATGTAAGGGCCTTATTTGGAGTCTTTATCAAGTAAGCGAACTTACAAATACATATATGTGATAAGCAGGTTAATTGGAACACTGACCAGAAAGTTAATACCAAAATTAATTTTCTGAAGTGTGGCACTGGTAATGTGTTTTATAGGAGACCTTATCTCTATAATCACGTACTGAAATACATAAGGGTGTAGTAATACCATGCCTAGAATTCACATAGGAATCTTGAAGGGCGGGGGCATAGTAGAGATGGAACAGGATTGTCCGTAAGTGGTCATTATTCTTTCTCTTCTTTAGTCTGTGTGTGAAAATTTCTATAATGAAAAAATTAAAAAGTGGTGCTACCAGCTCTGAAGCTTTTCCCAAGAGAGCAGGATAGCATCCTGGGAATGACGGCCTCCGACCAAAGGCTGGGGAGGGCGGGAAGCCGTATCCTTCTCATCCCTTTATGCCAGTCGCTCAATAAATAATGGGTGATGAAAGGAGTGACCTTGAAGGGGCAGCTGACATTTGGGTGAATTCTGTTCCTAATTCAGTCCCGCAACTCATGACTGAAAGCTGGCCACCCACACCACGTGGAGTTTGAGCATTTCCCTGCTCCTTGGGCTGCTGCCATTACATCTGGTGACAGCATGTGTATGACCCTGCTTCTTTGCCAGGCTCAGGCCCGATGCCACCGGATAGGCCAGAGTAAAGCCGTGAAGGTGTATCGCCTCATTACTCGGAACTCCTACGAGCGGGAGATGTTTGACAAGGCCAGCCTGAAGCTGGGTCTGGACAAGGCTGTTCTTCAGGACATCAACCGAAAGGGCGGCACCAATGGAGTGAGTATGACGGCACGTGCTCTGGAGCCTTGAGAATCTTCTGTGTCACAACCTGGGCCTCTCTGGATTCTTCCTGCCCATGGCTGTTTTAAGGTTCACCTTCACTCCAGTGAGTCAGCCGCACACCTTTGTTGGTGATTTCCTGCAGTAGAGGATAACTCAGGGTCGGGTCTTTTTGCCTTCTGTAGATTAGCAATGGAAATCTATAGGTGCATTCATGTTGTAGGATTGCCCAACATTCAATAACACCAAGTTTTAACAGCGTCCATTAGAAGTCAGTCAGTCAATCCCAACTCTAAATTACCAGTTGTCACTGTGCTTTACCTCACAGTCTAGACTTGAGCTCCCTGAGGGGATAATGGAACCTGTTTCATCTGTACCCCCCACGGCCCCTAACAGTGCCTGCCATATTAAAGATGTTCAGTACGTGATAAGGCCGTGAGTAAATGAATGAATAAATTAGCAGCTTGAAATATGACAGTGAATAAAATCTTTTTCCTCTTCCAGGGGGATTAAAGTTGTAGCTAAGATTCTTAAGTTGTATTAAAGTGTAGCAAACAGAGCAGATACCTCCTTACTCTCTGGGCTCAGTGTAGCAGAGACGGGATTGAAGCCTTCTCAATGAGTGTCTTTAGTCCAGATGTCCCATGTCCTCTTAGCTATGCATATGTTGCTGAGTATAATATTGCAAGTTACCAGTGCTGAGAGTCATGGAATTCCCTCTTCTGATTGATATAAAGAGAACCAGATTCTTAATTAGAACCAGGAAAGGCTGTTTTGAATTCCCGTTTCCCGTTTTCAGCAAGCAGTTGAGAAGATCACACTTGGCACGGGATCCTTTCTTCAGTTAAGAGATGACATCATTTCCAATACTAATGTATTTATTTAATAATGAATAAATAACTATTCTTTAGCTCATTTGGTACATCTGGAGGTTTTTAAAGACTACAGACTCAAACTTAAACATCAAATAATCATTAAAGATATCCTCTTCAGTCATGCATAGTTTTAATGGCCTGTGACATTTGGTAATGACCAGAGTCCTGGAGAGCGTTAGGACCGCTGGGTCAGGAGCCAGGTTTTATTCCAGAGCTCCTTTAGGGGATCGTCTGCCTGCCCTCCCCATGGTTCTCTTGAGCATCTTTATCTGGGTTTCCATGTCTTTATTCATCTGACATGTGCAATGAGTGGCTGAGAACTGAACCACAAAGGCCAGATTTGCATCTGTTTTTCTCCTGTGCATTTTCCACTTTGTGAGTAGCCTTTCATGACCTATCCAGGTACAGCAGCTTTCAAAAATGGAGGTAGAAGACCTGCTCCGGAAAGGTGCTTATGGAGCCTTAATGGACGAGGAAGACGAGGGCTCCAAGTTCTGTGAAGAAGACATAGATCAGATTCTTCAGAGGAGAACACACACCATTACCATCCAGTGTGAAGGGCAAGGATCCACTTTTGCCAAGGTATAGGACCTTCTCTCCAGAGGCTGTGTTGGAGTGGGGACAAAACCAGAATTGTGTTTTCTTTGACCCTCATGAGCCAGGCTTCTGTTTCTCTAAAGGCAGACCATTGAAATGGCCCAGCTACACATCTGTTCTCTGACATTCTGAAGATGCATGGTTTTAGAGGGAGTCTGAATAACGAGCTGGAGACTATAGGAAGAAAACACCACTTCTTTGGCTTCTGGTCCTCAGGGAGCAGGGTAGATGCTTAGTTTGCACTATTCTCTACTCACAGAGACTGCTCTGAAACCCTTGACTGGTTATCTTACTTTTTCTCCTAAGAGCACTCACTCCTTGATCTGTTGAAATTCCAGTGAACACTGCATTCCTCAAACTCAAGCAAGGGTTTTGTTCAATTCATGAGAAAAGAGATTTTCCTCTAGATGCCCAGCTTCTAGTGCAGGTGCCTCTCTCCCCTGCCCTTCAGGTCACTGGATATAGAATTGAGTTCATCTGACCACTTAGCGGATCACTCTCGGGTTTCCCTGGCCACCGGCTCTTGTGAGTTGTGTGACCTGTTGGGTTGCGTCTCCTATTGGTGACTTACATAGGGCTTTTTCAGAAGGACCTTTGGCGCTTTTTTTAAGCATTGCTTGTCTCTGTACACTGTGCAGCTCAGTGCCTTTCCTGTAGCAGACATTTGGTGATTTGTGAACTGAAAGAAAAATTAGACCTAGACAAGTTTTAATAATTAGCCCTTTCACAGGGAACTAGACATCAAGGAACATATGGTCATTATCATCTAAGGCTTGTTTTCCTGCTTCCAAGTTTAAGTTCCAAAAAGTGATCCTATAGGTTAAATTTGTAATTTCCTCACCCAATCTTTAAAACAAAATTTAGAAAGAATAGCTTTGAGATTTTCACATTCATTTTGAAGGCTTTATTGGGGGTTTTGGTTTTGAATGTAGATGGATACTGTGCTTGAGTTTCCGATGCATTTGAAATAACACAGGTGTTCTGTTAATTTGTACTGTGTTCAAGTGCAGTTTATTGACTCTGTCTTCTTTGCAGGCTAGCTTTGTGGCTTCAGGAAACAGAACAGATATTTCCTTAGATGACCCAAACTTCTGGCAGAAGTGGGCTAAAATAGCTGAACTGGATACTGAAGCAAAGAATGAAAAGGTACAGCATTAAAAATGTTTCCTGCCATTGAACATTTCACTGGTGTCTTACAGGACCATAATTCCCACACAGCTCAAGTCATTGTTTACTCCTGAGCCTTAATTCTTAAAAGCAATGCTATACATAATGCACTTAAAACATGTCTGGCATATAGACAGAGCTTGATGAATGTTAACTGTCCTAATTTTAAAATGACCTCATGGGACACACAGTTGGCTGGGCACCTGGGAAACTTGACAAAGGCAATTAGAACTGGAATTGACCACACAGGTCAAGCGTAGCCCTCTGACCCAAGCAAGCATCCATTTGTGGCATGTGCTTAATTTACCTGTTTTTTTTTTTAAAACACCTCCTATGGAAGAAACTTCATCTCTGACAAATACTAGGAAGAGGGAAAGTACAATAAAGAAGCATTGTTGACCTCACTTCCCTTCTTCCAGTATATTTAATTGTCCTATTTGAACATGAGGGAGAGAATGGCCTTGGAATGAAACCAGAGCTTGGATGCTGGCTCTGCCACCAGCTGTATGCCTTTGGGCAAGGCCTTCCTCACCGGGACAAGTGAACAAAGACATGTAGCAAAAGGAGGTGGTGATGCCCCCTTTACAGATTGGAGATAACATTTGTGACCATACCTGCCTAGCACATTGGGAGGCAGCCTTTACATGTTCATGTCCTGTCCCTCCATCTCTGACCTGCCACCTCACCACAGGATGAGCACATGTCACCTACCTGTCTTCTTGGGTGAGTGTTGAATTGCCATGGACCCGGGAAACAGCTGCTGCTTATATCTGTCTGATTCAGTACCCAGCACCCAGCCTTAACTATTCTTCTGTAGGATTGCCAGAGGTTGCTTAACTCAAGCTCTTTTCTCCAAATAAGAAGGTTCTGCAATCCCTTTAGTAGCCTGTTTTGAGTGTTTGACAATGTCACAATCAAGAAGTTACTCTGTGTGCAGGGCGGTGGGAAAGGGGGACGAAAAGCTCCTGCCATAGGCAGTGAGAAGTGGTGCTGGAATGTTCCAAGGAGGGAAGCAGGTGGTGTGGCACTAGAAATTTGGACCCCACAGAGAGGAGTACTCAGGAGCTTAGCCTCACTTTGGGAAGAGGGGCAGGGGAGGGGTCAGGAGCACAAACTGTGGAGACCAGACAAGAAGCAGAGGTTGTGGCCAGGAAGCCTCCAGAATGAACGCAGCTCCTTAGCTAGGGATTTTTAGTGAAAGACAAAAGGTTAGTAGTCATGCCAGTCAGAGGCAGAAAGCAAAGCAGCAGGAGTATGTGTTTGTCTTCAGAACGCCGCCGAGCAGATGGAATTCTCCTCCGGCTTATCCTTCTCCAGAGCGCAGACTGCTTCTGCATGCTGGGCAGAAATGTGGGGGCACACTGCCTGTCTTTCTTGGCAAGAGCAGACTGTCACTCTGGGCCCTGGGGGCCTGGCCTGCCATAGCCCTGTTAGAATGACTGCAGGAACAGCAGATGGCGGCGGACAGCGTGCTGGGCTGGGAACACGCCAACCTTAGCAATTCCCCGAGAGTCCCCTCTGCTTGCTGCAGACACAGCAGGTGTGCTGGGAAGGGCCTCTGCGGCTGGAGGCTGACCCCAGGTTGTCGTTCGTCCCCACATGTCCTGAGGATGTGCTTGGGCACTGTGGTGGGAGCAGAGAAGGGCTTTCTCCCCAGCAGTCCTCTCTGTTTCTAGGAAAGCTTAGTGCTCGACCGGCCTCGTGTGAGAAAGCAGACCAAACACTACAACTCCTTTGAGGAGGATGAGCTCATGGAGTTCTCCGAGCTAGACAGTGACTCTGACGACAGGCCCACGAGGTCCAGGCGCCTCAATGACAAAACCAGGCGCTACCTCCGAGCTGAATGCTTCCGGGTAGAGAAGAACCTGCTCATCTTTGGGTGGGTATGGGCTCTGCCTGTTAGTCATCACCCTTTCCCTCTGTCTTTCAGTCCCTGAGATTTGTCCAGTGTGTCTCCCATCACCTCCGGGGTCCGGGGCTGATGGAGGATCTGTCAGACAAGAGAGAACTGTCTGCTTCCTGCCCCTGACCCCCTCAGTCACTGCCATTTTGTAGACGTGCCCTGAGTTTCTCATATGCTTGTCACAGCAAATCTCTGTTACTAATTTGCTGCGTGGTACTGATTTCCTGCTTTTCTCCCCTGAGGATGTATAAGGAGTCGGTGTAGCAGATGTTACAGCTAAAGCATGATTCGTGCAGGGCCCTGGCTCTGGTAGAAATAGAAAGTTTAGTTTCTGGGAGCTCACCATTGCTTTTGAATATGCAGCTGGAGTCTGTTTTAATTCCCAACTTCTTCTCTGCTCCAGATATTTTTGTCCCTACCTTCTTAACATTCTAGTGGCCATACGAAGCTCTCAGTGTCCAGTGTCCAGGTCACCTGAAGGACATTGGTGTGCTACAGCATGCGGTCCTCGAAGGCCGTTGAGGACAAAGCCCACAGCGATTAATAGACCCAGCAGAGGAGGAGAAGCACTCTTGGCTCCTCTGTTTGTCCTGCGGTGTTGAGGGCACGCCCGGCCCTTCCTCCCTCCGACACCCTTCTGTATTTCCACTCTCAGCTGGGGCCGGTGGAAAGACATCCTGACTCATGGGCGATTCAAGTGGCATCTGAATGAGAAGGACATGGAGATGATTTGCCGCGCCCTGCTGGTGTACTGTGTCAAGCATTACAAGGGGGATGAGAAGATCAAGAGTTTCATCTGGGAACTGATCACACCTACCAAAGATGGGCAGGCCCAGACCCTCCAGAACCACTCAGGTGAGAGGCGGCAGGGCCATGCCTGAGAAGCACAAATTCCTGTGCGCTCCCTCCCTCGTCCTGTTCTGCCCACATCGCTGTGCTTCTGGGGACCTCCCTTTCCCGTGCATTGTGGAGTATCACCTGTGGGAGGGGATGACGAGTCTTTTCACTTCTCTCTGAGTCATCCCACGTTACTTGTGATGTTTAAGTACAGTTGGGCCCCCTTGAAGTCTCCCACAGGCCAGTCCTACCCACTAACCCAAGTGTCACGGGGCTCCCCCTCTGACCTGGGGACTCACACCATGTGCCCTGTGGTCTTCCGCACCCTGCCCTTCTGTCCCGGCCCCACCGCTGTCTGAGCCTTTTCTTGGGCTGTGCTTCTTCCCTATGCTTGGCCACAGCTCACCATCGAGTTTCAGATACAGTATTCCTTTTCCCTAGCCAGGTTGTAAGTTCCTGGAAGGCACAGGTTATGATCCTCACAGGGTACTCAGTAAATTGTTACTGCCTGACTGAGCAGTCCTGGGGTTTACTAAGTAGGGGACTGGGTACATCTCCTCACCATCACCCCTGTTTGGTAGACTGAGGAGTGGTGGTCTGTCGTCCAGGGAGCATGGACCCTAACACCCATGTTTGAGGCCCTTGGCCCATCTGCCTGCCTTGCTGTTCCAGGGTTGTCTGCTCCAGTTCCCAGAGGGAGAAAGGGGAAGAAGACAAAGAACCAGCTGCTGCTCCCAGAGTTAAAGAATGCAGACTGGCTGGCCACCTGCAACCCCGAGGTGGTCTTGCATGACGACGGCTACAAGAAGCACCTCAAACAGCACTGTAACAAGTGAGTGTGCCCTCCCCTTCCCTGGTGCAGCACACTCAGACCATCCAGACTCCTGCGACCCCTCGAGGGCTGTGGGACACCATCTGACACTCTTGTATATCAAGCGAGGTCTGGAAGGGCAGGATACTGGTCTAAGCTGGGTCAGGACTCATCCACGGAAGCTTCTCTCACGCTGTTAGTAACATCTCCTCTCTCCCATACCCTGACCTCTCTGCCAGTATAGCTTGTATCCACAGGAGTTTTTCTGACCTGACTTTCAAAATTCATTTAGGACACTGTGGTGATGGCACTGTTTTATTTTCTCTCTCTGCCCCTGAGGTCACATTAGCAAGAGCAGAAGACTGGACCTAGTGGCCACAACTCTCAGTGCCCCCATGCCAAATGGCTTCCTCTTCTAATTTGCTGTTGCCATTCATGGCCTCCAGGTATTTGATAGACATGCATATGAGTAGTATTCTTTATATCCCTAGGGAGATACCTCTGCCATTGGGGGAAGGGAGTGCCAGGGAAAAGGGGAAAAAATAATAGAAAATGAAACTTGTGAAGTTTAGTTTTGAGGAGTGAGGGCACTTAGTCACAAAACAGTGACAACTTTGCACCTGGATATTTGTTTCACTGTACAATATATCTGTTAAAATTTGAAGGACCCTTGGAAATCATCTACTGCAGCTTCCTAGGCCATGCAAGTGTCGTCTCCCAGCATTTCTGGTAGGCAGTTGGAAGGCCTTTGCTTGCAAACGTCTGGTTACAAAGAGCTGATTGCCTCATAAATTAAGATGTGTTGCTATGTTTCACCTTCCTCCCTGTTACATCAACCTGATGGTTCTGTAGTTATTGTTGAGTTGTGTTTTTTTTTTTTCTTTTGCAGATGAATTCTAATTCTTTCCCTTTACTCCTTCAAATATTTGAAGATAGGTCTCATGCCCAATACTGCAATAAAAACTACACAAAGTACACGCTCTTGGGGGCCAGTAGCTCTCAGGCTGAGAGGTAAAGGGCACACGCTGTTGGTAGTAGAGCCTGACTGGGGCAGGATCCAACAGCAGACTCCATGTGACTAAGTCAGCTACCATGTAGGGACAGAAGAGGAGGCTGGCTAGGTAAGTGGACTTGCTGATGGAGCCCTGCAGCAGGCCACTGAGGAGCCTTCAGTAAATAGGAAGCAACCATATTTCTTGAACAAGTGAGATATTAAAAAAAAAACAAGTGTATTTGGGGAGAAAAATGGATCAGCAACAGTTTGCAGGATGGAGTAAGCCTAGAGATGAATGGCCAACTAGGAGAGTTCTGTCGTAATTTAAGTATTGATCGTGAGGACCTAGGTTAGGGTGCTGACGGTAGAACTGGGGAGAAAGGGTCATCTCTGAGAGACATGACTGAGGAAGAGGCCATAATGTGGGATAAGGCATACACAAAGCAGCTAACTGTGGTTATAAGCCTCATGGGCCAGGAGAATGGCAGTGTTTGTAGCCAAGACAGAATCAGACTTGTCACATTCACTGGAGGGTGAAGAGCAAAGCGAAGGGCTCAGGTTTTGCCTCGTTCAGTTCCAGCAGCGTTTGGCCGTCGTGTCCACAGCTGCAGTGTGCATCTGGAGCTCTGAACATAGGCTGAGCTGGAGGTTGACAGAGAACGTCCCTTGACGCTGCAGAAATGGTCACAGATGATGGCCAGAACCAATCTCCACCTTTGAGGAATTCCTTAGCATCCCCAGCCACCACCCCTACGCCCTTTCTTAGTGCATGCTTGACTGGGAATCAAGCAGTAAGGCACATCTCAAGTTCAAAGATGCTAATTGTTGTTCATTATTCTGAGTCTAATGGATACCACTGTCATCTTAGTTCTGGCTCAGCCGGCGTCTCAGAGCTGGTGGGGACTCGCAGCTCCTTCCTCTCAGTGTGGGAGTCGTGGGCAGTATCCTGACAGGGCATCTTCCAGCCTCTGCTTGGGCCGTCCTAGCAATGTTCATTTAATGGCCAGATGATTCTACTTAATTGTCCTTCTGTATATTGAATCTAAAATCTACTTTCTTGAAACTTCCACCCTTTGATCTTGGGTCCTGGTTCTGTGCTGAGGTACAATGGAGAATAGTTAGAATTTCTTCAGCTGGAGGTGTGATAAATAGCAGATTTACTACCACCCCAATAGCAAATAAGGGGTTAAGATAGGCTGTGGGGTCAGGACTGCCTGGATTTAAATCTGGGCTCCATTACTTACCAGCAGGTGAATTACTTAACCTGTGTGCCTCTTTCCTTCATCTACAAAATGAGAATAATAATAGTTCCTACCTCTTATCATTGTTATGAGGAGTGAGTGAGCTAATACATGCTGGCACATAGCAAGTACACAAAGCATTGTCTAGTAGTAGTAGTAGTGTAGTATTTAGGGTCATGAGATTGTCATGACAAGAACTTTCAAAAGTCAGAAAACACGTACTGTAAGTCTAAGCTCTGTGCAGTCAGGATGGTGACTCCACGTGGGGATGGGGACAGTGACTACAGGGGAATACCAGGGGCCTTCTGGGAAAACATTCCGCTTCCCAGTCTGGATCCTGGATACATGTGAGTTCAGTTTGTGGAAATTCATCAAGCTGTATGTTTAAGCAGAGTGCATGTTCTGGAAGTATGTTTCATATCAACAACAAAAAAGTTTTTTTAAATAAGGAAAAGGTAATACTGATGCCTAAAATATTAATGAGTTCACTCCATTCTGAAAATTCTGTTTGGCTAAAGTAAGACTGTTACAAGTGAGTTCAAACACCAGCTGGAATTATCGTCTCCCTCTGCGGGAAGGGGGTTCTCCAAGAGGAGTTGTCCGTCTGTCCTCTGAATTAATTTGCTTCCCATTTGGAGAACAAGTGATCATTGTTGACTTTAAATTATGTTCTCACGCTATAGATACTGCCAAACACCAACACATTTGCTCCTCTTTGGATAAAGAGAGCTCTGTCTCACATCTTCAGGAAGGCCTTTTCTGATGGAACCGGGTCTAAGTAGGCAGGAATTCCATACCTAAGACACTGTCGTTCCAGTTCTCGCTAAGGAGGTCATCAGCTACTGCCAGCTGGGTAGAAAGATTGATGATGATTATAAGTCCTTAAGAGTTCTTACTGTCTGAGCTTTAAAAAGAAAATTTTGAAATTATTTGCATTGACTGACAGCTGAGGTGAGGAATGGCATACCAGAAAAGTAAGGGTTCACTCCATTCTAAAAGTTCTTAATTGTTTGCATTGCCACCTACTACTCGAGCCCACGGTGGCATATTCTACCCCGATCTAAGAAATTATGCTCTTTCAGAGGCCTCAGCCCTTCATTATTAACATCTTTTGAAAAGGCAGTACGTGTATGTACTAAAAACTTCGTCTAAAGCAAGTTTTCCTCCCACTTGCAATTCCCATTTCCCCCTCCAGAGGCAGCCGGCCACTGCTCACCCCGTCCGTGCAAGGGCTGCCCAGTGCGAGTACCAGCAAAGGTGAATCATATGCCTCCTGTCATCTTCCCCAGATAGGATATACTTTACATACTATTTGGGCCCGCTCTCTTTTTCTTAAACAAGTTAAGTGGAGATCAGCTTCTCTCCATGTAAATGTGCTTTTTTTTAATAGCTAGGCTTTACTCTTGACTGGTATTAAGCAAATTACTTGAACTCTTCCAAACCTCCTTGCAGCTTAGTTGTGACTGTGAAGCATCTCCTGGAACACAGTCAGCTTCTCTTTGCCCACCTGCCCTTTCACCTGTGTCTGCATAAATTGACTCTTCCCTTCCCTCTACCCCCATGGTCATCTGCTGTGCTCATATTCTTTTATGGTTGGTCTTGTTTCACAGTTGGACTGCTGCAGGCTCGGCAAGAATGGGGAATGGCTTACTCTGTCACGTGCCTCACAGTGCCCAGCGTGGTGCAGGCACGCAGCAGGTGCCCAGCAAATGCTTACTTAATTGCTTTGTCTCCAGCATGGCTGGTGCATTCCCGTGGAGCCTGAGTGTGGTCCTGTGGAGTCACGGTGACTTGAGCACCTCAGGAGAATCCACGATAACTCTTTGACCTTTAATATTCATTTAACTATGTTCAAGGGAAACGAAAGCACCATTCAGCGTGACTCAATCTTGACTAAACTAGCAAACCGGTAACTAGCCTCTTGGAATGCAGCTCTGCCTCAGAGGTTATTGTGGCCATAAGGAAGGGGCCACCCTCTCCCAAGTACCTGGAGAATGCTGTTTCTGCCTAACGAGATACAGTTTTCTTGTGTAAAACAGGAATAATCACAGTAACAGCGGCCATCAGTTTTATTTTTCTAGTTTCTCATATATTAGTTTGTATCACTAACGACATGGGAATGTCCAAATTTCTTTGTGTCAGCTTGTGGGTGACAGTGCCTAGGTAGCTCATGGTCCTGACGTGTTTGCACTGTGTGCTCTCCTTGCATAGGGTACTTCTGCGCGTCCGGATGCTGTACTACCTAAAAGCTGAAATACTGGGAGAAGCAGCTGACAAAGCATTTGAAGGAACTCCCTCCAGGTAAAACAAGTCAGCCTGAGGCTCTCAGTGTTCAAGACTTGCCATCAAGTGCCTGTTCATAGAAATAGCCAGACCTACCTGTGCTTCAGGAGCCCCGTGTTCTCCACTCACCCCCAGATCGGTGTCCTAGATGGCAGGGCAGGCAGGGGCAGGTGAGGACAATCCAGACAGGTCATCTATAAGTAAAATAAAAGAGAAAAAACAGTTTCCTAGAAGTTTTTAGTTTTCTTTTTCCCCAATAGTATAAAACTGCTTTTAAAACTGTCATTTCTCTACCTGAATCATCATAGGATGTGCATGAATTACTTAGATACATTTGATCCAACAGGTGCACTCTGGAATTCCCACTCTCGGCCCTCATACTCTTCTACATTTGAGTAGTTCTCCTTTATTTGCTAATCATATTAATAATAATTGTGACTTGTTTGCACCTTTGTTTTGTAAATTAATGTTTCCAAAGCTGTAGAATCCTGTGACAATCGCCCAGGATTTCAGGGATGAGGTGCCAGAGCTCCCTGCTACCACTTGGTAAAGCTGTCGGATAATCAGAGTTTATAGGTGGGGCCACCAGACAGTGTCCTTCACCTTCCCCAGACCTGCTGTTTGCTCTGGCCCCAGACAATGCCTGCCATCCCCGGAGGACATCAGAAGTGTACGCTTGGCTTGAGATTACAGGGGCTGTGGTCTCTCTCTGTCTCTCTCTCTCTCTCTCTCTCTCTCTCTCTCCTTTGGACAGTGCTAATGACTTCAGTGGTCACAGGACCACTGAAGAAGGAGAAAGGTGAAAGACACCAATAGTCCTGCCCACTGGGTAGCTCATAACCAGGAGCTGTCATCACAAGGACTGTTAGCGTGCTTTCTGTAGTCATTTCTAGTTGGGATGGGGGTGTTGAGTGTTTTGGCAAAAAGGTTCGATCCATGAGTTGTATAAATGTAGCACAGTTCAACCTAATCATTTATATCAGGGATTACCTGGCAGAGGTAATCTACATAAATGTACTCATCCCTGTGCCATGTGCTTTCTTAGACATACAGATGGGTCCGAGCTAGGTAGAGCATGGAGAGGGTGAGCCCATTGCGTGCCCGTTCCCTCCTTTCCTCCGTGCCCCCGAATCTTGGCTCTCATAGGTCCTGTTCAGTTTAGTGCCTTACTGTGGAGAAGCTGCCATGAGGAATGAATAACAATTCATCCCAGGAGCATCATTCCACCCATGGCACTATGCAGGCAGAGCAATGCGCCCCGCAGAGGCACCTTTCTAGGAAGCTGTCTAGAAAGGTGGGGACCTGGGAACACTGACCCCTCAGAGGGAGCCTCTTGGTAAGAGCCCGGTGGAAGGAACTCAGATGTTGCGGAAGAACCATCCCAGGCAGCTGGGAGATAGAAAAGAGGAGCTGTCCAGGTAGATGTTCTCCCCCACATCCCAAAGCCTTCCCAGAGTAAGGACTGCGCTCAGACAGGTGAAGATAGTGTGCTAATGGCCCGTGTGAGATCTCAGGACAAGGACAGAAAGTCAGGGAGAGGCTGAGGGGACAGGCCTGCTCCCTCTCTGTATGTCTGCTCCCCAGGTGAGTAATATTCATCCCTTTGGCCAGAAGCAGTGCAATTTTTTATCCATTTTGACCCAACAGACTATTAAGCAGCCCACTGCCAGGGGGTGCCACCCGTAATGTCACCTGTCCTCTGAGAGGCTCTCTCCCTGTCCCTGCAGGTACTAACTCAGGCTGTTGTGTCTCAAATAGTGCTTGAGATCTACATGTTGAACCAAGATGACTTGGGCCTTTTTCTTTCCAGCACTTTGATCATGTATTAATTCAGCCATTTGGGAAGTGTTCTACCGTCAGATGACTGGGTACATTGATAGATAGCTTGTACTCTGGCTCTCACCTGAAGATGCATGTCAGGCCCCAGGGTCCCCTGCCCCAGACTGACTGACGGTGCTCCAAGAGATGCTTCAAGGTTCTGTGTCAGTCTAAGGTGGGCCTGGAACCAAGTACATACACAGAAGTAGCTCTTAGGTGAGCCTGATGGGAAGCACTGGTTAAGAAACCTCGGCCCACAGCCTTCTGAGTCCTTATTACTTCAGCATCTAAGCAGGCAGTCAGGTATGTGGCTTAATACCAGGGTTCAGCCAGTAGCTCTTGCAAGGTTCTCTGTCTGTGTTGAAGGAACTCTGAGCCCATGCCCTTCCTTCCACAGGGAGCTGGAAGTGCCTCTGCCCGACATCGACTACGTGGAAATCCCAGTGGAGTGGTGGGATGCTGAGGCTGATAAGTCCCTTCTAATTGGTGTGTTCAAACACGGTGTGTATTTCAGTCCCCTTTCCTGAAAATCCCCATGTCCTTTTGCCTGTTTCTCTTAGAAAGTAGAGCCTCATCTCTGTCCTCTCAGAATTTCAACCGGATGAATGTGTGAGCCATGAAAATATGATGACCATTAGTATCAGTGAGGAACTTGGAAAGGGTGTTGGGGCCACCAAGAGCTGGTTCAGTGAGCATCTTCACATGGCCTGTCCGCACCGTCAGGCCTGGGTCTGCCTCACTCACATTTATTCTTGTAGACCTAGTTGGGGCCCAGTGCTTCACACATAGAAAACACCCAGTGTTTCTTGAATGAAGGAATAAATTAATGGGGAAAATGTTAGGTAGTACCGTTTCGTGTGTATATAGAATTCTAAAGCCATTCCAGATAATCTGCATATTCCTAGTGTGTATCTTTCACCCTATTGGCATAAAATTTAAGAACAGAATGTGGCATAGACATGCTTTTATTAAATGTAATAACCAGGGACCTAAAGTAGCTTGGAGAAACCTACATGCACACGCCCTCCTTCACTTCTGGCGCTGTTCTGATCACCTGCTCTTGCACTCAGCCAGTGGCGAAAATGAATAATGAAGGTGCTGGTTGGTAGTCAGTGCAATGTGCCTGATATGCACCTTCCCTGCCAGGTGCATTAACTGAAATTTTAGACTGGAGAGCAGTGTTCACAGTAAAAAAGAGTTACCCCAAGCTTTCACTGTCAGCTCTGCCACTTAGTAAATGCCTGTCCCCAGCCATGCATTTCTCTGACCTGTTTCCTCTCCAGTTGAGGTGAACTCAGTCAGGTGCCGAACGGTGATGTGTGAAATGCCTGAAGCACCTCATCGTGGCTTGTGATGCATTTAAAAGGCAGCCTGTAAAGATGGAGGAAACCCAGCCTCTGGTCCCAGCGCTAGGGGGCTGAGCGGACTGGATGTAAGCCACACAGTCAGACGGCTCACTCTCAGACAGGACCAGACCCAATTAGTTGGATGGTCACATTGAGTCAGCCTAGACTATGTTGGACCGGTGCCTGTGGTGGGCGCCCGGCCCATCCTCCTTGGAGTCCTCCCGAGTCCAGTCAGATCCTGCCCCTGGCTGGGTGCCCATCCGACATTCCACGAGCATAGGTTTAGGCCTGGCCTCACCTGGGTAACACACCCGACCACCCTGTATAATGTGCCCTTGCCACAGTTTAACCAAGCCCACACAGCATGTCTCACAGGTGACAGGGAAACTCCCCGATACCAGCCGCTGGTGGAGAAGGAACATTCTCAGTCAGCCAGGCTGTGTGGTGCCCCTTCTCGGAATCTGTCTGCCTCACCTCCACACCTTGGGGCATAGGTATGAGCTATAGTGCTGTGACCATTTTCTTTGTTAAGAACACACAGCTGCTCATTGTCTGAGGATATGTGGCTCTTTAGTCCACCCCAGACGTGGCCTGCTACAACTCTGCTCACACCAGAAGAATATAGCCGTGGTTCCCTCTGTGAGCTACCCCCATGGAAGACTTGGCTGAATCTTTGATTGCTTGCAGCAGCGAGGGCCCTGTAGCCAACCCATCCTGAATGATGCTCTTGACAGCTCTCAGCTGCATTTAGTGACTTCCACTCCTCTAGGGCAGCCTGGGATTATGAAGCTTTGATCGAGATAGGGAGTTCCATATTTCTGTCCATATGCTTAGCAGCTTTTAGACTAAGTGAAGAGGCCAGCAGCCCACGCCCTGCCCAGGCCTCGCTTTACTCATCATTGTTTGTACTGCTGGTACGGCTCCCACTGCGCTCTTTTTAGGACAGCTGTCAGGCTCTTCTGAGGGACCGAATCAGGCCCCCTTCTCACCTCTGACTTCACAGAGGATTGAGAAATAGAAATGCAGAGTCTGTCAAGACTTCAGACCCACATGTACCAAGAGGAAATCTGCAGAGTAGAAACTTCCCCAGGTGGTAAGCCCTTGGAGGAACCTGACCCACTTCATGGCTGTCGGGCTCAGAGTGCACGAAGGCAGGGTGCTTATGGCTGCTTACGGCCAGCTAACCTCCGTCAATAGTAAGGGTCCATGGAGGAAGCTCTCACCATCCCACCAACCAGACAAAGCACCCTCTTGATGGAATGGAGCAGACGGAAACAGCAGGAGGAATTTCCTCGAGACAGCAAGAGCATCGAGGGCATTTTTGTTTTGGTGTGAGCTGGGATAGAACGTGGGGAGAGGGTGCAAATGCTTCTTCCTCCAGTGATTATTGGAAGAGAATCTGGTAACATGCCTCACACAGCCAATAGTGTGCACAGTGCCCTGTGCTGGGTACTAAATATATAACAAAGAGTAAAAACAAGCACAGATTATTTTCCTAAGGAGCCCACCATCTTAGGAGAGAAACAGAGTAATCCCATCTTTGCCCTAAGGAATTTGTGCATAAGGAAGAACAAAAGGCACCACAGTTGCCCTATTGTACGCCTCATACGGGCGGCACCTGTCACTGAGGTGGCAAAAGAGGCACTTTGGGGGTACCTGCTCCTCAGAAGGTCCCCAGCACTGCCTGCAGGGTGAAAGACAGAGACAGAGCTGCATCACCAGTGATAGTAGAACAAAAGCTGATGGAGAATTATTGTCTAACCCCATACACAAAAGTAAACTCAAAATGGATCAAAGACCTGAACATAAGTTATGAAACCATTAAACTCTTAGAAAAAAACATAGGCAAAAATCTCTTGGACATAAATATGAGTGACTTCTTCATGAACATATCTCCCCAGGCAAGGGAAACAAAAGCAAAAATGAACAAGTGGGACTATATCAAACTGAAAAGCTTCTGTACAGCAAAGGACACCATCAGCAAAACAAAAAGACATCCTACTGTATGGGAGAATATATTCATAAATGACATATTCCGATAAGCGGTTGACACCCAAATTAGACAAAGAGCTCATGCACCTCAACAAACAAAAAGCAAATAAGCCAATTAAAAAATGGGCAGAGGAGCTGAACAGACAGTTCTCCAAAGAAGAAATTCAGATGGCCAACAGGCACATGAAAAGATGCTCCACATTGCTAATCATCAGAGAAATGCAAATTAAAACCACAATGCGATATCACCTCACACCACTTAGGATGGCCAACATCCAAAACACAAACAACAACAAATGTTGGCGAGGATATGGAGAAAGGGGAACCCTCCTCTACTGCTGGTGGGAATATAAACTAGTTCAACCATCGTGGAAAGCAGTATGGAGGTTCATCAAAAAACTCAAAGTAGAAATACCATTTGACTCAGGAATTCCACTCCTAGGAATTTACCCTAAGAATGCAGGAGCCCAGTTTGAAAAAGACATATGCACCCCTATGTTTATCGCAGCACTATTTACAATAGCCAAGAAATGGAAACAACCTAAGTGCCCATCAGTAGATGAATGGATAAAGAAGATGTGGTGCTTATACACAATGGAATATTATTCAGCCATAAGAAGAAAACAAATTCTACAAGTTGCAACAACATGGATGGAGCTAGAGGGTATTATGCTCAGTGAAATAAGCCATGCGGAGAGAGACAAGTATCAAATGATTTCACTCATCTGTGGAGTATAAGAACAAAGCAAAAACTGAAGGAACAAAACAGCAGCAGACTTACAGAACCGAAGAATGGACTAACAGTTACCAAAGGGAAAGGGACTAGGGAGGATGGGTGGGAAGGGAGGGATATGGGGGGGAAAAGGGCATTATGATTAGCACGTATAATGTAGGGGGGTGGACACAGGGAAGGCAGTATAACAGAGAAGACAAGTAGTGATTCTGTAGCATCTTACTATGCTGATGGACAGTGACTCTAATGGGGTATGCGGTGGGGACCTTATAATAGGGGGAGTCTAGTAACCATAATGTTCATGTAATTGTACATTAATGATAGCAAAAAAATTAGAGAAAAGCCAATGGAGAAATGAAATAGCCCACAAAGCCTGTTACTAGCACCCGGGCTGGCTCTCACTTTAGGTGCAGTGTCTTGTCACCTGTCATGGGGGCCCCATGTACATGCTACAGAGCTGGCAGCTGACTTTGTTTGCTAGCAGCCACACAGAGAGGTTTTTTGTGATCATGAAGGAGTTTCCCCTAAGATAGTTCCATGTAATGATAGATTTGGATCTTTTACGTGACCAGATCCTGTTCCATTACATTAGAGTCAATAAAAAATTCCCACGCATGGGCTTTATCAAAGTAAAAGTGAGTTTTTCCATTGCTTTGCCTTCCTTTTGAGGTTTCTTTTCTGAGCCACAGTTCTCCATCAGTTTTTGACTTTGGAGATGTGGTGAGAGGCAATTCAAAAGCCCTGGCCAGTAGTGATCAGGATTTTGTAGTGAGTTTGTGAATACAAAAGCAACAGGTTCACTTTCATGCAATTAACATAATCATGGTCTTTATATTTCATCCCTTGCATCCATCACTTTGTTCAGCTTCCCTAACACATGGCATAAAACTGGACTATCAGGAAGCAAGGCCCATTTAGGAGATAACAAAGTGCCAATGTTGGCGGATGAAGGGAAGAAATTGCAAAACCAACTTGCCTGCTTCCCTTTATTGCCCAAAAGAGCAAACAAATGAGAATGTGTCTGTGCCTTGTGTCTCTTTATGGACAGAGATTATTTATATAAGATTTCACTTTTGGTCAAGCACTACTTAGAGGTGTGCACTTGACTTGAGCTCAAGGCTCTTCCCTGATAGGAGATCTTACAGGTTCTAATTACACTGAAATGAGCACTTTTGTTTGTTTTGTTTTTCACTTAATAGGGAAACCAAATGACTGTCCGAGGCCCAGGGTGGGTTTATGGGTTTGACATGACCTCTGACGTTGCTCCTTGCTTCTTATCAGGGTATGAGAGGTACAATGCCATGCGAGCAGACCCTGCACTTTGCTTCCTGGAGAAAGTTGGAATGCCAGATGAGAAGTCCCTTTCTGCAGAACAGGGTGTTGCAGATGGGACCTCAGACATACCTGAAAGGTGAGAAGCTGCATCGGCCCCCTGATGTGACATGCCATGCCATGAATCCATGACCCTTCCTCATATATCCAGGCTCTCATAGTCTTTTCCTCAGGGTCTGACTTCTCCCCTAAACCTCACCTTGCTGGAATTGCTTTCCAGAATTGCTTTGGTTCCATCCTGCTACACCACAAGCCTTTCCATTGATATCTAAGTACTTTGAACCAAATACCAGTTCCTGTTCTTTGTGGGCTCCCCAAGCTGCCATCACCTGCCCCACTCCTTAACCAGACTCACCTCTCATCTGGTCAGAGGAGGCTCAAGGCAGAATTCTGACCTCTCATACGTGGCAGAAAGCTAAGAAGAGACACAGCAAGTACAGGCTTCCTGACCTTGAAATATCTCAGGTAAAATTCCAGCATTAATTTGGGATTGCATGGTCCATGAGTAAGGTGAGTTTAGGAGCCACTGCTTGATGGCCATGGAATTTATGGGTTGTGTACAGAAAGTATGGAAGCATGACTGGGTTTTATTTACTGTTGGCATAACACCAAAATGTGTAAATTCATAGGAAAGCTTAACAAACATCCAAAAGCTATGACTCTCCAAAATATACATGTATTTGGAAAGCATAACCATATATCTCTAGGTTTGTGTTTGGTAGGTTTTTGACTTGATCTCTTCAAAAGTAACAGATACTGCTTACATTGGGTAGAGCTGTGGCCAGACATGAGGGTGTGGTACTGTCAGAAGCTCCTGGCCATCTGCCAAGGCCAAGAAAAGGGGTGCATTTTCCACCTGTCCTTAACCCCAATGAACACTTGAATTACCATAACTCTCTAAGTGGCATAAAGCTTAGATTTTTGTGGGGAGGCTGTCTTTCTGTGGCTTAGCAGAAGGTAGGAAATGCTACTGCCTCAGGGCCTGAGCAGTAAACATAAGAATATTTTAGACAGGAGTACTTCAAGTCAGTTTTAAGAGGAATCATGAAAAATAGAGAGGCATCAGCAGTGGTTAAGCTAACAGGGAGAAGACATCAGGCAGCTAACCTAGAGGCAAGTGTGTTGGGAATGAGGGCAAAGTGTACTTCCTTCTTAGCAGTCACAGCAGAGCTCCCTTGCAAGGAAGTGACTGCCTCTGAGTGTAATTGACTGTGTGAAGACTATTCCCCTGTAGCTGGGGTGGGCATGCAGGCTTCGCTTGGTTTGCACAGCCTTCTGCCTGGAGAGTCTGTTCTTTTATCACAGCCACATACTAAGCCAACTCCTGATAGGCAGTAATTACCTTTTGTGTTATAGCATCATTGTTGAACAGCTGGCCTGTGAACTTGCCCACAGAAGTTAAGACACTGGAAAAACAAGATTTTGAGGCTGTGAGAAAAGGGGTCTACTAATACTCACTTCGGTCATTGATTTAGGGGAGTTTCTTATAAGCATCCTCATTGCAGAATGGCTCCTAAGTAGTCTGTAATGCCTCTTTTTTTCTTACTTTTATTTAGAAGTAACGTGGAGAAAGAAGATAATACTGAAGACAAATTAGATGGCCTTCAGAAACAAACGGTGAGTCAGATGTGCTGTATTGGTAATCTGCACGATCTTTACTATCAAGAGAGAAATGGCTATCTTGGTAGTGTGGTCTTAGGGAACTTGATTGCATTGCTGCAATTACATTGAATTTTCCCCAACATTTATTATTAAAATTGTCAACATACAGACTACATTGAACTTCTATTCTAATGAAATATTTGGTTTGGAGGTAATGGTAGATTTTAGGTGCAATTTTAAGACACAATAGAGAGCAATCCTGTGTGCCTTTTAATCCAGTTTCCCACCGTGGGAACATCTTGCAAAACTGTAGAACAATATCATAGCTAGGATGCTGACATTGATAGAGTCAAGACACAGGACATTTCCTTGGCCACAAAGATCCATCATGTTGCCCTCTGATAGCCACATCCACTTCCCTCCTGCCTTCACCTCCTTTTTAATCCCTGATAACCACTAACGTGTTCTACATTTCTACAATTTTGTCATTATAAGAATATGTAAATGAAATCATACAACATGTAACCTTTGGGGATTGGCTTTTGTCAGTCGGCATAATTCCCTATGGATTGATCAATACTGCTGTCTGTAGCAATAATTCATTCCCTTTTATTGCTAAGTACTATTTCATGGTATTGGTGTCCCACAGTTTGTGTCACCATTCATCCATTGAAGGACATCTGGGTTGTTTGTAATTTTTTGCTATTCCAAATACTTCTGTACACACTGGCATATAAATTTTATGTGAACATCTATTTCCATTTGATTGCTGGGTCACATGGTAGTTACATCGTTTAGTTGTTTAAAAAATTGCCAAACTATTTTTGGAGTAGCTGCACCATTTTACATTCCCACCAGCGATATATGAGTGATCCACTTATCCTCACCCTAACTGGTGGTGTCACTATTTTTTAATTGAGCCATTCTGATAGGTGCATAGTGATATCTTGTTGTGGTTTTAATTTGCATTTCCCTAATGGCTAATGATGTTTAACATCTTTTTATATGCTTAATTTCCATATGCATGACTCTTCAGTGAAGTGTTTCTTCATGTCCTTTGCCCTTTTTCTAATAGCATTGTTTCTCTGTTTGTTGATATTTGAGAGTTCTTTACATATTCTAGACACTAGTCTTTTGTCAGATGTGGTTTGCAAATATTTTCTCTCATCCTGTAATTTGTCTTTTTATCCCATTTACATTGTCTTTCACAGAATAAAAGTTTTTAATTTTTATTAATTCCAATTATCAATTTTCCTTTTGTGGATCATGCTTTTGGTATTAACAACTCTGCAGATCCCAAAGATTTTCCTCAGTTTTTTTCTGTTTTATAATTTACATTTAAGTCTGTGATCCATTTTAAGTTCATTTTCACATAAATGGAGAGAATTATTAGATTGAGGTTCATTTTTTACCTATTGATGCCCGGTTGCTATTGAACCATTTGTTTTGAAAGGCCATCTTTCCTCCATTGAATTGCTTTTGTTCCTTTGTCAAAAAAAATCAGTTGAACATATATGTATGGAACTATTTCTAGGTTCTCTGTTCTGTTCCACTGATCTGTTTATCTGTTTCTCTGCCAGTAGCATAGGTATCAATCTCTGTAACTGTATCATAAGTTTTAAAATTGGAGAGACTGATTCCTCCCACTTCTTGTTCAAAATTATTTTGACTTTTCTTATTCCTTGCCTTTCCATATAAATTTTAGACTACTCTTCTATATCCATAAAAATTCTTGCTGGGATTTTGATAAGAATTGCATTAAACCCATATATCACTTTGGGGAGAATTGACATCTTTACTATATTAAAGCTTATTATTTATCCCTCCATTTATTTTGATCTTAGATTTCTTTTTTTATTGTTCTGTAGTTTTTCAGCAAACAAGTCCAGTACATGTTTATAGGTTTACATTTAAGTATTTAATTTCTTTGGAGTAATTGTAAATGGTATTATATTTATCTTTTGTCCTACAACCTTGCTGAACTCAGGTGTTAGTTCTAGAAGGTTTTATTAGGTTTCTTGAGATTTTCTGTGTCATCTACAAATAGGGATAGTTTTATTTGCTCCTGTCTGATCTATATGACTGTATCTCCTTTTCTTACCTTATTGCACTAAAACTTCCAGCACTGTGTTAAATAAGAGTGGTTAGAGCAGACATTCTTGCCTTGTTCCTGGTAGAGGAAGACATTCATTAAGTATAATGTTACCTCTAAACTTTTTGTAGATGCTCTTTATCAAAGATGAAGGCACTCCCCTATATTCCTGTTTTTTTGAGAATTTTTACCATGAATGGATGTTGAATTTTGTCAAATGCATTTTTGCAGTAATTAATATGATCATGTGATTTTTCTTATTTAGCCTATTATTATGGTAGGTTACATTGATTTTCAAATATTTAACCAGCCTCTTACCCCTCAATAAACTCCAAGTTTACTAATATTTTGCTAAGGATTTTTACATCTATATTCATGAGGGATATTTGTGTATAGTTGTCTTTTGGTACTATCTTTGTCTGGTTTTGATACCAAGGTATTGTTAGCTTCATAAAATGAATTAGATGTTCCCTTCCTTCTCTCCTGTTTTCTGATAGACATCGTCTAGAATTGGTATTAAGTCTTTAAACATTTAGTAGAATTTTCCAGTGAAACTGGGCATAGAAATTCCTCCGGGGGGGAGTTTTTAAATTATGAATACAAATATCTTTTATATTGAGTAAGTTGTGATAGTTTGTGTTTTCCAAAAAATTGGTCTATTTCATCCAAGTTGTTGATTATATGTGTGTTGAGTTGTTCATAGTATTCTCTTATCCTTTTGATGTCTGCAGAATTTGTGGCGCTATTCTTTGTTCATTTCTCTATTGTTTTTCTGTTTTAAATGTTATTAATTTCTGCTCTTCATTATTCCCTTCCTTCTGCTTGTTTTGATTTTATTTTTCTCTTCTTTTTCTAGGTTTTTTGCTTGGAGCTTAGATTACTGATTTGAGACTTTCCACTTGTTCAGTGTATTAATTCAGTGCTATAAATTTCCCTTTCAACATTGCTTTAGCTATGTCCCTCAAAGTTCACTTTGTTGTATTTTTATTTTCATTCAGTTTAATGTATTTTTTTTAATTTCCCTTGAGAATTCCTCTTTGAACCATGAATTATAGACATGTATCATTTAGTTTGTAAGTGTTTGGATATTTTCCCATTATCTTCCTGTTTTTTTATTTCTGGCTTGGTTCCATTGTATTCAGAGAACACATTCTGTATTATTTCAATTGTCTCAAATTTGTTAAGGTTTGTTTTATGGTCCAGGATACTGTCTATCTTGTATATGTCCCACGGGCACTTGAAAAAAATGTGTTTTGCTATTGTTGGATGGAGTGTTACATAAATGGCAGTTAGATCCTGTTGGTTGTTAGAGTTGTTGAGTTCTTCTGTATCCTTGCTGATTTTCTGCCTGATTGTTTCGTCACTTGTTGACAGAAGATTTTAAAGTCTCCAGCTCCAGGATTTGTCTGTTTTTCATTCCACTTCTGTCAGTTTTTGCTTCAGATATTTTGCAGCTCTCTTTGGTGTGTACACATTTAGGACTATGTCTTCATAGTGGATTGACTCTGTTAATCATTATAAAATGTCCATCTCTGTCTCATAGTTTTCTTTCCTCTAAAGTGTACTTTTTGATATTAATATACCTACTGCTGCTTTCCTTTGATTAATGTTTGCATGATGCAAATTTTTCATCCTTTTACTTTGAACTTGCCTTTATCATATTTGAAGTGAGTTTCCTATAGACAGCATACAGTTGGGTCATGGTTTTTAATGCAGTCTGCCAATCTCTGTCTTATAGTTGGTGTATTTATCCATTTACATTTAGTGTGATTATTGATCCATTAAGGCCTAAGTCTGACATTTTATTGTTTTCTCTGTCTTTGGTTCTTTTTCTTTTTTCATTTTTGTGTTTTCCTCTTGTTACTTGAACATTATTTGTGATTCCTTTTTGATTTATGACTTTTTTTAGCTTTTTAGTGGTCATTCTAGATATTTTACTTTAAATATATGTACTTTATCACAGTCCACTGATATCATCATTTTACCAGTTAAAGTGAAGAAACCTTACCTCTAGCTTCATCCTTTTACCCTCACCCATTTATAATGTGATTATCTTAAATATTTCTTCTAGATACATTTAGAACCATATCAGACAACATTATAGTTTTGTTGCAATTGCAAGATAATATAATTTAGAAAATTCATGAGGAGAAGGAAAGTCAACTATATTTACCCATATTTTTGTTCACTGTAGTCTTTCTTCTTCCTGGTGTTCCAAGGTTTCTTCTTTCTATTTAGAGAAATTACTTTAGACATTCTTTTAAATTAGATCTGCTGGTGACAGTTTTTCTTCATCTGAGAATGTCTTAATATCCTCTTCATTCCTGGAGGATATTTTCACTGGGTATAGGATTTTGGGTTGACAGTTCTTTTCTTTCAGCTCTTGAAAAATGTTGTGCCACTTCCTTCTGGCCTCCATGGTTTTTGATGAAATCCGCTGTCATTCAAGTTATTTTTCCCCTATAGGTAAGGTGTCTTTTCTTTCTTGCTGTTTTCAATATTTTTTTTCTTAGTCTTTAATTTTCAGGAGTTTATGATGGTTTTTGTGTGGATTTCTTTGAATTCAGCCTGTTTGGGGATTTGCTCAGCTTCTTGAATCTGTAGGTTTATGTATTTTGTCAAATATGGGGAATTTTTGGCCATTATTTCTTCAAGCCCTTTCTCCTCTCCTTCTGGGACTCTGATTGATATGAGTAGTTCATCTTTGCTTATAGCCCCACAGGTTCCTGATGCTCTGTTTAATTCTTTTTTTTTAAATTAGTTTTTCTGTTGTTCACACAAGGTACTTTCTGTTTTTCTATCTTTTGAGTTCACTGATTCTTTTTCTGTTTAATTCTGCTCTTCAGCCTATCTGTTGACTTTGGTTTGGTTTTTGTTGGTTATTTTATTTTTCAAATCTAAAATTTCTTTTTGGTTCTACTATGAATCTTTATTTCTTTGCTGAAACTTTGTTTTTTCATTTGTGGTATGCGTGTTCAAAATTGCTCATTGATGACTGCTTTCAATTCTTACATCAGATAATTCTAAGACCTCTGTCATTTCAGTGTTAGCATCTATTGATTGTCCTTTTCATTCAGTTTGAGGTCTTTCTGGTTTTTGGTAAGATGCGTGATATTTTATTGAAATGTGGACATTTTGGATATAATATTGTGAGACTCAGGATCTTATTTAAAACTTCCATTTTAGCTGACTACCTTTGACACCTTTCTTGCAGGGGAGTGAGGGGCAGGGGTGTACCACCTTGTTACTACCAGGTGGGAGCAGAAATTCATGTTCCCAGTTATGTTTTCTTATTACTGCTGGATGTTCAGCTCTCCACATGGAAGATGCTAACACCATGGGTTGGGGGGTGGGGGCCTATCAGGATCAAAGTCTTGGCTCCCTCCTTGGCTTTTTGACCCCAGCAGGGAAATGGTGCCCTGTACAAGCTGGTGAAGGTAAAAGTCTAGATGCCCGATCCAGCCTTTGCTGGCATGAATGTGTTGAGCCACAGTTTTTTTGTGTGTTGTGGAGCTGGAATATAGTAGGTATTGTCTTAAGATTTTGTATATTCCTAACCTGCCCCTTTCTTGATCATCTTCTAGAGAGGACAAGCTTTTGTTGTGTTTTTTTGTTTCTTTGTTTGTTTTGTCTGCACCCTTTGGCATATCCACGTAGCTGGCTTTCTTTACCTCATAAGTCTGGGCCCCAAGGTCCCTAGTTGGCCTTTTTCTTTTTACCTTTCCGAATTTTCTTACATTCATTTTATATATAATGTTCAGGGGATTTAGTTGTACTTAGAGTGAAAAACAGGGATATGTGTGTTTTCCCAGAAGCAAAAACCTACAGTGCACTTTACAAATGAGTTTCTGGAACTTTGCATAAGCAGACTGAAATCTTACCAGCGCCCCAACACCACTTGACTGCATTTTCTCTGGCGTTGAGAAGTGAAACAAATGAAACTGTTAGAATTTCATGGATTATGGATTCCAGAGGTTACAGTGGCATTGTCTCCAACTGACTCCATTACCAGGATAGTCTCTCCTTTTCTCCTGACCACCACACAAAAGTTACCAGTTCTTTTCTTTTGGTTCTAGTTTGGAGAACATGTGGTGTCTACTTCACCTTCCATCAGCTCTGATGCCTAAAACTGTAACAATGACATCACATTCCCAAAGTAGAAAATAATTATTTTTTGAAGATAGGTTTCCATATCTCCCCAAGGCTTGAGAAGCAGTGAACTAAAACAGTCAGCATGACACTTCAGACCCTGGACTCAAAGGAAGTTGGGTTCTGGTCTTGATGGTTAAAATCCAAGTTCTGCCATTCTGGTCTCTAGCTTATACTTGTACTTCTTTTGCCTGAAATTTGGGAGGTGTTTTCCTTTAGAAACAATGCAAGTACCAAAGAAATGAAAGTAATACTGTATACCTATCTGGAACGTTACTCTTTTTTTTTTATGAAGGTATTATTCATATACACTCTTATGAAGGTTTCACATGAAAAATAATGTGGTTGCTATATTCACCCATATTATCGAGTCCTCCCCATACCCCATTGCAGTCACTGTCCATCAGTATAGTAAGATGCCACAGAATCCTTATTTGTCTTCTCTGAGCTACACTGTCTTCCCCGTGACCCCACACACACCATGTGCACCAATCATGATACCCCACAATCCCCTTCTCCCTCCCTCCCCACCTGCCCTCCCTCACCCTTCCCCTTTGGTAACCGCTAGTCCCTTCTTGGAGTCTGTGAGTCTGCTGCTATTTTGTTCCTTCAGTTTTGCTTCATTGTTATACTCCACAAATGAGGGAAATCATTTGGTATTTGTCTTTCTCAGCCTGACTTATTTCACTGAGCATAATACCTTCTAGCTCCATCCATGTTGTTGCAAATGGTAGGATTTGTTTCTTATGGCTGAATAGTATTCCATTGTGTATATGTACCACCTCTTCTTTATCCATTCATCTAGTGATGGACACTTAGGTTGCTTCCTTATCTTGGCTATTATAAATACTGTGGCGATAAACATAGGGGTGCATATGTCTTTTTGAATCTGAGAAGTTGTTTTCTTTGGGTAAATTCCTAGGAGTGGAGTTTCCAGGTCAAATGGTATTCCTATTTTTAGTTTTTTGAGGAACCTACATATTGCTTTCCACAATGGTTGAACTAGCTTACATTCCCACCAGCAGTGTAGGAGGGTTTCCCTTTCTCTGTATCCTCGCCAGCATTTGTTGTTCCTAGTCTTTTCTGTGTTGGCCATCCTAACTGGCATGAGGTGATATCTCATTGTGGTTTCAATTTGCATTTCCCTGATAATTAGTGATGTGGAGTATCTTTTCATGTATCTGTTAACCATCTGAATTTCTTCTTTGGAGAAGTGTCTATTCATATCCTCTGCCCATTTTTTAATCGGTTATTTGCCTTTTGGTTGTTGAGGCATGTGAGTTCTTTATATATTTTGGATGTTAACCCCTTGTCGGATATGTTGTTTACAAATGTATTCTCCCATACTGCAGGATGCCTTTTTGTTATTTTGATAGTGTCCTTTGCTGTACAGAAGCTTTTTACTTTGATGTAGTCCATGTGTTCATTTTTGCTTTTGTTTCCCTTGCTCAAGGAGATGCGTTCAGGAAAAAGTTGCTCATGTTTATATTCAGGAAATTTTTGCCTATGTTGTCTTCAAAGAGTTTTATGGTTTCATGACTTACATTCAGGTCTTTGATCCATTTCAAGTTTGCTTTTGTGTATGGGGTTAGACAATAACCCTGTTTCATTCTCTTACGTGTGGCTATCCAGTTTTGCCAACACTAGTTGAAGAGGCTGTCATTTCCCCATTATATGTCCATGGCTCCTTTATTGTAGATTAATTGATCATATATGTTTGGGTTTATATCTGGGCTCTCTAGTCTGTTCCATTGGTCTGTGGGTCTGTTCTTGTGCCAGTACCAAATTGTCTTGATTACTGTGGTTTTGTAATAGAGCTTGAGGTCAGGGAGCATAATTCCCCCAGCTTTATTCTTCCTTCTCAGGATTGCTTTGGCTATTTGGGGTCTTTTGTGGTTCCATATGAATTTTAGAACTATTTGCTCTAGTTCGTTGAAGAATGCTGTTGGTATTTTGATAGGGATTGCATTTGGAACTTTACTCTTTCTAAAGTATTTTTTCCATTTGTTTCAGTCAGTCTTCACCTCTGCCATGTGAAGTAATTAAAATGAGCACATCTGATATTACTGCTCTCATTTGAGAGCTGAGGAAATTTAGGCCCAGTAAATCAAAGGACTTTACCAAATTCTCCTAGCAGCTAGATGATAGAATTCATATTAGAAAATCTGTAGACATTCTTGTATTTCTTTATTCTAATCAAGTATTGTTTTCATAGTCAAGTGATTAGAAAGTCTTTCGGCTGTACATACATGCCCCTTCCTTTCAACAGCAGCTTCTGTGGAAAGGCAGGCAGCAGACCCCCTGCAGGCCAGGCCTGACTCTGAAAACTGTTCACAGTAAGGTTTACATGCTTATCTCATCAGTCTTCAATCTTTGGAGAGACCTGGGCACTGAAGAGTTGTGACAGAATTGGTAAAATAAGTTGTTTCCTTATAATAAACTTCTCTGGAACTACTTTTTTACTCACTATAAAATTAATGCTTGTATTATTTATTTTGCTCTTGAAATCCCAAAAAGTTAGACTGTAAAATATTATCAAAAGTAGATGGAATGGAGAGTCATTTCTCCCAGATTTTGAGGTGGACAGATTGTAAACAGATTAAGCTTGAATTCTAGTCCAAATGCTAAGACAAGTGTAGAGGAAAGGCCAACGTCTGAACCAGGTCTGCTGCTTGTCTTGCCAGTAGGTTTCAGCCCCGGGCAAGTTCACTATGGGTTCAGTGGGCCTCTGTCCTCGGCGCTGCCACCATTTCAGCCTCTGCTCTGCTCTCCTGCAGCCTTGCAGCCATGCCACTGTGTCGCCCAGAGCACTGGGCAGGGCTCTTTGTATAGATCAATAACGACACATTGCCCACATGTGTGTAGTGAGCTAGCCGACCAGGGCCAGGTGAGAATCCTGGCCACAGGAACCATTATTTTATCCACACTGCCCCACCCTGCTTCCCTCCCACTGCCCTCCCACCCCATTCCTCCTGTGCAGAAGATGCTGGTTGGGTGTTTCCTTCTCTAGGTTCTGTTCTCAGGCAGGTCAGTAGGAAGGGTTAAAAGATACCCAAAGAGCCTGTCTTCTGTAGCGAGTGTAATTCCTCTGAATTAAATAGACGTGGGCGTAGAAAGGGGAACAATTAGTAGACTGGCAGAATCTTAGCATTGCCAGGAGCCCTAACACATGTCTGGGTGGTCTCTGAGTGTTCCTTCCCCTCCACAGTATCACTGCCAGGGTTATTCCAGGTTGGTTTAGATAATTCCAGGAGTCCCTGACAAAAAGAGGTGGAATGTGCTGCCTTCCAAGGAAGCCCATTTCATTGTTGGGTTATGCTTCCTGTATTGGCCCAGAAATCTGGCTCACATTTGGTTACATGGATTCTTTCTAGTTTTTGCTGGTACTGCCAAGAACAAAATTGTTTTTTTTTTCCTTTCTAATAGAATTTTAAATTCTTGAGGCCAGTAGCTACCTTAATCTCTTTAAATTTCTTTTCAAGTGAAATATCCCCAGTTCCTCTGCTGTTCTTCATATCATGTTGACCCCCAGGCCCCTTGCTACTCTGGTGCCTTCCGGAGCACACTGTAACTGTTTTCCTTAAATGTGGCCATTGTGGAATCATAGAATGTTAGTTAGAAGGAACATTTGAGGTGATCTAGGCTACTCCTTTCCTCCACCCTCCTTCTGCTTTAATACCAATAGAACTTTGGATTGGTAAACACAGTCCCTGATTTCAGATGCAGCTGGAGTCAGTGAACCTACAGAGACCTTGTAAAGTGGCTGGTCTAAAAGTTTACTTGGGCTTGGAATGGTTGGGGCCTAGAATTGTGAGATCTTTCTGTACCAAACCCAGTACACAGGGAGAGGAACATCTCTTTTAACACAAGTAGGAATGAGTAGCAGCTCTGCTGTCACTAAGACAAATAGTAAATTTGCCTATAGAGCGCTTCCAAGCTTACAGCACGTTTTCCCCTCCATGTGGGTATTCTTATCCCCATTCTAGAAAGGAGAAAGCTCAAATTGCTTTAATCAACTACAAAAAAGTCATACTAGCTAGAGGCCACAAGAACATTATCTCCTACTCACATCTTTTTCTGAGTCCTGTGGTCTTTCCATACTAATATCCTTGGTGTTAATGAATTTCCATAGTAAAATCATTTATGTTCATGACAGTTGAGGTGTATCTGCTGTCTACACAAAGGCTATATAAGAGTAGTAGGGTGCTTGATTTCCCTACAAATGAAAAATGCTGTGGGTCTTTTTAACTCCGCCTTTGTGCATCCTGTTATCTCTACACTGAGAGTTCTTATGTTCTCCCAGTGAACTCCTGTGTCCTTCAGTATGAAGCTCAAAGGTCACCTCTTGGATGTTGTAGCTCCAGGCAAGTTCGTTCTGGATTTGGTGAAACCAAAATATTACAACAGAACATTGGGGGAGAAAGGGGGCTTATACCAAGCTTTCTTCTCATGGCGGTAGGTCAGGCGCTAGAACCACACTGTCACCCAGCAGTCTGCAATTCTATAAGCCACCTCTGTCTCCACCTCTGCCATCTGCACAGAGCATTAAGCAGAGCTCTTTATATAGCAACACAGACAAGAATGGCTTATTGCCAACACATGTGTAAGCATGCGCCTAAGTAGGCCAATTATTATATCATTGCACATGCCCAGTGGACAAGGAGTTTAGGGTCAGGTGAGGATCCTGGCCATGGAACTTCCATTTTCCCTACAGTTATCATTTCCCCTACCTAGTTTGGGTCTGGCAGAGTTGGCAACTCATTCTTGTTTTCCCACTGTATTGAAGAACCCTTCTCACACTGCATGGCCAGATTTATTTACATGTCTCTATAACCACCAGGCCATGGGCTCTAGAAGAATGAGGAGTCTTATCTTCTCCTCTGTAGTCCCTGAACCTAGCACAGTTGCTGGCACTCAAGGGGAAATCATTGTTTGCTGAATGTAAGAATGCCGCTCATCATGCTTGCGTTGGCCCTAGGGTTCTTATAAGAACCTAGAGGGAATCCCCTGGATCCCCCCAGGTCTCTGCTGCCCCTTCTGCCACCTCTAGCCATGCCCAGAAAAAGTAGGGGAGGCAGCCACCCCTGGAGGGGCAGCCACAAGCCAGGGAGACTAGACCTTCCCTTTTCAGATAAGAAAGCAGCTCCACGCCCCCAGGGAGAAGTGAGGGGTGTGCGGTTGAGTGGCTCTTACTGACAGTGCTTTTGATTCGAACCAGTGTCTTCCTCCCACCAGAGGCAACACGGCACAGTGGTTAGAGTTCATCCTCTGGAGTCAGACCTGGGTTTAAATTATGTCTTCACTACTTAATAACTATGTTTATTAGTTATTATTAAATAACTTAATAACTATGACAAGATTGTCAACATTTCTATTCTGTAATTACCTTCTATCTAAAGTGGATAATTATTCATTTATAATGAATTAATTGATAAATGCATATAAAGTACTCAATGCAGATAGTATCTGGCAGCTGCTTACCTGGGTCTCAGTAGACCTTTGTGTTATTGATGTTGTTTTATTATATTATAAAAGCTTCCTTAGAGCTCACAGTTTAGTTGAAAGATAGAAATACTGAGTGTTATCTAGTAGTTGGGACCGTTTGTTAGTATTTCCTCCTCCCAGCTACTGTTTGTTGGGCATTTGCTTTGTGCCAGCAATTGGCTAAACACTTAACGTAACTCATTTGCATCCACAAACACCCTCAAAAGTATTATCATCTCCATTTTGCAAATGAAGAGAGGTTGACACAACTTGCCCAAGGCCAGAGAGCAGTGGACAGCCAGCCTCCAAACCACATGCACGCTGAAGATGGGGAAATCGCCTGTTGTGACCCAGTTCTCGTCAGCACTCCCTGGGACCTTTCATGCCTGAAATGAAGGATTCGTACCTCTTCTAAGATGAATGTTTCTTCCAGAGTGATACACATAGGCAGAAACTGAGATACTGAATGTTCAGATTCAGGGCTTTCTGTGTGCTCTGTGACCCTAGGCTGTCACTCTGATAGTACATCACCTGATCATATCAAGTTGATTGATATGTCGATAAGCTGGGCTGCTGATAAGCCAGGTCTTCTCCATTTGTTCATTTCTAGAAAGAGGGATTGCCTCCAAGAAAGGGCACAGTACAGAAAAAGGTACTTGCTGATACTAGAATGTTCCCTTGAGAGTTTGCCGAAGGCTGTTCATGTTTAGTAACTGTACCAACAGAGGCTGTGAGATAGATTGGAAGGGACACATGCATGTCCTATGCGTCTGCCTCACACCAACCTGGGAGCTGTCCTTGAGGCTTTGGGCAATGCTTATGTCGCCACCCATATGTCCTAGTTATGACAGTGGTAGCTCTGGTGCCTGACTCCCACGTGGTAGAGGCTGTAGAACATTTGTCAGTCTGGAACCATCTATAAATTTCAGCATTCAAGGATCTTCATGGATTCTGTAAGGATACTCAAAAATATTCTCTACAGCAAGAAAGATAAAAGGCATAGTCAGGGGTTTTTTGTTTATTTTTTAACTACCTCAATAGTGGGAGAGGATGAGATGGCACATTTAAATGCTACTTAAAATGGTACAATAGATCAGCCTGAGGTTTCCACTCTTCACTGACGTTAGGTGGCTGGAAACAGTTTTGGCTGAGGAAGGGAGATTAAGCCAGTGTTCTCCGATTCTGTATATCGTTTATTCTTGAAAGCAAATTGTCAACCCAAATGTTCTTTTCTGGATAACTTTGTGGTTGCAAGCTTAGGCTCTCTTCAGACTTGCTGTGTTTGAAACCCAGCTCTGCCACTTGCTAGCCATGTGACCTTGGGCAAGTTACAGAACCTTTCTAGGGCTTGTCTTCTGCATCTGTAAAATGAGCATAGTAGTATTTTCTACCTCCTGAGGCAGTTCTGGTAACTAAATGAGGTCAGCCACATGAAGGGATGTGCACAGTGCTTCAGTAACACAGAGTTCTCAGTCGTGTCCTTCTTAACACTATTCTAGTAAAAAAGAACTACATTCAGAAAATGCACCCCTGCCCCTCTTTGCCTTTTCAGTTTTCCCTTTCAGATCCTTCCCTGGAATTAAGGACCCAAGAAGGTGGTTTGAACTTTAACTATTGCCAGTTGTAGGTGTCCGTCCATCCCTGCTGAACCTCTGTTAGTGTTCTCTTGTCCTGTGTGTGCTGGTCCAGGATGCAGCAAATGCTGTAAAGGACCAGATCATGAATATCTTAGGCCAGGGACCACATACAGTCTGTTGTATATTCTCCCTCTCCCTCTTCTCCTCCCCCATCCCCCTTCTTTTTCTTCTTCTTCTCTTTAAATATGTAAAAACCATTCTTAGCTTAAGGGCCACACAGAAACAGTCTGCAGACCGCAGTCAGTTTGCTGACCCTTATATCCCATCTGACCCTGTGCTCTAACGTGGCCAAAGTCTTGAATCCCAGGGTTATTCCCTCCTATCACTCAGGTTAAAATATCTAGTTAAAAACACAATAAATTTTCATGTTAAAAATGGAGCTAGTTAAAAAGTAGTACTGTCTTTTCTCCAACCCCCCGTCTCCCACCTGCCATATCCTATAAGGAGCTTTTTAAAAGTTCCTTTCCTGAGACAAAAAATAGGTCTTTAAAGGAATCCATTAGAGCCAGTTTGACAAATGCTCCACTTGGATAAGCTCTGTGCCTGTGATGTTACTCCAGATTCACTTGGAACCTCGTATTGTGATTTTAATTTTAAATTCCTGGGGTTTTGCGCCATCGGTTCTCATGTCTGGAGCAGTTATGTTTTAGGAAAATAGTGTCTGTTGCTGCGAAGTAAGGTAACTGATGAAAATGAGCATGATGGCTTTTCACAGCAAAAAACAAAAATGCAGGCACAACCTTTGTGAAATGACAGTATTGCAAGTGATGACGGTCAAGCAAATATTTAGATTCAAACCACAATAGTGCTTGTAAAATGTAATTACTAGGGAGAGGATGCCAGTCCATCATTCTTTAACGTAATTCTGTACAAGCAGAATCATTCCACACGGTTCCAGGGAAAATGCTTATTTAAACAAAGTGCTTTCTGGCTCCTTGATAACTATGCATAAGTAAACTTTATTTATCAGGGACTGCTTTGGCCTCCGAGATGTTCATGAACAGGAGATACCTCTGTGCATGTTCACTGCCCTGCAGGGACAATCGGGGGTTTGTTCTGAGATGCACTTCTGCTGATGGCATGGCTTCATTTATCCCTAGGAAAGTTCCGGTGATGGAGGTGATGGCATTTTTGGCGAAAAGAAAGATGACAGCCGGGCAGGTGAGACTGTGTCCTTCTGAAGGCAAAGGAAAAAAGGTCCTAGTTTGCAGTTACCCTGGAGTTCGTATGTAAAAAAAGTGCTGTTGTATAAGGAGGTTCCTTTTAAAAGCCAAGGAAGTTGACCTTCACCACACTGTCCTAGAGTCACACTGGGCGCTGTAACGTGGCGCAGGCAAGGTTCTTCCACCTGGCGTTGAGACCCAAAAGGGGGATCAGTGATGGTGCCTGAAGTCGGGATGGCGCTTGAGGGAGAAAAAGGAATCATGGTTTCAATGATTTTTAACATTTTTTATTTATTTTTCTTTTTGGAGAAAAGTTGGGGGGTTTGATTTGGTTTGGTATTTCTGTTTGTTTTTCTAAATTCAAACTTAATAGGATCTTTGGCAATTGCAAGACGCAGCTACATACAAGCCCACAGTTGTATATGGAGAAGTCCATAGACGGTCGACTTGTTCTCAGGCCTTAGAGCAAGGTCCTCAGATCAGTTTTGTCCCCACAGACAGGCACATTTGTATTTGAGAGATTACACAGCCAACCATAAACATAAATAAAACGGACCTAAACAAAATTGCAGCCTTTCCAGCTACACCTAGCTCCAGAGCTGATTAAGTTACTGAGTTTGCCGGCAGACGCCTTTGTTTTGGTTCTGTTTGTAAATACTAATGTTCTCACTGGTGTTTGAAGCCCAGGATGGCTCCGACCCAGACAGAGCGCCCTGGCCAGTTCCGTCTGCTCTCACAGCTCGGCTTAGACGACTGGTCACCATTTACCAGCGCTGCAACCGCAAGGAACTCTGCCGGCCTGAAGTTCTGGGGCCAGGTAACCAAGGATACTGGGTCCAGGAAGAGATGTTCAGGAGGACCTCAGAAATGGAGCTCATCAACAAGGAAGCCCAGAAGAGGTAAAGCCAGTGGCTATCAGGGCGTGCTAAGCTGCCCACTGGGTAAATGTGACCGAGGGGGAGCAGACAGCTAGCTGGAGGGCAAGTGTGTTTAATGTTCTTGTGTGAAGTCAAGTGAGCTCCAGAATTAAACCAGTTGGGTGTTGTCATGCTGCCTGGGGAGTCTGATATCAGAGATCTAGGACACCTTTGTTCACAATTCCCAGACTTACGATTTTCCAACTTGACCCTCTTACCTAAGTTGGACTCCAGTCTCTGGGGATGTGGTTTAAAAACATCACACTGGCATATGTCAGACCATGCTGTTTGAGCAGCAAAGTGAATAGTATGCATTGAAGCTGAGTTATTATAGCTGTCAGTCCTTATCAAGCCTTTGAGAACAGTAAGTACCATAAAATGCCAGCGCAAAGGGAGTGCATAGTCAGCAGGAGTTACTTGCCCACCCAAGCAATGGAGGGCTGATGCAGACCAGGAACGATGCCGCCAGAGTATCACGAAGCTGCAGGTCCTGAGTCTTTGTCTCTCCAGCTTCTGATACAACATCCAGTGAATTAAAAGAACACCACAGAGCAAACTCATTGACTTCCATGTACTCCTGCCTTTATGAGATTTAGTAATTCAGGGGAAAAGCATCTCCCATCTCTCACAGCTCCAAAGAAAAGAGCCAGTGCCCCTTCTGCCGTGCCTCTCACTCCCACCCACCACCTTGCTCTACTCCGAGCCTGACCCTCTGGGAAAGGAGAGGACCGTGCCTAGGAGCCTTTCATCCAAACTGTGGTGGTAGATAACTATCCAGCTCCCTTAAGTTGCCGTCTTAATCCTGCAGGATGTAAAGACTAGAGAACCTTGTATCTCAGGGACGATAACTGATAGTGGGTAACCTGCCTTTGTAAAACCAAGAAGGCCAGTGCAAGTTAGGGGTCCAGGTTGGTGGGTGGCAGAGGGAAGCGCTTCCCTTTTCTGGACCCGTTTCCTTACCTGTAAAATGAAGGAGGTGAATTTAGTGGCCTAGAAGGTCCCTCCAGGATTCTATTATTCTATGTTGTTTTATAGAGGGGAAAATACAGCAAAATATTTAAGTGTATATACTATTCATAAAGTCTTTATCTCCCACAGAAGTTTACTAGGTGATTTCTAAAATTGATGAATCGAGAGAGCAAGTATGCACACATGATTTAGAAACAGAGAGGTAAAATACCAGAAGAAAAAGCTGGAAGGTCTGAAAATGTAGTAGGAAAATAGTCTACTTTTGTTATAAGCCTCAGCCCAATTTAACTTACATAAAAATAAATGATAAAATAGACAAACCAGCTCTGCCTCCTTTCTTGGCTTCACGAACTCTCCTAGTAGGTGCTCAGTAAGTACTGTTAGATCATTTTTTTTTTTTTTAAGGAAAAACAGCTCACTCTCCCTTTCTGATTAAACCTCAAGGTGGACTAGGAGAGAACAAGCCGACTTCTACAGAACCGTGTCTTCCTTTGGTGTTGTTTATGATGAAGAAAAGAAAACTTTCGACTGGACGCAGTTCCGCCTCATCTCCCGTTTGGACAAGAAGTCGGATGAGAGCCTGGGGCACTACTTCCACAGTTTTGTGGCCATGTGCCGGAACGTCTGTCGTCTGCCCACGTGGAAAGATGGTGGTGAGAAAACTCTGTCAGTATATCCCAGATGAGCGAGGCAAAAACAGGCTCATGCGTAAGGTACAGGAATACTTATAAAGGTGGAATCTACCTGAAGAGGTCAGGTAAAGACAAGTGGGTTTCCACAAATTCATGAACTCATAATTGGGTCCACCACTATAGAGTGACATTTCTCTCCCAAGGTATAACTTGAACAAAAACTGAAATTCAGATCAAAACCTCACAGAAATGTCGAGAAACTGCTGTTAATTACCTTTTCCAGGGTACTGTCTTACATTTTTAAAAGTCTCATAGAGATTTATCCTACTGTGAATGTTGCACCTTCCTTAGATTAAACCTTAGTAACTTTAACTCTTTTCTCATGTGTTGACTTGTAGCTATAGAAAGTGAGTGGCTTTCACTTTAAGTCCCCTGCTCTGATAGAGACCCCTTCTGAGAAATGTCTTCCTCATTGGGATTTTCAGCAGCACCTCCTAGTCCCTCTTTAGCCCCATATTTGAAGATAAACTTGCTCTGGACCACATGACTGTATTTTAGAAAAGCAGAAGCACATTGAGCCTACCCGGTGTGGGTTCTGAGCTGATGGCAGTGTACACAGAACAATTTTGGACCCCACAGGGCATGGTTAGGGTTATTGATGAAACCAGGGAGCTGGATAGATTGAAAGATATGGACCTTGGAGTTACACGGGGCTCACGCTGGGCTCAAATCCAGGTTCTGCCATCTTGAGCAGGTTAGCCTATCTGAGCCTCCTTCCTCATCCTTAAAACAGGGACCCTGATGGTATACTATAGAGTTTTTGTGAGAATTGAATAGCATATATAAAGTACCTAGCGTAGAGGACACTGAGTACATGCTTATTGAATGGAAACTTGTATTATTTCCAGAACTGCCATTTTCATGCTGTTCTTTCACCCTCACTGGGTCTGTCCTTGTTTCATAAAAACCTCCCATTCTCTTCTAGCTCTTCATTTCAGTAGGGGCACCTCAGGCTGCCACGCTGAGGAACCAGGGAATTAAAGTGCTAGGCCCAAGGTGCAGGGGCTCAGGTGGGCAACAAATGTCAGGGTACTTGAGGGATGCCACTGTGTTCTCCTTTCCAGGTCCCCCAGATCCCACCATCTACGTTGAACCCATCACTGAGGAACGGGCTGCAAGAACTCTGTACCGCATTGAACTGTTAAGGAAGGTCCGAGAGCAAGTGCTTAAGTGTCCTCAGCTGCATGAACGCCTGCAGCTCTGCAGGCCCAGCCTCTACCTCCCAGTCTGGTGGGAGTGTGGGAAGCATGATCGAGACCTGCTCATCGGCACCGCCAAGCATGGGCTGAACCGCACTGATTACTACATCATGACCGATCCCCAGCTGTCCTTCTTGGATGCCTATAGAAACTATGCCCAGCATAAAAGAGCTGACACCCAGGCACCAGAAAGTCTCTGTTGCCTTTACCAGACCAACTCCAAACTGTATGAATCGCTTAGATATACTCAAATGAGGAGAACTTCAGAGTCCCTTGAAAACGAATCTGAGAATCTAGTGAAACCAGAAGGTAGAGATGATCATCTCAGCCCTCCTGGGGGCAGCTTATCTGATGTGACTTGTGAAAACTTCATTGCTAAAGTTCAGGATGTCATTTCCGTCACTCACGACGGAAGTCTGGTGCCTGAGTCTTTGGAGAGCATGATGTGTGGCAGGAAGGTACCCAGCCGAGAGCCAGGCCCTTTTCAGCAGAGCCCAAGTACCAACACAGAACCCAGGAGAGATGCTGGTGCCCACTTAGCAAGCAGAGATAGGGGCTGCCAGCCTGGAGGCCTGGAGGCAGAAATAGCTTCAGACCCCTCTTTCATGCGTAGTTTAGAAGCAGGGGTAGCTCAAATGAACATTAGAAATGGAAAACATCTGCTGATGTCTCTCTCAAAGGAAGGGGAGCTCTGCCGCAGTGAGGCGGGGCAGATACCTGAAAGCATTGGGCAGCTAGAAGCCAAATGTTTAGCCTCCCCTTCCTTGGATCAAGGAAACGAAAGTGGGTTTGTAGATATGTGCAATCTTAGTATCTGTGACTCCAAAAGAAACCTGTCATCAGATCAGCAATTAATCGATTTATTAGAAAACAATAGTTTTGAAAGTAAATTGATTCTGAGTCAGAACCACAGTGATGAAGATGAGGAAGAGGAGGAAAATGAGGAGGAAAACTTAGACTTGGCAGCAGGCATGAGGGATAGGCCAGGGGTTTTGCATCTAACCGAGCCCACTGCTAATATCCCAAGGGAGAAGAGCCGAGGCTCCCATCTAGGTGCAGCTGAGAAAGGAAGCCTGGGGGCTGTGAGCCAGAACCCTGGGCTGCAGGGGACTTTTCCTGAAGCAGCCTGTCAGTGTCACTGCAAACACATGGGGAGGTGGATGCACAGCCTTGAAAATGAGGAACTCGAAGTGGAGAGACCCAAGGGTGGTTACCCAGACCTGTATGA
The DNA here is from genome assembly GCF_030020395.1 of Manis pentadactyla. NCBI lineage: Eukaryota > Metazoa > Chordata > Mammalia > Pholidota > Manidae > Manis > Manis pentadactyla. The sequence continues at coordinate 161,494,883 of NC_080023.1, read as the reverse complement.
AAGCAGAACTAATAATATCACAGTGGAGGCCGAGCCCACTGCTCTTCCACTGGAGCCGTTTCAAGTGAAGCATGAACTTCTGCAAGAAACTTGGAAAGAAAGTGCAGAGGGGAAAAAAGGTTTCCCCGCCTATCCCGAAGGAAGTGAGCCCAAGTCAGAAGACACGGATTTTGAGAGTAAAGATGATTATGATAGAGATGGAAACTGCCGTAGTCAAGGTACAGTACGTGTGATCTTGTATTTTGGATATGCAGCTCTCGCGTGATGGACAGGGAGCAAGGAGGGAGGATCAGGAGATACGCAGCTCCCGAAACACACCTGCCTGCACTTCCTGTGGTTTAAAACCAAAGGTCACAGGCCTTGGTCCGAAAATGGGACAGAGTAGCTTAACTCTGGTTCATCCTAGGAAATTGAGGATGATTGTAGACACCCTGCTCCTTTGCTGCGTTAGCCATGTGATGTGGGCAGGGCTGTGTGCTTTCATCTGGCAGGTGCTAGATACGGCATCACAGGGAAGCCATCTCTGCTTCCAAGAGGCGAGGTGCTTCAAACTGGTTAAAATAGAAGCAGCCTGTGAACAGGTTGACATAGCTGCAGTTAATCTTTCGGGAACCACAGAAATGCAAATAACTGGCCTTTATTAAGGTGAGCCATGTTAGTGTCATTTGTGTCATTGTCAAACCCCTGTTACTTAATGTTTGTACATTTGGTTTAAATTCGTTTTAGAAACCCAGCAGAAATCAAAATTACAAGTAACTCAACAAAAATACAAGTAGATTTGACCCTTTTAATAGAGAAATCTTAAATAAGTGTTCAAGTTAGAAGGAATCTTAAAATGTTAAGAATCTAGATAACCCAGAGATGTTTATATGCTTTGAAGGAACATAAATAAAATGATCAGAGATCCTGAGCAACAGCAAATGGCTTTTAACTTTTTCACTGTTCTGTTTATTTCTTCAGACTCAAGAGGGCGTAATAGGGTGAACAGAAACCAGTTTTTATTTATTCTTGTCATTGTCAGAAAAAAACCCAACAGCCTGTCCATGCCTGGCCTGACGCCAGGTATGGTGCCCAGGGACTAAGACATACACAGCCTCTCGTTCTGGGACAGTGACTATATTAAAGAGGGAATGAGAGAGAGGAGCTGAGCTAAGTGTCCCCGAGTTATCGAGCTTCCTTTTATTTTTAAACTCCCCACCTTTGGTCTTAGTCGTTGTGGTTAGTGATTATCTTGGGAAGGGTTCTGAACCCACTAGCTAGGACGAGCTCAGAGAAACTGAACCAAAGGTAGCTTGATGGGCTTGGCGCCCCATCTGTCCCAGGAGGAGCCAGTCTAGGACCAGACCCCTCCTCCTCACCCCAGACCCCAAAGGATCGCTGCCATGTGTTAAATGATAAACCCCACATGGCTTTTTTAATTCCAGTGTGGGGAAAATCACCAAGTAATCAGTCCGTGGAAAGCCAGACAGTCAGGGGTGCAGGGTAGAAGAATAGGGCTTAGAGAAGAAGTGTGCCTGTGCTGATACCCTTCAGTGGCAGCGTCAGCCTTGCTAAGGTGGGGTGGAAGGCAGCAGTGGGCTTGGGGAGCTTCCCACACTCGTGTGGGGGGGTCCCTTGTGTCAGTGCTTTTAAAGGTGTTTTTGCAGCCCTCAGAAAAGATCCTCCGTATACATGAGATGTGGAATAGGGCTGGGGGCAGTTAGCCCTGTTCCTGAAACTAGAAATCTGCAGCAGAAGGAGCACTTATCCTTACAGTTGGCAGGGCACCCCCAGACCACCTGGTTTCTTTGCCAGTGCTTTCTCACACATTATCCAGTTCCTCTGCTTAACACCTTCCAGTGGTGCTTCGCATTGAACTGAGAACAAAGTTCAAATTTTCTCTTTGGGCCTACAGGATTCAGCATGGTCCAGATGATTCTACCCCTCTGACCTCATCTTTGTGCTTTTCCTGGGGCTCTGTCCCCCAGTTCCTCAGCATGTCAGAATACCCTTCCTCGTCTTGACCGTGCTGCCCTTCGAGAGGCTCTCTCTCCCAGCCTTCCTTTCTGTCCACAGGCTGCTCCTCTTACCCTACCACACACCTTGTTTCCTTCCCTTTCTAGCACTTACAGCAGTTTATAACTGTAGTTAACGGCTGTTTTCCTGTCTTCCCTCCCCAGCACTATAGAAGCCCGAGGGCCAGGGCTGCCTCTCTCTTGTTTATCCTTGAATCCACTGGCCTCGCAAGGCCCTGTTCATGGTGAATGGTCTCTGCACCTCTCTAGGAGACGTGTTGCAGAGCCAAAGTGACATCTCCACATTTCAGAGGACAGACATCCTTGAAGATCCGTTTCACATTAATAGTGATATGTAGCTTAAAGCTTGAAGCTCACCACTGAAGCTTGAAAGAATGAGTGGTATTTCCATTTCTTTCCATCAGTGAAATAATTTAAATATTGTAGGTTTCTTCGCATCATTTTTTACATGAATCAGGTCTGTTTTACTTCTGTTCAAAGTTTTGGGACTTCTCATCCTTCATCATTAGTCAGCTTCTTGCTGTGTTACAGCCTATAGACTGCCTCTGCAGAGTATCAAGGTATTATGTTCAGTGTCCATTCATCCGCTGTGCCAGACGTAAAAGCCTCTTTGTGGTCATGCGTCTCCTCTCCTGGATACACAAAGGAATATCCTCTCTCTTGCCTTTCGTTGTTGCCAGGCTGTGGTTGCAAACTCTTATTGGAAGACTAGCCTGGGCAGCCCTGGAGCAGGATCTGCCTTACGGCTTAACTGGTATAGTTCTTCTGGAAATACCAGACATGGTAATTAATATCCAATTTAAAATAAATTAGCATGGACTGGGCTAATTAAAGAGAGATCAGATCACTGCCATCTCCCAAGTGCCTAATTAATTATTTTAACCTTTTTTCCCAGATTATCCAGGGAAATACTCTGAAGAGGAGAGCAAGAGCTCGACCTCGGGCATTGCAGGGGACATAGGGGATGATCTCCAGGAGACCCGGGCTCCCACCATTGCTCAGCTGCTCCAGGAGAAAACCCTCTATTCCTTCTCCGAGTGGCCAAAGGTACCTCCCAGCGTGTGCATTCTCCGCCCAAGGCATTTTCAGCTTTGAGTCCTTAAATTTTAGACCTTTTAGATTATTTGTGAATGACAGAGAAATACTCTCTTTATAAAGTGCAGTAGTAACGTAATATTTGAACATTAAGGATACCTGTACTTGACTAATCAGACCGTAAGGCAAAATCATCAAATTCTTATTCATAGCACTGTGTTTAATTTTCATTGTCCAGACTCTAACTTTTATTTTAAGACCAGTAAAGTGAGTACACTTGCACGTGCTCTTTTCTAGTCAACTCCTTCTGGTTAGAAAACGTAACACTTGATCTCAAGGGGACTTTGCAACCTGAGTAACTTTGTAACTTTGGGTAACTTGGTCCTTCCTCAGAGCCTTGTTCGTTCTTTTCTATAGGATCGAGTGATAATCAACCGCCTAGATAGTATCTGCCACGTGGTGTTAAAGGGGAAGTGGCCCTCCGGCCAGCAGTATGAGGCCTCGGGCCCGCTGCCCACCCCCGTGTTAACCAGCAGGGCCGGTCCTCGAAGCAGCTTTGCGGAGCCGGAAGCAGCAGAACACAGCTTCAGCAACGGTGCCGCACTGGTGGCCCAGATCCAGAAGGTGAGGCTGTGAGGAGGGTGCTGACTGCGAAACAAAGCACAGGGACCCTTGACTCCTCGATTGAGTTACTCATTCAACAAATACATTTACGGATTGGATAGGATTTTTGTTTTGCTCTGCTGGTAAAGCCGTTAGTGTTAATTGAGGAATTTGGCTTTTACCCTGTAAGCAGCAGAGCACTATTAAAAGTTTTAGAGCAGGGAACTGCATGATGAAAGCAGGGCTTTGCAACTCTCCTGGAGTGCCATGCAGGTTCGTGGAAGATGGGGGTCAGAAAAGAGAGGTGCCTCAGAGGCTGGGAGGCCGAGAAGAGAGCTGAGGAAGAGAAGAGGTTCCAGACCAGGTCAGTGGCAGAGTGGATGCAAAGAAAGGGGAAAGTTGGCAAGGATGACTGATGGTTAGTAAACATATAAGGAAAGGGAAGCATGCATGGATCAGTGTGCCCAACACTTGCAGGACTGAGAGAATGATGGCAGCTGATAGAAATTTGGCAAATCAAAGCAGGAATGAGATTTCTTTGAGTTTTATAAACTCAAGTTTAATTTGAGATATATTGTTAGCACACTGGCTCTTACTCTCAAACTGCCCGTTGGACTCCACAGGGAACCCCAAAAAGCTGCTGATTCTGATTTCATTGGTCCAAGGTATGGACTCAGTACTGGAATTTTTTTAACTCCCCAATTGATTCTGATGTATAGCTGAGGTTGAGAGTCCCTAACGTCCACAATCTTTCAATTCCAAGTGTAATTCTTGGACTAGCAGCTTTAGCAGCATCTGTTACGAATGCAGAATCTCAGGTCCACGTAGAATCTATACTTTAACGAGCTATCCAGGTGATAATAGTACTGAAGTTTGAGAAGGTTTGAATTAGAAGAACTTCTAAGATGACTAGAAATCATACTAAGCCCAAGGAAATCAGTTGTGGAAAAGGAGCTGGCATTCAGCCACAGACGTGGCATTCAAACCTCTCTTGCCAAATGTGTGTGTTCGCAGGAGAGCTTCCTGGCTCCAGTATTCACAAAGGATGATCAAAAGCACAGACGTCCTTTCGAGTTTGAGGTGGAGAGGGATACAAAGGCTCGGAGCCTGGAACAGTTCTCTGCCACCCATGGGCATCCCCCCGTCGTCCTCAATGGCTGGCATGGGGAGTCAGCCATAGACCTCTCCTGCACATCAGAGGGGTCCCCAGGAGCTACACCACCCTTCCCAGTGAGTGCTAGCACCCCTAAGATTGGGGCTATCGGTTCACTTCAAGGAGCCCTTGGCATGGACTTGTCTGGGATTCTGCAAGCTGGCCTGATCCATCCAGTGACTGGACAGATCGTCAATGGGAGCCTTAGAAGAGATGACACTGCCACAAGGAGGCGGAGAGGGAGGCGGAAACATGTGGAAGGCGGGATGGACCTCATCTTTTTGAAGGAGCAAACACTTCAGGCAGGAATCTTGGTGGGTATATGAGGCCAGTAAGTGAGTTTTTGACCTCTCTCTATACTGAGCAACAGACCCTTCTTGCTCAATCACAAAATTTTTTGATTTGTGGATCTTTTGTTTCTTTTTCAGTTTTCCTACTAAATTTTCTCATTATAAGTTGACCTCAGTCTTTTCTAGAAATAGATAGGTGTTCTTCTGTTAGGGACCCGTAATCTGCATGCAATCTGGAGAAATAGAAAGGACCCAAATGCTCCAGTGTTTCGGAACAGCCACTGGTGATTTGATGGGTAAAGCGAGACAGCAGAGTTGAGTTTGTGTTAGCATTGCTCCAGGTTAGTGGGCCTTTCAGGAGCTAGAGTTAGGAGAGGAGGAACAGGTGTCAGGACTTCCTGAATGTTGATCCTGGTCTACTACATCGACCACCTTGGGCACACCACCCAGCCTCACTTTGCTTCTTTGTAAAGTTGGGGCCACAACATTTACCACAGACGGGGCTCTGAGGATTCACCAAGATCACACTAAGACATTCTAAAATCAAAGGAGATCATTGTAAATAACAGAAAAGGTCAGAAACTATATACCTGGCCAAGAAAGCCCCCTTAGACTTTGCTATAATGTGTCAAAGACCACTGCCTTCTCTTTGTATTTTGGTTTTTCCCACCTGTTGAACTTTGAACTCCAAAACAGAGACCATATTTCATGTTTTCTTATTTCAAAGGTATAATAACGAGTGTTTGTTGCATGCTTACTGTGTGCCAGGCACCGTGTTCAGGGTTTTACTTGATTGTCCTGTCTGATCCTCACAACAATGTCTGAGGGTATTATTATTCCCATTTTATAGATGAGCAAATTGAGGCTTACAGCATTAATTTGCCCAAGATTATACAGTTAGTAAGTAGCAGATGAGAGAACTAGGCCATGGGCTTTGCTTTCCAGAGCCTGAAGTGCTATGATGCTAAGCTGCACTGCTTGGTGTATGTCTCATGCTTTCTACATAACCTGGGGAGCTTGAAGGGGCAGGTTCCTTTCCTGCCCAATCCTACCATCTTTTAAGAAAGTTGTCTCATTTTTTAGAGATGCAAAGCCATAGTTTCTCTATAATGATCATAGAATTCAGTGGAATGACAGGTGAAATTTTTTTCCTTGGCCTCTAATGTTTTTTTAAAGCATATTATGCAGACATTTATTTAGCGCTGACATGATACTTAATCAGTAGATCCAGTTATAGACATTGGGAATACAGGGATTGCTAAGACAGGCATTCAAGCTATAGAGGGAGAAATAGTAAGTAAATCACAGAGCAGTGTTTCTGCCACGTGGAAAACCTGTGAGGCTGCTGTGGCAGGGCCGGAGGCAGAGTGGCCTGTGTCGCCTGTGAGGTCACACTGAACCTGAGCAGATGGGGAGGAGTTGAAGTTGACCACGTAGCCGAAGGGAGAGGAGCATTCAGGGGGAGAACCCAGCGTGTGCCAGAGCTTGTGTGCCATCTTCTTCAGCACCCCAGCAGAGTGAACGGCAGGCAGAGGTAGATGGGAAGCCTCAGGAAAGTTCCTGTGTTTTCCTGTTAAAAGATTTCATTCTGTCGCGATTAACTGCACGTATTTGTTTTCCTTCGTCCAGGAAGTTCATGAAGACCCAGGGCAGGCTCCCCTGAGCACCCCACACCCTGAAGGGCCAGTGCCTGCCTCTTCTGCCCCCGAGCCGACCCCTGCAGTCGGCGGCCAGGCCGAGAAAGCCATTTCCAGCAAGAGTCTGCTCGACTGGCTGCGGCAGCAGGCTGACTGCTCCTTAGACGTTCCTGGCTTTGGAGCAGTAAGTGTGTGTTGGTCCTGCCTGGATTGTTTGTACTTTGTGCTAACTGGGTGCCGTTTTTGATAAGGGGCATGCTGAGGGAGACTGGGAAGTCTGAGAGAAATCTGTGGCAACTGAAATCATCATTTTAGAGTTTTTTTTTAAAGTGTAAATATGGGTTTTTTTCCCAACAACAGAAATTACAGCCCATGTAAGAACACTGTGCCAAGAAGTAGACGTGCAAAATCTTACAAGGAAAGAACTTGCCCGGCCCCCATTTCCTCCCAGAATTACCATACAACATCGTAGTAAGCTGACAGAGATCTTTAAGTCCACGCTGATACGTCACGAAAATGTTCCTGTGCATTCTTTTGATGTCAATACATAACCACTTTGCAGGGAGGGTATCTAGTCTTGGTTTCAGCTGCTGTTTTGGGACTTTTCCTTCCGGTTTTCTTGCGGCCTTGGCCCCAAGTCCTTCAGATGAGAAATGTGGAGGAGAAGGTTCCTGAGCGATGATGTCGCCACTCAGTTTTTCTTCTCTCATGTGCTTGTCTACCCCGCCCCCCCAACCTTTGTTCCAGTACCCCTAACTAGTAAGCTGCAGAGGTAGAGAGCACACAGGAAAGGAGGCGAATGCATTCATAGATGCACCCCCTCCAGAGACAGACAGAGCCCGTCAGGTAGGTGGTAGTGGGGAGAGAGTCCAGGAAAATGATGAGAAGGCCAGGGATTAAGCCCAGAGAGACTGGTGGGTCAGCTCAGGAGTCTGAGCCAGGGAGCCTGGAGGGCCAGGAGGTGCCCTCGGCCTGTTTTGCAACTCGCTGCACGAATGCTGTTGCTTCAAGAAGAGAGCCTAGGCTGGGGCCCCGTGGCTGTTTTCTTCAACCTGATGTGACCAGGTCCTGTGCCAGAGGGGCCGTTAATGAAAAGTAGCAAACACCACCCTCAGCAGAAAATCTGTGACAGAATGTTTTGTAATGTTGGTTTCCATTTGCCTCCTAGAATTTTTCAGACAAACCCAAGCAGAGGAGGCCACGCTGTAAGGAACCTGGAAAGTTAGACATCAACTCCCTGAGTGGGGAAGAGAGGGTTCCTGCAGTAACCAAGGATCCCGGACTGAGGGTAAGGAAGAGGGACATGTCCTGGTGGGACCGCACCTTTCAGACTCAGGGAGCTCCGGCTGGGAAGCAGGTAGTGGCCACGTTCTCCAAGAGGACAGAGGCTAGCACAGGAAGTTGATGAGCAGTGGTGAGTGGTTCCGGGGCACTGTGAGCAGCAGGGTGAGTTCTACCATCGTTTGTCTTCACCCTTTACCTCTCAAACTTTTGGTTTAAGCTTTTACCAAAGAATCTGTACTTAAACCATTCCCAAAATTTGATCCTCCCCCCCCCTGCTGTTTGTAGAGAGCTCAGGGAAAAGATACTTTAACTCTTCTCGGGAGTCTGTTCCCAGTGTTTAACAAACTTCATTACTGGAAATTTTCATTTTCTGATGTATGTTTTTCTGGCTGCCATTTAAGACATTTCCTCCTAGTTCATCCTCACTGGCAATGAAAAACAGCTGACACCAAGCATCCCCTTTTCCTGTTACAGAATCATGAGCCTGGAAGAGACTTCAAAGACATCTTTAAAATACTTCTAGTATAACAAATCTGAGTTAATTATAGTTTACAGATGAGGACAAATCTGGAATAGAAAATTCCTAACCTCTAGGGGGCAGTAATAACATTTCAACCTGAAAATGTGTTGAGCTTGGGCAAATTACACATAAATGTGCTTTTAACCTCCTAAAAGTGCATTCTTCCCTAATTAGGGAGCTTCTGAAGATCCTCATGGGAATACACTCTTCCTGGGTTGTCCCCTAAACTCACAGACTTTTCCTGAGTGCCTTCTCTTCAGTGCCCTGCCAAGCTACAGTCTTTCCTGGGTATGAAGTCTCTTCTTAGTGGGATTGCCTGGATGTGATTTCTTTTTTTAGCTCCAGAGACCACCCACCCTAGTCATTTCCTCCTCCTTATGCAGGAGGAAGCTGTTACTTAATGTCCTCAAGGAGGTTGTTCCTGATTTTGCCTGGATGGTCGCCCCTTGAGCAGCTCCAGGAGCATCTGCATCCCATCCACAAGCACAGCCATGCTGGGAAGGGGGGCTTGGGTCCGGGCCCGGGACATGGGGGCTGCTTGTTAGAAAGGTGGTCACACTGTAAAGCTATCCTTCCTCTCCCCTTTATTCTCATAAAAATGTCCCTATCACCCCTTCCCTTAGACCTGCTTGTGCTGTACAAGCTGGCTCAGCGTTGGTTCTTACCCCTTCTATCTTCTTCAGCCCTCATACTGCCTCCCCTCACTCCCTTTTGTCTGAGTACAGAGTGTCTCGGGGAAGTCATCCCGTGGAGACCTCCAGTTCTCGCTTTGTTTTAGTCTCTGAGCTCTTGCTTTAGACACATGTCAAAAAACCCACATGGTTTCTCCTTAGTGTTCTCATTTCTTTCTAGATGTCAGTTTCCCTCATGTTCTCTGGAAATTGAAATTAACGTTCATCACTCCTGTGCAGATGCTGACACCCTGCCAGAAAACCCATTTCTCAGCTGTTCTTGCAAGCCAGCATCTCACCAGAGATGCACTTTCCCTCCTTTGTTACATAAACACAGTCCGTGCCTTGGAGGCCCTTTTCCTGCAGTAAGGCAAGAACAGGTAGCATTTGTCCACCTGGTCCTTGGTGCTGCTCGGCCTTGCCAGTCAGAAGAGCCAGCACAGCCCTGACCACAGCTTTTCGCTGGGCTGAGGCTCCCTCAGCTCCTACTGGGACTGCGGCCCTTGAGAGTGAGCTGCACTCTTTTTCTTTCCCGTAGAGACCCTACCCCTTCTGCTAGGAACAGATTCAAATCCCATAGGAACATCTTCCTTCCTTCCTCCCCTTCTGCTGTGCATGCTGTGGCTTGGCTGGATGAGCCCCACAGACCTAGCATCACCTGTGGGCTTCAGCTTTCAGACCCTGCTACCACTGATGTCACTTATTAAATGTATGGATGCACACACTTCATATATTTTACATATGCAAGTTGCATTTGTTTTAACGTGTGTGTATAGTTTTTACGTTTGTTTCTTTCTGAGCCACTTGACAGTACCTTGCAGAGATGACACATCACACCCTAAATACTTTGACATGCATCTTATAAGAATATTTTCCTACATAATTATTGCCATTATCACACCTGTGAATATTAATAATACCGAATATCTGATCCATAATCAAATTTCCCAAAAATGTCAGCGCTAGTTTTTGTTTTGTCTTCTTTGTGTTACTTTTAGGAATTTAAATCGGGGTCTCCCCACTGCTTTTGGTTGTCAGGCGTCTTCACTCAGTGAGTGAGTGTTGGCTGAACCTCCTAACCTTCCCGGAAGGGAGGAAGAAGGAAGCTTCCGTTGCCACCTTCTTCTCCACCTCTTCTCAGGAGTTAAGGTGTAGGACTGGAATCACCGGCTTTGGAATAAATGCCTCCACGTATCGGTGGAGATGTCCTGGGCTGGAATGCGCAGGTCGTCATCCGGAAAGCCCACTTCCCTCCAGTGTTGCTTAACTCCGGCCTCACCTCTCCTCTCTCCTTGCCCTCTCCCTGGGCCTCCCCTGGAAGAGGAAGCAGGTCTGCTCCCAGGGTATAATTACCAGGAGGGAGAGCTGCCAAAGCTCAGCTTGGCCTCTGTGTGTGTGGTCGCCGGGCTGCTGGGAGGGGCACCTGCCTGGGGTGGGCAGCAGCTGGGTGGCTAGAGGGACTCCCTCCCACAGGAAGTGGTGCGAGCCGACTTCCTGTGCCAGCACACCTCCCGCTTTGCTGTAGATGAAGAACTGTTCCCGTCACCCCTGGGCCTCTCTGCTGCTGCCTTCCCAGTCTGAAGGGGAGAGGCAGCCTGTGTGCCTTCTGGGGCAAGTTCCCAGGTCTGAAAGTGCCCAGCATTCTTGCTGCATCAGTGGCTCAAAAGTGCATGGAAGGACATTTTTTTTTAGACATCCTGATACCTGAGGAGTGTGCCTTGAACTTAGTGGGCAGAACCAGAGGGACCAAAGGTCCTGCAGGACGCAGGCTTTTCTGAAATGTGCTGTCCAGTCCTAAATGCCCTAATGAGCTCAAAATAAGTATGTTAAAGAATATCTGATGTATAGCAGGTCATTGGAAAGTAAGATGGAGGCATATTCCTCCCCTCTGCATTGGTTTTCTTCCCAACAGAAAGACTTCTAAGATGGAACATGTTCTCCTACTAGGGAGCTATGAGGGAATTTTTTAGGTATAAAGGAAAAAGGTCGACCCCAGCCCCTTCCCCTGGCTTTCAGCAGCAGCTGGGCTGCGGGGCAGAGGGCTTGGGAAAGCCTTGTGGCCCAGCTGTGGTTACCCTGGCTGGGGCCCTCGGCTCACGGGGTGTGCCCAACAGGGTCCCGAGACTTGGAGGTGTGGCAGAGTGAGGCATTGTGCCTTAATGGGCTCAGGCTAGACTGGTGAGAAATGATGCTTATAGCCTGGCCCCAGCCCATCAAACCCTACTCTCGCTTTAGAAACAGGAACTGGGCAGCAGGGATTGCTTCCAGAGTAATCATCCCAGAGCCAGAGTGAGCAGGTGTCCAGCACAAGCCAGTGTAGCGGACTGCAGGGCAGCACACGTGCGGGAACGAGGCGGAGGTGGCGCGCACGCCGCGAGCTCTGGGCCGGCGGCCACGGGACCTCGGGGCCAAAGCCCCGGCGAGAAAGGAGGGTGGAAGGAGCCCGGGTCAGGCCCTCCCAGTGGTTTCTTGAGAGGAGTTTCTCTTCAGTCAGCATGGACCATCATAAAGTTTTTGTTCATTTTGATGATTTTTCTTGAACATTCTTGGGAAATCAAAGGACAGGTGTAGGACTTCAAAAATAACACTATTCTGGGTACTCAGGAACATTCAAGTATGTGTTTTTCACATCTGTGAATCCATAAACTCCCTGAAAATGGCTGTGGTAATGGTACTGACTCCATAGGGTGGGCGCAATAACTAATGAGACAATGAGATGGAGCCCTGAACGTCGCGCCTGGCTCGGGGCAGATGCGTGTCGGGTGGTGCTGGCATCGCTCCTGCTCTTCCTCGTGTCACCACCCCGGCACCCCGGGGCCCAGCGTCCCAGCTGCCTCCCATTCGGAGCCGTCCACACACGTGTGCAGTCAGGGCTCACTGGGCACCTGGACCGTGTCACCACCGTCTCCACAGCTGCCCCCCAAACAAAGACCTGTCAGCTTTTCTCCCAAAGGCTTGGGCTGCCGTAGCGGTTAAGGGAACCGTATGGGAACACTGAGCTCGGAGATCAACGTTCAAAGTAGGTGTCCTGGGAAGCTTGTGAAGAGATTTCTTAGCTGTTGTCAGGCCTGGTTGCCAGTCTCAGCCTTTAGATCTCCTCAGCCTCCCTGACTTCTTTCTCCACGTTGTCTAGGATTCCTGGTCCCCCAATGAAAGGGTTTTCCTGCCCCTTCTGGTCTCTTGTTAAGACCTGCACCTCCTTTCTTGCTCCTAGTATGCTCTCCTCCAGACTGTGCGGGGTGCAGCTGAGTTCCTGCCTCTGAGCCTCAAAGACAAGGAGACTGTGGGCTGGTGGGGCCTCGGCTGCATGTTGCCAGGCCCCCACCCCCATCCAGGCCTGCCAGTAACCCTACAGGACAGGTGTCATTGTCCTTTCTCGCCAAATCTCTGAGAAGTTAACTGGCTTGGCCTGAGTCCCACAGGTTGGGTTCTAGAATCGGGATCAAAACTAAGGTGTGTGTGCTCTGAAACCCCACCTGACTTCCTGTGCTTTGTGCTTCAGTTAAAAACCTCCTTCCCGTGTTAATGGGAAAGATGGGTATGGGGTACTGGTCAAGGAGTCGCAGCCACAAGAGTGTCAACTAGGACCTGGACTTTAGCTGGCCTCAGCTGGGTGCCAGCCCCTGACAGCTTCTCCACAGAGTGGACGCACCTTTGCATGCTGAGCACCCTTGGCCCGAGGGAGCAACCCTTTAGGTGCAGTTAGGCAGAGAGCTGCCCGGGCATGGAGGCAGAGGGACCCTTTGTGGAACCAGGATGGACAGGTCAGTGCAGAAGCCAGGCCGTCGTTCCCAGCTGGTCACCCGCACACAGTAACCTTCAGCATCTTGTGTTTCTTTGTCCTTTTTCAGGGGTTCCTCCCAGAAAACAAGTTCAATCACACCCTGCCTGAGCCTGTTCTTCGAGATGCAGGCCCCCGCCGGAGGGGGAGGCGGCCTCGGAGCGAGCTCCTAAAGGCTCCCGCCATCGTGGCAGACTCTCCCTCAGGAATGGGGCCACTGTTCATGAACGGACTGGTTGCTGGGATGGACCTGGTAGGACTTCAGAACATGAGAAATGTGCCGGGCATCCCCCTCACAGGCCTGGTGGGGTTCCCGGCCGGCTTTGCCACGATGCCCACGGGCGAGGAGGTGAAAAGCACCTTGAGCATGCTGCCCATGCTCCTGCCGGGGATGGCCGCCGTGCCCCAGATGTTTGGTGTCGGGGGGCTGCTCAGTGCACCCATGGCCACTGGCTGCACTTCGACTGCCCCATCGCCTCTGTCAAGCACAACAAAAAGCGGTGCGTCAGCGACCGAAAAGGCTGCAGAAGACAAGTCAAGTAGCCACGATGTGAACACGGACACGTTAACCCAAGACAGGCCTGGTCCGGGTCCATTTTCGGACCGGTCTGAACCTGCAGTAACTACGAGTAGTCCTGTGGCTTTTAACCCCTTTCTCATCCCAGGAGTGTCTCCTGGACTCATTTACCCGTCCATGTTTCTCTCCCCTGGCATGGGCATGGCTCTGCCAGCTGTGCAGCAGGCCAGACACTCTGAAGTCACAGGTCTAGAGAGCCAGAAGAGGAAGAAGAAGAAAACGAAAGGGGACAATCCAAATCCCGCCCCCGAGCCTGCTCCCGGGGCCGGAAGGGGGCCAGGCAGTGAGCAGGGCCGCCCTGAATCCAGGGCGCCTGGGCCCCCAGACAGAGAACGTGCTACCCAGGCCAGGGAAGGGGGCCTCAAAGACTCTACCAGTGACACCAATTAGAACTTTTTCATTTAAGAAATGATTGTGACTTGTAAGTTTCTTATCCCATAAAGGTTTGTTACTTCCCTCACTTCACCTTCATTAAGAACCTGTTTCCATAAGTGATATCACCTGCCTAATTTCCTGTCTGGGAACCATGGGCATCAGATGTTCGTGGTGGCAGGGTCTTGCCACTTCATTAGGTAAGTGTCGTTGACCTAGTGTAGGAGGCACAGAACTGAATTCCCATTCTGTTACCCAGTCCATTCCAGCAGTTGTAGTTAATACAGTACTTGGTGACATGCCCTACTCCCTTCTCCTCCAAGTTTCCCACTTACTTGAGGAGGAAAAGTGGCAAAAGAAAGCTGTCTAGGGGTTTACCATTGAAGGGCTGAAGAGCGGAGACAAAGAGTGACCCTTTTTTCCATGAGCTGTGTAGAATGGGAAGAATGTACTGGGGGAACCAAAAGCACAGAGAAAGGAAGTGCCGGTGCGTATCTTTTAGTTAACACATTTCCCTATTTTATCATGATTACTAAGTGAGTAGCATAGACAGAAGTATATAACTGATGGTTGAAAATGCATATATTAATTTCTTTATAAAACACAAACCTTACTGGTAGGAACATGACCTCCCCCTTCATGGTTTTGCAGATGCCTGCAGCAAAAAGAAACACCCATATGTATTCTCCCACTCCCGAGTTAAAAGAGTGTTCTCAGTATGAGAAAGCTCTACACACCTTGAGTCGCTGCCAGCGGCCAGGGTGGGCGAGGCGCTCGCCCTCGTGGCCTGCACGCCGCACACAAGCACACGACTGACACTCCCGCCCACCTCCCTCTCTTCATGGGTTTCCAGTGTGTGCTTTTCCTCACCAAGAATAGGGCTCTTTGTGGAGCTTGTGAGAAAAATCACTCAGTAGTCAGTTATTTGAGGTTGTCAAAACACGCGTACCACCATTCATAATACGACTGTGAAAGGTTTTTTTCTTCTCTCCATTTTTTCTCTGTTCAGCTTATGTTTTACAGTTGGACCCAGATTCTACACCATCATGTTAGTTTGAAATGGTTGCACATTATCGTTTTCCTCCTCTGCAGCTTTCCAAGCTGGGAAGAACCTGCCTGAGCAGCCCGGACCCCATTTTCTTTGTCCTTTGCACTCGTGTTCCATCCTTTCCAGTGGTCTTGTTCTTTACCGACAGTTCACACTCACACTTGAAGTAAGCTCATGGTTCAGGACGCTGCGGGCAGAGGGCTGTGCAGGACCGTTGGAAATGTCAGAAGTGTTCAAGTACCAGTTTCACTTTTTGTCGTCACAATTTACTGTATTTTTTACTTTTTCTGTTACAGTTTTGCTAATTTATCAAAAGGTCCAAAAGTTTGACATAACTATTTCAGTTTGCATTATTTATTTATGATGCTTTTGTCATTGTCTTTTATACATTCGGGATTATAAATTATGTAAATGTTAAAATGAGCATCTCAAAGAAGTCTGTTAAAAGTCGTGACCGGAGAAATCAATCCAGATGTATTTTCGAAAAGTGGAGTCCCAGTTGTATGAATTAAAAGATATAAATCAGAAATTCTATAACTGATCATACCAGAAGAATCCAGTAGTTGAACGAATCTTATTTAAGGACATCTTTGTAGCATAGATGGTCTATAATGCTGACAACAGATTTCTTAGAAATGCTGCTCTCTATTTAACTAACATTTTGTTCAGTTTTGCCTCCAGTGGAAGCAGAAAGGGTTTTTTCAGCTGTTAAATCCTAAAAATCAATATAATTTATTTATGTAAAAAAAAAAATCACTCAATCGATATATTTTTGAACCTTTTAAGTACTAATTTTCTTTTTATCAAGTAGAAAAAAAATGTATTTGCCCTAAATCCTTAAAATACAAATGCTATAAAAGTTCATGTATCTTGAAAGCCTTACTGCACACGAGTATTATAGACATCCAGCAGAGCCTGGGTTTTCTTCGTTGTCCTTGTTTTGTGGAAAAGCTGCTTTCCCCAGGTTCCACTTAGAACCTCCAAGTGGGTCACAGGGTTCAATATGGATTTGATTTACAAACCCACCAGCATGCTGAATCCCTTGTGATATCGTTCCGAACCTGTATGTTAACTCTCTGGGTGTTTAGGCTTATATCTGAACTGCTATTGTGTCCCTGTTTGCAAAATGAAAATGACACTCTGTGGACTCTTTGCTCTGTAAGGCATAAGTGCTTCTTACAATTCTTTTTACGTTTCCAAGAGCAAAAGCCAAATTTAAACTCTCTTTAGCAAACTTGAGCCTTTTCATCTAATTCCATGTCGCTCACAGCCATAACTTCCCTTGATCATTCTTCACCCCATGTCTTACATAATAAATTGTCTGTGGTCTCGATCCTGGATTTAAAAACAACAAGTTTAAAAGTCAAATTTGTATTTGAGAAACTTGGCGGCACTTGGATGTCTCCTGCTGCCTGGGCATTTTATGAACGTACCATACGCGCGCAGAATCCACCTCCTTTCCGAAGGGTCCGGTTCGTGCTGCCCACTCTGCTGGGGACTCGTGAAATGTTCGTTCATGAGGGTTGACTTTCCTCTTGACCTACCAGAACATTTCGTTAAAACAGATGCCACAGGATGGGGTGCAGCACAGAACGTGCCTCCCAGGCCGGGGGCCTGAACACTCAGCTTATGCCTGGACCACGCTACTTTCATAGGCCCCATTCCAGGAGCCCAACCTCAAATCACACACCCTGGAACTTGAGTGGGGAGCCTCCGTGGGACTGGAACAGGCCTGAAAACACAGGAGTGCCTCAAAGCTGAAGTTCTTAAGGCTTGTTGAGAATTTTGTGGTCATTAGATTTGGGTAGCATCTCCTCTTAAGCCCCAGAAGCAGCTGGTCAGAAGTTAGCAACGAGGCTGGCAGGGAAGTGCTGAAGCCCTGGTGAGACTGAGAGCAGGAGACCTGCCAGCCTCACCCTTGCTGGGCCCCCATCTAGGTACCAGTAAATGTGGATGTTTGGGCAGGACATTGTTCTATAGGCCTTAGAGCCCTCTGGTGTGGTTTCTCTAGTAAGGCAGTATTATGGGTTTCACATATCTCTAGTTAGAACTTGGGGAACCAGCCTGAATAGAGAATAATTTATGCAGGAGTAGTAAAGAGTCTTGGTTTCACTCTTAACCTCAAAGTCCGCCTCAGTAGATCCTACCTCATGTGAGGGCAGAGGAGCACTCTTAGTCTGGTATGTCGGCTGGTGCTTCAGCGTTTGTGTCTGCTGCAAGTGACCTCATTTGTTCTCAGAGCATCCTGGTTGCTGGGTAGAGGGACACAGGCATCCAGTCTGCCTAACAAAAGCGAACAGAAGGCTGCGAAGCTATTATCAATCACAGAGAGCAGCTGGGGCCAGACGGCCCCATCCCACTGGGCCTGCAGTTGGAACACTCCAGCCTTTGTGATACCAGTTGGGCCCTGCAAATGCAGAGACCAGATCTGACCGAGTTATGCTGGGAAAAACTGGCAATGGGGAAAATGGAACAGTTTTGTCACACCCTCTGGAAAACTTCGTGCTTGATTCATGTATGTCAAATACCTTAAAATGGTTCCTTGCAAGAATTATTGTTCATTTGCTGGGTCTGGAACCCAAAGAAGGTTCTCTTTCTTAGGTCAGTAGTGGGTTCACCCAGCCCGATGACTATCACCGTGTGGTTCTAGAGTGGCTCCCCAAACCCAGGCCCTGAGGTGCTGGAGCGCAAGGGCAGGTCCTCAGGATATGCAGCTTGTGCTGCCTAGTGGCTGGCATTGCGACCTCATAAACAAGACGGGATAACTTTGGAATGAGGCAGAAAATAAGGGGACAGAGTGAATTAAGTCCTGGCTCCTGTGAGGAAGGAGGTGCGTGTCCAGTTTGGAAATGACAGGAGTTGGTTCTGCACAGACAGTCCTGTTGTCTGAGCTCTGGCTCAGCCCTAAAGGCCTAGAGGACAGAGGGAGGAGCTTTGGGGGAGGGAGAGCAACATCTGCACCTTCCCCAAGCCTCAGTTTCCTTGCCTGTACAACGGGGATAACTATAACAGACCCACGGGGTTGTTGATGGGGTTGGTGGAAATGATTGGTGTTAAGTGCTTAGAACTGTGTTTGTTAGGTTGGTCTTCGTGTCCTCACTAATCTTGAGTAGCTGGTGAGGTTAGGATTACTGGGCCCCCTGGAAAGATAAGGTAATCAAATCAAGATGTAGCAGGAAATCCAGGGTGAGGAAGATCTTGCTCCCAGCCGAGGCAGGTAGAGTGGTCTGGCGTCGGACTCAAAGCTCTGCAGGAGACAGGCTTTCTGGGTGATCCCGATGGATCCCCACCACCCTGCAGCCAGGGAAGAAGGGGCCTTTCCATGCAAGCCCAATGGCAAACGAGCTAGGGCTGGCAGCTCTTGGGCTGGCACAGGGAGGCTCCTGGGTCCCTCATGGCAGGGTTGTCAGATTTGGGAGGGAAATGATACCCAGTTAAACTGTAATTTCAGGTAAACTCATTTTCTTGGTATAATAATACATGCAGTATTTGGTACATGATTATACCAAAATTTTTTTTAAATTCAAACTTAACTAAGCGTTCTGTGTCTTCCCCGGTAACCCTGTTCAGTGTGGTAATGCGGTTACTAGGCACTTCCTCCAGTGGAGCTTGTCCTAAGGACGTCACGGCCGTGTTCTCACTCCCCACAGTAACTGGGAAGTTGCCCCGTTTTACAAAGGAGAGGCTAAACAACTTGTCCAACCCCCCAGCTGGTAAATGGCAGAGGTAGGGTTTACTGACCCAGAAAGACGGGTTCCAGAGCCATACGCTGGCCTAGGGGAGGGGGGCGGGCACCCAGGCTGAGGCCCCTCTGAGGTGCAACTTCGTAAAACAGCGCCCCGCAACTGATGAGCAGGGGAAGAGGCTGTCCTGGCGCCTGCTACCCTGGGCCATGGCTCCCAGCGCTGAGGCCAGAGGGGCCGTCAACCCTGAGAAGAAGGTATTTCCTTTCCACCTGCTACGCCGGCGCAGGGCGTCTGGGCGCTAGACTCACAAGCCCGGGTCCGAGGGGCCACATGAGAAGTAGAATCCAGTCTTAAAGGTGGAAAGAAGATGGCAGGGGGATTGTGTTACTGCTCAAGAAGGGCAGTGCAGGGAAGGGGGGGTGGTCTGGGACCGAGGGGAGAGGCAACTCATAAAAATTGCATGAAATGAGCTCCCCTGGCCACAGAGTGGGGATGGCCACAGCCTAATTTCCACCAGAAGGTTTGAGAAATGACCTGGAAGCAGGACTAGAAATCCCAACTGGGAGAACTGCAATCCAGGCTTTTGGTGTGAAAACTGCTCACCTCTCGCCCTAGGGGTTCATGGACCACCCACTGCTGCTGTACGGGGTGCTGCCGGGGCCGACCAGGAATGGGGAGGCAGCAGGTCTCACCCTCCAGTCCCCAGCCTGGACCTACACCCAGGATGGCCCGGGTACATGTACCACTCCAGGTGGCCCCGGCTCTGCTCACTGTACCAGGCCTTGGCACCCATGGGCCCAACCCGAAATGTGTTCTCCAGATGAGGACCAGGCTCAGGCAGGCTGTCACCTGCCTTGAGAGGCACAGCTAGAATCTGGAGGTGGGTCTGACTCCAAAACCATGGACCCAGCACACCGTCTTCCTGCGTGGAGTCAGAGAGCATAGCCCATAGCCTGTTTTTGTACAGCCCACAAGCCAAGAATGGACTTTATATTTTTAAATAATGGAAAAATCAAAAGGAGAGTATTTCATGACATGTGAAAATCATACGAAATTAGAGTTTCAGAGACCATAAAGAAGTTTTGCTGGCGTGCAGCCACACCCATTCCTTTCTGTATCGCTTGTGGCTGCTTGTGCACCACAGGAGCGGAGTCGAAGAGCTGTCACAGAGCCACATGGCGTGCAAAGATGAAAATATTTACTCTCTGGCACTTTACCGAAATAGTTTGCAGACTCCTGTCCTAGAGCATCAATTTTATTCATAGATTCAGTGCAAAAACTAAGTCATCTAAGATATTTTTATATGCACTCAAACATGGTTTTGTATAAAATATGAATCGTACGGGATGTAAGACTGACGTCTACCTTTACGATTAAACAGACCCAAGGCACCCTGGATTGAGGGCCTGCCTCTTGAGGGTCCCCTCCAAGCCCCTGGGGCGACTTCCACTTTGGAGGAAAAGTTGGAGTGGCCTTACCCTCTCCTCTGCACACCACATGCTGTGTGGGGCAAAGCAGCAAGCCAGACGACACTGGAGTTGCCAGCAAGAGATAAGAAGTAGTTTAAAAAGGAGGGAGGACCCCAAAGGCAGGAGGAGGAGAGTCAAGAGGGCAGGTGGAGGGAGACGCACAATGGGGGTTTGAGGACCAGGAGGTGAATCCATATGCTTTGAGAAAGGGCCAGTGAGATGGCCGGGACTGGCTACCTGCACAGTGGGCAAAGGGAGGCCTTCCTGGAAGTCGGGCCTGGAGGATGAGCCCACTCTGGTCACATTCCCACCTGGAGCTCAGGCAATGGGAAGGTCAGACGTCGGGGGCTGAGTGCGAGGAAGCAGGTGCTGGAAGCCCACAGCAGGTGCCCTGGCCCAGGCTGACTGGCAGCCACATCTTGGAAGCAGAGTTAAAAAGGGAGACAGAGTCGCTGGGACCAAGCCTATGCAGGGACAGGGGAGTTCCCTTCTCACCCCCTCCCACACCTGTGGCCTAGGGCAGCAGGCACACCTCATCAGGCCCATAGTCCCTGGCCAACGCGACCCTCATTTGACAGAGGGCTGGCCTCCTGTAGACACTGGGCCTTGGACACTGCCTGGGGACTTCCAGTCTCTCCTGCTCTGTACCCAGGCTGTGCTTGGGGAGGAGAGGACACCACTCTGCTGTTGAGGACCTCAGAGTCGGGGGGGAACAGGACTGACCTGTGGAACCACTTAGTCTGCTAGATGTTGCCCTCTCCTGAATCAATACCAGGCAGGGACTTAAGACATTGAATGGATTGCTGCTCCCCATTCAAGTCCCTTACTGGCCAGTGTGGGTCACACATGCGGACTCCAGAGCAGCGTGATGGAGCCACTGTGGTTGAGGTGCTGAGCAGTAGTGTGTGACAGTGGAAGTGTGGGAGATAACTGGGAGAAAGTGCCACAGTTTCCAGGAGAGGAAGATGAGATGCAGCTTCGTAGAGCCCAGTGAGCTTGACATCAACCGTAGTGCGCAAAATGGTAGAGGATTTTTAAAGTGCCAAGGGTTTACCAAGAACAAGTCAAGCCACACTCACCTCCATCCCCTTTTGGGGTGATTTGGGTGGAGAGGGCAGTCCTGGGTGTTTCCCACAGGACGGGCACACCGAGGAGCTGTGCGCATTTGTCCCCACTTGAATGGCCACACCCAAGGGGGACTAAGAATTGAGTCTGTCTGGGGAGACCTCAGTGGCTCATGGGCCCTTTTCTCAATGTATAGCCATGTTTATAAGCTTCCGTGCCTACCGGGTGAGGCAGTGACATGGGCCAGATTTAAGGCAGTGAGAAGCGATGGGGACTATGACAGCTGGAGACCCCCTGCCCTGACTAAAAGGGAGCCAGTGCCTTACAGGAAAGTGGGTGCTGTGTTGCCCAATACCCTATTGTCTTTTTTCCAGAGGATGGAAGTTCTTTATGTAAGAATTTCCTGATTTTTAAATGTATGCAATAAATTCATTTTTTTTTAAAAACCACCTGGCAGACAAATATCTGTGTGCAGGTTGGGTCCAGTGCCCAGAGCACCAGTTTGCTCCTGGAGTACTTGCAGAGCCATGGACATTGGTGGTCTCCTGACCCAGTCAGCAGGTGACATGTGAGGACACAGGATCAGGATGCAGTTTAGGGGAGGTGACTGTCCTGCCCACTAGTGGGATGCTCAGCTGGCCCTCAGAAGCAGGACACTAGGAAAGGTTCAGGGTTCAGGTCAGTACAATCCTGGCAGCTAGCAGCCCCCAAGGAAGTGAGCTGTCCCCGCTGGGGGATGTCCAGGGGGTCCCATGGCTTGCCGGGGGGCAGTACTGGGCACTTGCCAGCCTCAGATAGGAGGCCGGACTGACGCAGCTTTGCAAAATCATCCAGTTGTTAGGCCCCTGAGTCTGGTATCCGTGCCGGGTGTACATGCCTGCTGTGGCACACCCTCAGGACGACACCCGGACCTCACCCTTCTCGGTCCCCAGCGCATTTGGGTTCCCTGAGGATCCTCAGGGACTTCCAAAGAGTGAGTGAGAACACGTCCGGTCACCCGCAGCTGTGAGTGGGGGAGACGAGCAGGGCGGGGAGGGGCTCAGGCCAGCAGCGCAGGCTGTGACTCAGGGCTGCTGAGGTGTTAAGCCTCTTCCCTGGCTCTGACCAGGAGGAAGCCAGACCAGGGAAAGTCTAGATCTGCTCCCGCCTCCTTCCCTCCTCCCCTCACCAGCTCTGATCCAGGCTTTTCCATTCACAGATCCCAAACTTTCCAGGCCGTCAAAAACCCAGAGGGGCTGCCAAGGCCTGGGTGAAAGCCTTTCCTGGTGGGAGGGGCAACGCGTAGGCTCATCAGGTAGATTATAAGGGCCTGAGGAACGCCCGCAACCCCAGCCCCCGGCACCCAGGGGTGGCAGGACCCTCCTGCTCTCACGCCTCTCTCTTGTCCTGTCACATTTCCCCATCAAAAAGAGGATATATGGATTTAAGGGATCGGGCCTTCAGCTCCCAGACTCCTAGTGGAGTCTGCATCTGAGAGTCAGAGACACACACACAGAGTGGAGGACAGGGGGCCAGGGGACAGGCACCCTTGCTGTTAAGTCCCCAAAGCCACTTCCTTCCTTTCAGACCAGCTGGAGATAATGAGCAGAGAGGGGATGGCGGGACAGCTGCCTCCCCTGGACAGGGGGTGTGGGAGGACCTGGAGCCCCCTCCCACAATGCACAAGCCTGCACACCAACGCAGGCCCAAGGAACAGGCGCCCCATGCCACGGCCCAGACTCCGGCCCAGCCACCCCAGCCTCTGTCAGGAGCAGAAGCTAAAGGACATAAATCATCCATCCAAAGTGGTGCTTTCTTTGCAGAGTCAACTGTGGTGCAAACCTTGACCTTGTCTTCTTTATTCCCTGTATGCTATGGTGCCACTTCCTCTCTAAACCAGTCCGCCAGTCTACCCATTTCTCAGCAATGAGATGTGACAGAGCAGTGAAGATAAAGATCCTGTGCCTGGCTTCTGAGTTTCAAACACAGCCCTGGCTTGAATACAAGCGGCAGGTAGGAGCCAAGCTTCCTGCTACTGCCCTCCCCCATCTAGAAAATTCCTGACAGGAAGAGGAGAGGGGCGGTTGGTAGAGGCCTCCCCTAGCACCCTGTCTGATTCCAGCACCCAGGAGTGCCAGGAGCTGGGCCCTGGGCACATTCTCCTGGGCTCGCCTTCACTGGGGGCCCACGAGTCTGCGTGTCCCACGTGGCAGTGGCACCCCCTTTGCACCAGCTCACATGTGCTGTGGATGGACAGTGAGAATGACTGCCACTGTGCCCTGAGCTTCCCTGGGGATCAGACTTCTTACCCCATCGGACAGCCCTCCCTCCAGCACCCTAGGACACTCACAGGACGCCTGTGCTTTGGCGGAGCTGGGAGAAGACACCCAAGGGCCCTGCACCCCAAGTCAGGAGGGTGCTGGGTAAAACCTACCCTCTGACATCGGCCCTGCTCACCCTGACTCTGACTGGGGGTCCAGAGCTCTGGGCACTCTGCAGGCCAAGAGCAAGGGGCATCCAGGCCTCAGAGCTTCCCTGTGAGGCCGTGAGAGATGCAGCAGCACCCACCTCCCTGAAGGTGAGCAGACTCAAGGTTATCACAGAAGGGCCACCAGGGCCAGTGACAGCAGAATGCCCAGAAGGGGCTCAGCTTCCTGGATGGCCTGGGGCCCCTCTCTGGGCCTCACCTTTCCTGTGCTCTGTCCCTTCCAGCTCTGCCACCCTGGGCATTGAGCCCCTGAGATGCTGTGGCCCCTCCTTGGGGAGGAGGGTCTTCAGACTAACCTCAGCCTCGGGACACAGGGCCCCCTCCCCTCAGCCGACTGATGCTCCCATTCCATCTTGGGGCTTGGAGCGGGGTGCCTGAGCCCCCTCAGCTGGGTCCCCACCTTCCTGTTAGGCTATTTCCCATGAGCCTTTTTATAAAGAGTTCGGCTGGGAGCCAGAGAACTTTTGGAAAGTGTATGGGCCAAGCCAAGCTGTACAAACCTGTCTTCCTCCCGGAGCTGAAAGGAGCCAGGTTGTTCCCAGACAAATGCAGAGGTGGGGGTGCTGGAGGGGGGAGTGGGGAAGAAGGAAGGAGTTACTGTAGGAGGCCTTGCACGCTGCAGAACAGCAGCCGGGAGTTGGGTAGGAGGGGAAGGCACAGCCAGAGGGAGGAGAGCTGGGGGCCTGGTACCAGGCGTCTCGTGTGGACATGCACATGAAACATACACATAGTCCCCCAAAGCACGTGAGTACAGACTCAGTTACATAGGTACAGAGGTGTGCAAACATGTATAGATGTGTGCTGGTGTGCACAGAAATATGCACAGGTGCATATATCTAGGCAGCCACAGGGACAGCCGCAGGGACATGATCAGACGTGCTCACACACAGACCCGCACAAACACACATGTACATGCATGCCCAGCTGAAGGTGTCTACAAGGGCTGCAGGTGGAGGAATGCCAGGCCAAACCTGGGAGGCAGCAAGAGGGCTTGAGCACCCCGATGACCCAGCACACACGTGCATGTGCCTGTGTGTGCACGCGTGCACACACACATCCCAGGAAGGAACCACTTCCTTTATAGGAGCTTTGGATCCAGGGCAACATGCAATCAAGGCCTTGTGCTGGGAAAGAAAGCGCCTTTGTCTGCTGGGACCAGGGCTGTGGGAGCAGCTGCAGCCTCCTCCAGGATAAGGGCCAGGCCAGTTCCTGGCTCCCGGGGAGGAAGGTCAGGCAGGGCCAGGGGTGGGGGATGAGGGAGCTGGGGGCTCCAGTAGGCCCTGCCGCCAACCCTGGGACACTGCCTCTGGCTGGCTGCACAGAGCCCAGAAAGCCAGTTATCACTGGCCCGGCCACTCTGACCCCTGGCCCGCGTCTGGCTCTGTCCCCAGAATGACCCTTGGTTCCACCCCCACCCTGATGCTGCCCTGACCCAGACTGAGGCCGCCTCTGGCCCCGGCCTCCACGCCTGCCTTGTGCCAGTGGCCTTGCTTTTTTTAGCAGAGTGGAGAAAGGTCAGGCTCTGGAATTAGAAAGATGTGAGACTGAATCCTGGCTGTGTCACTAGCTGGGTGACTTTGGAAATAGGCTTAACCTTTCTGAGCCAGCCTTTGAGCCCCGTTCCAGTGCTCACAGCCCAGGGCACGTCGTCTTTTCTTAGCGACAGCAGCCTTCTTGGTGTGCCCCATCCACCTGCACCTCGGGAGCTCTCTCCTCCTTTGTCCTTTTCCATTCTGGTGGTCCCTGCCTGGGCCCAGTCCCCCATTCCCTGCCTCAGGCCCAGCTGACCTCTGCTCCCTCAGAGCTGCTTAGACGGAACCTCTAGTGAGAACAGGCCCATTTTCTAACTCAAGAAATTCAGCCCAGGGCGACCCTCCAGAGGTGACTTCAGCAGCACGTGCAGACACTTCCAGGAATATTCCAGTCATTCAGTCAACAAATATTCCTGAAGGCCCACTATGCACCAGCAGCTGTTCCAGATGCTAAACAATCAGTGGTGAACAAATAGACAAAAGGCTCTGTGGGCTTACACTGCTGGGGGCTCTTCACCACCACGCGCCCCCTTCCCCCGCACACACACATGCATGCTCATCTGCCCCCAGATCTGTAACCTTCCTGCAAGCGGAGCCTCACTTCCTTCTTTGTCACCTTGTAGCTCAGGAATGTCATTACAGGAACTCTTTATTCCCCTGCCTCTGAGGCTGTGGGTATCTCAAGGGCAGGGCCCTGGCTGCAATGGCCCTCGGTAGCCCAAGTGTGTGCAGCTACCGCCGCCGCTCCTTGGCATGCTTCTTACTGTACCCTGGCACCTCTCTTTAATGTATTTCTCATGATCCCTAGTAGTCAAATGACTTGTGACCTTATTGTTTAATAAAATTGTAGTTTTTGGGAAATAACTTGATTGAGCCTGAAGCTCGACCAGGCAAGCGTGGGGAGTGTAAGTTCCAGCGCTCTGCGGTCACCTACAGTATGACCCATCTGTTCTTGCTCTGTTGGTTGAGCACCTGCCCCCTGCCAGACCTGGAGCAAGGGAGGGGAGCCCACAGAGACCCCATCCAGAGAGACCCACGGTCAGCAGGGGAGGCAGGAGCGGTAAGCGGAAGAGTGTGGCCGCGTGGATGGAATGGTGGGCAGGCACTGGGGGAGCCCATCTGGGGACTGGCTGGACTGAAGACACTTTTGCAGGGCAGGAGACATGAGCTGAACCTTCAAGGAGCAGTTGGATTTTTTTCCAAAAGAGATCAGAGAGGGTGAGTCAGGCAGAGGGACCAGCGTTTGCAAAAGCCATGGTAAAGGGAAATAAATGCCTGATGTGTGTGAAGGAATGGGAAATGTCAGACGTTCTGGGGTGGTGTGTGTGTAGGTCAGGCTGGGCTGGGGAAACTGGCACCACATGGGACTGTGGATGCCAAGGAGACTGGGGAACCCCTGCCACATGGAGGGCACCCAGCCCTGGCCTGGAGCCGCCCCACGGAGCTATCCACTCCCGTTGGGAACCCTCTGGCTCAGCCACACCCTCCCCACCTTCAGCCTGCGCTAGGAAACTCGGGTTTCTTTGTGGTCAAATTCCCCTCTGTTCTTGACTTAGAAAAAAAAAATTATGGGCAGTAATTTGTGTAAGAGCTCATTACATATATCAAGAAATTCTTGATTCTTGGTTACATAGCTATCTTATCTTTCATTTGTGTTTTAGGTTTTTCTTTATTTTTTATTCACTGCAACCTTTATTTTGTCTTGATGGAAGGGGACTTTATATATTTTTGTTGTCGAATCTATCGATCTATTCATCTGATGTCTTCTTAGAAAATTGTTATCTTCCTGAAGTTATATAAGTATTAGGATCCTTTTACAGTTTACTTTCTAATATTTAAGCCATCTGAAGTTTGTTTGGTGTAAGGTAGAAATCTAACTTAATTTTTTCCAAATTGTTAGCCAGTTGCCCAGTCCCGTTTAGGGAGTAATCCATCATTTCTGCACTGGTTTCTTTTGTTCAAAATTCATTCCTTCTCTTCTCAATTTTTAAAATTCTACTTGCAATCTAGAAAACAGTAGTAATAGGAGGAGGAGCCCAAGTCTCATGGAAATATATGGCTTAGAAGGTGAGAGCCCTCCTCTGCGCCCACCTCCCCGAGGTAACAGCCATCAACAGTATCCTTGTATCCTTTCATTATTAATGTTATAACTCTCATTAGGTTTCTTTTAAATACAGAGGTGTACAAAGGAGAAAACCCGAAAGGAATAAAATCCCTAGATAACATACTGACATAAAAATATGTTGACATTAAAAAAGAGTATTACATATATAGGGTTGGAGAAGGCAGACAATCCTGAAAGATACAAAATGAAAATTGAACGTGCCTCCCCCGGTCACTGCGCTCTCTGCAGAGGGAGCTCGTGAACTTGCTGCATTACTGTGAAATGCTTTTCTTCACCGCTTTCCACATGCAGGGCAGGAGACATGAGCTGAACCTTCAAGGAGCAGTTGGATTTTGGTGTAAGGTGGAAATCTAACTTCATTTATGGAACACCACATGGCCTAGGGTTAACTTCCAATTTTCTGTGCTGCTTGTCTCTGTTTTTCGGTTGCACCTTTGGTGCTCGTGCTAATCTTGGGTGAAATGTTAGTTTTACCCCGTTTTAACAGCTGGAGAGGACGTCCCGCCTCACTGCTCTTCATTTGCAGAGGACTCATGACAGCCTAGTTTGGGCTGCTAGAACAAAACACCATAAACTAGCTTATAAACAACAGAAATCTATTTCCCAGTTCTGGAGGCAGGAAGTCTGGGAGCAGGGTGGTAGTGCGGTCTGTGGAGGGTCCTTTTCCAGGTGACAGACTGCCTGTTTCTCACTGTGCCCTTCTGTGGCAGGAGAGCGGTGAGCGAACTCTCTGGGGCCTTTCCTGTGAAGGCACCTGTCCCATTCCTGGGGGTGCTGCCCTCTGACTGAATCACCCCCAAGGCCCCACCTCCTAATACCATCACACTGGGGTTTAGGGTTGTAACATATAAATATTGCGGGACATAAAATTCAGTCCATAACAATGACTATTCTACGCTTTTTTCCATATCAACTTTATATTATGCCCCCACACCAGTTTGATTAGAATCGTGTTGAAATTGCATTATTTTTATGGATTAATTTGGGGATGATTGTCTTCTTTACAGTGGTGAGTTTTCCTGTTGTGAATAGGGCATGGCTGTCTCTTGGGGCTCGTGTAGGTTCTGTGATCTTTCTTGCCTGGGATCTTGAACACCTCCTCAGGGCACCCTAACCTTACTCCTTCTCATGTTAGAGCGATGGCCACCTGAGAGGAAAAGGACTGGGACCCTGGGTCACTGTCTTCCCAGTGCCATCAGGTAGAAGAGGGAGTGGACGTGCTCGGCAAGCCTCCAGAGCACAGACCTCAGGCCTCTTGGGGTCACCAAGGGGCCACCTTTGGCTCAGCAGAGGAAAGAATGTTCTGTGTGCTGTAGCTTCAGGGTCACGGAATAGCTGCAGGGGGAGGGGGCGAGCATGCCCCTGCTGGCACTTTGCCAGTGTTCCAAGGAAATGTTGCCTGTGCTGTACAGGGGCTCCCCTGCCTGGCGGGGGTGCGAAGCAGTGCTGGGTTGCAAGGACCAAGTCCTTTGCCTCTAACCAAGGGAGGAGACCAGAAGCTTCCTAATACTCCTCTGTGCCCCTCACCTCACTTTGCTCCTCATGATGAGCCTTGGAGGTGGAATGGTGTTAATCTACTTTGCATTGATCAGTGAAGCTCAACAAAGCCAAGAGACCTAAGCAAGGTCACCCAGCAGTGCTGGTGCAACTCAGATACCAAAGCACATGTCCCTGCAGGCCACCGTTCTGTGACTGTCCCCAGAAGCCCTGTTTAGAGTCAGGCTGACCAGCAGGAGGCTGGAGCATCCTTCCCACCTCCGAGCCCAGGGTCAGCTTCTGGGCAGGTGAGTGGCCCAGTGGGCAGGGGAAGGCGCCACCAGCTCTTCTCCCAAGCCTGGCTCTGCACGTATGTCTGCCTCTCTCCCCCGGGGCAGCTCTCAGCTTGGCTCACAGTGTCCTCAGGGGGCCAGCGGGCTTCTTGATTCCAGGCTGCACATCTGGAAGTTGACGCTATTAAAACAAACCCCATTATATAACAAACGGACATCTGGAACCCGTTAGCACTGAGTTTTTAGAAGAAGAAATTGTTTTGGATGTGCTCTCTGCTAAGAATGTGGCAAAGTGCCCTCACCCTGGCTGTCCAGGAACCCAGAGACCAGGCAGCCTCTCCTGGGCCCATTTCTCAAGGTAGCGCAGGCCAGGCCAGAGGTGGGCCAGGGCAGAGGCAGGAACAGATGATCCCCACCGGACAGGTGACTTCACTGTCTCCTGCGTGCTATGAGCTTGGAAAGTCCCTTTCGAACACGCAAATATTCATTCAGCACTTGTGAGCCTACTATGTGCTGCCAACTCCATATCATTTGAATGCCCACCCCAACACCCATCATAGCTTAGGAAAACAGATCATGGACTGCCCTGGATTCTAGACAGCCATGCTTCAACTAGTCTGTGCCTGAGCACCCTAACTAATCCTTGGAACTTCCTAGCATCCTCAGGCCCCTCCTTGAATTGCCTTCCTACCCTTCCTCGTTGAACACAGGCTTACTGGAGCCAGAACACTAGGGTCACTAACGCACAGATGACTTGGCTCCGACTCGTGCTGGTTCTCCCTGTGAGCAGACCTTGAGCTAGCAATGAAGAGCTTTACAAGAAAAGTCTGGCTGACACTTTCAAATGGAAATTTTATTTTTTTAAATCTTTTTTCTGCCAACATTTTGTGATGAAAAACTTCAAATGTAAAGAAAAGTTGAAAGAATTGTACCATGAATACCTGTATAAACCCACCACTTAGGCTCTGCGGCTAACACGCTGCTGTCTCTGTCCATTATTCACCCATCACTTAAAAGCACTTTGCAGACATCACTGCACTTCACCCCTAAACACTGCATGCATATCATTAACTAGAGTTCCCTATTTGTTTCTCATTTTCTTTGAGGTGAAACTTGTATACAATGAGATGCACAAGTCTTAAGTGGGCTATTCCAGGAAGTTTGACAAACACAGATACCTGTATAACCCAAATCGCTATCACCCTACACAATTTACTACCAGACCCAGAAAGTTCACCATGTCCCTTCTCAGTGAATCCCCAGCCCCCACTGCTCCCAGAGGCAACCGATTTTCTGGTTATTTTCACCAGAGCTTAGGTGTTATGGGCTGAATTGTGTTCTCCCAAAATTCTGTATGTTGAAGTCCTAACCCCAAGACCTCAGGATCTGACTGTATTTGGAGACAGGGCAAAGAGATAATTAATGTAAATGAGTTCCTGTGGGTGGGCCCAGTCCATTATAACTGGTGTCCTTATAAGAAGAGATGAGGTCACAGATACGCACACACATGGAGGAAAGACCAAGGAAGACACAGGGAGAAGACGGTTGTCTACAAGCCAAGAAGGGAGGCCTCAGAAGAAACCAACCCTGCCCGTACCTTGACCTCAGACTTCCAGCCCCAAGAACTGTGAGAAAATGAATTTCTGTTGTTTAAGCAGCCCCATCTGTGGCAGCCCCAGCAAACTTATACGCTAGGTTCACCTTTTCTGGAATTTCATATAAACAAAAGCAGACACTACATTATTTATCTTGTGTCTGGGTTATTTTACCCCACATATGGCTTCTGGGATTCATCTCTGTTGCTATATCTGTCAGTACTGTGGTCCTTTTCATTCCTGCATAGTATTCCATTATAGAAATATTCCACAATTTGTTTACCCAGGGCGGTTTATTTTTTTATACAGAGGAATTGTTTTACAACATCTCATGCTAATGTATGTCCTTTCAGTCACCCAGCAACAGAGAAGATAGCCAGCTAGCAATACCCAGTGTGGAGCTTCAGGACTATACTTGAATGTCTAATCATCCTGAAATGCTTGTAAAACACTTTATACTTCCTGAAATGAAAAAGTTCTTAGACATGAGATTGAAATAGTAGTACATCATTTTTATCTCAGCAAATGCAGAGCAGTCCATGATGTCATAGGGGCCTCAGCTCTTCATCTATTTGGTTGCAAATAACAGTGATTATACTGGCTTTGACATTAGGGGCTTTGAGTTTGAGTCTTACTTGCTGTGTGACCTTGGGCAAATCACTAAACCTCTCTGAACCTCACCTGGGAAGGGAAGCTAATAATCCCTTTCCTATGGGTTGCTTGAAGACTGAATGAGCTAATGAGTTCAGTATTGTCCCCATGGCTGGAAAACGTAAGATCTGAGGAAGTGTTTGCTGTTCTGATTTGTCCCACTCAGCAGCCATCAGAGCCAGAACCTCTCTCATGATAGGGTAGCAAGAGTGGATTGTCAGGCCATAGAGAGGAGGAAATGAGCTTTCTGCACTGTCATATACAATAGCTGGGACCAAGGAGCAGAGCAGTGAAGACTGTGTCAAATCAGCAAGCTGCCAAGATCAATTAGGCTGATGCAATCGCAGTGGAAGCGGTGCATTTGGGGTTTCATAAAACACACTCTTTCAAGAAATGTGGGATCAAAAGCACTTCTAGTCTACACAAGTTTTGCACATGTCTGACCATTTCTATTTATTATTTTGTTTCATCTGAAAGGGGCAGCTCAGAAATGTGTTTCACTTCATCATGATCATTTCTAGGCAAGTATAAATTTAAATCTGGTCATCCAGGAACGCATCCTTTGTAATAGACACTAATTTAATACTTTTCTTCTAACAAAGTAGAAGAAATGCATAATCTGAATCGCCATCACTTACTTTATTTCAGAAGTTCTTTCATTCTGAAAAAAACATTTTCAACTTTGAAGTCCTTGAAATTGTTTTTTGGCATAATTTATCCACTGTGTCCCAAGTGGCTTTAAGTGTTTATAATTTCTCTCAGATGATGCTTTCTTTTGGCTTTTAAAGACAAAGAAAATGTCTATAGTTTCTCTTTAAAGGTCTTTAGAAAAAATTCCTGTGACACTGACATGTGGTAAGGAAATTCTAAACAAAAGATAAATCCAAGTTTGGAAACAGGGCTATCAGTTGGACCCACGGTTCGCCTGTGGGATGAGAATCGTTAATATGACTTCCTGTGGTCTAAGGGCCTAACGGGGTGCATCACAGCTGAGGGGTTTTACAGACATCACCTTGCCTCCTGCCAGCATCATCCACACCCCACTTCCATAGTTTTGGACAACTTGTAGTTAGGTATGTTGCATGGTACCAAAAACAGAGTGCACTGGAGATCCTTTCTTTCCCCACAAAACATTGTTATCAGAACCAAAAGGTGTGCAGAATGCCTCAAACTTCCTTCCCTACTACTCAGTGGTCTACACATTCTACAGGTGTTTTCATAGACCTAATAGTGCATTTTGTTCAAGTCAATTCCACTTTGTTTCTTTTTCTTATTTTTTTGTTGATGTATCTTTATAAACCTGCACAAGAAGACTGATCTCAGCTATCTCTTCAACATCCATGAAATCCAAGAACTTCTCTTTAATTAAACCTCCTGGATGAGGGCTGCTCTGCTTCCCTACTGCAAATACACTACCACATCAGAGCTCCAGGGTCAGCCCACAGCCAGGCCTGGCTGGCTGGGCAGGACCCCTGGACCAAGAGGGCCAGCTGCCTGCAGGCCAGAGAGTAGGAGCCAGCAGCAGAGAGAGTCTTGGGTGACAATCAGATCTGCTTGGTTCCAGGAGACAGTGTGGCACTGGGATCCACCAAAGAGCTAGGGCTGGCAGCCTTGGGTGGTCCTGGGAGGACCTGCAGAATCTTCCCTGTCCCTGGGAGATAGGGACACAGAGCATGCCCTGCCCTCCTGGGCTACTGAAAGGCACAGCCAGCTGTCAGCTGGACCTGAGCTTTGGAGGTGATTAGAGCTTCAGGAAGGCAAAGGGACAAACTTCCCCCTTAGTACTGCTTTTACAGCATCCTATAAGTTTTAGTATGTTGTGTTTTTTGTTTATCCCAGGATATTTTTAAAATTCCTTTGGATTTCCTATTTGACCCAGTGACTGTTCAAGAGTATACTGTTTAGCTCCCATGTATTTGTGAATTTTCCCATTTTCTGACTGTTAACTGCTTTCTAGTTCCATTGTGGTCAGAAAAGACACCTGCAGTGATTTCAGATGAATGGATAAAGAAAATGTGATCAATATATACAATGGAATATTATTCAGCCACAGAAAGAAGGAAATCCTGCCATTTGCAACATGGATAAACCTAGAGGACTTTATGCTAAGTGAGATAAACCAGACACAGGAAGACAAATACGACATGCTCTCACTTATATGTAGAATCTAAAAAAGTCTAACTCATTAAAAGCAAAGAGTGGAATGGTATTTGCTGGAGGCTGGGGGCAGGTGGGGAAGCAGTGGGTCAAAAGACACAGAGTTTTGGTTACGCAGGATGAATTAGCTCAGGAGAGCTTGTGTGCAACATGGTGACTTCAGTTAAAAATACTGTACTGTATACTGAAAATTTACAGAGAGTTGATCTGAAGTGTTCTCACCAAAACAGAAGCATGCGAGGTGATGGGTATGTTCATTACTTTAACTGTGGTAACCATTTCACAAGGCATAGATTTCTATTGCAACACCACATCATACACCTTAAATAGATACAATTTTGATCTGTCAGTTATATCTGAAAGCTGGAGAGAAGTTGAAAATGAATAAAATTTATACTGAAATTCTGGGAAAAAAAAATAGAGAGAAGTCAGTCAGTGCCTGAGAGAGCCCAACAGGCTGGAGAAGGGGCCTGGGCTTCCCTCTGAACCACAGGAGCAGAAGGCCACAACCTGCACACTGGGAAAAAGAAAAATAATGGTAAGAGGATTTTTAAAAATCAGATGCAAAAGAAGCTACTTTCCTGAACTAGGAAACATGATTTTAAATTTAAAATGAGTTAGAGGATGGAGAAGAGGGAGCCAAGGAGAAAAAGATGACACAAAACTCAAAGCAAACCTCAGAGGACACAGAGATTGCACCGGGGAGACGAGAGCCCAGGAGGCCCAGGAGATGTTATGTGTGACTAATAAGCCTCGAAGGGAAAAAAGCAACAAATAGAGGAGAAGCGATCATTTTAAAATGAGAAAGAAATTTTTCCACGGTTTGAAGAAAAACTTGGGTTTGAAAGGGCTCGTTGAGTTCCAGGCAGGAATGATGGAAAAAAACAGACATCTAGGCATAGCCTGGGAAGGTTCCTTAACTCCATGGTGAATGGGAAAACTCTTACATGCTTCCCAGATGAGAGAACAAGTTATATAGGAAGAAAAGAGTTCAGACTGAAACAGCATATCTCATTGGCGAAGCTAGAAAAGAAGAAAAAGCACCCTATGCCAGCCGAGGTGCCGTTCATCTACCCAGCACAGAAAAAATACAAAGGGCCAGGGAGCTTCCGTGTTCAGGGAAAAGACCAGAGAGAGGCATCTCATCAGGCAGCAAGTGAATCAGATTGGAGACAAGGGAGATGAACGAGGGGAGCTGAGAACCCCCCAGTTCCTGTGCAGCTAGCTCCAAATGAATGACAGATGAGATGGAATTTGTGATATAAGCACAAATAAGGTTTCTTAAGAAACAAATAGAGATGCAATAAGACCTACAGCCCGCCTACAACCGAAAGTGCCCAATTACCTGGGGAGAAGTAGGAGCTGAGGGGAGAACAGGGGGCAGCAAATGCATTTTAAGTATCTCTTATTGGGTGGGGTAGAAGGAAGCAAAGGAGAGAGACCCTCGGTGGAGGAGCTGATTGGTACCTTGTTGACATGTAATAAAAAGTTTTTGTTTTATATACGGAAAACAGAAACAGGAAGGTCAGCCCTAGTGGAAGACAATGCACAGTGGGGCTTCCAAAATGGAAAGGGGAAAAAGAGGAACGACCAGCGCCTGTTGTCAGTTGTTCCATCCTTCTCTCTTTTTTTCAATTAAAAAAAGAAAAGTATTATGGAAACTTCCAAACACGCTACAAGAGAGGGAAGAACACAAGGACTTTGCGTGGACCCAGCGCTACAGTTCATTACTCATTTTTTTTAAAAGCTGGGGACACCCTCATTGTCACAAAACCCTGCAACATTTCCATTTTTATTTTTCCTAGCAATTTATTTAGAGTTTGTTCTCTTTTGTAGAAGTCAGCACACCTCTTCCTTGATCAGAAGATTTCTTCTTCCTTAGCTCTTGAAATTTTACCTTCATAAAAAGACTTACAAGGCATGCTCTTCTCCTGGTAAACATTTTAAGTTCTCCATGGCTCACTTTTTTTTTTTATGGTAGGCAACTGGTAAAAATGACAAAATTCTAAATCTTTCTGATTACCAAGACTCTTAAAAAATCCCATGGTTTGCACAAAACTTGCTTTTGTGATGGACTATGTCAGCCAATGTTCACCTTCCCTCAGTAAGTGACACCTGACTTGGAACAGTGCCATTCACTCTATTTTGGTGCCAGGTGTTAATGACTCTGGAAAAAAGCATGCCATCACTTCATTCCCTGGGCAGCCTCTAGATCTTCGTGGAAAATGACAACAGGCTGTACTTACATATCACGATTACTAAGAAAGAAACCACAGCCAACTCGGTCAAGACCTCAGAACTGAAGAATAGGAAATGTTTGCGAGCACGGCGAGAAACAAGCCAGGCAGATGGGCAGGCTGGTGACCAACCAGGTAAGAAGGGCACTCAGAAATGTCAAAGTCAGTTGAGTGGTTCCCACACGTTCGTATTTTTCTTTGTTGTTTCTTTTCTTTCTCACTGGAAAAAATGTGTGGGTTTTTTTTTTTTGGTTTTTTTTTTACATTGCTACAAAACTGAGAGCTGAGTTTTATCATTTACATACCCGGATAATTTTGGAAGGCATTGTCATGCGTCTGCTGATCCTGTTTGTCTTCCTCTGGGAACCTGGGTCTGGGAGCAGGTCCTCCCCTCCCTGATCCACACTTACAGCCTTGGCTGAGTAAGCCGGCTAAGCCATGCTCACCGCCACCCAGCTGCTGAGAGCTGTGGGCTGTGGGAAGTCACTGAGTCATTGCTGCTGTAGCCACACAGACCCTGTGATCTAGTCTCTGCAGAGCCCTTTCCTTGCAGCCTTTCCTCAAACTGTCACTTCTCCTTGACCCCCGCTAAATATCCCTCCATCTGTACCCCACATCTCGACCTCCCCTGCCACTGAGCACAAGAAGCCCAGGTCATTAGGCAGAAGCCCTTTCTGCCTCCTGCCTTTCCCTCTGCCCCCACGCCATCTGCAGGCGCTCTGGGGCCCAGGCCTTCCTGGCCCTCCTCCATCCATCCCTCTTGCCTGGGGCCTCGGTACTGTCTGGGGCAGAGAGGAGCAGGGCTTGCTTCCCTCTCTGGATCCTCCACCTCGGCCCACAAACGCTAGCTCCTCCCACTCGGAACCCTGGCCTTCTGCACATCCCATTCATTCATCTGCCTTGGTCTCTGCCCGGCCCGCCACAGTTGGTCGCCTCCCCTGCTCCTCTCCCCTTCACCACGTTTCACCCTGTGTCGGCCCAACGGGGCCCAGGAAAGGGCCCACTGCCTTCTCTTGGGGTTAGGAAGGCCAGTCACGGCCTTTGGCTTCTCTGGGGCTC
The DNA here is from genome assembly GCF_030020395.1 of Manis pentadactyla. Lineage (NCBI taxonomy): Eukaryota > Metazoa > Chordata > Mammalia > Pholidota > Manidae > Manis > Manis pentadactyla. The sequence continues at coordinate 161,458,085 of NC_080023.1, read as the reverse complement.
CTCCCAGAAACCTCTCCCTCCCTTGTCTTGCCTGACGCCTCTCTCTCCCTGCTTCCCACTCTGTCTCCCACCAGGTCCCTCTGCTCCTCTGACCACATCTTTCTGATCTTCACTGACTCTTCTTCCTTGATTTTCACCTTAAACATCCCCAGCTTCCTTTTTATACCACACAAAATCCTTGGAAGTTCTCTTTGTTCCCACAGCCTTAACTTTTGCCAAAGAGTTTCCGATAAACCAGACTGGGGCAGGTTTTCAGCTTGTTTTTGCTATGAAAACATTTTTGGTTTTTTAGTCTCATTTATCCCTGCATTAAGAGTCATTCAGCCCTGTCTGGGGAGGGTGACTGTCCTCAGGGTGGAATGTAGACCTCTCCCACGTCCCCCTGGGAATGCCACCTGCCTGGCCCTTCACTGTCTAAAGTCAGAGTCCTCCAGGTGGGGGAAACTACTTTTTCTGTTGATGACAATTTGGGCTCCAGATATAATGGGCTATCAGGGCCCTTCCTGATTTGGGGGAAAAGAGAATTTGGTTTGGGGTGAAAGATAGAGGACACCAGGGCAGAAAGCCTTGAGAGGCTAGGGACACACCAAGGACCCAAAGCTAACAGCGTGGTTGATAAGGGAGCAGTCCCCTAGGAGGTGCCAGGCCAGTGGAACGCGGGGCAGCAGGGAGCTCAGGGCCTCAGCCAGCTGCCCAGCTGGAGCCTGGCCCTCTGACCAGGTGTCCCTGCCAGCTATCTGGGAAGAGTGAGGCCACCAGGACCACTAGTTGGCCACTTTCCTGTGGCTCCAACAGGAACCCTCGACACCAGTGGGGTGGGGTGTAGGCCTTAGGCCTCCCGACCTTGCACTGGAAGGCCACACGGAGCATACCACAGCCCCGCAAGCTGGAAGGGGCTGCAGACAAACGGGATACCCCAGATGCATGTGTATCATGGACATCCATCGCCAGGGTATCTTCAGCACCTCCAGTTCAGTGTGGCTTCCCTCCATACCTGTGCCTCTCCTCTTTGCTTGTCTCAGCACAAGGGCCCCTCGAGCTAGAAAGCTGCAGTCAGCCTGTAGCTCCAGAGCCATCAAGGCTCACCAGTTCTCCTCCTAATCTTTCTGCTCCCGTCCACCCTCACCTACGCGGCAGCAGTTCAGGCCTCGGGCACCAGCACGGCTCCTAACCTACCCCTCTGCCTCTTCCCTAGCACCCCCTACCCGCCATCACCCACCCAGGTCCTCTCCAGGGGGTGGGTGGCTGAGGGGATGATGGTGGCAAGCGGGGAGGAGGTGAGGTGTGAGAGGAGGAGGAGCCAAGAGTGCAGAGGCGCTCAGGGTACACTGGGCAGGGGTGAGACTGGTGAGGGTGGGTGCCTAATCTGAGCGCAGCCCCAGGGCCGGGGAGGGAAAGGGGAGAGAAAGTTGCACTGTGGAGCCTCCTGCCTGCCCTTCCCCAAAGGAAACGGGGCCAGTGCCAGTGTAGCCAGGAATGTGGGAGTCCCTGGCTGCAGAGACGCCGTGGGGAAGGCCCCATGGGTTATGTGGGAGGTGGCACACTCAGGTGGGTGGGCTGCTCTGGGGGGTGCTCAGAGTGGTAGGGCCCTCCCAGGAGCTCTTTGAATAGATGCCAAATCTATCATCTAGTGCTAAGCATGGTGGCTGGGAGACAGAGGTCTGGCACCCAGATGGGGTGTGAGCCCAGTTCTCTGACCTTGGCCCTGACCCATCTCTCCAACCCCCTCATGGAAGCCCGGCAGCCTTCCCTCCAAATGCCTGCCCCTCTCACTGCCAGCATCTCCGCCTGGCCCTTGCATCAGCCTCCCCAGTGCGCCCTCCCTTGGCTAAACCCACAGTTCATCCATTCAGCGGGCCCAGGCAGGAGGAGGCCCCTGTGTGGAGGACTACCAGCCAGGAGGGGAGCTCAGTGCAGAAATAGCAGCTGTTCATGTAGGAAGGGGCGGGTGAGTGCATCCGCGGGAACTGAAGACCAAGCCTCTCTGGGCAGCGCCTCCCAAGCACAAGGGCCCTCCATGCCCAGAAACACCCACCGAAGCCGCTTCACTCTCACTGGAGCACACACACCCCCCACCAGGGTCTCTCAGTCACCTGTGCCCTGTAGTGTCCAGTTCCTGAGCCCAGAGCCTGGGGCCCACGTGTCTGTTTCCAGCGCCAACCGGGTACCCAGCAAATGTCCCTGAGAATTAAGGAATGAAGGTAGAGCAGGTCTGCGAGAAGGGCATTGTCTGGGTGGAGGTCAGGTTCTGCCTATCCAAGCATGACTTTTCCATGGCAACGAATGGCCCCCGATTAGGGTAGACCCCTTCTGGGCCTGGACTGGCCCCTCCGCGCCCGCCCATCGCATGCCTGTCTCTGTCATCAGCCAGTAATCCTGTGTGGGTTTCACGCTGGTGCCCAAGAATAAAGGAGTCAGAGGGCAGGCGGGAGCCCTTCCCAGGGCCCCGCACCCCCATCACGCGGGAGCAGCTGCCGGCGCCCACTGGAAGTGGGCCTGCTGAGCCACTTGCTCATGTCAGAGCCGGCCACACGGAGGCCTCCCGCTCGAGGCTGAGCCTGGCTGCACTGCGGCTGGCACAGGGAAGAGACCCCCACTCTGTGCAGCTCACTAAGTCGTCCTCTCTCCCCACACTTGACCACACATGGCCACCCCGATCTTCCCCCTTCCTGGCGCCTTCCAGAGTCCTTCCTATACCCATAGCCCCCAAATCAGCCACCCGGCCTGTCAGCTCTGTCTGGAATGCTTCTGGAACCACCCTGTCCCCCACCCGCCCATCCCCATCAGCCTGGTGGCTGACCATTGCGGCAGCTGCCGCCCTGGCACCCCGCCTCCAGTGCCTGCCCTGTGCAGTGGCAGCCAAAGGACATGTTTCAAGACAGTTCTGTACGTGGCATTCCTCTGCTATAAAGTCCAGACTCTTCACTGGGGTACCCAAGGCCCCTCCTGTCTGGCGCCTGCCAATCTCTCTTGTTCCTTGGCTCCCCCAGAGCTCCTGGTGTCTCCCAGATGCACCGGGCTGTCTCCTGCCTCCATGCACGCTGCGACCACCACCTGGGGGCAGATGAAGCCCAGTGTCTCCTGTCTGGGGAGACATCTCTGCCCCCTTCTCCCCACCCCAGGTGGCCTTCCCCTTGGTCCTTGAGCACAGTGAGCATCCTGTGGGTTCTCCCTCTCTGCTTGCCGGTCTGTCTCCCTGTCTTGGGTCGAGATCACCAGAAGCAGGGCTCCAGGAATATGCAGTCTATGAGGGGAGGGCTCTCAGGACAAACGGATGGAGACTGGGGGGAAGCAGGAGAGGGAAGGGGCAGAGTGAGAACGGGATCTTAAGCAGAAGCCCGGTGTGGCCTGATCCAGGGACCTCTGGACCACAATCACACTGTGGAGCTGTCTCTTTGAAGCAGGGAGACCAGCCTTTTGTATCCCTCTTTCGGCCAGTCATCAGCTGTGGGTGGGAGGGTTTGTGTTCCCGGGGGAGGAGCTCTCCTCTGCCAAGGGCAGTTCGCTGAAGGGGCAGCTGTGAGCATTGGCCACGGTCACTCTGCGGTGGGGCGAAGGTGGGTGTGCTGTCCCAGTAAAGGCGGTCTGCGGGGAGCCAGGAGCATCCAACACACCCTCTGTTAAGTGGGCCTGGCAGCTTTCAGATGAATGACGAGTATGTGGGTTCTCAGGCCCTCCAGCTCCGACCCTTCCCAAGCCCACAAGCCCACAGCCGCACTGCTGCCGCAGAGAAGGTACAGCAGCCACAGCTGCAGGGAGTGGAGAGAAGCCCTGACATCCAGCCAGCCACCCCTCAAGAGAAGGACTCGGAGACCTGCACCCTCACTGAGCATCTCTTATGTGCTCAACTGTGTGCATGCACACTTGAGTCAATGCTCTCATTTTCCTCGTAGTCACCATTTTACAGATGGGAAGACAGCGGCTCAGAGGCGTGAAGTGACTCCATGAAGATCATGCAAGTTGTAATTGGAGGAGCTAGAATTCAAACCCAGGTCTGATCAATTCCCTGTCTGGTTCCTTCTCCCAGTGTGTGAATGGCCTCGGAGCTATGCCCTTCCTACCCACACAACAGCCTGGCAAGTCCAGGGTCATCTCTGTGCTCCAGAGCCCCCACAACAGGGCTCCGCTAAACTCAGGGTCCCCAAGGGCCTCTTCTGGCTTTTGGAATAGTTGGGAGGCCCATGCATATGTTTTGCATATTATTTGCATAATGATTGCATCTGGTTTGCATGTGTTCACGTTGAGGGCTCATCAGCCCTGTGCAATTTTTAAGTTGTTTCTAAGCAACTCTTACTCAATGGAAATCTATCCGGGCTTTACAGAGTCCAGTTTCCATGATTTCTGGACTCTCTCCCAGGCCCTCACCTTGTGGGCTGCACATCTACACCCCCCCATCCCAGTCCCCCAACCCATCCTGGAGAAGCCACAGTTCTGTCCAGCTGGTAAGGGTCACTCCAACCCCTGCCCCAGGAATGCATGTGGATTTAACAGTAACCTCTTTTTGATGGTGTGGGTGTAATCAAAATGCCAATTGGACTTCGAGCATGCTGATGTTTATTTTGAGGAGAGAGTGAGCCCCAGGCAAAGAGCCTGGTTACACAGAATTTCCAAAGGTGGCCCCACGTGCAGGAAAATTCAGGGGGCTCACAACCATGCTTGCACAGAGGAAAGGAGATAGGGTGGGGGTGGGGGGTGGGGACAAAGGGCTGTTGGAGTCAGGAGCCCTATCCTAGGGCCAGGCTACCACCAGTTGACTCCAGGGGTGTGCTGCTCCCAGCTGCAAGGGGCTCATCAGTGGTGGGAAGGGCTTGTGCCAAAAGCAAACTGTTTTAGCACTTTCTATTTCTGTCTCTTTTAGGGGAACCATGTTCCATAAAACTTCATGAGGTTCAATGAGCTTATGTGGTGGGTCTCGATAAAAAAAGAGAGACCATCCTTAGTGAGGTGGAATTGCTTGGGAGAGGAACCTCCTCAGCTTCTGAGAAGTACGGGTTCAGTGGGGACATCCCAGGCGAGTGCAAGGCCCTTGCGCAGGGCCACGTGTCAGCTCACCCAGGAGGCCCACCTCTGCGGCCTCTGGGCTCCAGTCTCTCATCACCTCTGCCCCGGAGCCAGTTCTTTTCTTCTGCTCCAGGAAGCCCAGGGAGGGAGGAGGGAAGCTCCAGCGTCTGGCAGGAGTTTCCACTCATGTCTGCCCCCTGTGCCACTCACTGATGGACCCTAAACACAAGACTTTACACCTGTCCCCATCCAGGGTTACCTGGTCATCCTGATGGCCTCTTCCGTCCTTCCTGAAGAGAGAGGTGCCACATCTGTCACTAGGGGTGAGTGAAGGTTGGGAAAGTATGTTTCTGCATATGTGTGTGGAAGTGGTGTGACGAGTGGACTGAATGTGTCCAGGTATGGCTGTACATGTTCCTGTGAACAGAAGGCATGATCCTGCCTCCGTCGAGGTGTAGAAACTCCAGCCGGAGTAGGTGGAGGACATGACTGTCTGCCTCCCTCCCCCACCTCTAGCCTCCCTAGGTTTCCTGTCTGGCAGATGCAAAGTGGCCTGATCATCTGTGGGGGAGACCCCAGCTTCTGCCTGGGTGCAGCCAAGACCCTGAGCAGCTCCTCCACCAGCGTCCTCCTGCACAGGGATGGAGCCCTCGTGCTGCCTCCCGAAACTATTCCCATTAAAGAGAGAGCGTGGTGTTTAATGTCAGCCACCTGGGAAAGGGGAGCAGGGCCCAACCGTCCTTTCAAACCCTTGTTGGGAAAACCTTTCCAAGTCCAAACAGGGTCCAGCCTCCTCCCTCTAAGTTGGGCCCCACATCTGGGCAGGGGAAGGGAGTGAAAGGAAGCGGCAGGGCTCCATGGAAAATGATCACAACTTCTGAGGGGGTGGGGTGCTTTCTCACAGAGCCAGCTGGGCAGTGCTGCCAGTCAGTCAGAGCCCAGCCTGGAGTGAGGACTGGGTCCTGTTCGCCCCCCACTCAGATGTCCCTCAGTTTCTGAGAAGTGCAAATTCAGTGGTTACAAGATCAGGAGCATGTTATGGACTTGGTTTACCTTGACCCTAGCCAAATGGACATCTCTATTAAAGGCTGGAGAATATGATACCACATTTGGTGATTTGTGGCCGAAGATGAAAGGCTGTCTTAGTAGGCATCATCTGTCAGGATCAGAGACCCCTTCAAACTATCCCAAGTGAAGTGGGTTATTGGAAGCAGCCAGGGGAAACCAGTCACCAAATGACTACTCCCCACACCCTCCCTGGGTACCAGAGCCCCTCACCTCTGACCCCCAGTCCTCTGGCAAATTCCCTCACTTAGCTTCCCCTTACCCCTGCCCCAGAACTCTGGCTACAGCATACCATGGACTGTCTTCAGGAGCCCTGTAGTGGTTACATAGTGTCCCCCCAAATTCATGCACACCTAGAAACTGTGTCCTTGTTGCAATTCAAATGGGCCGTATATTTAATGACTGGTGTCTTTATAAGGAGAGGAAAGGACACAGAGACCCAGAGAAGAAGGCTGCGTGAAGAAGACCATGCAGAGACATGAGGGCATGGCCGTGGGCAGACAGAAGCAGACACGGGAGCTATGCAGGCACAAGCCAGAGTGCCAGGGTTTGCCAGGAGCCACCAGGTACTGGGCGAGGCAAGGAAGGAGCCTTCCCAGAGTCTCTGGAGGGAGTGGGGCCCCGTGGACCCTTTGATTTCGGATTCCTAGGCTCCAGGATTGTGGGGCAGTAAATTTCTGTTGTTTTAAGCCACCACGTTTGTGCTAATTTGTTACAGCCGCCCCAGCAAACAAATACAGCCCCCACTTGGAAGCTGGATCCCCTCAGCTTCTGTGTTCCAATTCCAAAGCCCAGGAGAGAATATTTGAGTCAGGTATCTGCCCCTGGGACCCACAGCCGGAAGGGCTGGGCGCGAGTGGTAACACAGGTGTGGGTTCACATCTCAGCGTCAGGCTGGAGGGTGTATCCCACAGAGAGTTCCGTGCCTTCCGCAGGTGTATCTCCTGCTTGGGTAAAGACACAGTAAACTATAGTCAACTGCGTGGGTAGAACAAAGCCAGGAAGAAATGCCACTCTGCGGGATGACGGAATCAGGACTCAAAGGGCTCTTTGCATGTTAGAGAGTCAGCAAGACGATGCTGAATGAGGGTCACCATAAAGGCCAACTCCTGGGTTCCAAGTGTCAATTTCAAAAGGGAAATACGGAGGAAGCTTGGCTTAGCAGCAGTTGCTTGCGAAAAAGACCTAAAGGTTTTCTTTGACCAGATCCTAATAATGAGCCAGTGCCGTGGTTCAGCTGGCTAAAAGCTCTTGCACTAAGAAGAAGCCGAGCATCCTGGGCTGGGCTGGAGAAGTGATGGGTGTTTGCGGTTCCGTGCTGCCCATGCCTAAGCGAGACAGAGATCACACAGACCCCGCCGGACTGGGTTGCAGAGGGTTAGCTAGTGGGGAGGCGTGAAAGCGCTGCGAAAGGGTCAGCAGAGTTATCAGATGTCCTAGGCCCCTCCGGACAATAACGGCGGCAGGGCTAGCCAACAGGGACGGTCTGCGGCCTCTTCCAACGAGGTGGCAGCGGGGGTGTTGCTGGCGCGCCCCCAAACACAGTGTACGGGCTCTGAAGACCAGCGTGTCCCGCTGGTGGGCGGCTCCTGGAGAGCCTGCGCCCGAGTCAGCCCCAAGGGTCCGGCTCTGCAGCTCGCCTGGTGCAAGCGGGCTCGCGGCGGTGGTGGATGGGTGTGTCTGGGGGGGCCTCCTGGGCCGCAACTGCCTGCGCCCCTGCCACACCGGGGCTGCCCCCTTCTTGCTTGCACGCGGCCCCTCGGGCGTCAGCTTGGAGCTGGGGCGGGGGGCTGGCGGCGAAGAGGGGGCCGGCGGAGGAGAGCAACGCGGCCCCGAGTTTATGCTAATCCGTGCAGAGCCCGCCTCCCGCCTCCCCTCTGCGGCCCCAGCCGCGAGCAGCGCCGGCCACTCCGCGGGACGCAGCCGCTGCGAAGCGCCAGGCGGCCGGGCCAGCGAGCTCCGGGGGCCGCGACCGGTGGCGGGACCCGGGCGGACGAGCGGCGGGGCGGCGCGGCGGGCGGGCGGACACCTGGCGGGGCCCCCACGCGGGACCAGGTGGAGACCCGGGGGCCGCGATGGGCCGCCGCCGCCTGCCTGTCTGGCTGTGCGCCATGGCAGCGCTGCTTTTGGGGGCGCAGGCCAAGGGTACCCCGCTCCTCGCGCGGCCCGCGCCGCTCAGCGCCTCCCGCTACAGCCTCTATACGACGGGATGGCGCCCGCGGCTGCGCCCGGGGCCGCACAAGTAAGCGCGGGGAGCGCCGGGACCGGCGGGCGGGAAGCGGGAGGGACCGGGCCCTGGCGACGCCGCTCCCACCTGCCCAGACCGCACGCGGGGGATGGGAGGCGCCAGGCACCCGTGGCCGAGCCTCTGCCAGAGCGGGCGCCCCGAGCTCCGGGAGGCTGCGGGGCTGAAGAAGGAAAATGAGCCGAGGGGGCCTGGCGCGGCGGCTGCGATCCTGGCAGTGCCCGCGGAAACCTTTCCAACCAAGTAACATTTTCCAGCTGCGCTGTGTACAAACTCCGGGCGCAGCAGACCAGGTGGAGGGAGAGGTGGAGCGCGGTCGGCGCACGCCACCCGCAGGACCCCTCACTCCCCGTTCCCCTGGCCGGGGCCTCTCACCTCTCCACTGTCCCACCAGGTAGGAGATGGAGCCGCGCGTCCCGCGGCTCGCTCCCTCCTGCGGTCAGTCTGGCCCCTGCAACCCCTTGGGAACCCCAGAGTGAATGGGGCCGCAAAGCCAGTGGGGGCTCCTAGGTGCTGGGGGCTGTGTGGTGGCTCTAGAGCCCTATAGCAGCCCACAGGGAGGGCAGCTTATGCTAGGCAGCCACCCTCTTGGGCCTCGGGGCTGGTGAGGGGGGTTGCTGCCCCTCCCCTGCCTCGGCTCTGGTCTTCAGAAGGCAATGGCTCACATCTGGCCTCAGCCAGGTGAGTTAGGGGTTCTGCCTGGGGTGCTCGCTGAACTTGAACTCTAGCCACAATTGAGAGTTATTATTGGAGGACAGTGTCCAGCCCATGGCTAAAACTTAGTGGGCCTGGGCACATCATAGGGGGCTTCCTGGAGGAGGCAGTACAAAAAGTGATCTGAGACTGAGGAACCGGGAGCAAAGACAGGGCTGGACACCACAGGGTGGCATGTATTTCCCCCGGGGGCAGTAAAGGAAGGGAGGATGAGAAGTGTGGTCTCCAAGGCACTCACTCAGGCACTGAGTGGGGATCTCAGCAGCCTTGGGTATCAAGATAAGGAGCTGAGAGCCAGTGAAGGAGTTGGAGGAGGGTGGGAACATGGTGAGACCCTGGAGGGGGAATCCAGGGAGGGAAGACCACAGGAGGGCAGCTGCACCAGGCTCCTGAGCAGTCCAGCACTTTGCCCCGTGACCAGCCCACTGGGGAGGCTGAGATTGCAGGAGCCAACAGTGGGCCTGGCGCCCAGGAACAAGGAAGAAGGGACAGAAGAGAGATGGGGTCTGGTCCCCTGCTGAGGCCCACAGTTTGGGGAAGGAGCATGTAGGAGCCTCGGTGGGCCTGGCCCAGGCCAGGTATTCCAAGGATGCCATTTCCCTTGCAGGGCCCTCTGCGCCTACGTGGTGCACAGGAATGTGACCTGTGTCCTACAGGAGGGAGCAGAGCGCTATGTAAAGGCTGAATACCGGCAGTGTGGATGGGGGCCCAAGTGCCCTGGGACAGTCACGTGAGTCACCCCCATTCCACCCACACAGGACTGCTGGGCACAAGCCCTGGGCCTGCTTTCAGCTGAGAGCACAAGGGGCTCCACAAGGGGCTGGGACTCCTCGGGCTCCCCAAAGCCTGCCCAGCCCCCACACAGGCCAGTGGAAGGGGCCAAAGAGCCAGGGCAGGCTCAGGTTGGAACTCCAGAGGGTCAGGAGAGGGCTCCCAGAGGAGATGCAGGACAGAGCAAGGAAGGAGGAGCAGAGGCGAAGGAGGGGTGGAGAAAAGAGGGAGCAGAGAACCACACTGGCAGTGGTCGATGCAAAGGGAGCCCTGGACAAGCCCAGGGAGAGCTGGGGTGCCCATGGCAGCCAAGGTGAGGGGCTGGAAGTCAGATTACTGGGGTGTAGGCCAGACGGACGGGGCTGTGTGGGGACATGTGGGATTGCACACAGGTGTGATACACAGGTCTGTACTTGGAGAGGTCAAATGCATGTCTGAAAACAAAGCTGTTTGCGCCAGTTTGTCAGTGGGGAACAGGTACACAGCTGAGCAGATAAGGGTGTGGCCTCTAGTGAGCACTGCCCTGTACCCTTGGGGCTTCCGCTGTGCTCACAATCAGAGGTGCTATTCCACCAGCCTCCATGGCCAGAGCTGAGTTCCTGGAGTGGGCTGGGGATGGTTGGGCAGAACTAAGGGGAGCTGATGGGAGCCAGGAGTGGCCCCTGGGCAGTGAGAAGGGCTGGTTGCAGCTCCAGGGCCATATGCCCACACACCTGCCTGTGGGTGGGCTGGGGTTTGTCAGAATTCTTCAAGGTGCTACCAAAGCCAGAGTGGAATTTCTGATGGCAGTATGAGCAAAATGGGCTAAATCCCTGGTAGTGTTCCCCAAAGCAAACAGGATGGGATGGGGTTCCTACCTGTGCCCTGCTCTTAACCTATCTCTGAACCTCTGCAAGGCCTGCTTCCACTCCACAGCCCCCTCACCTTAAGCACAGAAAAAGGAAGAACTCTGGTATTGGTGTGGAGGTTGGGAGACATCCAGGTCTTGTACGAGTGCCTGAGAGTGGCCCTGAATACCAGAGAAGGGACAAGGTCACCTGCCAGGAGCAGGAGCCTCAGCCCACAGGTACAAGGCCCGTCCTTTCCCTGCCCCTGGCCTAGGTACCGCACTGTGCTCAGACCCAGATACAGGGTGGGCCACAAGACAGTGACAGAACTCGCCTGGCGTTGCTGCCCCGGCCTCACTGGAGAAGGCTGCCCGGAACACCTCACGGACCAGGGCGCTGCCCCACCCCAGCCAGAGCCTGAGCCCCAGGTTCCCTCGGGACAGCTGGGCCCGGGCCCCAGGCCCCCTCCTTCTAGCAGAGCAGTCCCCAGCCCCCATGGTGAGTCTGCCCATGGAGACCCTACCAGGTGATTGGGTTTCTCAAAGGAGGTGGGGAGGTGACTGACCCAGGCTGGCTGAGCTCTGGCAGGGCTGGGGAGGGTGCATCTCATGCTGGGCATGGGGTGATCCCCCAGGGCTCCCTCTCAAAGCTGAGAGCTATGCCCAGTGAGAAGGTTGGCTTCAAACACAAAGCTCTCTGGTGGCCTGGCCACAGGACAAGTGATGTCCCTGAGGTTCTCTCCTCCTCTTTCCCAGGAAGGAAAGGCCCAGGGCTATTCGGTGAGCGGCTGGAACGCCTGGAGGGTGATGTCCAACGCCTAGCACAAGCATATGGTACCCTCAGAGGCCTGGTGGCCAGCCACGAAGACCCCAACAGGATGACTGGTGACCCCAGAGCTCCTGCTGCCCCTGTGGGCTTTGGGGTCATCGCCGAGGGATTTGTGAACCCCAGAGACCGAGCTGGAGGGCTGCTCACACCTCCCCTGGATGAGATCTTGAGCAAGGTGACAGAGGTGAGCAACACGCTCCGCACCAAGGTGCAGCTGCTGGATGAGGTGCATGGGCTGGCGCTCGGCCATGAGGCCCACCTGCAGCGGCTGCGGGAGGCCCCCCCATCTCCACTCACCTCCCTGGCACTGCTGGATGAATACATGGATCGACGGCTGCACCGACTCTGGGGGAGCCTGCTGGATGGCTTTGAACAGAAGCTGCAAGGTGTCCAGAGCACATGTGACCTGCGGGTGCAGGAGGTGCGGCAGCAGTGCGAGGAGGGTCAGGCAGCCAGCCAGAGGCTGCACCAGAGCCTGGATGGTCGGGAGCTGGCCCTGCGCCAGGAGCTCTCACAGCTGGGTACCCAGCTGCAGGGCCTGAGTGTGGCCGGCAGGGGCAGCTGCTGTGGCCAGCTGGCCTTGATCAGTGCCCGCATGGACAGCCTCGAGAGGAACTTACAGGCAGTCACTGAGGCCCAAAGGGGCTATGGCTCCCCAAGCAGGGATGAGCTCACGCGGCTCTCTGCTGCCATACTTGATGGGGGCATGGATGGGCTGCTGGAGGGGCTGGAGACCCTTAACGGGACGGAGAACGGAGCAAGAGGCTGCTGTCTGGGGGAGGGGAGCTGGGGCATGGGCAGCTTCAGGACCATGCTGGAGGAGCGTGTACAGAGCCTAGAGGAGCGCCTGGTGACACTGGCTGGGGAGCTGAGCCATGACAGTGCCCTACCAGGCAGGTCAGCACGGCCACTGGTGCAGACAGAGCTGGCTGTGCTGGAACAGCGCCTGGTTTCACTGGAGACCTCGTGCACTCCCAGCTCCACCTCAGCCATCCTGGATAACCTCGTGGCAGAGGTGAAGGCCTGGCAGAGCCGGAGTGAGGCCCTCCTGCGCCAGGTGGCCAGCCACACAGCCTTGCTCCAGCAGCTCAATGGCACTGTGGCTGAAGTCCAGGAGCAGCTGGCTGAAGCGACGGGCAGCTCACTCCAAGGCGAGATCACCCTGCTTAAGGTCAATCTGAACTCTGTGAGCAAGTCGCTCACAGGCCTCAGAGACTCCGTCAGCCAGTACTCCGATGCCTTCCTGGCTGCCAACACATCCCTGGATGAGCGGGAACGCAAGGTGGAGGCTGAGGTCCATGCCATCCAGGAGCAGGTCAACGGCCAGGGCTCAAGGCTTCAGGCTGGACACAGGCAAGTCCTGAGCCTGCGGGGGGAGCTGGAGCGACTCAAGGCTGGTATGGCCAATGTGGCCGGGGGGCTGAGCCGCTGCCAGGACACAGCCCAGGAACTCCAGCACATGGTGGGCCACTTCAACCAGAGGGTAGCACAAGTGGAGGGTGCATGTGGGAGGCTAGGCCTATTGTCCGTGGGCCCAGACAACTTGCCCACCGAGTCACTCAGGCCTAGGAAGGGCCTGTGGGACCATGTGGACCAGCTAAACCGCACGCTAGCTCAGCATGCCCAGGACATCGCCCGCCTCCGGGACGACCTGCTGGACTGCCAGGCACAGCTGACCGAACAGGCACGGCCAGGGCAAGCTGACTAGGCAGGTGGGACAGGACCTACCCCCCGATCCTGCCAGCCCTGGGGACATCCCTCCAGAGCCCAGCCTCGCCCAGCAGTACCTCCCAGGCTCCCCTGGCCAGCATGGATGCCTCTGAGGCCACTGAAGGAATAGTCTTGGTCTAGCTCCATCTGACTATCCCAGCCACCAAAATCCACACAGTGCTGTACCAACTGGACAACTCAGGACAGTGGTCAAGGCAAGGATGCTGTGTCTGCAGGCCAGGGTGGACCTAGGACACCTCACAATTCAGTCTGCAAGTCGCTCTTTTGCAGACACCCTGAGTCAGCAGCTGTGCAAAGACTTGCAGGCCCAGTCAGACAGCGGCCTGTCCACCTCTCCCTTGGCCCATGGGCAATAGCCCCCAGCCCGTGAAGGCTTCTGGTTCCCTTATCCCCTTGGCTTCTCTCCCCAGCCGTCTGGGCTGTTTCTGCAGGAGGGGGTGTCTGCCCACTGGCACCATCCTCACACCTGGCAGCTTCAGATGCTGTTCTGAACCAAGGACCAGAGGCTTCCACTGCCCCACAGGTCCTTCAGGACGGCACAGAAACACAGGACTCAGCCCAGAGTTCTCTTTGTTCCTCTGGCTCCTCCTCCAGGGTGAAGACGTGGGCAGCTGGAGATTCCCAGAGGAAAGGACTGGGTCCAGGCCATCTGGAGACCCCACCCCAAATTATCCTTTCCCTGCCCTTCCCTGAAGATGTTTTCAGGGCACTGCAGTCCCACCCAGTCCTCTCCTTTCCATCTGGGGGCATATCTTTCCCTCCAGGTTAGGGCCTCTCCAAAGAACAGCCCCCATGTACGTCATGGCCTGAATGAGGCCAGACCTTGGGCAGGAGGCCATGGCTGGAGGGAAGGGCTCCAGGCCGTTTCCAATATCCTAGCAAAACTCCAGCCCCGCCCAGATGTTCACAAAGCTGTGAGAAATTCAGGTATGACACCATCACGGGACAACCTGAAAACACGTGTTCATGTGGCCCGTGCAGTTCCCAGAGACCCTGACGCCAGTCCCACCCCCCTCCGCCCCACCCCCATTTCCAGGGCAGCCTGGGCCCTTCTGTGCTGCTCCCCAGGTCCCTGTTGCTCCGCATTTCAGATTCCTGACATTTGGGCTCCTTCCTTCCATTGTGAGACTGCTCAGGGAGGGCAGGCCTGGATTAAAGCTTGTAGACCATCTAGAGGTACTTTCTTCCCCAAAGAAAGTAGGAGGGACAGCGGCAGTGGGACGTCAGCCCTGCTTCCCAGAGCTCCTGGGGGGAGAGGTCACTCAGCAGCTGGGTGGGCGCTGCACTGGCTGCAAAGGCTGGGGGGGGGGCAGGCAGGTCAACCCCCACCTGTCTTCATCCTCTGGAGAGGTGCTGAGGGGCAGGGGCAGCTGCGGGGTGCAGGCTAGGCCAAGTGGGAGCCATGTTCCCTCAGCCCTTGCACCGCCTGGAATCACCCCCTTCCGTGATGTCAGAGGGGAGCTGGGGCAGGGGGGTTGGGATGTTCTCAGATACCAGGCACAAGGGGGAAAAGTGACGTCTGGCCCAAGAGCCGTGGGACGGGGCCAGGGCTGTGTAAGGGTCCAGCTTCAGAGGGAACCAGCTCTCTGAGAGGGGGCGGAGGAGGGGCACTTCGTTCTTCCCCGGGGCTTCTTCCCCAGCCTCCACTGCTCCAGCCAGCCATTCCCAGTGCATACAGGCCACACCAGGGTCTGTCTCTTCTCTCTGTCCTATGAGGATTTGAAGCATGGTCTCAAGCGGCAGGGACAATGACATGAAGGGCACAGAGAACACTGCAAGGCCAGGAAACTATCATTTTAATTGCTATAGGCCCAGACCATGTTGAGGCCTGGACCAGCTGCCTACCCCCTGCAGCTTGGCTGGCACAGGGGACAGGCCAGGGAGGAGGGTGGGTCTTGTCCCCTTCGGTGGGTTGGCCCTGTGGCATTGGGATGCCCAGTCAGTTCTGGGCCAGGCAGGGAGGTGAGGGCAGCCAGGGCAGATTCAGGCCAGGACATCAAGGTCCACAGTGATCAACGGCTCCCGCCAGTAGCAGAAGTTGCTGTATTCAGGGTTGGGCAGGTCTGTGCTGGGGCCACGGGCCACAGGTGGGAAGAGGAGCTCCACCACCTCGCCGAGCCGCTCATACCTATGGGCGGAACAGGCCGGTGCTGAGAGCCTGAGCTGCCGCCAGGCTCTGGCCTCTGTCACATTAGGGAAAAAGACTGCATCCTGCCTGGGAGCCCTGGGCAAGGCACGAGTCCCTGGGGGGAGGTGGGACTGGGGCCTGGGAACTGAGCAGGGCCTGGGGGACACATGGAGCGTTTGGCCTCACGTGGATTTGTGGTTCTTCATGAGTTCCTGGATGAGCTCTCCCCGGGGATTGACGGTGAAGATGCGAGATTCAGGCAGGCCCACCTGCCGGTAGGCAGTGACATCCTGCAGGGGACAAGAAGGGGCCGATGGGCCAGGGGATGGAGAGGAGGTGGCTCAGTCCGAGAGGAAGGGACACACTCACATTCCGCCTGTTCCCAAAGGCAGCATGGAAGGGCTGTCTGTGGGGCAGAAACAGCTGCTGGATGTCACTCAGGCAGGCAATCTTGAACACCTCCGGCTTCTTCTCAATCACCTCCCTGGGGCAGCCAGGGCCGCGGGCCGGTAAGGGAGCCAAGGAGGGGTGGTAGTCAGAGGATGGCCAGGTCAGGTGACATGGGGTCTGACCCAGCTGACATGCCAGTGAGGCTGCCACTCCCCCCGGGGGCTGTGGGCTCCTAGCTTATAGGGGTGGTTACCTGTGGAGGGCGGAGAAGAGGCTGCTGGGAGACAGCAGGATGGGGCCCTTGGGGAGGCCGCAGCCCCGCTCGCTCACCCACTGCAGGTACCCCTTAGTGAGGTCAGCCATGCCAATGGCCCGCGCCGAGCAGTACAGGAACTTGTACCCATTTCTGGGGGTGGGGGACAGGGGTGGCATAAAGCCATCAGAGATCAGCCAGCCCCCATTCCGCCCTCCTGGCTTCGGCCACCTCAGCCCAGACCTGGGGTTCTGGCCTTCAAACCTAAAGGCCTTGGTGGGGAGGGGACTTCAGGCCTGAGACATGAGGCCTCAGTAGCCATCCCAGGTAGAAGGGGCATGGACAGAGTCCTGAGGCCCAGGTGCAGGGGCTGGATGAGGGTTTGAGCAAAACCGTAGGTTTCCTCTGTAACACTAAGGCCGGCAGTTAGACTCAGACCCCAGACCACAGGAGACGAGTTTCACATGAGAACTAAGGCCTAGTAAGTAGGTCTCAGTACTCCAGGGACATGCCCTGGTGAGCCTTGCTGGCCCTCAAGCCTGGACAAAGGCCAGGGTGGTCTAAGATGCCCTGTCACTTCCTCCCTATGGTGCTGCCCTAGCCCAGCCCAGACACTCACAGGTGGATTTTGTGGTAGAGACTGGCGATGCCCTGGTGTGTCCAGTCTTTGCCCAGCTGCGGCAGAATGTGGCCCAGAGCATCTGACCTAGAGCCACAGAGAAGGGTCACTGCAGGGCAGCCCTCGTGTTCCACGTGTGGGGCCCAATGGGGCCTAGCCCCAGGAAGGTGTACTGGGGGAGAGGACCTCTGACCCCATCCCCCCTCCCCTAGCCCAGAAGGAGACGAGGCCCCAGGCCCTTCCTCTCTCTCCCTGGCCAACTGGGCTTACTTGGTAATGGTGCCATCAATGTCTGAGATGACCACCTTGTCGTCCCACTTCCACAAGTAGATGGTGGCCTTGCACCGGCAGGTGCCCTGGTACTGGGTGGTCACACTGAAGACCACATCATTGGCACCTTCTTGCAAGTTCAGGCGCCGCTGGGGGCAGGCAAAGGGGGGAAGCTGTGATCCACCACAGCCAGGCACTGTCCACCCCCTTTCACCCCAACCTGGGGCCTCTCATTCTCCTCTTCCTCCCAACTCAGAGAACCTGCTTGAATTTATCAGAGACAGCTACCTGCAGACACATCCTCATGGGCAGAGGGTGGCCTCGAGGAGGGGTGAGGGAGTACCAGTGGGCCTGCACAGTGCCAGGCACAGGCCCTAGCCTCCCTCGTGCCCCTTAGGAATGAAGCTCACAAAGCCTGGCTTGTGACACCTGCTCAAGTTTCTCAGGTCAACACCAAGGCTGGCATTGTGCCTGGCGGGGGTACCACATTCTATACGAGGGGCCCTGCAAAAGCTAGGGTACCTGTGACATCCCCGCAGAGAGACCTAGAGCTGTCCTTGGTCCATAGAGAAGGATCGGGGCAGCTCTCAGCTACAGCAGGTAGCCAAGGCTGTCAGGCCCTGGTGGACCCCAAGGCTGGGTGTGAACCACTGAGGACCACAGAGATGGCAGCAGTTCTGTACCAGGCCAGCCAGACCCTCCTGGGCACCTCCCTGACCACAGAGCCGCTCGAAGGAAGAAAACATCCTTCTTATAGGAACCACCAGTTACTGAGCTTGAAGACATGACTCTGGGCCCTAAGATTACCAGAATCTGAGAGGCTGTCCCCAGCATTTGATTCCTTTAGCATGGCTTCCGAGGGCAGACCCAGAAGCAGCCAGCCCACTGCAGGTTGATAGGTTAGGACAACACAGAGAGGGCTTTTCCCATGACTCATCCGACAAACGGGGTGGCACACAGAACAGTGAGCCCCTGCCCCTAGCCACGTTCATGCAGAGGCCATTAGGGAGGATGCCAACAGGATGGGTTCTGGACTTTGGTAAATGTGTGGCTCTAAGGAGTCATTCCTCACTGGGCCTTCAGAGGCTCTGGGACAAAACTACCTCAGCCCCACCAGCCCTTCACAAACACAGCCATGCCCACTTACAATCTGACTGGAGGAGAGGCGGAGGGACTTCCTGTAGGTGGGAGTGTAGGCTGGAGGCGACGGGGGCAGGGAGGGGGCCTCGAGGATCACGGGGCTGTCTGGGGAGTCGTCCTCGCTGCTAAGGATGTCGGTCTTCTCTCTGCGGGCAGCCCAGCTCTCAGGCCACCTCCCCCAGTTGGAGGCCCTTCATCCCAGTAGATGCTCACCCCTCAGCCCAGGCCACAGGGAGCCTGGGGCTTGTCCCTGCCCTTTCAGAAAGCACTGTTCCTCTAGGTGCCACCCACGTTGCGGGTGGCAGCAGACATAAGGTGCAGGCCAAGAGTCTACACCCAGGCAGGTGACAGCAGAGCTGGAGCTGAGACCCAGAGCTCCCAGCCCTGCAGCCTGCCAGTACCTGCTTTAAAGACATTCACCTGAAAACCCCTGAAGCGCCTGGTAGGGCTCTTCCCCAGTCCCACCTGCTTTGGCTTTGGCTGATTTGGTTGTCCCCCCCCCCCACCCAACCTTGGGTATTCTGGGTCACTTCAGAGGTGAGAAGGAAGGTCAGCCAGTTCCTGGTGGACAGAGGAAGTCCCACCACCCTTTCTTAATACAGGAGCCCCTCGTCAGGGCCAGGATGCTGGGCACCTGTTCCAGCTCTCCCATTTCCCAGTTGTGGGACCTTTGGTGTTACTCTAGGTCTCAGTTTTCCCATCTGTGAAATGGGGACATTTTTCAGGAAAAACAATGGGTGTAGAAGTGACTGGGGAGTGATAAAGCACCACATGTGGCTTGGGGTAGGGTGCTGGCTCCACCTCTGTGTCGGTCCCCTCCCCCCTACTCCCCCCCCACCATAGTCTTCCCCAGGCTTGGCTGCAACTCACCCACGCTGCTCCCTGGCTGCAGTTTTCTCCCTCTGGGCACTGCACTGTGGGAGGAATATCCTTCTGGTGTGAACCTCACCTCCTCCAGTGCTGACCCCACTCTATGACCATGACTACCCACCTCCTCGGCTGGGAAATCCCTGCGTCGCCAGGAAAACCACCACCGCCCACCCTTCCGGGGCATCTTCTCCTTCTCCAGCTTGTCCACAGCGCTCTGTGGGCAGATGAAGGCCACGGCATTTTTTTCCCACACTGCCAAAACTTGCCTTACATTGCCCTTGGGGCCCCCTGAGCCGGAGCCTGGGGCCAACCCTAGAGCAAGGTGCTATGAGCAGCTGGAGGCTGAGGAAGCACGCTCACCTCTATCCCGGGATTTTGAGCAATGAATCATGGAGCTAAGCATGGGAGACCAAGGGCCGTTCCTGCCCACCCGTACTCCACTCCAGCCCCAACCCTCTAGTTCTTGCCCAGCCTTGGCCTGGCCTCCAAATCTTGTGGGTCAGTCTCCCTGCTAGAGTAGCTGAAGGCAGTGCTTTGGGAGTTTCCCAAGATCTGCTACTCCCTGCATGAGTCCTGCAAGTGGCAGCAGGAAGGACAGTCTATAGCCAGTACTCCCCTCGACCTCCAAGACCAACCCAGGCAGCCCTTAAGGTCAGCATTCTATCCCATGAACAACCTCCCTCCACTATGTCTGGTGGAAGCAAGACCTTGTGAAAAAGTGCTGATTAGATTTGTGCTAGATAACCCCAGGGAGAGCCCAGGCCAAGGCCCCATCAGCTTCCTCCAAACAGAATGGGGAACCCAAGACAGGAGGACATGGGCATGGGGGGCCGTTGGCCAGGGCTGGGAACAGGCTGGAGGATCTCCCAGGGGCCTCAAGCGGTGGGTCTGCCCAGCAGGGCAGTGATCCTCTTCCTTCTCACAGACTCTAGTCCCAGCTCAGACTCAGAGTCAGCCAGAGCACGGAGCTGAGCCGCACCAAAGAGAAGCACCAGCTGTCACCATCGGGTTAGTGACACTCTTTGGGTGAGCCTAACCAATCGGAGAACAGTGGGCCACACCAGGTTGGAGCCCTGGACCCTCCCAGAAGGCCGGAGGAGCAGGTGCAGGCCAGCACAGGATGGAGGTTCTGGGAGGGACTGCAGAGGCTGGGTTGCCTCGCCCCTCCTAGCTGTTCCCGCGCCTTCCCTGCTCAAGGCTTACTCATCTTCAAATCGCTGCCGTGGGCTCTTGCTCTGCAAACCCTCCTGTTGTAGGCTCTCAAAGCACCTGGATCTCTCCTTCCCAATTCTCACAGCTGAATTTTATGATCATCTTACTGCATCTTGGATTAACTGTCTTCCTAGGAGGGCATGACTGCCCCCAGCCTGTGCCTGGCAGGCAGTAGGCACTGAATAAACGGATGCTGATAAAGCACGCACCTGCAGCCCAGCCTGAGAGGTTCTTAGCATAGGAGGGGGTGACCGCCTCTGTCTCACTTTCCAGAGGGGCTGTTGCAGCTGGTCAGCCTCAGGCCCATCTCTGTCCGACCTCCACTTCCTAGCCACGGGCCCCCCACCCCAAAGCTATGGCCACTTTTTCCAGCAGGCCCAGTGGTGCTCTAACCATTACCTTGGGTAAGTTTTTCTGGAAAGCTTGCAGGGAGAGGATCATGGGGGCAGCGACAGCCCAGTTATAATGCCTGGAGAGACAACAGGGTGAGGGGCTGCAGCAGCCATGGCCCTGGAGGGCAAGGTGACTGACTCTCCGGGGCTGCCAGCAGCCCTGCCCCTACTCACTTCCCATTGATTTTCACCACCAGGTTCGGGTCGTCCAGGAGGCCGGGGTTTTTGGCGAGGTCATGGTAGGAGATGATGTGCTGGTTGAATTTCTCTGGGCACAGAGGCAGAGAGTGAGGAATGGGGCCAACACATAGCACGTGACCCGCTCCCCAAACCCTCCTGCTTCTACCACTCAGGTCTCCTGCAGGTTGGCTCCCTGCCCTAGCAGGCTCCTCCCCATTTGTGTCTTTTGCATCTGCTTTTCCCACCCCACACACTTGCCACCCTGGGTTCACAAGGTAAGTCATTAATTCAGCATCAAGCATTTGCCCCTAGGGACCTTGGGAATGCCTGGCCCTTGCTGACCAAGTGAGGGCGCCATGGGGCTGAGAAAGCAGCAGCCCCCAGGCCGCCTTATGGCTCTGCTGCCCCACCCTCTGGGGTCCTTCCTCCTTCCCTCCCACCCTGGACTCAAGAGTCAGTCCTCAGAAGGGCTCAGCCATGGCCTGACATACCCAGTGAGATGTCCCGGCTGTCAGCCAGGCCACCACAGAGGGACAGCACTATCGTGTCCACTGTGTCCAGACTGGGTTCTGGCTCCTGTTCAGGGCTGGAGTCCCTCAGGGGCTTCTGGCTGCTGGGTTCACTCCACCTCCTGGGCCCCAACGCACAGTCACTGAGGGCAAAGGGGCCAACGGTGACATGAGTGCAAGGAAGCTGGGAGAAGGAGCCCCCCCACTCCCAGGCCCTTAATAACTGCCCCTTGGCCCACAGACTCTGGCCCAAAACACCCCGGCCCCCTGAAGCCAGGCACCTCTGGGGGAAGTAAAGCGCTGCATTCTTAGAATCCAGAGAGGGCAAGTCGTCCAGGTAGATATCGCTGGGGCCCAGGTGCTGGTTTCTCTTCAGGGACCCTGAGGGCAGAGGAGGGGATACCTGTAGCCCTAACAGGTGCTCAGTAGTGTGAGTGGTGTGTCCCCTTGCCTTTAAACACCCTAAAGCAACTGTGGTCCCATAGAACTTTCTATGATGATAGAAATATCCCGTGTCTGCATGTCCAACACAGTAGCCACTAGCCACATGAGACTATTAGCACACTTAACATGTGATGTGACAGAGAAATGGGAATTTAAAGGTCATTAATCTTAATTAATTTTAATTAAATCTTAGAATAGCCACATATAACCAGTGACTACCCATCTGGACAGTGCAGGCCTGGAGCTTCTCCACGCTCTCAACTGGGAAGGATCCGGCCTCTGCTCACCTCACCGCCTCCTCTCCCAGCCCTGCCTCGCTCAAGACACACAAGCTGCCTCATTTTCTAGACATGAAACCTTTCTCTCACCTCATGGCCATGACACATGGTGTTCCCTCTGCCCAGAATTCTCTTCCTCAGGTCCTCACTGGCTGGATCTTTATCGTCCGTATCTCAGCTCAAGCATCACCCGCTCAAAGAAGCCCTCCCTGACCACATGATTTAAGCAGCCCATCCCAACTGACGCTGCTGCCCCATGTCACCCATGCCATGCTCTTCCTTGTTCATGCCTGTGTCACCTATCTGCCATCCCCCTGAGGGCCGGGGCCAAGCACAGTGTCTGGCACACAACAGTGCTCACCATATGCTTGAAGTCCGAGCATCCACCTGGGGTTAACAAGAGGCCAGGGAAGCACTAGGAAGGGGTCCAGCCATCACTCACCTCCCTTCCTGGAGACCCCTTCCGCCTGCCCAGAGGAAGCTGGGCCCTCCAGAGCAGCCCAGCTCAGTGATTTCATCACAGGAGGGAGGCCTGTTTCCCTGGAACTCTGAGTCTTGGTTTCCTCTCTCTTAAGGGCAGGAAGAGGGGGACCCACCAGAGTGAGGGGCTCCATGTCAGGTTGAACGAGGTCGGTGCCAGCCAGAGAGATGCAGGGGGTGCTAGGCCCGTCCTGAGGAGGAGGGACGGCCCTGGTGCTGCCCTCGGGGGCCGTCCAGGACTCAGGCCGCTCTGCTTTGGCCACCTGCAGTCAGACAAAAGGGACAGGATGTGGGCTTAGTCACTCTAGTCCTGCCCCACAAGGGTCCCGGAGCCCCCGAAAGGCAGGATGGGAGGCTGACATGGAGAAACGCACCTTAGGCAGCCTCCCCCAGGCCCACTGCATGTGGGACTCAGCTCGCAGGGGACTGGGTTCGGGGGTCCGCAGCTCCAGCTCTGAGTCGCTCTTAGGTGACGTTAGCCCACCTGATGAGATACTGCAGGGAACAAGACCTCAGAGGCCCCCAAGCCAGCCTGACGCCCACCACTGCCCACCCCAGACTGGGAAAAAATATTTGCAACATATGTTTATGCCTGTGTTAGATCCACAGCAGATAAGGAATATACACATATGTAAAGAACACCTACGAATCTACAGTAAGAAGGCAGTCAGTTAAAAAAAACAAGCAAGGTTGTGAATGCTTAACAGGTACAAGCTGTCCATCTGGGACGATGAAGTTCTGGAACTAGATAGCAGTGATGGTTACACATCGTCAATAGACCAAATTACCCTCTGAACTGTGGACTCCAAAATGGTACATTTTACGTTATGTCTATTCTACCACAATTTTTTAAGTTGGCAGAAGACTTGAATCAGCACTTTACCAAGGAGATACACAAATGGCCAGTAAACACATTACATGTGCTCTGTGTTACTATTCATCAGAAAAATGTGAATGGACACCCCTCAGAGGCTGTGGCCTTGAGCTCCTGTCTGCAGCCCACCTGGAGCCTCACCTGTCCTGGGCGTGCCACTCGCCATCAGAGTAGGGGTAGATGTCTTTGGGTTGTGGTGAGGACTCCTCCCCTTCTGACTGGACACTTCTGAGGGGCCACAGGGAAGTAATTGGTCACTGACAAGACAGGATACCCTGGGCATAGGAGCCTGGATGTTAGGGACTTGGGGAGGTGAAACAGCTAAAGCCCAGAGAGGTCGAGGCCCTTATCTAGGGTCACACAGCATCAGCAAAGGAAACAGCAGTTGAACCCTGGCTGGCATCCCCACACCCTCAGCCCCTTCCTGGTCCCCACACACCCTGGGGGCTCGGGTCTTGGCTTTTCCAGCAGGGATGGCTCACTGTCGGTGCCTGGCTCCGGCTCCTCAGAACTAGAATCGGCCACCCCGGTGCCCTCCTTTCTCCTGGGTTTCCTCCTGCGACGCCTCTTCTTCCGTCCCATGGAGGCCACATCCTCACTGATGGCCTCAGACTCGCTGGCGGTGCCCAGCTGGGAGGCCGACGGGAATGCAGATAGGCCCCCACAAGGGATGGGTGATGTGCACCGGTGGGTAGGCATGTGCTCCTGTGGAGCCGACCAGGAGCAGGACTGAGGGAGCTCCAGCGTGGGGCGCATCCCCACCCCTGTGTTGTCCTGAGCCCTGCCTGAGTCTCAAGGCCGTGGAGCGAGACGAGTCAGGAAAACAGGTGTGGAGGCCTTGCAACTGCTCTTAGCCTCTAAGCTCCCTCCCAGATAAATCAGCCCTGATCCCAGAGGCAGCCCACTGTGAGCCAGGGTGCTGCGCAGCCACTGTCTGGCAGAAACTGAGGCATCAGCCTCTCATCTCCTTCTTTGCTCTAAGACTCAGCCAGGCATCACCTCCTCCAAGAAGTCTGCCTGACTCTCCCCTGCCCAGGTCCAGCATCCTCCACTGCAATAACCACATAGTCCATCATCTGTTGTTTTCGTGTCTGTCTCCCAGGCTACTGTGGGAAGCTTTTCTGAAGGCAGGGCTCACCCCTCATCCAGGTCCACTGCACAGTGTCTAGCATACGATTGGGGCTCCATGAGAGATTGTCAAACTCAAACTGTTTAAAACACCTCTGCTGTCTTGTGCTGGGCCCTTCCTCCCTTCCGCAAACACCTCTCTCTTCATCCCCCATCCTCCCACTTTCTTGTTCCAGCTGCCCCGAGTCAGCCCCCAATCCAGAACAATCCATCTCATGCTTTCCAGCCTTCCAGCCACTCCCCAGCACCCTCCTCCTCTTCAAGGTGCCCAGGGAAGGCCTCCTTCAGGGGCCTAGTGCAGGTGTCTTCTGGGAAACCTTCCCCAACTTTCCCTGGGAAGGAAATCAGCTCTTGCCCCCACCCCGCCCAACTCCACCCAGGCTCTGTCAGCATGTCCTGGTGGCAGCCCTGACCGGCCCCCTGCATCAGACCTGTGAGGCACTTACCGCATCACCCTCCAGCTCCTGGACAAAGAAGGCCTCCCCACTGTCTCCCAGCTTCATGTGCAAGTCCACCGGCTCCCCGTTGATCTCGATGTCTACCTGTAGTGTGATGTGCGTGGCCTCCACCAGCATCCCTCACTCCCCTGCTCCAGTCCACCAGCCCTCAGCTGGCTCTGCAGACCCGGCTCCCTGCTGTCCCCAAGGACTGCACTTGCTGGAACTTTCTCCCCCATACCATGGTGTGCTGGCTGCTCCCCACTCTGAGGGTCTCTGCAAGTTCACCAAGTGCCTAGGCATTGCTGACTACATGAACAATGATAAGAATGACCATTGCTAGACTATCCTGCTTAACCTTTACAACAACCCCTTGCAGTAGCTATCATCCCCACTTTATAGATGAGGAAATGAGGAAACTGAGGCTTGGAGGGATTAAGTAATTCACTGGAAAGTTCCCAAGGGAGGCTATGAACCCAGAAGGTCCAAGCTCACAGCCCTAGCTCTTACCCACTTAGCTATGCTGTCTCCCACAAGGTCATACTTTCCTCTTAGGATTCTGGAAAGTTCACAGACACCCAATGTAAAGGGATTTGGGCCCACCAGACCTCTTTTCAAACACCAGATTCAGTGCCAACAAAAATCTGTCATGTTCACCTGAGCCCAGTGAAGACAGCGCACATTTCTTTAGGGAGGGAAACCACCCTTTGAATGTCACTTACATACCTGGCCCTGGGACAATGTTATCAGCTCCAATTTAATTCTCCCAAATCATCCCATCATCACCAGGTGTGTGAGCAAGCATATCCATTTGCACAGGTGAAGCGACTTACTAAGAACGTACAGGTAAGGTCTTAGGAAGCTGGAGCCAGACCCTAGTACCAGGGGCTGCCCCACGATGCTACTCACAGGGGAAAATGGGAACCACCTTGAACTAAAACCCCAAACCTACCCAAAGCTTTCAAAGAAGATACAACAGAATGGAAGCCTGTCCAGAGGACAGATCCCCACCTAAGAGAGGCCCGGGTCCTCTCCTGGGACTGCAGGGGCCACACTGGCTTCAAGAGCCCACCCTGCGGCGGCTCCCTGGGCAGCCAGCACTCACCACCTTCTCCCGCGACCTTAGGACACCCAGCTTGCCGAAGCGCACGTGGAAGGGCGAGCATCGGAAGGAGCCGTCCACCTGCTTCACCACCAGCACATCGATGCCGCCACTCAGCGTGGCTGGGTTCAGGCCCTGGTACAGCTCCTTGACTGTCCCAAACACCGTCTCTGCCAGCTGCCCCACATAGTTCATGGCTAGTGCTAGGAAAGGGAGGAGGTGCTGGGACAAAGGCCTGGCCCACCGCCCTCAGTGGGGAGGCTCCCGGGCTGACTGCCCCAGTCCCCAGGCTTACAGCGAGATGCCTGCAGGATGCCCTCGCAGACTGGCAGCAGTTATGAGATGGGAGGTGTGCCTGAAGACGTGGATTCTAGCCTCAGCTCACCCACCGGCTGCTCAAGGGATCTTTAGACAGCCACCTGCCTTCTCCAAGTGCCGATCTCCACATCTGTCAAATGAGGGCATCAGGTAAGGCAATTAAGGGTGTTTGTGCCTCTAAATGCCATGAGTAATGATAATGACCGTGGTGCTCAGTGGCAGGGCTCATTTCATCTGAATGACCAAGCCGGTGTCATTATTCCTGTTTACAGACAAGCAGCTAAGGGCTGAGAGGTGAAGTGACTTGTCCAGGATGTCACAACTAATAGAGGAACAAGGATTTGAACCCAACCCTGTGTGGCTGCAGGACTCTCAGTGTTAACCGTGGGGGTGGCCTAACTGTGGGAACAGGAGTACATCAGCCCTCCTCCCTGGGGTGCATTGGGGGGCACCACATGACACATCAGGTCCGGCCCCTGCTGGGTCAGGGAGACAGCCCTAAGCACTGCTCTTTTCCCAGGAAGCAGGGAGGAGGAACCTCAGTTTTTCCATCTGAGAAATGGGGTCAGCTGTCATGCTGACTCCTGGTCCTAGGAGTTGGCAGGGGTTCTGCTGGGCCACTGTGGCTGATTTGTGGGGAGCCAGGGGTGGGGATACACCAGGGACTTAAGCCTCCGCCCAGTTCTGTTCGTGGGTTAAGATGCTCAAGGCAGGCATCCCCTATATCTGGAGGTGGAAGGAACTCCCATTTTAACTCTGAACTCCTTCCCAGATTCCCTGGGATGGGTGGGAAGCCCATCCATGGCCCACAGCCTGACCCCAGGGCCTCTAGGCCATAGTTCTTAACCCCAAATCCTAATTCCCAGACTCACATTCAGGCCTTGGGCTGGTCCCAAATGCATCAAAGCTGCTCCTCTTCCCACCAGCCAGACCAGTCCCTCCAGCTTTCTCACACCAAGCAAAGCTGGGTGAGCCAGAGCAGGAGGCTGCGGCAGCCATGGAGAAAAGCCAGGGACGTAATGAGAGCTGCCTCCACGCTGGCACGGTGCCCGCTGCCCTGCTCCCTCCTCCCTACCAGCTCCAGCTCATTGCCCCTTCCCTGCCAGCTGGGCTAGTGGCCTATTGCCCCTCTGGCTGTCAGGACTCAGGCCATCCCACCCCCGAAGGGCACTTTCTTCTCCTAGACCCTGCACCAGAACCCTTGGAGGATTACCTGCCATGCAAGACCATCCCTCAAAGAAGTTAAGTAACTTCTTCACACTCTATGAGGCTAATAGGCCATGGATGGAGGGAGAGAGTAATGACTCATCATATCCTGGTTTCCGGACTCTATGCCATGGTTCCCTCCACTCCCTGGTCCCTAAACCACAGTGCAGTTGTCTTCAGAGAGGGCAGCCCGGCCCACAGCTCAACTCTGCTCAGCCTGTAATGTTCTGCCACTTAAAATGTGGTCCACAGCTTGGCTGTGTCAGCATCACCTAGGAGCTTGCTAGAAACACAGAGCTTCACAAACATAAGGTACAATTAGAATTGCTAAAACTTTGGATAAATGGAGCTCTGTGAACCCCGAAATTATCACTCAAGTTTAATAAACATTTTATCCGAAAAGCACCTACTATGTGTTAGGTGAGTATTTCCACTTTGGTTTTTCCTGGCCTTATACCAAACTCTGAATACAGGTCTGGAGAGACAGACAGACTGACAAGGACAGACATGTGGTGGACAGGGCTCTATCTAGATCACTGTGCCTAGGAAAAACAGAGAGTACTCCAAACGTTTCCAGGAATAAAGAAGCAAGCATGGGAGGGGCAGATCAGGGTGGGAGCAAAGTTCTTCCCAGCTGGAGGCCCACGTCTGAGCTATCTGCCCTGCTGGGGGCAAAAGAGCTGAGTAGGGCTGGGGGGTGGGGATGGACACAGGCTATGTAGGACCCAGTACGGAGTTTCTCAAGTTTGGCCTCATTGCTGCTTGGGGTTGAATAATTCTTTGTTGTGGGGAGACTGCAGGATGGTTAGCAGTGTCCCTAGTCTCTACCCACTAGATGCAGGTAGCCAACCCCCTCCAGATGTGTCGATCAAACTATCTCCAAACATTGTCACATGTCCCACCGTTGAGAGTCACACAGGTAGCAGAAATAGCTGAATGGCAGAGATAGCCCCCAGGGGCACTGGGTCCTGCTCTGATCCACCACGGAGTATCCTCATGCACGTAACTTGCTGGCCTCAGTTTCCCCTTCTGTGAAACAGGCCTAAACTTTTCAAACCCTGCTCAGTCTAGAATTCCTTCCCTGTTCTCCTAACCCAAGTGGATGCCCCCCACATCTGCCTGCTTAGCATCAGCAGGCTCCTGGGAGCCAAGCCATGGGCTCCCTTCTCTATCTGTACCCATCTCTGAAGGCACGTCCTCTCCCCAGGACCCAGCTCGGCCTCCGTGGTCTCCTCCATGTGGTCTCTTCCATCCTCTCCCTGGGGGTCCAGTCAGCTGAATTCCTCTCAGGACACATGGGTATCCCTCCCTCCCAAGCCCTCTGAAGCCTAGTCCCAATTTCCCACTCCCCAGCCCCTCTTTCTCCTCCTGCTGTCCTAGGTCAAGGCTTTATAACTGGATGTCCTGGCTACAGACTGTCTTGGCTCTAATCCCCACTGCCACTTACTAGCAGTGACCTTGGGCATGTCCTGTCACCTCTGAGCCTCAGTTTCAGCCTCTGAAATGGGGATAACACAGGGATGTGTGGGTAATGAGATAATTCATGCAAAGCACTAGCACATGATCAATGTCCCTATATATCACTTACCTACGGCAACATCTTCCTGGCACCATTACAGCCCCCCTCACCCAGGCTGGTCCTGGGTGATACAGGTCAGACTCCAGTGCACGTGCCCCTGCTGCGACTGAGGGTTCAAACTTCTTAACTTGGCATTCAAGGCCCTGCACAATGCTGGCCCCACTGTTTGCAAAGGGAGCAGGTAGGCTCCAGTGTTCAGTGCCCACTCTGGGAACATCCACAGGCCTCCTGGGCCAGTCACAACTCCACCACAGAGAAGCCGGAACAAGCTGCCCTGGGTGTGAGCTCTGAGCCTTTCTGGACTCCCAGACTTGGGGGTGGGAGGGAGACCGGTACAGCTCTCCACCTAGGCCCAAAGGGAGCAGGAGGATAAGCATTCCTATAGCCCCGGAAGGGAGAAAGCTCCTTCACACCTACCGCACCTGACCAGACCAGTCTTAGGGCAAGGCAAGCAAGGATCAGACCGTTTTGCAACTGACGACACTCAGTACCAGAGAGGGTGGGTGCCCTCCCCAAGCTCACACGGTCAGCCTGGGGTGAAACTGTACCAACCTCCCCTGGGAGGTCTGTGCATCTCGTTATTTCATGATCCCACATTCTGGATGTCCAGAGATCCCGCAGCTGCCGGCCAGGAAGATGGACGAAACGAGGCCAGTCGCGCCACCCCTGAGCTCCCTTCTGACGGCTAGAGATGGACTCGGGCCGGGAACAGGGAAGAACGAATCGGAAGGCAAGACAGATGGGCAAGGCGGGGCGAGGGAGGGTTACCTCTTCTCAGGCCCGCTTCGGGCCCTACTGGGGAGCTGCCCACTGGACCTCCGGGACCCGACGCCTTTGCCTCTACCTGAGAGCACAGGGCGGGCTGGTAAGTATGCCCGGCCCCGCACTCACTTGGCGCTTCCGGCTCCTCTCGGACTGGGTGAGACCCGGCTCCGCCCCTTCCACGAGCCTAGGGCGGCTTCCGCAGTGCCCAATCCGTCCAGGCTCCACCCCCGAGAAGACCCCGCCCCCGCCCATTACCCCCGCCCCGGGGCGCCCTTTCACCCGGAGCCCCGCCCCTCTCAGGTCCAGCCCTGCGCCGCCGCGGGCCTTACAGCGGCTGGACGGAGTATCCAGGTGGCCGACCTGCGGAGTCTTGCGAATTGGGCCTACCTAAACCCTCTCGGCTTTGCATCCAGCGTGCTGTGTGACCCTGGGTAAATTCTCCCCAATTTGAACCCATTTTCTGCTTGGTCAAAGGGGATAGCCACCTTGAAGGATTTTCGAGATTACATGGAATGAGTTTGTGAGGCACCTGTTGCTCAGACGTGGCCTCCTCGGGGAGAGCTTTCCCTGACAGTCCTTCCCCCACCCCCAACTTCACACCCCAGACTGCACAGGACTCTCGTATCGTACACTCACATAGCCTACAATTGTGATTTTATATTTGCCCGAATGCCTATTTGATTACTGTCTGCATCTTAAGTTAAATTTGACCTCCGTGAGAGCAGGTCGCGCTCATCCTTACACCGCAGCGCCCAGTTCAGTGCCTGACGCACAGCAGGGGCCCAATCAATGCCCACTCTCCATTCCACCCACTCGCCGCACGGAGGGGAGCGTCAGCAGGGCTCAATACCGCCACTGGCCAGCAGAGGTCAGGCGGCGACCAGCCTTCTCGTCCAACGGAGCGCCCGCTCAGCCGGCAGGCGCCACAGGAAGGGGACACCTGAGCTCAGGGGCGCTCAAGTTTTAAGGATCCATCGTACTGAGAACCACGGACGAGGCTCAGGCCGGGGAACGGGTTTTTCCCTTTGGATTTGTGGTTCACGGCCTGTCCTGGATCAAAGGCTTCTCCAACAACCTGTGAAGATGCACGGCCTCTGCAAAGAAAATAGCTGAGAAGATCAGGAGGTGAGGGAGTTTGCTGTAAAGAGGGAAGGCACCAAGGAAAAACTTGGAGGATTGGGCACGAGGGCAAAGAGCCCGGCTTAGAAGGTACTGGGGGGTGGGGAGTGAGAGGTGGCCTCCGTTGTTCATGAGATGATGGGACCTGGTTGGCAGTGACTGGCCACAGTTGTCTTCACTTCACCAGAAGTCCTTTGGTGTCAGCCCTGAACCAGCCTGTGTCTGGCTTACGGTATCTCGGAAGAGCCCTGTGGGGAGCCGAGCTATCTCAAGGTGGCCAGAGGACACTGTCATACCACAAACATATCTGTGGAAGCATTATATATTATACTATTATATTTAACAGTGAAATGCTGGAACATTGGGAATTCCTTGAGGGAGCCTGGGAAGGAAGGAAGGAAGGAAGGAGAGGTCAGAGGTTGTACCTACAGATGCCAAAGTCCCTCTACCCCACTGAGCCTCAATTTCCTTTTCTGCAAAAATGGAGGTAAAACCTACCTTGCAGGATTGTATTGTGAGGATTAAACAGGATGAATTAAACCAGTGGTCTCAAAATTGGCTGTGCATAGGAACCACTGTGCCCTGTGCAAATACTGATGCCTGGGGTCCTAGGACTGTTTTTAAACTCTCCAGGTGATTGTACCATGAGGCCAAGGCTGAGAACTACAGAGCTAAATAAAATGCTGAATGCAGTGCAGGGTGCACACTAAGTAGTCAATAATGTTTATCACATTGTTTTAAAGGTGGAGTACAAATTGTTTTCATTGTTTTTTGTTAGAGAATAAAAAGTTGACATAAAGGTTGTTGCAGAAATTGGTTTTCTGACAGGCTTGTTTCTAGAACTATGAATCATCTGGGATTTGCTGGTTATGGGAGACAGAGGCAACTTCTGGTAGTATGACTTGTACTAACACTCTGCTGAGCTGAAAGGGGCAAGGGTCAAGTTGCTCTAGCTTACAGTTTACGTCACCATCTCTGAGGCATCCTTTGAGTATGCAAGCAACATGGGCACTTGTGTTTGCCCACTTCTGGGATTAAAGTGGAACCTGTAGCTGTCTCCCTCCTGTGCACAGGCTTGGGGGTTGGAGGGCAGGCAGTGATGTCTGGCTAAGGATTGTTAGACTTAGCAAATAAAAATAAAGGTTGCTTTATTTTTAATAAAATAATAAAGGATGCCCAGTTAAATCTGAGTTTCAGGTAAACAATGAATGCTTTTTAGTATAAGTATATCCGAAATGTTGGATGGGATATACTTACACTAAAAAACCTACTTTTGATGTTTATCTGAAACTCAATTTTAACTAGGCATCCTTTATTTTTATTTGATAAATCTGGCAACCCTATGCCTGGCCAAACAGCTAAGGAGAACCCAGAACATGGCA
Source organism: Manis pentadactyla (assembly GCF_030020395.1). Classification (NCBI taxonomy): domain Eukaryota; kingdom Metazoa; phylum Chordata; class Mammalia; order Pholidota; family Manidae; genus Manis; species Manis pentadactyla. The sequence goes on along the minus strand of NC_080023.1, from coordinate 161,425,828 downwards.
TTTGCTGCTGGCAACAGTCTCCTACTCAGTGTTGCCATATTCAGTTTCCACCTGTCACTACCCTGCTCCAGAACTGCACATACCTCCCAGCTGCTTCCATAGCACAATGCTGACTCCCTGGCTGCTGGGCTGGGCCTTGCTCTTCTGCCAACCCAACTGCCTTGCTTGGGACCCTTTCCTACCACTGTTCCTGCTCATGTTTTCCCTGCTTGGCGTGTCAACTGCCCACTCCCAGTAGCAATTGCAAACACTTACTGAGCACCTTCTGGGTGCAGGCACCATGATGAGCTCTTCATTTGCATGGTCTCATTTGAGTCTCGCAAAACCTAGCACAGTAGGGACAATAATCCTATTTTACCAATGAAGAAACTGGTGCTCTAACACAGTGATTCTTAAAGTGTGGTCAGTGGGCTGGCAGTATCATCATCTGGGAATTGTGAGAAATACAAAATCTCAGGCCCTTCTCCAGACCTAGGGAATCAGAAACTCTGGGGGTGGCGTCCACCCATCTTTATTTTAATTACCCCCCAAAGTGTCTGTGGTACACACTCTAGCCTGAGACCTGCTGTTCTAAGAGGTGAAGTAACTGTGGGAGTCTCCCACCCAGGCAGAGATACAGAGGATGGCCTGGCAGGGTGTTTAGGATGGCACTGAGCACCATGCCTAGGCCAGGCACTGGAGGTGCGCAGCGACCCCGCAGTCTTGGAGGGAGGTGCAGGAGGAGACGGGAAAGAGGGAGAACAGCCAGCCAGCCAGGCAATTGTGATGTAGGATGATCAAGGCTGAGGTGGGTCAAGCCCAGGAGCCCATAGTAGGACAGGGGAATCAAGGAAATCTTACTCAGATAGATATTGAAGCCTGAAAAATAGGTTGGAATTAGTTACATGAAGAAAGATGGGAATGTGTTCCCAGTTTGGGGACTGTTGTATAAAGGCCCTGTGGAGCTAACTTGGGGATAGTTCTATATTGATCGTGGAAGGTGAGGGGAAGGGACTGGGGGGGCGGAGGAGGAATCAGACTGTGTATGTGAGGGGTGCTCTGCCCTCAGAGCAAAAGAAGAAGCCTTAATGGGTACTGAGAAAGCCCTCTGGCTTCCAGGTGGAGGGGGCACTAGGGGAGATAGTGGGGGAAGAAGGAGAGGAGAGACCCAGCGGGTGCCAGGCCTTCCCCCACCCCTCGCTTCAGGCTGCTTCTGCCCTGCAAGGTGTGTGCGGAGACTCAGCCTCCCAATTGCAGCAGTGGGCAGGTGCGTGGTTCCAAAACCGGAGTGGCAGATTACAAGACACGGTCGGTCTTTCCAGTGCCGCCTGGAGGCTGGGGAAACTGTACCCTCCCGGCCAGCCCCCACTCTCCCCACCCAGCTAGCCACTGCCCGTGCCTGGCCATGGCCCCGCCCTCCCCTCTGGCTGGAGGCGGCCACGCTCTGGGCTCCTGGCCTGCGTTGCTTTTGCCTGACGACTTCTTTCCCTGCTGATGTGGCTAATGCTTCGTTCCCTGCTAATGTGGCCCAGCCTTCAGGGACAGGCTCTGGGTGTGGTCAGGGATCCCTAGGCTGGAGGGCAGGAGACTCCCTAAGATATCCCTTATTCCTGCCAGTGGAGCCTTTGGTGACAGTTGAGGACTGACCGGCCTGGCCAGGTTGCCTGGCAGTGTGGGCTGCAGCTGGGCAGTTCCTGGCTCCAGTTGTCCTTCCCGGAAAAACGTCAGTTTGGCCGAACCCTTGGAACCCATTTTTGATTTCTAGCCTGGGGAGGAATACTGGAAGAATTATTAACCACCGTATGAAGGCATTTGTGTGTCACAAATCCCTGCAGGACTTACCAACTGCCCCAGGGGCTTCAGCCCAGAGACCTTCTAGTCTTCCTCTTTTATTTGGGTATACCTCTGCCCCACCCTCCCTCGGGCTTCCAGGACTATGTTTCATAATATTTTGTAGCTCAAGAAGGATCTATCATGGTGCTCTCCACTTAAATAGTGTTCAAATATATATTTTAGGGCAGAGCAACTTATGCTGAATTATCCTTGAATTATGTGTAGATGGCATATATATATATAGGAGGCACAGGGGCCTATTAACATATACTTAAAAGTATATTAAACAAATCTTATTATCGTATACTTGATAAAATTTTACTTATGCATGCCACTATATCCTAATTTTTAGCATGACTAAAGAATCATTTAAATGATTTGGAAGCACATCTGGATTGCTTGGTATAACATCCTTCACTGAGCACTGCATATTCTAAAAAGCACATCTATACAAAAATACTCTGAGCTCCTTTGGTTTTTTCCAAAGGCTTCTCTTAACCCTTAATTAAATCATTCTTCTGAAATTCCTGCCTTTCTTTTCACTGTCCTTTTCTGACCTAATACCGACAGGCCCTCATTTGTGAATGCTCTGTGTGATTCTAGCTGTCCTCCACCATTACTCTAATTGACTTCATAAAATCTACGCCTTTGGCATGAATAGCAGTTTCATTCTGTACTCCACTTGCATTGTACCCTCGCAGGTCAAAGCCATCTGACAGCAGGATGCTGTTAGAACCAAGCGCAGTTCTGGTCAGATCTCTGTTCAAAACCCTCCCACGGTGCCCAGGCTCTCACCTCCCCTCTCCGCCCTCCTTGTCCACTACAGTCCCCCTCACTCATCTGCAGCCACCATACCCACCCCCTCGTGGGCACTCCAACACACTCCCACTCCTCCCTTTAACCTGGCAGTTGCCCCAGCCCAGAATGCTCTTTCCCTTGACACCCATGTGGCTCACTCCCTCACCTACCTCAAGACTACTCAGAGGGCACCTTTTTGCCCTGACCACTCCCATCAACCTTTCCCTGTTCTAATCTTTTCAAAGAGCACTAATCACCTTCTCACAGGCTATATCATTACTGATTTATGGTAATTGGTGTTTTATCTGTCTGCCCCCATGAGAATGTAGGCCCTTCACTGATAAATCCCAGGAATGGTATCTGGCACACAGTAGGTCTCCAGTAAAGATTAGTGGGTAAGTGTCCACATCTTTGATGGTCTTGCCTCCACCTTGAAGTCTCCACCCCTTGCTGCTGGCCTGTCTCCTCTGGCCCCTGTCTAATACGCTGGACCCTGCCCAGGCAGTCTGACTCAGTAGGGCCTTCCTGGGGTGCCAGTGTTTTGACCTCCCTGTCTCTCCACCAAGTCTCCAGCAGGTGTGAAATACTAAATTCCACCTTTTTTTTTTAAGGGCAAGAGGATTAAAGAAGAAGGAGAAAGGAGATGATGAGGGAAGCAATGGTCAGAGTGGACAGGGTAGAGCAAGAAAACAGTCACAGATTTTCCTGGGGTCCCCACCCAGTCAGCTTTCCAAGAAGCTCAGAGGAGCAGCCGGTGGTGGGTGAGGGCTCTGTGTCATGTGGCAGAGCGGTCCCGTTGAGTCATGGGACGCATAGCCACCCTGCTTTGTGGAGTTTGGTGTGTGGGGTATTTTTGTTTTTTACAGCCCAGCTGTCTGTATGATGACTTCCTTCCCTCAGCCTTGTTCACGGAGGTGTCCCTGAGCGACCAGCTGAGTCACCACATTCCTTGAAGCTTAAAACTCTGGCCCAAGCACTGAGGCCCAGTTCCTTCACGTAGGTGGGACCTGTGAGGCTGCCAGGGAGTGCCCTGCAAAGTCAGGCTATAGAGTGCCCCTCTCTAACCTGCACCCCTCCCCCAAAATATGATTTTTTAAAAACAAGTAAAAATAGAGACATTCCATCTGTTAAGCAGGAGGGAATGGCTGCAGCTGTGTGCTGCAGCCAGAATTATTTGTCAGCAACCATGAAGTCGATACCAACTGAGGCAGGGCACTGGGTACCTCTGTCTGTGAGTCCATGCCGTTTGCCTTGTTGCAGTGGGGAGGGTCAGACCCAAGCGAAGAGACTGGGAACTCTCATGCCAGGAATGGAAACTTGCTCTACCCTTCTGTAAAATAAGCAGGTAGTTCTCAGGAAAATTAAATATTCATAAGGCAAATAGTTCATTCAGCAATCTTCTTAAAATGTATTTTGAAGAAAGTTTGCTCAGATATAGAAAAAGACAAGGTTATTTATGACAACGTTCATGGCATAGGTGAATGAGAGGCAAGGGAGGTGCTGAAAGGAATGAGCTAGTAAACTATTATGGATGGATGTACTCCTTGGAATTCTACACAGCATTAAGAAATGACAGATTGCATGCACATGCAACAGTGTGGATATAACTTACCATGTTAAGTGGGAAAACACATCTAAAGCACAATACTTTTCCAGTTTTATTGAGGTCTGAATGACATACCATAAATCACACATTTAAAGTGTACAATTTGTGTTTTGACATGTGTAGATACCCATGAAACCATCACCATGATTAAGATAATGAATATATCCATCACCCCAAAAGTACGTATTAAAATGGACAGATGTTTAACACCCTTTGTCAAGTTAAAAAAATAGTTTGACATCATATGTAAAGTAATTCCATAGTTATAATAACAAAAAATATTTAGATATCCTGAAGAAATCTGGAAGAACATATATCAAATTATATTTGTTGGGAATCTTGTGAAAACTGTGTGGTTCCATTTTGCTAATTTGCATCGTACCTCAGAAACTGCTTGTGCCTGTTGTCCCATATCATGCTCTCTAGTTAAACCAATGATGGTTTAACCCACTGGAAGTTTGTCATTATGGCCCCCTAACTTTGAGTGACTTTTTAAAATTGTCAATGAGGTCATCACAGTGGACTCCGACAGAAGGACTAGCTGATTCTGTTGTTTTCCACCCCCCAATATCAGAGAGACTTCCTTTAGCTCACCTCCAAGACCATTTCCTCTCCCTCTAAACAGGAGGTATATTCCAGCAGGACAGTAGTTGTGGTGTGGGACAGAAGAGTGATTCCCCAATATTTTTTCACACACACACATCTTTTATTACTACTTTTTGCAAATCTTGTAAGTGCAGGAGGGGTAGAAGACTGTGGGGGCAGGGGCATGTATAGTTTTGTCTGGGTCTAGATTTTAGATAAAAACAACCATTAAATGTGCTTTTGTGTCTGGTTTCTTTGACTCCACATTATTAATATGAGTCTTCCTTCCAAATTGTTGCATTCAGCTGCAGTTCATTCATTTTTAATGACTATAGCATTCCACTGTGTGAGTACACCACAATTTATCCCCTCTACTACTAATTGACATTTGGGTTAGTTCCAGTGTAAGGCTATTATAAATAAAGCTGCTGCGAACATTCTTGTATATGTCTACTGTTCTACACGGGCATATGTTTCTCTTACGTATATATTTTGGAACAGGATTGGTGGATTATAGGTATTCGAACACTTAACTGTAAAAAATAATGCCAAACTGTTTTCCAAAATGATTATACAAGTCACTGTCCTCCTCCCCCCAGCCATGTATAAGAACTAGAGTTCTCCTTGTGCATTCACCACCCGTTCTCACCAGCAGTTGGTACAGTCAGACTTTGTACTTCTAGCCATCTGTTGGGTCTGTAGTAGTTGTTCAGTGTGGTTCATTTCCCTGATTATTAATGAAGCTCAGCACCTTTCATATGTTTATTGGCCATTTGGATTTTCTTTGTGTGAAGAGCTTGTTCTTGCCCATTTTTCTATTGGTCTGTCTTTTCATTACAGTAGGGTTTTGTTTTGTTTTTTCATATTCTGAATATAAACCCTTTGTCAGGTGCATTGCAAATCCTCCTCTGTGGCTTTCCTCTTCACTCTGTGAATGATGCTTCCTGATGACCTGAAGTTCTAAACTGTGAAAAGTCCAATTTATCTTTTCTTTGTGGTTAGTGCACTTTCAGGCTTGTTTAAGAAAACTTTTTCTACCTTGAGGTCATGAAGATATTGCATGTTATCTTCCAAAGGTTTATTGTTTCACCTTTCATATGTAAGCCTACAATCCAACAGAAATTGGCTTTGTTGTTTGTTGAAATAAATGAAGTTGAATTGGATCAACATGTCCCATATATATGCCCATTCATTCAAAAAATATTTATTGAGCATCTTCTGTGTGTCAGGCCATGTTTATTGTCTTCCTTTTCAAATTTTGGCCCATGATCCATCAGAAATTGGCTTTTGAGTATGGTGTGATACACAGCTGCAATGTCATGTTTCCTGTATGGATATTCAATTGATTCAAAATTATTTATTCAAAAGGATACTTCTCAACACTGTTCTTACAATGCTATCTTTAATCTCTTTGGGAGTCTCTCTCCTGTCTGTTGGTTTTTGTTTATTCTTGTGTCAATACGATACAGTCTGAATTGTAAAAGCTTTATTATAAATTTTATTAGCTGACAGTAAATCCTCCCAACTTCTTCAAGAGTACCTTAGCTCTTCTTGGCCTCCTGCAGTTTCAAATAAATTTTATATTGGAATCATCAAGTTCTTTATGAAAATCAGTTGGAACTGCTCTGAATCTATAGACCAGTTTAAGGGAATGATAGCTTTATAATATTAAATATTTCAGTCCATTAACATGAGAGCTTTCTCCATTTTTCATTTATTCTTTAATATCTATTAAAATGTTCATGGTTTCTTCCATAGATGTCTTACATGTCTTTTGTTAGGTCCATTGATAGGTACTTGTATTTTTTTTTTGTTTGGCTATTTTAAAACTATTTTGACTACTATTTTTAAAAACTATTTTCTGACATAAATAAGGTTGATTTTAGTACATTGGTTTTGCAACCTAGAAGAGGGCCTTTATCAGAACCTGACCATGGTAGCACCCTGATCTCAGACTTCCAGCTCAAGAACAGTGAGAAATAAATTTCTATTGTTTATTAGCACCCAGTTCATCGTATTTTGTTGTAGCAGCCAGACTAAACCAGTCATTTATTAGTTCTAAAAATTTACTTGAGATTCCTTAGGGGTTTCTATCTGCACAATCACGGCATCTTTGAATAAAGACAGTTTTACTTTTTTCTTTCCTATCTTTATGACCCACTTCCCTCCCCACCCCCCACCCCACTTTTTTCTTGCCTTATTGCTCTGGCTGGGACATCTACTAAAATGTTGATTAGAGTGGTGATAGCTGATATCCTTCCTTTGTTCCTGACCTTAGGAAGGAAAATGTTCAATATTTTGAATGATATTAGCTCTAGTGTTTTCCCTACATACCCTATATCAGATTGAGAATGTTCTATTCCTTAGAGTTTTTTTACTGTGAGTAAATGTTGTTTTGTCAAACAGTTTTCCAGCATCCATTCAGATGATCAAATTATTTTTGTCTTTTATCCTATTAATGTTGTTGGTAGATTATTAAGTATTAAACCAATTTGCATTCCTGGGATAAACTCCACTTGGTTATGATTTATTATCATTTTTACTTGTTGCTGGATTTGATTTGCCAATATGTTGTTTAGGGCTGTTGTATTTATGATCATGAGAAATGTTGATATGTGATGTTTTCTCGTCATCTTTTTTTCCAAGTTTTGGTAGTACAATTATGTTGATCTTATACAATAAGTTGGGAGGTGTCTCCTCTATTTTCTAGGAGAATTTGTAAAAGATAGGTATTATTTCTTATTTAAATGTTAGCTAGAATATTTCCATTCTTTTATCTTTTTAGTTTATATGTCCTTAAAGTGTGTCCTTCTAAACATTATATAATTGTGTCTTGTTTTTGTTTGTTTAAATTCAGCCTGCCAATCTTTTTATTGTAATATTTTGTCCACTTACATTTAATGTAATTATAGATATGGACATCTATAATCTTATTATTTATCTTCTATTTGTCCTACCTGTTTTTTTTTTCCTGTTTTCCTTTTTTCTTTCTTCTTTGGATTATCTTCTTAGATTTTTAAAAACTGTGGTAAAATACACATACTTACCATTGTAACCATTTCTAAGTTAAAAATTCACTAGTTTGAAGTACACTCACATTTTTGTGCAACCAATTTTCAGAATTCTTTTCATCTTGTAAAACTGAAGCTCAATATCCATTAAACAAAAACTTTCCTTTCATCCCTTCCCTGAGTCTGTAGCAACCACCATTCCACCTTCTGTTTTTTTGAACTTGACTATTCTAGGTATTTCGCAGAAATGGAATCATATAGTATTTGCCTTTTTGTGACTAGCTTATTTCACTTAGCATTATGTCCTCAGGGTTCATCTATGTTGTAGTTTATGTCAGAATTTTCCTCCTTTTCAAGGCTGAATAATGTTTCACTGTATGTGTATACTACATTTTGTTTTCCATTCATCTGTCAGTGGACATTTGGGTTGCTTCTAACTTTTTGTTATTGTGACTAATGCTGCTATGAACATGAGTATACAAACATCTCTTTGAGACCCTGCTTTCAATTCCTTTTCTACTAGATTTTTAGATAAACCATTTAAAATATTTGTTTAGTGTTTAGAGATTATAATATACATCCTTAATTCATTGCAGTTAACTTGAATGACTACTTTACAATTTTCCAAGCAATGTAAAAACCTTATGATGGTATAATTCCCTTTACTGCTCCTATATTCTATGCTGTTTTTGTCACATATTTTATTTCTATATGTTGTAGATCTCACAATACCTTACTATTGTTGCTTTAAATAATCTTTAAGTAGTATTTATTTTAAATTTGAAGTGCTATTCTCTTTATATTTACATATATATACATACATATATAACCTGTCCTATGATCCTCATTTTATCCTATAGATCTTGCTTTCATCTGGAGTTATTTTCCTTTGATTTGAAAAGCTTTTAGTATTTATTGCCAGGCTTGCTGGCATTGAATTTTCCAAGTTTTTTTTTCTAGACTGAAACTGTCCTTATTTCACCTTACTTTTTGAAGGCTATTTTCACTGAATACAGAATTTCTTGGTTAGCAGTTTTCTTTCCCCTGTAAACTTTAAAATACCATTTTAGTCTATCTTCTTACTGATGAGAAGCAAGCTGTTATTCTAAATGTTGTTTCTATGAAATATGTCTTATTTTTATTTACTGCTTTCAAGACTTTATCTTATTTTTAGTAGTTAGGCTATGTTGTGTTAACATGTAGTTTTCTTTATATTTATTCAATGTATTATTTGCTGAACCTCTTGGATCTGTGAATATCTTTCATTAAATTTGAAAATTCTAAACCTTTAACTCTTCAGTTATCTTTTTCTTTGCATCTCCTGGGACTCAAATTATTTTTGTGTTAGACCAATTTAATATCTATGGTTTCTATGATGTGTCTAGGTATAGATATTTATCCTGATTTGAATTTATTTGGCTTCTTCAACCTACTACTTGGGGTCTTTCAATAAGTGCTGGAAATTTCTCAGATGTTATCTTTCATATATTGCTGCTGTCTTATTCTCTTTTCTCCTTCTGGGACTCCAATTAAAATGTATCTTAAACCTCACTCACTGGATCCTCTATGCCTCTTACCATCTGTATTTTCTATCTTTTTGTCTCTCCCTCTTTATTCTGGGGGTTTTCTTCTTACCTATAATGTTCAGTGGGCATTTGTATTGCTTCCACCTTTTGACTATTGTGAATAATGCTTCTATGAACATGGGTATACAAATGTCTGTTTGAGTTGCTGTTTTCAATTATTTGGGGTATATATCCAGAAGCAGAATTGCTGGATCACATGGTAATTCTATGTTTAATTTTTTTGAGGATCCATCATACTGTTTTCCACAGTAGCCACACTATTTTACATTCCCACCAATAGTGCACAGGGTTCCAATTTTCCTATACTTACTCCAACATTTGTAATTTTATTTTTGAATAATAACCTTCCTGACAGTTGTGAAGTAGTATCTCATGATTTTGATTTGTTTAAGTTTGGCTTTTATCTCTTTGAATGTAGTAAGTTTGGTTGTTATTTGGTCTGTCTGAAAATTTTCTGTATTTGGTCCCTGTAAGTCTGCTTCTTTGTTGTTTATTTAACTCATTTCCTCCTATAGCATCTTATGTGTCTCATATATTTGATTGTGCATTAGGTATTGTACATTTGAAAAAAAATTTGTAGAAACAAGTTTAAGCTTAGAATGATGTAAACTTCTTCCACAGAGATTAAAAAATTTTTTTGTTTTGCTAGTCCCTTGGGAGTGCTAACAGTTCAGGATCCTTTTAATCTGTATTCAGAGCCTGACATTATCAAGACCACTCAGATGACTTGAAACAGGCCACATCTGTGAAAGGAATGGATCACTTCCTCTTCACATCTTCTCTTAACATAAAAGCTCTTCAGGTCCTAAATTAAAGTATAAATAGTTTTGTTGGCTGAGGACTTGAATGTCACTCTGAGGAGTCTGCAGGAGGAATGGGCAGTTGTTGCATCAGTCAGTCTGACTGATCAGGGGAGCAGCATGATGAACCTTAATACTGTGGTCCAGTGGGGGAAGAGGTGGAAGGCAGGCTGAGCCAGACTAGGGCTATGGGAACTGAACCAGCCACAGAGATGGGCTATCCTGCCTGAGGGGGCATAAGGCACAGGGTCTACCAAGTCTACCAGGTACATAAGGACTGCAGAGAAGTGGAGAATATGACTGGGAGTGATTTTGCAGTCCAAGGCATCTGTTCACCTGGGCCAGAAGCAGGTTCTCTTCTATGGTTCTGGAAAGCCTGGCTGGCCAGTGTCTCCTCCAGGCCAACCAATGACCGCTTGTATAGCCTGGGATGACCCTGGACACTCTGGACAGATTGATTCATACTGTTCTGCCTACCTCCATCCTGGTTTCCCCCAGCACGTTGTCTCTACTCAGATCACCTCAATAATGCCCCACTACTCTTAGTATACTCGAATTATTATCATGACCTTCAAGGCCCTGCATGATCTGACCACTGTCCACCTCTCCAGCCTTATCTCCTCCTATCATCAGCCTCATTGCTCCTTCTTCCTCTTGTTTAAACTACTGTGTACCCTCGATTGCCACATAGCATATGCATGTGCTGTTCCCTCTACAGGGAGTACTTTTCTTTCCCCTACTTGTTTGGTGTTATAGTATAAATGTATGTGTCCCCCCAAATTCGTATGTTGGAAACCTAAACCCCCATATGGCTGTACTAGGAGTAAGGATTCAAACCCAGGAGTTTTGGATTTAAATTCTATTTACTACATTAAATTGCCTCCTGGATTCTTTCACTCCAGACTTTATAAAGATTAATCAACAGAAAATTAATGAAGAGTGATAGAACCCTTTCTGAGAAGTGAACTATGTACTGTAGCAAAGGGCGCTGTTCCTCTCCCGGTCCTATAGCATTGTTCTGTTTCCAGTCCATCCAGAAGTCCAGCTGCGTTCTTGTTGTTGACCTGAGAGACCCCAACTTCTCCCTGACAAAAGTGTTAAGATAAATTCCCTGTCACCCCAGCTTTTTTTTTCTTAATCTAGACTGATGGGTTACTGGCACTTGAAACCAGCAAACTCCTGACTGATACATGTTCTTTGCCCCTGGACCCTGATACAAAAAGGTCACAGGTATAGACTATTCTAGCAAAAGAGATGGTCAGGTGGCAATTCTATTGCATCAACTATACTTTTTGCACTTTCTTTTCTGCTTGAGAAAGCTCATTAGAATTTGAATGAGTTCAGGTCACATTATTATATGGGTCCACCTGGAATCTGTTTAAATTTTTTTTAGAGAAAAATAATTTGCCTCCTTGGGTAAACATTATTTGTGACACACCTCCCAACACTGTTATTAAGTGCATGCTGTTTTCTCTGCCTGGAGTCATCACCAATATAAACTCAGCTCCATTGTTACCTTCTCTGGGAAGACTCCTCACACTCTCCTTTATATCCTCTCTGCTTCCCAAAGCAGTTGGCACACCCATCTTGTGTTACATATTTTCTTCCAAAAGTACTTCTTTACATGTCTGTCTCTTCTGAAATACTGAGTGTCTCAGTGGTTGGGAGAGTGTCTTGTTTATTTCTGCATCCCATGTGCCTGGAATGAAACAGATGCTCAAAAACGCTTGTTGAGTAAATCAAGTTAAATTGGAATAACATATCCCATATATACTCTTCCAAGGAATATTTGAGTACCTAACCATGAGACCATGTTCTAGATGCTGCAGATGAGCAGCACAAAGTCCCTTCCCTCAGAATATTACAGATGATATTTAGGTCATAAGGGATATGAGGAAAAGTGAAGCAGAATGAGGGGAGAGACAATGATTGGGGTTGGGAATGGATATTTTAGTAGAGTGGTCTGGGGAAGTCTTTCTGCAGAGATGGCTTTTGAGTAGAAATTTGGAGTAAGGAATATGCCTTTCTGATAGCTTGGGAGAAGAACACCAAATGAAAAGGAGAGCCGGAAGTAAGAAGACTGGATCTGGAAGTGAGAACACCAGATCTGATGTGAGATTAGTCCGGAAGTGAGATCACTGTGGGCGGCTCATGGAAGTGAGACTGTGTATATAAGCTGTGTGGTGAAATAAAACTGTGTCACTTGTCCACCATCAGTGGTCAGTGGACCTCCTGACCCCAAATTTGACTTCTGTGTCTTTTTTGCTATCTTTGTTTTTCTTAGTCTCCCACCCACCCCTCTCAGGTTCAGTGATTTTTGCAGAGCTGGTCTCAGCACAAAGGTCCTGAGGTAGGAGTGAGCCTGCATGTTCCAGAAGCAGAGAGGAGGCTAGTGTGGCTGGAACAGAGTGAGGGGGTAGAGTGGAAGGAGATGCAGTTAGAGAGGTAGAGGAGAGTCAAGGGGAGATATATGGGATCTTGGTGGCCCTTGGATAAAAAAAAGATTTTGATTTTTGCTCTGAGTGAGATGGGAAGCCATTAGAGGCTTGAGAGGTGGGAAGGAATATGTTTTGACTTGAGGTTTTAACAGAATTCCTCTGGCTGCTTGAGACCAAGCTCTATGAGAGCAGAGTGCAGCCAGGGAGAGCAGGTAGGAGGTTATTGCAATATTCTAGGAGAGAGATGAAGCTCAAGTGAGGTTATTTTAAAGGTAGAGCTGACAGACTTTGTTACTCATGTGGGATATGATGGGAAGTGAGAGAAATCAAGTTTTGGGTTGAGTCACCAGAAGGATGGACTTGACATTAACTGAGGTGGGGAAGACTGTAAAAAGGGCAAGTTGAACGGCAAGTTCGAGAGTTTGGCTTTGGATATGTCAAGTTTGACATATTGCTCAACACTAGGTATATATATGTACACTCGTTTTCAGGACATAAAGGTTATAATGCAACCTGAAGTTAAACTGAGCCTTAGTTGTTGAACACCAGGCACTGTGCGGAAAGCTTCATGTTGAGATAGGGAGAAAAAAAAATGGAGAGACCAATCCAACCCCACATACCTAAGTCCTGACAAAATGCCTTGTGACTCGGACCAGTGGCTCTGTAAGGCTCCAACACGTCTTGTTTTTCATGTCAACCTATTGTTTTAACAAGTTTTATAGCCACATGTCCCAGGTTTAGAGACCCCTTGGTCAGATAATCAATGGACCAAGACACAAACAACTTGTGACATGCCTATAAGGAAAATTTGTTGTCAAATAGTTGCCTCTTTCTTATTATAATACTAAATTTCCCATCCCTAGGTAGAGATTTTATATGCTTATGATACATGAAATGACATTGCAATTTACACATATGTATGAAATCCAGTTGCGCATGTGCTAATTGAAACCCTCCTTTTCACACTAGGTGACCTAAAAACTAATGAATTAACATTTTAACTCCCCATAATCTGACCTACCCTGATTCTTGTCAGGGCTGATTCTCTCTTGAGCAGTCCACCTTGGTCTATCAAGGTATCTCTGTTTTCCCACTTCTCTAATAAAGTGCACTGCTTGCTTGCATACTCCTAAGTCTTGGTGTTTAAATTCCTTAAATATTGAAGACAAGGACCGAGGACCCTGTTTCTAAGGTCTGCCGGTAACAATGTGTGCTGTCATTTAATCCCTTCAATCATTCCTGTTGGCTTAATTACTAATATTTTTCATTGCTCTTTTATGGGTAAGATTAAATAACTCGCCCAAAGTTACTCAACCAGTTACTAAATCTACCCATTTAATGCATGTTCGGGATTCCAACCCAGGTAATGCAGACGCAGAGCTCTTGCTATTTACTATTCACTAGGTTCTAAAGGTGGGGACCGTTTTCTGAGCATACTGGATATAGACTTGGGCTCCATAACAAAAAAGGTGCCCGAAATATTTGGCGAAAACTAAAAAAAAAAGAAAAAAAGAAGAAAAAGGCCCACCCAGGCGTTAAAGAGCACACAATAGAAGCTCTAAAGGAAGGACAGCATTATTGTACGCGAGGGAGCTGATGCTTCACAGATGCCAAGTACCTTAAGATTTAGTGTTAAGAAAGCAGTCCTCAGAAGCGATGGTGGTTGTTAAGAAACAGAAGATATTAAGAATTGCTGTGAAGCGTTGGTGGGATAAAGAAAAACCGACTCCCAGGCGGTGCGTGTAAGGAGACAACTATGGCCCCGAGCAGGGCCAGGGTTCTCACCCTGCCTACATCCCTTTGACAGCGAAGCCTGGTATGGCCTTCCTTAGGTGGTCCTCTAGAAGGGCCAGGATGTGGAGCACAAATGCCGGGAACCTCCAGGGCCGTAGCATCCGCCCCAAGTCCTCCGCTTCCCCGCCCCCTCCAGCCTCCACGAGGGGAAGAGAGGAACAGTCGCCCGCGCATGCGCCCGGGGCAAGGTCCGCTCCCCGCGACGTCAGGGGGCTCGAGCCCGCACGAAAGCCCCGCCCCCAAGGCGCCAGAGGCGACCTGGGCGGGGGGCCTCGGGCCACGCCCCCAGCCGAGCCGAGCGGGGTCGAGCGCAGCCGAGCTCCTCCGAGCGCGGCCGAGCCCAGCCAAGGGGCCCGGAGTCGGTTGGTGCAGCTGCGTCCCCGCCGCCCAGCAGTCCGCGTCTCCGGTGTCGCCGCCGCCTTCGCGGGGCCTGCACTGGCCGGCCGGCCGCCCGCTGGGAGGGAGGCCCGGAACGCGGGACAGCGGCCCGCCGCGGGCGCCGCCGCCTCCGCCGCTGCCAGGTGAGCGCCCGCCGGGGCCCGCGAGTGTCAGCCCCGCGTGTGTGTCTCTCAGCCTGTCAGTTCCCTGTGCCTGCGCGAGCTCCTTCCGGCCATGCCTGACCCCCGGCCCTGCCCGCAGTGTCCGCCAACCCCTCCCGCCCGCTGCCCGGGTCTCTCTGTCAGCCGCCAACACCCCCACGCCGGGAGGCTCCGCCCCTTCCCCCGAGGCCCCGCCCTCCGCCCCATCTGTCAGCACCCCCACAGAGCTCTGGGCTCCGCGTCCTGGGACGTGAGGGGCCGCCGCTCCCGGGGTTGCTGCAGCCCCGGGCCGCCGAGCTGCACCGGGAGCGCCTAGCGGGGTGTGGAGGGGGACGTGGGGGTCCGCAGCTGCCCGCCTGACGGTGTGAGGGTGCGTGTGCGCCTGGGCGCCGGGAGGGAAGCGTGGGGCGGCCTGACCAACGTGGGGCGGGGATGCTGGGCGGCCGGGGGCCACTTGCTCCGACTCTGGCGCCCGTGAGTCCTGCGGGAGGTGGCAGCCCCTGCCTCCGCTGTAAAGAGCGTCAGCTCCACCAGGGACCCGCTGAAGCGGACCCGAATCACTTGGGTACAGTAGAATCCTGAATCCCGGGACCCTCGTTTGCCCATGGAAAGACATAAACCCAGACCCCGGATTCCCGGAGGACGCGAGTAGCGAGTGAGCAGAGCGTGGGGCTTGTTAATCCGTCCCAGTTTGGGATTTTCATTCAGAGAAGCCTATGGGAAGTGACTGAGGAGTCGGTGGGATGTGGAGCTTAGGTGGAAAGTGTTTGAGGGCTTGAATCATTTTGAGTTGCGTGGTTTGCGTTTCTGAACAGTGATTGCTCTGGGCTTGTGCCCGTGAGAAACTGTTACGTGATGGGGAGGAGGGGGTTAGGTAGTGGGGAGGGAGGGCATACTCCTTTCCGTTTTTATCTGTGTCATGTGAGCACACGGTATATTTATTCGTGAGACCTCCACACATCTTCAATTTAAAGGAGGATTGCAGTCGTTTTCATTTATATGTGTTCTTGTATGTTGTTATCTTGATGTTCTTTATTTGTAGTTACTTAGTATTGCAATATTTCAAAACTAAGAAAATGCGTCCTAAAATAATTGGTATTTTGCCGGATAATTCTCAACCACAGTGAAAGAGCCAAAAGTGCACTTCATTAGCTGGAACAACTTATTCGGGCTTAATTTGTTTCTAAGAGACATATAGTGGAAAAATCCAGAAGCAGCAAAATAGTATCAAAGAGTCGTAGGAAATTAATGAAAGGGCCCTTCTATTGCTGCCTTGGAAAGATGGTATCAAAGTTGCTGTAGAGGACAGAGCTACTATGTAATGGTAAACATATTAACCAAGTTGGTTTTGTGACCTTGATACATCGAGCAGCTCTTGATTTGTGCCCTGCTTCATAACCAGCAAACGTTGCATGGGAAGCCAGGTAATTTTTGGAGAAAACGTTCTCCATGTTTTGTTTCATGTTTAAGAAAGATTTCAGACTACAGCAGTCTCATGGTGGGAGAAGGCTTCTTTTTCTTTTTAAAGATAACATTAAAATTTACAAAATTAATTCATGTTTAAGGAAGGAAACTAGGAAAATAAAAGCATGAGAAAAAAAGCCATAATCCCAACAAACCATAGTAAACCACAGTTTGGTATTTACCCTTTAGTTTTTTATTCCCATGTATAAGTATTTTTCTTAACAAAAATGCTACTACCATACTAGAAGACTGTTTTGTTATATGGCTTTTTTTCCCACTTATTAATAGATTATGAAAGCTACATCTTGGTTTCGTGAGTAAGAACTTGTGTTCTCTGTGTGATCCTTTTAAAAAATATGTTGGATTCTCTGCCTAGAGGGCTTCAATAACTTTTCACCTTAAAGTAAAATCTGAAATCTTTGCCACTGGCCTAACTGGGCTGCCTCCCTGTCCTCATTTCCAGCTTTGTGGGTCAGATCTCTGCTTTCCTTACACTTTGAACTTCAAGCATATGCCAGCTTCAGTGCCTTTGCATTTGCTCTTCCTTCTGCCTAAAACTCTGTTCCCTGGATACCATCATTCTTGCCCCAAGTCTTTGCTCAGATGTAACTAACCTATCAGGCTTTCCCTGACCACTCTGTAAAATATACCCCATTGCCCTGTCCTCCTTAACCCACCTTACTTTTCTTCATAAGCACTTAACCACCATTTGGTAAATACATGGTATTTGTTGTTGTTTTTGTCTCTTTCCCTCTATTAACCTGGAAGTGTGAGACTTTTTTCACTGAAGTAGCCTTAGGGTCCAGACCAGCACCCCACACATTATAGTGTTTAATCAATATTTGTTGAATGAGTGAATGAATGAATGCTCATTATCTGTTCATTCTTACAACTTCCCTGGTAGCCTCCCAGGCTTTTAGGTATATCATGAAGTAGAAATCATGAAATGGGTAACAATCCTTTAAAAGTCAGGATAGTCTTCTCCTTTATGCATCTGAGAAGAATTTTACAAGTGAGGCTTATGATCTTAAAAAAGAATTAGTCTTGATTTAACTTGAACAATTGAGGGCAGGAACATTTTTGGCAAATGTTACTGACTGTCCTTCTTATGTATTATCCCTTGGGTCACATTGGAAATCTTTAAAAAGTATAAAGTATTCCAGTTATGTTTACAGCTGTGTTTTCAATTTGGTAGTTCTTAGTGATAGTATAAGGCTCAAGAGCATAGTGAGTCTTTTGTGTCAACAGATACCCAGAGATAAAATTACAGCTTTAATGTGTTTTCTTTTGAGGAGTGGCTGTAATATTTTATACTTTCTTTTTCTGGCAATTTTATCCTTTTCAACTCCCAGCTTATCAGTTTTTGGATGGCCTCACAGGTATACTTAAGTTTTATTTATTTTTTAACATTTTAAAATAAATCCTTGATCTCTTGAGCATTTTACATCTCATGTGACTTGAACTATTTGAAAGTACCAGTTTTATCTTTCAGGATGAAATGACATCTGTTGTAAAAACATAATTGCATTTTCATTATAAGGATGGGAAAAAATTGTATCTTGGGGTAGAATTTTTACAGAGAGGTTATAGTGTTGAGTGTAGGCTTTTTAAAAGTTCGAATTTTAGGTAGGCTACTTTTAATTTTGGTGAGTTTTTGAAAAAATCCTTGCTTTTGCTCTTAAGGAAAAGGACCACTTTGAGCATAATTGAAACAGAGATCTTCAAAAACTTTTTTCTTATTCCCCAGATATATAAGAACTTGGGAGGAAAATCCTGAATGAAAATTTTATTTTCTTAAAGACCTAAAGGGAATGTGTTGAGAATCTGTTTTTATTTGTTCCACAGACATTTATTGAGCACCTAGAGTAATTCTGTGTTGTTTTGCATGGGCCGCATTACCATACTCAGTTTTAGATTACCAACCTGATTTCTTCTCTTTTCTTGCTTGACTACCTCCCTTCTCTCATCACATTTTCTCCTTAAATGATCTCATCCATTACTAGGACTTTAATACCCTCTGAATGCAGATGACTCCCTCAGTTACACCTCCTGCCTGGGCCTTTCTGTGGTTCCAGGCTTGCATTTTTAGCCCCTGCCTTCCTGCTCGCTCTGCTTGCTGCCTTGCAGTGATTTCAAACTCCACATGTCCAAAATTGATCTCTGAATCTCCCTCTCCAGCTTCCAAATTTTCTCATTTCTCAAGTATTCCTCATTCCTTCCTCCCCTCTGCCCCAGCCTTCTCTGCCTCAGTGCCGTTACTGTCTGTCCACTTATTGTTCAGGCCAGACACCTGAAAGTCTTCCTTGATTCTTCCTGATTCATCATCCCACATCCAGTCCATCAGTGTGGCCTGTCAGCCTAGCCTGCAGAAAACCTCAAATCCTTCATTCCCTCTATCCTCTTAGTCTAGCCATCATTCTCTTCTCAGCTATGTAACTGCCCTTTCCAGCTTCTACTCATGCCTTCGAACCCCTTCTCCCAACAGCAGCCAGAGTGATCCCATTACAAGGTAAACCAGATCACATCAGCCCCCCAGCCAGTGGTGTCCCACTGCACTTAGATATGCACCAATATCCACATTTCTTACTTTGAAGTACAGGGCCTCTACCTCCCTTTTCAACCTCCAGTCCTTGCTTGCCGTACTTCTGCCAGGGTGGAACCATTAGTCCTCAAGCAAGCCAATTTTCCTCTTGGGTATGGGCCCTTTCCACTGCCCAGCACTCTACCCCCTCCTCTGCTCATAGAAAGAGCCTTCTCAAACATTTGCTCTCAGCTAAAGTGTCCCTCCTCAGAAGGGCCTTTCCTGATCACCCCTTCTATAGAAACTTCGTCCCCAGCATACCTTCTCTCTGTATGTCTTCATTTCCTGCTTATGGATTCACCAAAATTCCAAGTATCTCATTAATATGTTTGTGTCCTTCTTTATTGTCTACTCCCCTAGTAGACTGCAAGACACTCAAAGGCAGGGACAGCCTTGTCCTTCCTGTTTGTGGTACAATCCATGCTCCCTGCTCTGCCTAAAATCCAGTAGGAGCAGGTCCTCAGTATCTTTTGAATAATAATAGTTCTTATGATAGCTAACCTTCTTCAAGACTTACTATGTGCCAGGTCCATTGCTAAGTGCATTCACATGTTATCGATCTCTGTGAGAACCCACTAAGGAGGCAATGGTTATGACATTGTCATTTCTATCTGTTAGTTGAGAAAATTGAGCTTAGAGAAGTGGTGGAGCTAGGATTTGAATCTGCATGATCTATCTGTAGAAACTTCCCTCTGTTGATTACTGCCTTCTGCAATGAATGTAGGACTGACTGAATGAATGTGAAATATGCTATCATATTCACCTCTGATGCTGCCTCATGGTGGTGTTTCTATGCATGTATTGGAATATAAAAGCAACAGTGCTTGGGTTAGGGTGTTGCATTTCCTGGAAAGTTTTTGTTAATAACCACTATGCCAGAGCACATGGATTAGTGTTCAGGCTCTGTGTTTTAATTTTGCCTTTGCCACTTTCTTGCTGTAAGCCCTTGGGTAAATTACTTAACATGGCTAAGTCTGTTTTTTCAGCTGTAAATGGAGAAAAATAATAGGTCTTATCTCACAGGGTCACTGTGGCTAGCATAATTATACACAGAGAACAATCAAGGTTAGCTATTAATATTATAAGGAGGGAAAAAAAAACCCTCAGGAACAGACTTGTAGCCCCATCAACAAGTGAGATCTTGGCTGAGAGTGAAAGATGAACTATAACCAGTAGTATTGTTGCAGTGACTCTGTTTTTCAATTTATAAAAATTATCAGGGCATTAACTATTTGGATTGGTACTTAAAATCATTCTGTTGATTGTATGACAACTTTATGTTTGGATTTAAATTTGTTAAAGGCTTGCAGGTAAGATAGCTCTTTCTTCTTTTTAAACTCCTCTCCATCTTAAAGAAAGAGTCTCAGGGTGGAGAGACCTTTTGAGAGGCTAGCCATTTTTCCCCCTTTCACCAGAAAGGTACTCACCACTACTACTTACTTCAACAATGATTATTACCAGGGAACTTACTTCAACTAACCAAGCAGTAGGCCTGTGCAGGCACAATGGATACAGGTACAATGGGCTTGGTAGCCCTTGTGATGAAATATCTGGGCACAGTGGCATTTTCTGGTGGGATGGCTTGTAAGCAAGTGCTCGTCTGGTGGCTTTCATCATCTCTGTGAAATAGAGGGTGAGGTGGGTGGTCTGCTAAGAGTAAGGGGAAGAGGTCAGAGGAAAAACAAGGAGATTTGACATACAACTGAGGTCAGGAAAAGGAAACATGAATTTGGGGCAATGTCTGTGATCTCCAGGCAGTTCAGGGCTCCACTGAGGTAGGAGACCATGGGTTGATTGGGGCACCAGTAGCATTCAGCTACCTGGTTTTAGGAGGAAAGAAGGCATACTGTTGGATTGAGCTAGGGTTGGAGTTTGCTGGGGGTGAGTTGCAGAAGGAGAGTGGAGCAGAGGATCTGAGGGTATTGGCCAGGGAGTGATTAACATGATAGATAAGGTCTAGGCTGGATGGGGGTGAGAAAAGGACCAGAGGTGTTGATGAAGTCAAAGAATGGGTATATTGGAGTGATGGAATAATAGGAGGATATGGTTAGAAAGGGATTTGTTAGTGTAAGAGTTCAGAGTTGGAGCAATTAATTACTGGGCATGACAGGTCCCTGGATTTTGCCACAGGCATGAATGGCTGAAGTGAAGTGAACTAAGTGAAGGTGAATGAAGTTAAGGAGGTCAGGTAATGGAAAGAAGGCTGGAGAATTGTTTGGGTCATGTACATGGTCAGAAAAACCATCAGAAGGATGGGAAGACATTTGAGGTGGAGAGATGGTATGTCAAGTCTTCACTGAATGAAGCCCAGTAACAAGAAGAGGTGTTATGGTCAGCCTGCCAGAGCCTCTGAAGATCAGGCAGTCTGCTTCAGGGTGACCTGGCCACTTTATGGTTGCAAGGTCTCTCTAGGAGCACTCAGCCTTGGCCCAGGAGATCCCAGTTCAAGTGGGCAGCACTGATGACATGTAGTATTGTGTTTCTAAAGTTGGTTATGAAAATCTTCTGGGAATGTGTGTTACTACGGATTCCAGGGTTATATCTGAGGCCCACTGAATTATAATTTTTAGGAACAAGGACTGAGTGGTTATTTTAACCCCCTACTTCCTCCCCATTAATGGTAATTCTTTGTAGTTAGTCAAGTTTGGGAAATGTGACTTAGTGCTTAAGAACATGGGGTCAGAAAGCTGACTGGCTGGGTCTAGGGGAGGTGAGTCAGTGAGAGTGAGCCTTAGCCTATGACTCTTAACAGCTGGGTTTTCCAGGTCTATCTGACATCAGAAGCAATGAATTAAGGGACCCTCCATTAGAGGCAAACACACTAACAACAGCAAGAAGGGACTGTTGGTGATGACAAAGACAGAAATGCTATACAAAATAATTCAAAGTGTAGCTGTTTAGGGACATTCATTGTAGAGGAAACGGTTCTGTTTCCTTCAGTGGTCTCTGAATACATTAATTGTAATTGTTAAACTTCAACAGGAATAGGTCAAATTATGGTTCATTCAGAAAGGCTGAGAAGGAAGTAATGCAATTTAGAAAGCTTTCTCTCATGAACTAGCATGTTTTAGTACTCCAGTTATCCATAAAATTAATGTATATGACATAGTTCTGTCTCTGAAGATACTGAATTAAGAAAACATTTACTCCATGACAAGCTAAAGAAAAGAGCAGTTATTATCCTCAGGGGTTGTATATGTATTAGGTACTTAATATCATGATAATACCAACAGCCCTCCCACCTCTTTCTCCATGTTTCTGTTCCTTTCCACGACTAGGAAGTGGACTTCTGCAGAAGAAGAGCTGCTGAGAAGGGACCTTGCAGTTTGCCATTCTTAGCTGACCACTTAAAATTCCCTGTTGCTAGTAAGGGTGTTTTGAGTTTGAGTTGTAACATTTAGAATATTTAAACTATACTTACTACACCACCTGGTTTGTCAAACACTAAAGCTTTGGGGAAAGCATGTTGTCTGCCCTGCCAGAAGTGGGGGCTATGGACCTTGAGCCTAAAACTTGATTTGCTCTATCATGTGTTCCATTTCTTATTTCCTCTGAGCACAGCTGGTACGGAGAAGCCTGGCTTTCAAACTGGTGACCTGGGAGCCAAACATGGCATAACGTCTTGGTTATATTCCTGTCACTTAACCACATCCTTCTACTCACTGTCTCATCTCCTTGGTGAACTGCACAGAGTCACTTGAATACACATCGTGAGATCTAGAAACTATGGAAATGGAAGTTTAGCAACGCCAACTCAACCAGAACTTTCAGTTGGCAAGTTGAGATTTTTAAAAAGTAATTCTATTTAAAATAATTCAGGGTATTTTTTTCCTTTTAGAAAAACATCTGAAGCTGAGAAATATTTAACAAAGGCCAGCGAGTAGTTTAATGGTAGTAACATGTTCTTTAGTATCACACTTTCCTGCCCCATAGAACTCAGGAGCCCTTGAAGGCTCTGCCCTGTTACGGTTCTGTTTATCACGCTCGAGTCACTAAGGGCGTTCAGTTCGGGAAGTGTTTGTATGCCTGCTGTTAAGGAAGAAAGTGTTTATATGCCTGTTCTCAAGGAACTTACTTTTCATAAGTTAGACAAGGTACATTTAAATCTCTAACCTCAAGCACACCAGGCTGTGTGTTGCGAAGGAGGTATAATCAAAACGTAGGTTCACAGACAAAAGAGGTTATTTCTGATGGTGGGTGGAAGTGGAGAGAGGTGACTAGGGCCTCTTTCAGGAGTATTTGTATTCAGACTGGATCTTGTAGGTTGGGTAGGATTTTGAACTACTATATTTTATATTGTCTGTTTATTAAAGCATCATTTATTTTAGCAGGACTGTAGAAATATTTTGGTGCTTAATAAATTAACTTTCAGTCACCCAAATGACCTACTCATCCAGAATGCCTCATTCCTTAATTATTTTGTCTCTTAATTACTTATCTCTGCAGTTAACATGTGAAGTGTTAAGGAATATATGGTGGAGAAGGGCTTTTATGGAAAGCCCTTAAAATTTAAATAATTTAAAAAATAATCTTGGGATCACAGTGATGGTATCTCAAATACCAAAAGAATTGTAAATTTAGTGCTGTGGTGATGAATAGAAAACCAGAATGATAATGGAAGGCATATGTTTGGGTATATGGTTTAGGAATTGAAGGAAGTTGGAACTGTAAGTGATGTTGGGAAGGCCTTTATTGGGAAAGGAATAGTCTGCCTGTTGGGAGACCTTGAATACTCACCATCTCATTTCTGAGTATCTTTCTAAGGGAAGACTGGCAAGGAGGGCAAGAGAGCCCTGTGGCAAGCAGAGGCCAGCTCCTTGTTCTCTTGTTCTAGCATGGTTAAGCACAGAGCGTTTTACAGGAAGGTTGTGAAGCAATGCCCAGAATGATTCTACCTGCTCCCGGCCTCTGTGTATCTTGTGTCTGAGCTTGGCCTGCCTCAAAGTTCTATTTTCCTGCCAAAAAGTAGATTGTCTCTCTGGCTGACATGTGTCCCTCTGGTTGCATCCTCACTCCTTTGGCAAGCCTATTTCTTGCCATGGTAGGTTAGCTACAGCTGGATCATTGTGCTGCCATTGCAAATGGTTATTTTCATGCCTGAGACCTTGAAGTCACTTTTTCCTTTCCCATGTTAAGGCTCTGTTTTTACTATTCCACCTGCCCTTTCCATTCGACACTTAATTTTAGCTGAGAAACATACCACTTGCTACCTTTTGTGCTGAAATGGGGCCCTGGTTCAGAGCTCTGGTCAACTTGGGAATCAACATGTATGGTTTTAAAAAGATAGTGTTTCCCTTTTTGTTTATACCCGATAATGCCAATAACATTTTAAAAGCCAAGATATTTGGCAATGCTGTATGCCCCCATTTTACCATGCAGGTAACCGAACAACTGTAAGAAAAATAATTCAGTCACCCACCAATAATGTACTTACCATATGTTTCCTATGTGTCAGGTACTATGTTAGACACCAGTGGGGAGCTAGTCAGACATGGCCTCTCTCTGGCTTCATACCACTTACAGTCTGGTGGATCCCTGGCCAGGAAGCCATGATAGATTCGTAAATAACTGTAGCCCTGGACAGAAAGGTCTGGCATCTAAATTCTGTCTTATATCAATTACATGACCTTAGGTGTTTGCCTCTTATTTTCTGTCAGCTAGAATAAAAAACTAGGTTTATAAGAGTTTTTTGATACTTAATGACACTACATAGGAAAGAGTTTTGAAAAGGTCAAGTTACTATATATGCAAATATAGGTGGGGGTAAGTCAGCGCTTGCCTTGTTTAATAGGAATGGTTAATGGAGGGTTTCCACTACTCTGTGGCTCCAGAGGATGCCATGTAGCTTCAGGGAATCCACAAATTAATACCTGGACTAAATATTATTAATGTTTCCCTAATTCTAACATTTATTAATAATAAGAAAATAAGCTATTTTTTAGTGCAAGGGGTTAATATAGATCACTTAGTAATCCCTGAAGAACTGTAGATTTTATACACACTGGCATTATTTCAGAAAACAATGCTTCTAGATATTTACTGTATAATCAGAAATTTATTACTGCAACAATGGATATATGATAATACAATATAATACACACCATGGAGTTATAGTGTACTAAGGCAAAAATTTATCTGAACAATAATTATAACAAACTGAAAAGAATCCTTTGTAAATAGTAAAACATATGTTTAGTTTTTGCAGATATAGGTAGATAAGGAGTTTTGAACTGTATGGTTCCTTTTTGTTTCTGACCTGTTGTTTTTATGTTCTTTCTCTTATCTGCATTATCACTGAAGAACTAAGACCTCTCATTATTGATATTTTCTGTAACAACCTAGACAAGACCCTTAATCTTTCTGAACTTCACTTTATTCTTAAAATATGGCCTTTTCTTTGCCATGCCAACTTTGCAGGGTTGTTGAGATATTTCAACAAAGTATCAGAAAAGATGTGCTTCAGCCTGTGTGCTGGTCCTCATTGAGTTGTAGCTGTAGTGGGCAGGTAGTTTTGGCAAATGAATGCCCGAGGAGGGCTGTGTCTTCATGTATAGCACAGCCCTTGTTCAGGTTTCCTGATTTTCCTCATCACAGTTCAGCACCTCCACATCCTTTAGTCCCGTTCTCATTTAAGAGCATTTCACTTTATATCTGGTTGACTGTTAGCCAACATTTATTGGGCTTCTGCTGTGTGTCAGGCATCATGCAGAGTTATAGAGGGGAAATTGAGGAAGGGGGTCAGACTCTGACTCCAGAGTGCCTGTTAGAATCAGGGATGAGCCCCAAGTCTGTGACATTGATTCTGGCCTGAATTTACAGCCTGCTGGCCTCCTGTATAGACTTGTCTGTCCCTACAATTGGGTGAGCCAGTTCCTTAAAGTACATCTCTTTGTACGTGTTTGTATACATGCACACATCACACATGTGTCCTGTTGGTTCTGTTTCTCTGGGAGCCCGAATTCCGATACAGTGCTCAGAAAATGCTCTGATTATTGATGCAGAAAGAGGAGTAGGTGTGGCAAGCTTGAGGCTTATTGTGGTTTTAGCTATGTTGGGTTTGAGGTGCCTGTGGAATCCACTTGGAGATACCAGCAGGCCGATGTCACTAGGGTGTGGAGAGCTCACACCAGTGGTCTGGACTGTAGATACACAGGTGTGGGAGTCACCAGTGTGTAGCTGTCAGCTGAAGCTGTGTTAATGATTTAAGACAGAGTAGAGTAAGGTGAGAGGTGGAACCCCAGGAAACACTAATATTTAGGGGAGAGGCAGGAAAAAGAGCCAATAAGGAAAACCAGAAAGGAGTGGACAGAGAGGTGGAAGATGAAGCGAGAGTGGGGTCCTGAGAAGTAAGGCAGGGGAGAATTTCAAGGATGGAGTGTGGCACTGCCAAGCGCCATAAAAAGCTGAGAGAAACATCAGTGTGTGTCTGTGAACTTAGCTCCTAGGCAGTATCATTAGTGGTGTCTGCTTCAGCGTCACAATGCATTACAGCCCGTGGAACAGAGAATCCACGGTGACGAAGCAGAGATACATGTCTGCTGTTGCTATTTCGTAAAGGCATTTACAATTATGAAGTATGAGGATAAGAAGGGCCTGTGGTCCTCTTGAGGAAGCGATGATTTTAGGGGCTCTAACATGTTCAGAGGCTGAAGAAGCAGAGCTAGAAGGAAGAAGGGAGAGAGGGCAAATGATTGATGAAGGTCCCTCCTTGGATGGAGGGACATGCACAGGGGATTGCCAGTAGCATTGCCAGAGGAGGGGTGGCTCTTTCACAGGCATGGAAAGAGGAAAGGCTATTTGGGGATGCAGATATGTCTATTGGAGGTAGGAGGTTAGGGGTTTGCCTTTGTAAAATCTTCCATTTGTGTGTGTGTGTGTGTGTGTGTGTGTGTGTGTGTGAGTGAAATGGCAACAGCTGATAGCCAAGGGAGGTGGTCTAGTAAGGTCTTTGAAGACAACGGTGAGGGTATAAAATTATTGCTGTGGGGCTCGACAGTGGAGGCTGGTAATTGTTCCTACTGTCTATGGAATGAAAGTTACACTCCACAGTCTGATGTTTATGAAGTCCTCCACAGTCTGCCTTTAATCAGTTTTGCAGGCTACCTATCTTTTTTTGTTTCATTCTTGCACCCTTATACTTCAGCCAAGAGGTTCTTTGCTGTAGCAGTAGAATGTGACTGAGAGACAGTCCTGTGGTCTGGTCTTGGTCCTCTGTTTAGTAGCTGTGGGATTTTGGACATGCTTTAACTTCTCTTAAGTCTCTTTCTTCATTTGTAAACTGTTCATTAGAACAACAATAATAAGCAATGATGATAATGGTTATATCAGATGAGAAAACATATTTTAAAGTACTTTGTAGAGGATAAGTAGCATATAAATGGAGCTGGTGTCATTGGGCCATGAGTAATCCTAGTTCCAGGCTTTTGTGTAAACCATCTTTTTTACACATGGGAGTCCTCCCCCTTCTTTCCAGCTATCTAAATTCAGCCTGTATTATGTAGAGAAATGCTAGCTCCTGTAACAGCTAAACTCTGCTGAGATCTCAGTGGCTCAAAACAGTAGATATGTTCATGATCATTTCAGACCCAAGCAGCTGTGTGAGCAGAGGGGGCCCAGACGGATGTCATCTTCAGCGTGGTTTCCCAGGTTGCCTGGGTGTTGATGTCAGCCAGCAGGGTTGTATGATTTGTGCTTTGATGCACCAGGCCCAGGATAAGAGCTGGTGACTAAGGCCAAAGGAGAGAGGGTTGAGAGAGGCACTTGCTGGATAGGAGATGAATTCGGGGTATCTGGGTTTTAGTGTGCCAGAGTGGGGCAGGGGCTCTGAGAAGGCAGGCAGGACCTGTCCAGCCCTAGGACAGAAGCAAGGCCATGTCTCCTGCCTCAAGGGACAGAGCCTGGGGAGTGTTGGCCTACGACTGCTTCCTGGTGCAGGCAAGCACTACAAGGGTGGGGGGTACAACCAGGGTGTTTATACACCTTCTCAGGTGAACTTTCTAACAGCTGGGAGACAGACGCTGTTTATCTTTTTCAAGATGAGACAACTGATGAGGTGGCACCTTGTCAAAAGCCACACAACTAATAGGCCGCAGAGAAATGAGCCGGTACTTGAGTTTTTGACGTCAGAGCCCTTGGTGGTGAAGCCAGGAAATATCCACCCAGAGAGCTGGAAAACCTGGCCTTTGAAGTTTGTTTGAGGTGAATCCCTGAGCACAGGTTGGAGGAGGACCCCTGTGGTGGCTGTTCCTGTATAGGTGACTCACCCTTTGGCTACTCTGGCTGGAGGAGGGAAGGCAAGAGAGGAGCATTCCAGGCAGAAGGAGCAACCTGAGCGAAGATCCTAAGGCAGAAATGTGCTTAGAAGGCTTGGGGACCGAAAGGAGGCCGAGTTGGTCCATGACAAGCAGGTGCATGAGAAGAAGCTGGAGAAGGAAGCAGGGCTGGGTCACACAGGAACTCTCAGGCCTGGTAAGGAGGTAGGATTTATTCTAAGGGCCGTGAGAATGACTGTGTATTTTGAGTGAAGGTGAGGTGGTCTGATTTATAGTTTACAGAACACCATTCTGGTTGTTGTGTGGAGAGTGGGTGGAGGGAAGGCCTATATTGAATGTAGTGAGTGAGGGAAAGAGGGGAATTTGAGAGGAGAAGTGAGTCCAGAGCTCAGGGCAGATGTTCAGGCTGGCAAAGAAAATATGATCCTGTATTTCCCGTTAGCTCACTCCCTGTTCTTAGCTAAGCTTCCTTCAAGTAGACTTATCCACAGTTTCTACTTCCTCACCTTCTCAACTCAACTCTCTGTGCTCTGGACTCTGTCACACCACTTCCCTGAAATGTTTTGGGCAAAGGGCACCAAGGCCCTTTATGGTTAGCCAGGCCTTTAGCCCTTGATTTGACTCCTGGCTTGACTTGCATCAAATCACACTGTGAGCTGTTCCTGCCTTCAAAGGCTCTCTTCCTTATCCTTCTGTCTCTGTGGTTCCTCATCCTGTGATTCCTTTGTGGTCTCTAAGTCTTCATGCCAGCCCTGAAGTGATAGAGTGCCCCAGGCTTCAAACCTTGGTCTTCCTGGGTGTTCTCTGTGCCTTTCTGAATAAATAGCCCTCCCCACACTTCATCAGGGCGATGCCTACTTGCCTTTTCAGTTTCCTTTCAGGTGTCCCCTCCTCCAGGAAGCCTTCCCTGACCCCTCAGGCTAGGTTAGGCTCCACTTCTCTGCCTTTTCCATTTCTCCTGGAGCACAAAGTGGATATGATAGCACTTAGCACACTGCTTACTTACTTGTCTCCCAGTCTAACAGTGCTTGAAGGATAGGATTACAGTGAAATGCCCTGTGATCTAGGACAAAGATTGCTTTCTCCAGTTCAGGTGAGAGCCTCACTTTATCAGGAAGGTATCTACCCCTGATTGTATGTCCTTTAGTAGAGCATTCATTTCTCACTGAGTCTGAGGGCTGCGAATTGTGGTTTTCTCACTGAGTCTGAGGGCTGCGAATTCTGGTGTAATATCTTCTGTAAGCAGAAGGAATTAATTTAACTCAAAGAAATTGTGTCTATCTTCTGAAAGGAAAAAAAACCCTGAGAATTTAGGAATATGAGTTACTTTAGAAGAGCTTCCAAAGACGTGCACTGTGTGGTAGCTGGGTCTCCACTCCCTCACTCCCACCTCAAAAGCCTTATACATGAGCCTCATATTTTGTGATTCCACAGTTCTGGGTTTGACATTACAGTTGCCTTCACGGTGATGAGCACTAACGTTTTCCTGAGTGGGACTGTGACAGCCTTCAAAGGCAGCAGATAAGCCAATGAACTTAGCATGAGCCTTGGCGTTTATGTCCTTCCCTCCTGCTGACCAGCTCACTGTGTGAATGAAAAAGAAGAGCTGGGGAGAGACAGAGCAGTATACGCTGAGGTGTACAAGGCACACCTGGAATTCACTAAGGTTCTGGGCAATTAGTGTCACTAAATTCTCATGCTTCTCTTTCAAATGTCTTTTTCTACTCTTTTGAATTCTTTCTTTTTTGTCTTTCTTTCAGTTCCAAATCCACTGTATCTTTTTTGGAAGACAGAACAAAGAAAATAAAATGTTAAATCACTTTCTTCCCAGTGGCCTGACTTTTAGAATCTTTCTTGATTTTTTTCCCCCAGTGTTTAGTTTTCTGAGCCTAACAGAGCAAAAAGCAGAGATGCCTTTGTCTAAATGAAACTCTTAGCTTCATTACTCCAAATAATGCTACAGGTTATATTTCTGCCTTTTTGATGTAGCGCTGGGCTGATTATTTTTAAAGAAAAAACAGTACGAGGTTGTTGTTATTTATTTTTAACTATAGACATCTCTCAAGTGATATAAGACTGCCTAAGTATGTGTAATAGTGAGTTACATTTGAGCCCCCATATTACTTTCTCAAGGTTTTTATTGTTATCATGATGAGAAATGCTTGTACACATGAGCTGCACTCTATTGATTCCACTTATATTTATTTCTGGTGTCCAAACAAGACATTAGGATTTCAGACTCTCTAGGAAGTGGCACAGGGTTTTTCAGTATGTCCACTGGTGAGATGCCAAGTCCCCTTATGTAGGAGACCTCTCTGTTAGCCGGAGAACATTCTTCCTCACAGGAAGCTACAGGTTGTGTCTTGTGACTTTTGACCTCTTGGATTTACTTAGTCTCTCCCACCTTATACAACATATACATCCCTTTAGGTACTTGAAGACAGCTTTCATCTTCCCTTTTGTCCCCGAAGCCCTTCTCTCCAGAGTGTCGATCCCTGGTTTCTTCAGATGTAACTTCTTTCTTTTTTTCTACATGTTGTGATCCTAATAGATCATCCCAAGGTTTTGTTAGCTTCACTGGTGGCTTAATCTCTTATTGAACTTACTCTTAGCTGAAACCCACCTTCATGGAACCCACCTCTGAGTGGAGGTTTTGAAATGTCTATTTAATGGAATATTTTTATCTTAGTGGTCTTAATAGTAAAGTATTTAACAAAATGCTTCTAATAATATTGTAATATACTCCCCCTTAAAACAAAGGCTTTTAAGTCCTGGGGTGCAGGTAAAATGCCAGGTAAAAGGCCATAGAATTTGATTACTGTAAGCCAGAGGAGACTTAAGCAATTTCACTCATGTCTGATAGTAAGAACTAGCATTGACTGAGCCCTCACAACATGCCAGCCACTGTGCAAGGAATGTTACACGTATCATTTAGTGTAATACTCACATCAACCTTGGTTAATAAAGATATCATTAATAGCAGATACTGTTATTGACCTTATTTTAATGATGAAGAAACTGAGGCTTTGAAAGCTTGGTACTTGTCCCATGTTTCACATGTTGCCCTGCGGCCTAGACCTTGAGCTGTTAATATGCCACTGTTATGCTTCTCAAACACTTTTCTGCTGGGTAAAGCTCTGTGAACAGCTCCCTTCTCTTGGGCCTCATATTTAGCAATCCAGTCTTCCTAACAAAAATGTAAAATTTAAAGAGGAAGAATTGGATGGTTCTTTGCAACTCATCAGGGCACCTAGAAGGGTGTTCTGTATGTAGTGGGTGCTGACGGTAGAACTGAGGTCCTCTGTACCATGTCTCCAGACCCAATACAAAGAGATTAAGCTTCTGTGAGTTCTTTAGTCTTGGGATGACTAGGGCTTCTCCAGACTCCATAAGTCCATCTTAAACCAGTACAAGTCTAATGCCATCATGGGAGGCTAGGACTGAACCTTTGGTTTGGCAACTGGCTAGCACAGACCACATGGGAGACAGTATGCTATTGTAGTTAAAGGTGGACTGGCAGCCAGATAGCTGTATTCAGTCCTGGCTCTGCCTGACGTACTTACCCTCTGTGGGCCTCAGTGTGTTCATTTCCTGGGAGTTGGGAGGGAGAGAAAGGTATGAGGGCAGCGGGGAGTTGGTTACTCCACATTCTTTTCCCACTCTTTCAGAGGTTAAAATAGCCCTTTTGGTCCTGGGGAGTCAGTTCTTATGCCCTGTCTCCCAACACCATGCTTGAAATAGTGGTACAGTTGGAGGGATGGGACTTTGGAAGGCTGTTGTTTCCTCTTCCCCCAGTTCCTAAGAGATTGGTGATTTGGACACCATTACTATTTTGGGGTAAAACTGGTACTTGGTAACTGAGCTTGGACTGAGAAATTAAAATGTGGGTCTGCCTAGAACTTCTCCCCCACTTCACAGGGCCCCATGGGTTTGGGAACCGGTATTAATTGCCCTGTGGTCTGAGGAGAGTTGCTCAGGTGTGGGACTACTTCAGGCCTGTTGGGGGAGCGCCGGCTAGTCTGTGAGTCTGGTACCACAGAATCGTCATGTCCAGCCTGTTTGTGCATCTCAGCCTGAGATGAGCTCTAGAATTGCCCGATCTCCCTATGATTCAGGTGTAAATGATTCTAGAATGCTGTAAATAGTGATTTATCATAACTCAAAGTCCTAACAGGAGAAGTTGGTATTCTCAATTAAGGATAATTCCTGAGAGTTTACTTAAAGAGATGTGTGTAGGATGTAGCAGAAACCTCAAGGGACAGTGCAGGAACTGCAATGTTCTAAGCTCTGATGGGACACGTGGATGAAGTGGTTATTAG
Organism: Manis pentadactyla; assembly: GCF_030020395.1. Taxonomy (NCBI): domain Eukaryota; kingdom Metazoa; phylum Chordata; class Mammalia; order Pholidota; family Manidae; genus Manis; species Manis pentadactyla. The sequence goes on along the minus strand of NC_080023.1, from coordinate 161,393,223 downwards.
AAGCCAGAGGAGATTGTCATTGAGAAGAGGCCACCTTGAGAGGATCTGTGACTTTTGCTTGTGGGATATACCCAACCAAGTGGAATGAATCCCCTAATCTCACCTGCCATCTCCACCTCATTTCTTTCCTTTAATCTCTTTCTGGGACTCAGCATTGGACAAATGCAATCAGAAGCCAAAGGGCACAAGGGCCTATTGACGTGATCAGTAAAGATCAGACTGCCAGGGCAGAGAGCAAAGTGGAGAAGGTGGTGCATGCATCTGGAGGAGCAACAGGAAGATGTTAGGCATCAGGACTGCACAGTGTCAGAATGGTCAGAACTTGAGTATGTGCACTGTGTGTGCGTGAGGCAGAAGGTGGGAAAAGGGACCTGATAAGTGTTTCTTGAGCATCACCATGTGCTAGGGACTTTTCTCATGACACAATCACCTTTTGGGGCAAGTAGTATTTTCATGTTATAGATGTGGAAAACTTGAACCCAAATCTCTTGGCTCTAAGTCGGCTCTGTCTTGGTGATCCCTGTGGTGACAGATGGAAGCCAGATATCCATAACATCTGACTCTGGCCCGTTTCAGAAAGCTACAGTTCCTGGCATTGCTGGGAGAGCATGGGAGGACTGTAAAAGAGCTGCTGTGTATTTTTTTTCTTCCCATCTATGAACTTGAAGAGAGGGGGAAAGAGGAGGAAAAAAACTCAACTTGGCATGAAAGATGTTAAGTGAGATCAAATAAGGTGAAAAGCAAAATAGGATCCAGAAGCTTAGTTTTGCTTTGACCCAAAGTTCACGGATGGCTGCTGTACAAAGTCCTTTTTACTTTCCACAAATGTTAAACACCTTTCATAACATGAATCTCATTATCTTTTACTTTTGGTTGTTTATGTACTTAAATACCTTTATAAAAGACAACCAATTGACCATGAAGATCAAACTATGTGTCAACTTTGTTAATTCATTTCTTGCTAATGTACATTATTATACTTATGAGTTAAAATTAATTTGGTTCTTGATACAGTCATTGTAAAAATATTGGACAGTTAGCAGTGAAATAGAAATTTTAAGCACAGAAAAGAGGAATCCTAACACCCTAAAAAGTGAACTTCAAACTTTTTTCCCTAGTTTTTGTTACATGCATGCATAGATTTTACATGGCTGGAATTGTGCAAGTTTATATGGTTTTTTTGTCTTATGAGTATTTTTCCATGTTGCTATATAACTTCATAACTATTTATACTAGTTTATCAATTTACCTTAAACATCCTCCTACTTGTTGGATATTACTACTTATTTGTTTTCATGCCATGAAAGACAGTGGTGGTTTTGGTTGAACATTTAAGTGGTTTATTTATTATTTTTCTTTATAAGCATTGTTCATTTGCATATTCATACATCTGGTTTCCCTACCTCCTCCCTCTTTTGTTCTTTCTGGCAGAGAGAAAGGAATTGTTATTTTTTTAGGGTAATTTCTTAGAAGTGGGATGAACTTTGAAGGTATATCAAGGAAAATTATATAATAGCTTTAGGATTTCAGAGAAAATCAAGATTACAATTAAAATGAGTAATTAAGCAGAGTCATTGCTTAAAATGTTAATGTGGATTTTCATTTTAAATCCTAGGTTTTAAAATTTTTTGTTAAAAAAGAAATTAGGCATCATTTATATTTACATACAAAATTCAGCTGGAACCCTAAGCTGTGATTAAGTTTTAAAACATTTGTTCTTGGCTAAATTGAATGTAGTATAATTCTGAACAAATCTTGTGTTTGATTAATGATATTGGCCCCAGTTATCCTGTAACCCTGAAATATTAGTATTGGCTTGGTAGTCCCCTGAGCTTCTCTCTGGGAGGTGGTCATCCCCCCTTAACTCATTCTGCTCAGCCCTGGGGAGCCTGGCCACTTCTATTCCCTCATTTGCAAAGCTGGAGCCCTCTGGCCAGAGGGGCTTCCTGATATGGTGCCTTTGTCTTTCCACTTACCTTCCACTGGCCATAGTTATGCTTTCTGGAAAAACAGACAGGTTTTTCCCACTGATCAGGAAAATTCAGAAAATCAGAGATCAGTTCTGGTTTTTGCTTTCTGTGTCCTTAGCTCCTGGCACAGTGCCTGGCACACAGCAGATGCTTAAAAACACATTTGTAGAATGAAATGTCTTGAGACAGTCCTTCAAATATGTGACTACAACTGTGATGTCCTCACTTAGTTGCCTCTTCTTCAGGTTTCATATCCTCCAGTGTAGCCATTCCTCATGATAGACTCTCCAGATCTCTTTCCCTCCCAGTCTGTGTCCACAACTTGCTGTCATTCTGTCATAATAAGTGGCCAGATCTGCAGCAATACATTGAAATGTGCAATACTTTTTTTTCTTTAGCAAATCCCCAGTTGCTTATATCTTTTCACATGACCTGCTGTCAAGCCTGGTCCCTTCCCAGACATGCTTGTGTAACTGAGTGTTTCCTTCTAGAGTAATGTCACTTGATGTTTGATGAGGGCTCTTCAGAACTCTCATGTGAGCCATTAGTAAAAATGAGGAAGAGGGAGGCCCATGGAAGGGTCTGTGGAAACATCCCTCCAAATTGACAGTAATCCTCATGCTTTTCAGACTGTGGTGTTCATATACACTACCCGGGAATTTGGTTAAAATGCAGATTCTGGTTCAGTAGGTCTGGTGCAGCCTGAGATTCTTTCTTTCTAACAAGTTCCCAGGTGACACTGCAAGTCTCTCATGTCAGACTTTGAGTAGCTTTGCTGTACCCATCAGAGCCTCCAACAGAAACTATCCATTGCAGGTACTTGACTCTATACTCAGAGGTTTACTTCCTATCTCATTAGGTAAATGAAGAAACCATGAGTGGCACGGCTGCACCAGCTCCCAAGAGTTGCGTACCTTTCTGTGCATGTTTGATTGGACCCTTTTTACCAGCCCAGCAAGCTGTTATCCAACGCATTTGGTATCTTTTCAAGTTTCTTGTCATCTGGACACTTGATAAAGCACTCATGTATTCTGATCACTTTTTAAAAAAATTATTAATCTGGTACATTTTCATATACCAAAAAGTTACCAGCAGAGAAAGACAAATACCATATGATTTCACTTATTTGTGGACTCTAAAAATAAAATGAACAAATTAGCAGTAGACTCATAGACTCTAAGAAGTGACTTGTGGATACCATGGGGGAGGAGTTAAGATGGGTGGGTGGAGGGGGGATAAAGGGGCACAAAAATTCTCAATCATAATATAAGTGGGTCATGGGAATGGTAGTGCAACATGGAGAATACAGCCAATGAATCTGTAACGTCTTTCTATGTTGACGGATAGAAACTGCACTAGTTGGGATGAGGATTTAATAATGTGGGTAACTGGTGAACCACTGTGTTGTGTACTAGAAACTAATATAAGATCACATATCAACTAATTTCAATTTTTTTTAAAAATTTACTCAAGAACTAAATAGATACTTTTATTTAAAAAAAACATTGGTTAGAAAGTATAGTGTTACTGATAAAATTCTTCTGTAAGAAATGTTATGGAGCATCCAGGTTTTTTTACTTGATTGGAATTTGGAGAAAATGGATGCATTGTTGAAATTACATTCCTAAACTGAAAGATACTCATGCAGCTGGCAACCTTGCAGTAGTAGATTAGTGAGTTCTGTAGAACTAACTCCCAAGGTGGGGAGGTCATGAGCACCTGATCCTCCTTTTCTCTAAACTTTCAATCTTTTAGCTTAGGGAATGAATGCTTTTCTTTTGCCCTTTGTTCAAGTCTGATAACACTGTGACCAAGACTTTTGGTTATTTCAAGGGATGATGATTATGTGAAAATTTAGACAACCAAGCATTCATGCTTGCTTATTTTGTAGAGCTCATTGTGACCTAGTCAGTAGGACTCGTCTCTGCAATAAGGATTCTCTACCTCTTTGTGAGATGACCTCTTATATCCTCAAAGGCATAGGATGAACAGAAAGAAGAATACTGCTAAAGTTATTGAAACAGAAGTTTTGCTTCGAATTGTTCTGCAGCCCTAGGGGTAAAGGGCCTTCTGAGCTCAAAGTTTGTGCTTGAAGACTGAATAGCATTCTCCTTCCCTGAGCAGGCCTCTGGGCTGCAGTATTCTTGAGGGGAGAGGATGTCAGAGTCATTTTCAAAGTGCACTCTACCCATTGCACTAGTCATGGCAATTTATAGCCTGGTGATTGCAATTGTCATAACAGCCCCCATTCACCCCCACCCTCCACAGAGTCATACAATCTATTAAATTTTACCTACATGGGTTACCTTTTTGTTTTGAATATAGTAGGTGTGGCCAGCCCCCTGAAAGGTATGCTGCCCACTGAATATCAAAAGCCCCTCTCTCCCTGTGCACTCTCAAAGCCCTTAAACCCCAAGGTCACCATTTGAGCATATGGGGGACAGGTAAGCAATGACATGTTGCTGCAGTGCTTCACTTATTAACTTCCTCCCTTCCCATGGTCATGGTTTTCCATGGTCAACCAGATGTCTCTGTTCTTTTAGGGGGCTCATATGCAAGCAAGCACAGTTGTAGCAGCAATCATCCCTTCCCTTTAACAATTTTTTTCATTATAATAATTTTCATTTGAAATGTGTTATGAACCTCCATGAGCCCATCCCATAATCTCAACAATATCAACATCTTTCTAATTTTGTTTCATTTCCCACCCCTCTTCATCTTCTTTCCTACCCACCACCATACCAAGAGCCCTCATCTTTTGATCTTTCAAAGAAAATTCCAGATACCCTATCAATCCATGTATGTATAATACATAAAGTATGTAACTTAACAGAGAAATATTTTTTTTTGGAGAGGGCATCTCTCATATTTATTGATCAAATGGTTGTTAACAACAATAAAATTCTGTTTAGGGGACTCAATGTACAATCATTAATCAACCCCAAGCCTAATTCTCAACAGTCTCCAATCTTCTGAAGCATAACGAACAAGTTCTTACATGGTGAACAAGTTCTTACATAGTGAATAAGTTCTTACATGGTGAACAGTTGCAAGGGCAGTCATCACAGAAACTTTCAGTTTTGATCACACATCATGAACTATAAACAATCAAGTCAGATATGATTATTCATTTGATTTTTATACTTGATTTATACGTGAATCCCACATTTCTCCCTTATTTATTTATTTTTTAATAAAATGCTGAAGTGGTAGGTAGATGCAAGATAAAGGTAGAAAACATAATTTAGTGCTGTAAGAGAGCAAATGTAGATGATCAGGTCTGTGCCTATAGACTAAGTATTAATCTAAGCTAGACAAGGGCAACTAAACATCCACGGATACAGAAAATTCAGAGAAATATTTTTTTAAAAACTTTTTTACTGAAGTATAATACATATAAAGAAAAATGAATATAAGTATAGAGGCTGGTGAATTTTCACAAACTGGGTGGACTGATACAAGTGGCATGCAGATCAAGAAATGGCATCACCTGCACTAAGCAGTGGACTTTTTCTGGATGAATTCAGTGTTAATCTCCAACTTGTCCTTTACTAAATATTCTAAACTTATTCTGGGACATAACTGAAGTTTTTATGGTATGTCCACAGTTTAATTAGTTAAATATAAGTAACTTCTCATTCCAAATACATAAAAGACAATTTGACTCTAATTCTGTTCAACAAACAAAATCAAGTGTTTTTAGTTTCAATGAGGCAGTTACTTTACCACTGGGATTAATATGTTTAGATAATTCTAACTTCTAAAAACCAAAGACAGTGTCTTTCAATTATGTCACAAAAGTTTAATCCTGTAACTAAACATTAAATTAGGAAACCTCGATCAGAGGAGGAAGACCACAGCAACAAAAATTTTGTTTCAACATTGATAATAATTAGGTTGCTTTAATTTCAGTGAAAAATAAGCAGTAAGGCCCATATTCAATCCAGGTTGAAAAGTAATGACTTATATGTGTTAACAATGTTTGATGAATAATACTTAAAAAAACTCCCTATCATGACATTAACATACCTAAAAATAGCAGTAAGTTCTTTAGTATCATCCAAGAGTATGTTAAAATTACCCTGATTGCTCAAAATTGTCTTTTTTTTTTTAGATTCACACTTTACTTTTAATTGGTGGCTCATATAAAAATTGTTATAGGTTTAGAAGATATATTTAACATCTTTTATGTTTTTTACATAGCAATAGCTTTCATATAGTACTGATGCTCTGTGTTTGCTAAGTTATCAGCAAAGAAAAATGTAGTCATTTCTATCATAATTATTCATCTTTGGTTAGAAAAGATTTTAAAAATTGATCTAGCCAGCCTTTCCAGACCTGTACTAATTTGGTTTAGTACACCTATTTTACAAATGCTACTCTTACTATCTTCTGCAAAGTCATTGTGTTATTCTGGATTTGCATTTCTCTGGCAACATTTCTCATCTATTTCCACATATTCTTTTATTTTATTTTTGGTATCATTAATGTACAGTTACATGAGCAACATTATGGTTACTAGACTCCCCCTAATATCAAGTCCCCACCACATACCCCATTACAGTCACTGTCCATCAGTGTAGTAAGATGCTATAGAGTCACTACTTGTCTTCTCTGTGCTATACTGCCGTCTCCATGCCCCTCCCCCTACATGTGTGCTAATCGTAATGCTTCGTTTTCCCCCTTATCCCTCCCTTTCCACCCATCCTCACCAGTCCCTTTCCCTTTGGTAACTGTTAGTCCATTCTTGGGTTCTATGATTCTGCTGCTGTTCTGTTTCTTCAGTTTTTGCTTTGTTCTTATACTCCACAGATGAGTGAAATCATTTGATACTTGTCTTTTTCCACCTGCCCTATTTCACTGCTCATAATACCCTCTAGCTCCATCCGTGTTGTTGCAAATGGTAGGATTTATTTTCTTCTTATGGCTGAATAATATTCCATTGTGTATATGTACCACATCTTCTTTATCCATTCATCTACTGATGGACACTTAGGTTGCTTCCATTTCTTGGCTATTGTAAACACTGCTGCGATAAACATAGGGGTGCATATGTCTTTTTCAAACTGGGCTCCTGCATTCTAGGGTAAATTCTTAGGAGTGGAATTCCTGGGTCAAATGGTATTTCTATTTTGAGTTTTCTGAGGAACCTCCATACTGCTTTCCACAATGGTTGAACTAATTTACATTCCCACCAGCAGTATAGGAGGGTTCCTCTTTCTCCACATCCTCGCCAACATTTGTTGTTGTTTGTCTTTTGTATGTTGACCATCCTAACTGATGTGAGGTGATATCTCATTGTGGTTTTCATTTGCATTTCTCTGATGATTAGCGATGTATTTCCACATATTCTTAAAGTTTTGTGTGAATTTTATTCTCTGAGCTTCCCTTTTTCATGTGGGTAACCCGTCTTGAGATTATGTGACTCCCCTTCCAGTAGTGGAGGGGGCACTACATGGGGTTGAGAGGAAAGCCTGGGTTCAAACCTCAGCTCCATCAGTTATTAACCATATGACCTGAGGCAGTATATTTAATTTCCCCAGTTATGAGAAATATGTTTAATTCCTCTTCAGTGGCCTGCATCAAACAATACCACAAATTATTAAAATATTTTAAAGCTCCTCAAACTTGTAGGCAGGGAAGAGGTAAATTACTGAGTCACTGCTTATCTTCCCAAATTACAGTTTAGCATTGCCCAGGATGGGAAGTTCCTCGATGAAGAAAATGGGAGAGGAGACACAGGAAAGGAGATGGTATATTTAACTGCTTGTCTGCATGCTTTTTGGACCTCATAGCTGCCCTGGCAATTTTATGAACAGAGAAGCTTTGGCTCTGCCAGCATAGCCAAGTGGCAAAGAGCAATAGTCTGTGTTGAAATCCGGCCTCGCTACTGTGTGCCCTGAGGCAGTTCCCTTCACCTCTCTGTGTTTGATTCCTCATCAGCAGCATGGAGATACCGAGCATCTGCTTCATAGGGTGTTACCGAGGATTCAGTGAAATAAGTGTATAAAATGCCAAGCATATTACTTGGTACATGGGTCAGCATTCAACAAAGCAAGCTGTTATTTGTCCTTTACTCCTTTATAGACTTACGGTCTTTAAAGGAAGGCTTTGGCATTTTAGTAGCTTAATGACATTCAAAGCTGTGACTATAGATTTAGCAGATTTTTCCAACAAGCATAACTTTGTCAGACATTTGAGTGCTTTCCTTTCAAACTGGTCATCTTGAAACTCCACTCTTATTTAGTATAATATTGCTTTTGTTCAACATATGTTTGGACTTATTACTGTTTTCAGTCTGTTTTTGCTTTTTAGTGTCTTTTTGCTAAAATTACAGCAAGGATAAAGGTGAATGCCTATATAATTACATTTATTTATTTAACAAACTTTTATTGACCACCTACTATTTGTGATTAGGGAACAGAAAACTTTCAGCAGCATCTGGAATTGTATCAAAAAAATGACAATACTAAATAATATTAAAACTGCTGAAAGGAAAAATGCAAATTTTGGAATGATTTGTAGATACATTTAATACTTCTTTTGGTATAACAAGATTATGTCCTCGATATGCTGCCCACAAGAAGACAGATGGCTTCTTTATGAATAAAATGAGATGTACTAAAGGAGGCACCAATCTGTATCCAGTGCAATGATGTAACCAAGCCTTTAAATTCAAATTTGTAATAAAACAAGGAGCTCCTTTATTTCTTCTCTGTTTGACTGTGACTTTGGAGCCACTCATTCATGAACTTGAAATTGGAAGCACATTACATGAAACTACAGTTGAAACTAGTGGCATGGTGATGACTAGAAATGGTTATATATTCAAGAATATTTGCTAGATTCAATTAGCATGTCTATAAACTGTTGATTTCTTCGTAAAACCTTCCAAATATCTGTATCTATTCAATTTAACACTTTAATGTTAAATAATTGCAAAATACATACAGTTAAATAAAAATTATAGAGTCCCAGAATTCAAAGGGGCTTTAAAGATAACTGAGGACAGTCACCCTGACTGTGCAGAACCTCTGGTAATGGAAAATGTTTACCAGTAGACCAGGGGTCGTAGGCATATAATAAAAAAGGATGAAAATTTGTCTGTTGTAAGACAGAAGTGGTAGTTAACTTATGGGAAACTTTTGGGTCCTGTCTGTAAGTACAACGTTTTATTTCCAGATATCATTCTGGCCAGCTAAGATGTGTATTCTGCAGTCCAGTTTCTGCCTACAGACCTCCAGTTTGTGACCCTTTCAGTAAACTTCGGCACTTGCTAGGGAAACATCCCAAGATCTTTGTAGTTTTCTAAACTTGTAATTATGTTTTCTAAATTTGTAAAGTTCCTTAAGTTATAATATGTAGAATTAACATTATAGCATACAATTTTAACCATGTATTCATTTAGCAAATATTTACAAAGTGTCTACTGTGTGCCAGTCATTGTTCTAGCCAAAGGGATGATAGCACTGAGCAAAAAGTGGAAATTTGAAGTTCATGAGTGAGTGGCTCTAAAGTTGCAGTCAAGCATGGAAATAAAGGGAGTGGATCAGGTCTGAGAGAGATGATGATTCTGGCTTGGGACATATTGAGCTTGGGAAGCAGTGGGCCATCCAAGAGCAGGTATCTGGAGGGCAGCTGGCTCTGTGGTTGAGAGAAAGCTGGCTTTGAGGATTGTTGGCATGTATGGTGGGACCTGAAACATTTGCAGCAGGGTAGGTCAGCAAGGGAATGTGAGCCGTTCGAGAGCACCGAGCAGGAGAGAGTCTAGGACGGCATGATTCTTGGCGCCTTGTATATGGCAGATGTTTTTAATTCATTTATTTGATCACCAGCTATATTTCTTTCTTTAACTATGTAGTAAGCCTTCCTTATTTGTGACATTATGTAACTTTATTTGTATATGACATTATTGTAATGTTATGAAGCAAGTACAATTTTCTTGTTACTTTGGGGAAACTTTCCTGTTACAAAGGTTTGAGAAGTGAAGGTTTTTGTGTAATAACCTTTTTTTTTTCTTTTTAGAATTACATAATACACAAATATATATATACTTGTAGCAAAAAAAAACTTGCAAGTGTAGAGAGTAAAGTTAGTCCCTTTTGCCTCTCTCCTCACCCTTTTCCTGCCCAAGACTTTTTTCTATGATTTTCCATGTACTGGTCCTAAGAGAGGCTGTGTCCTGAACACAATCCACGTTGGAGATTGGAGAATGTGATTTCATGTGTTTTTCTTTGACTCACAGTGACAACAGATAAGTTATGTTAATGTTCAGCAACTACCTCCCCGGGAGATGTATTTGCCTTGCCCTTCTTGGTGGGCCACCTTGTTTTCATAGGAAGTAATTCAACAGTATAGTTAGTGGATAGCCAAAGCTCCATATTGTGGACTTTGTAATGGAGATTTCTGTAATGCCATCATTAGAGGCATATTATGGACATACTATAGCTGGACAGATAGAGGTTGGGGAGAGATCTTATTTCCAGGATATAGAAAATTACTGGCACTTGAATGCACATACCTCCCCCCAACCCCACTCCCCACTCCCAGCTGGAATGCTAAAGAGTTGTGAAGTATATTTGGTACTGCACTGAATTTTGAGTGTTATTACTTGTGTCAGTTTCAAGCTGGTCAAAATAATTACCTTTAGGGAATGTTAGTGAGAAGTAGTCATGAGACACTACATTTTATTAGGTTCCTTATTTTCCCAGTTTTACTGAATGTAATGGACCTAAGTTTCTAGAGTTGACGTTTGGCCGTCACTTAGAGGAGGACCTCATTAGAGGCATTGAGAGCCTAATAGTGTCTAATGGACCTCAGAGGCATTGCTTCCACAGTGTTAAATATGTGTAAAAATTTGTGTTCAAGGTAGGGAAGATGAGAAGAGAAATTATGTGATTGCCTTTGGTGTTAATAGCATATCACAGCATCTAGAATTTAAATGAAACATTAGCCCAGAGTAAAAGCACTGAAAGGGTATTTAGTATTTCTTTGACAACTTGCTGATCTCTGATCTTCCCCATCTGGTCAAATAGTACCTTCGTGGACTTAGCTGTTCAAGTCAGAAATCTGGGACAGTGAAGCTAACTGTCTCTCATGCCCACTCCACCAGTAGACCTGCTGATCCTACCTCCAGCTCAGAGAAAACCCATCTTCACTGCCAGCACCCTAACACAAGCCACTGTTACCACTGCCCAGGATTTCCGCAATAGCCATCTGTTTTCTGTTTCACCTTCCACTTTTGACTCCCATGCAGTCTACCCTTTAGCCAGGTGATCTTTTTTGGAAACATAAATCAAATATGGATTTACTCCCCTGCTTAAAGTTTTTAAGTGGCTTTCTGTTTCACTAAGAATAAAATTTTTAAATCCCCAATTTGGTCTGCAAGGCTAGGCTATGAGCGACATGACCTTGGATTGACTAACATCATCTTGAGCCCCATCACCGCTGTTTGTCACCATCCATCTAGTTCCTGGAGCAGGTCATCCTTTTATTTGAACCTACCTTTCTTTGTAGGTATCAAATTTTAAATAGCATTTATGTTTCCTTCACAAATAAGAAAAGACTTTAAATCTATGTCTGCTTCTCTTTTCCTACTCCTTTGGTTCCCAAATTTTTTTCAAAGTTTCTCAATAATTTTCAATATTATACCTGTTTTCTTTCAAGAATTCTTTTCAGCAGTTGCATTGTACTTCACATCTATTTGATCAATAATTGAGATTTAACTATAAATTTTGCTTATTTCTTTGATTAACAATGCTTATATCCCAAATTTACTTTTATTTCTTAAAGTAAAATTTTGCTATGATTTTGAGTCTCTTTTTCCTCCTCTCCCTCCAACAAAATGCATGGGTAGTAAACTTCATGGAGCTCTTGCATGCCTCCAAATATGTTTATTTTGCCTTCATATTTAAATGATTCCAAGTCTTAAATTATTTTTTCTTTTAAGGGTATATAGGATTCCAAGTCTTAAATTATTATTTCTCCAAAACTTTGTTGAAGTTGCTTCATTTGTGTTTTAGCATCTAGTGTCATAGATGAGAAGTCTGGCACATATTCACTTTTATTTTGTTATGGTTAGCATTCCCACCATCCTCCCTCACTTTAGATTGCAAGAGTCATTATTTTTGCAATTAAAAACTTTCACCAAGTTGTATGTAGGTGATTCTTCTATCAATATTTTTATAAACCATTGATAGGCCCTTTCAACATTAATACTCAGGTTTTTCTTCTACTTAGAAATTTGGTCCTGCTATTTCTTTGGTAATTTCTTTCCTTCCATTCTTTCCTTTTGTAAAAAATTAGACGTATATTAGTTATATATTGGATCATCTATCTTTATCCTCCTTTCTTCCTCTTGGTTTTCGGAGAATTTCCTGTCTCTTGGTTTGGGAAAATTTATCAGTTCAATCTCACAGACCAGTACTTGTATCATTGGTCATGCTTCTCTTGCTATTCAGACTGCTATTGAGGAATTTAAGTAATTTAATGTGGCTTTTTCTTTGTTCTCCACTGGTAATTTTTAGTGTTGCTTCCCTCCTCTAAGTATCTACATAGATCCTTGAAATGGTATCTTCATAGATCTTTCAGAGAATAATGAAATTACTGTTTCCTTTGTTAATCCTGTTTCCTATGGGCTTGATTGCTTTGCCCAATTTGGTGTTACTGTTCAATCTATTGTTTTTCATAGGTCTTATTCTTAGTTGGTTTTCTGTTCACATTTATAAAAGAGGATGCAGACCAGTGGTCAGTGAATTAAATTATCTGGAGAACATTTAAATGCATATGCTTAGTTTTCATTACCTCTACAAATGCTGATTCAGTTGGATTTGGTGTGGGGCCCAGACTATTGATATGTATATATTACTGCAATCCAGTTTTATTTTATTTTTTTAATTGAACTATAATTCACATATGACATGGTTAGTTTCAGATGTACAACATAATGATTCAATATATGTATATACTGCAAAATGATCACAAGTATAGTTAACATCTGTCACCATACTCAGTTAAAAAGTTGTTTTTTTTGTTATGATCTACTCTCAGCAACTTTCAAATAAGCATACAGTATTAATGTTGAAATTGGTACCCATAAATCAACTAATGTTGAAATAGTTTTCATGCTGTATATTACATCCCCATGACTTATTTATTTTATAACTGGAAGTTTGAAACTTTGACTCCTTTCAACCTTTTCACCTACCCCCAACCCCACCTCTGGCAACCACCTATCTGTTCTCTGTATCTATGAACTTAAAAATTTTTATTTTATATTTTTAGATTCCACATATAAGATCATATGGTAAGATCATATGGTAATTTTTCTTTCTTTGACCTATTTCACTTAGTATAATGCCTTCAAGGTGTATCCATGTTGTGGCAAATGGCAAGATCTCATTTTTTACAACTGAATAATATTCCACTGTGTGTGTATGTGAGTGACATTTTCTTTATCCATTGGACATTTAGGTTATTTCTACATCTTGGCTATTATAAGTGATGCTGCAGTGAACATGGAGGGGCAGGTATCTTTTCAAGTTAGTTTTTCATTTTCTTTGGATACATACCCAAAGGGGAATTACTGGATCATATGGTAGTTCAATTTTTATTTTTTGAGGGACCTCCATACTGTTTTCCATAGCAGCTGCATCAGTTTATATTCTGTCCAACAGGGCACAAGCGTTCCTATTTCTCCGCATCCTCTTCAGCACTTGTTATTTTTTGTCTTTTTGATAATAACCATTGTTACAGGTATGAGGTAATTCTCATCATGGTTTTGACTTGCCTTTCCCTGATGATTAGTGATGTTGAAAACCTTTTCATGTGTCTGTTGGCTATCCGTATGTCAACTGGCATTTTTAAAAAGCTCTGCAGAGGATTCTGATGTGTATTCTGGGCTGAGAACGCTAGATTGTGATCAGAGTGGTAACTGTGGCAGGTTCCCTCAGCACAAGTTGAAACTGTTCTTCCAGGAGTAAATTCAGAGTACAGGAGCCCTGGTCCTGCTGAATGGCTAGGATGTCTCCCCAGGATCTTGGGTGGGTGTGCCTTGTCATTTGTGGTGCTATTTCTTGATTCTCTAGTCCTAGCTGGTAGTGGGTGGTTCCTCTTGCTGATCCTCCACTGTGTTACAGAGAGCTGGTCTCACAGCTGAGCCTTTCTGAGAACAGCTGTTCCATATATCTTTAACTATTCTCTTGACAGTCCTGGCCCACTTCCACTTGCACTGTCTCTGAGTTTGGGTTTGTTTTCCCCCTTGCTTCTCTTGGGCACACTCAGGTTTTTAGAAGTCTTTTTTTTTTTTTGCTTGGTTCAAGTTGAAGATTCCTCTACGTGATTAGCACTGCAATCATTCAGTTTTTTTTTTTCCCCAGAATTCCTTACTGTTCTCCTGGTGGCATCTTTCCTGTTTATTCAGTGCTGCAATTGATTTAATCATACTTTTATATTTTTATAGTATACTTACTGTTATATAGTCTTTCATATTTGTCATTTTGAGGGAGGGGAGAAGTACATTAAAATGCTCCATTATTTGTCATGAGCCAGAAATCCCCGAAACACTTTTTGGTTACCTCTGAAAAGTGTCAGCTATCCAAGGAATTTAGCAGACTATTCATAGAAGAGGAACTTATAGGTGGTTTAACCAAATGAAAAACTATTTCATTCCATTAGTGAAAAATGTACTTAAAGTTGTGAGAAATCATTTTCACATATCAAATTAGCAAAGTATGTTTTGGGGGGTGTTATGGTGGGAGGTGTGGTGGGGAGCATGAGGGAGAGAAAGAGAAAATTTAATGTTAGCAAGGATGTAGAAGTACAGACATTCTTATATACTGCTTGTGGAATGCAAACGGAGTAACTTTCAATGCAGTTTGGCAATGTGGGCCTTAAAAATGTTCATACTCTTTGACCCAGGGATTCAAATACTAACAGTCTAGCCCAAGGAAATAATCACAGATTAAGGCAATAATATATATGCAGAGATGTTTATCTCCACATTATAAAGTAAATAAAAACAAAAGCAAAATAAAATAAAATGAATGTTCTATATTTAAGTGCTTGACACTGAGTAATTATTAAATTATGGTGCATCTACACAGCTAACAAAATTCTACAAACAAAATGAAGGTGACACATGTTTAGAAGGATTTTATTGACATTGGGAAAATGCTCATATAGTTGTTAATGATGCTAAGTGAAAAAAGTTGTACTTTAAAACAGATTTATCCTGAGTATCAATCCTATAAGAAAAATATTTGTGCAAAAAAAGTAAAAATTAACAGTAGTGATTGTTTTTATTACTTGGATTATGTAAGTTTTCCCCTTGTGGTCTTAAACTCTTCTGTATTTTCCACATTTCTGTGCCGTAATCAGAAAAAAAGTCAATATTATTTTTTAAATTGCCAACCTGTCTCACAGAGAAATAAGAATTGCCAATAATCACATGACAATATTTAACCTCAGTATTAATTTTTAAAAAGTAAAGAATGTTCAATGACATGGAAAATGTTATATATGTAAGTGAAAAAAATAATAATATGTATGCTATGACCCCAATTGGATTAAAAAGGTGTGTGTTTGTGTATCAAAATGTAGACACTGCTTACTCTGGGTAGTGGATATTTTCTGATGAATTTCAACTTTCTTCTTTATGCTACTGATTTAGATTATATGAGTTTTCTGCCCCTGGTCTTATCTACTCTCTGTATTTTCCAGTTTTCCTATTGTGACTGTGTATTGCTCTTATAATCAAGGGAAATTTTTTTTTACACATTAACAATATCAAATTAGTCTTTCCGTTCTCTTTCTGCTCTTTATATATACTTAAAATATTTGACTTGGATGTTAGAGTAAGAGAAATTTGAGGGACTTCTTTATGTAATTCAGTCTTAAGAGTTAAATGACTATATTGACACAAATTTCTATACTATTTTAAAGAGATTTAACTTTGTTTTGTCTGAAGAAGCATCTGAGTACTTCAGACAACTTGTGTCTTCCTCAAAATATCAGCCACATAGGTGCAACATGATGGAAAACTGTCTTTTGCCATCTTCCATAAAGCCTCCTAAAGTTTTTTATTTCTAAAAATTGAGATGTAATTTACATACAGCACAATATGCAGATTTTAAATGTATAGTTCAATAACTTTTGGCAGACATTTACTCCTGTGTAAATACCGCCCAGTCAATAAACAACACTTTTGTCACTTCAGAGCAGTTCCTTCATGCCCCCTTGTTGTCAGGCATCACACCCAAGGGAAATCTCTATTCTGATTTTCACCATCATAGGTTAATTTTGTTTTTTCTACAACTCTATATAAACAGAAATGAGTAATATTCTTTTATGTCTAGCTCCTTTTGCTCAACATAATTCTGAGACTCATCCATATTATGCGTATCAGCAACTTATTCTTTCTTTTTAATTGCTGAGAGTATTCCATAGCATGAATACCACACTTTGTTCACTCATTTTTGGGTTGACAGACGTGTAGGGTATGTCCAGGTTTGGGTTATTTGACAGCCAGGAATGCTAGTCTGTAGCCACATCACAAACCTCAGCCTGCCATGCTCCTTCTCTTTCCCTGCCTAAGCAGTTCTTGCAAATCAGGCATTTGCCCCATAGTTAAGGGTCTGTTTCCAGCTGCTTGTAACTAAGACCACCACAAAGAGAGCAGAGAACGAAACCAAGCCCGCCAAGTCCAGGACAGATGCCTCAGGAGTTCAGCTCCTGGGCGCAGAATGGCAGGCCTGCAAGTTAACAAAGCTCCTTTCACAAAAAAGAAAAAACAAAGAAAGAAAAAGCTAAGCAGTAAAAGAGCCCAGGGCACCAGTCGGGGAGACCAAGGGCACCATTACCACACTGGGCCCAAATCACAGCTGTTGAGGTTACTCAGAATGCTGAGCGTGGACTACACCGCAAGTCGAGTGGCACTTACCGCCCCCCCGCCCCACGCCAGCTGCAGCAAGTGCTGCCCAGGCACCCGTCTGGGCTCCCATCTGCTGGGCCTTTTGGGGGTGAGGAGTACCAGGTGACTTGAAGCATTTGCTATGTGTCACCCGACTGATGTTCCAGTACCAGCTACCTAAAAATCCATGGCCTCTTGGGTATGTTATTTGATAACTAGAAAGAAATTCCTACAGACTCCAGTGGCTAACATAGGGTTCAGGTAGTCAGCTTGTTACCCAACAGCAGGAACTGAGAGTTCTGGAGGCCAGGATGTATCTCTCTGTGGAAGAGTAGGGCACAGCACCCTCACTCAATCTCATTTCTTGTAGAGTTCATTTCCCACTCTGCCACCACCAGCCAAGGGGAATGTGGCCTTTATCCCAGAATTCCTTGAATACTGCCTCTTTATCCCATCTGTCCCTGAATCTTGACCCAGAGTTCAGGTTAACTGAGTGCAAGCAGCTGAGGATGGGTGGAGGGAGAAGTACAGGTATTCATAAGGGCTTTCCAGTTCTAGAAGAGTTTATGGCATAACTCATGCCATTATAATGTGTCTACCATGGATGTTAATACTGATCAGTTTTGCTGGGAGGATCCTGAGACACTCAACAGTGGATGCAGACAGCAAACAGTCCACTCTGTGTACACTCTAGACCTTCCTGTCCTTTCCCTAGACTGTCGTTTATTATCTCATATGTCAGGTTTTTACCTGCCTATCTTTTGGCCCCCATTTCTTGCCCAGAAGTTATTTTATCCCTTGCCTCCTTTTTCCTTGCCTTCTTTAACTTAAACTTTCTGGGTGAAAAAAACAAAACAAAACAAACATGAGATCTTCTAACTTTACATTAGCTAACACTTCCTGCCAATGCATTGACCTTGAGCACCTTCCAGAAGATATCTTTAATGCCTTTGGTTTCATTATGGATGACAAAATACATGGAATTGAATTTCTTTTCCCCAGTATTTGGTTGCTAGTTGTTTATTTCAACACTAGATGGTATTTTCTGATTGAAGTTATTTATAAGCAGTTTGATTCTTAAAATCCTTTTAATATTACTAGATCACCTTGGACCATGAGTCCCATTTAACCTATATGTTGAGAGAAGGTATAAACTGAAACTTTGGAAAGTTGACACCAATCATGGGAACCAAAGCAATCACTGCCTCTCAGACTAATAAGCTACTAGTCCTACAATGACTTGCACTTTTGGGGAACATGTAATTTCATAGAAATTGCTAGTCTTAAGAAAAACCACAGTTATTTTTCCTGGGTTACTATGTTGTCTTCAGTTCTGATTTTGATATGAGAGCAAACAATAAATTGTGTCCAGCCCAAGTTACATTTATAACTTCAGACAATTTTTCTCTCATAGACATTAGCAAAAAATTTTTGGTTGGAAAGACTTTTTAAAGTTTTCTTCCCCTCTCTCCCAGTTTTAGTTGATACTTTCGGCTCTAATTAACCACGGTGTTTGAGCTAATGTTTCATAACCAGTTTTTCGGGATTTGAACTATATGAAAGAGAGTTCATGATACACTGTATAAAGTCTATTAAACAAATTACTCTTATCAATAAACTTATAAGGTTCATGTGTATCAGTTTCTTTATTAGGAACTGAAGATAATAAAAACTATAAGTAAGGGAAGGGAAAAATCCTTGAATTTTGACCTTTTCCATAGACAAAAGCAAAAAGTAGAGCCCTGAATAATTGACACTCACTTTTTGGAATATGAATATTGGGCTCTCCATGGCAAGTATAAACTTCATATTTGTGAATTACTACAGGGTGTTAGTACATTATCATAGGGATACAGATAACTAAAGAAAGTTATTATATTACCTTAATTAAAAATTATGTCAGATAATAGAAAGATATCCCAAGTTCATGGATTGGAAGACTTGATATTATAAAGATGGCAGTACTATTCAAATTTATCTACAGATTCAATGCAGTCTCTGCCAAAACCTTGGCAGCCATTTTTGCAGAAATGGAGCAATGATCCTAAAATTCATATGGAATTGCAAGGGACTCTGAATAGTCAAAAAACAATATTGAAAAAGAAATGTAAGGTTGGAAGACTTGTGTTTCCCAATTTTTAAAAAGTTACAATAATCACACAGTGTGGTTCTGGCATAAGGAGAGACATATAGAGCAATGAATGGAATGTAATGTCCAGAAATAAATCCACACATCTGTAGTCAATTGATTTTTGACAGGGGTGCCAAAACCTTTCAATAGGGGAAAGAATAATCTCTTCAACAAATGGTGCTGGGACAACTGGATATCCACATGTAAAAGAATGAAGTTGCGTCCCAACCTCATATCATGTATTAAAATTAACTCAAAATGGATCAAAGACCTGATGTAAGAGCCAAAACTCTTAGAAGAAAACATAAAACCAAAAAGCTGCCCAATCTCCAAATAATATGAATTTATTTTAAACATGTTTTCAAATTAAATGAAGGAACCAACCAAACACATGTCCAGATCACATTTTAAAACAACCCAAGCCCATTCAAGGTAGTAGTTTTACCAGCTTCTACAAATAAAAATGAAAAAAAAGCAGAACTATATGCTTTAATTGTTACTTTAAGAAGAAACCCACTTAGTATCATCCATCGAATTTTCTTAGAAGAAAAGATAAGGTAAATCATGACCTTAGATTGGTAAAGGATTCTTAGAAATGACACCAAAAGCACAAGCAACAGAAGGAAAGATAGATAAGTTGGACCTCACCAAAATGTAAAGCTTTTGTGCATCAAAGGACACTATTGTTAAAAAACAGTGTCTACAGTATGGGAGAAAATATTTGTAAATCTGATAAGGGCTTAGTATCCATAATATATATTTAAAAAAAACCTCTTACAAACTCAACAAGAAAAAGACAAAGCAGCCCAATTAAAATATGGGCACATTGATGGACAGTGACTGCAATGGGGTATGGGTGGGGACTTGATAATATGGGTAAATGTAGTAACCACATTGTTTTTTCATGTGAAACCTTCATAAGAGTGTATATCAATGATACCTTAATAAAGAAAAATTCTGTACAATGTAAAAATAAATAAATAAATAAAATATGGACAAAGACTTGATTGGACATTTCTCCAAAGATATGCAAATGGCCAGTAAATATATGAAAAAATATTCAATAGCATTGGTCATTAAGGAAATGCAGATCAAAACCATAGTGAGAAAACCACTTCACACCCACAAGGATAGCTATAACTTAAAAAACCCAAACAAACAGAAAATAAGTGTTGGTGAGGTTGTGAAAAAATTAGAAATCTCATGCTTTGCTAGCTAGAATGTAAAATGATACAGCCACTGTGGAAAACAGTTTGGCAATTCGTAAAAAGTTCAGTATAGAATTACCATATGACTCAGCAATTCTATTTCTACATATATACCCAATGTAATTGAAGACAGGTATTCAAACAAACAATTGTACACAAACGTTCATAGTAGCCCAAGGGTGGAAACAACCCAAGTGTTCATCATTGGATGAATGGATTCACAAAATGTGATATATCCATGTAATGGGATATTTTTCAGCCATAAAAAGGAATGAGGTATTTATACATGCAATGATGTAGAAGAACCTCAAAACATCATGCTAAAAGAAAGAAGGCAGACATGAAAGGTCACATGTGGTGTTATTGCTTTTATATGAAGTGTCCAGAATAAGTAAATCCATGGAGACATAAAGCATGTTGGTGGTTCCCAGGGCTTGGAGCAGGGGGGATGGTAGTGACTGCTTAATGAGTACAAGGTTTCACGTTGGTGTGACTAAAATGTTATGAAACTAGGTAGAGGTGATGGTTGAATAACATTGTGAATATATTAAATGCCACTGAATTGTACACTTGAAAATGGTTAATTTTATGTTGATGAGTTTTACCTGAATTTTAAAAAATTGCATCATACAGTTTTTGTGATCTCATAAATAACTGTGGCTTTACTGTCTTAGTTACCTTGTGACTGTTAGAACCCATGTGCTTTACAGCATCAGGATGTCGGGAAAGTTCTTTCCAGTGTGGGCAGGAAAATTGAATGGATGATACCAAGTGGGTTTCTTCCTAAAGTAACAATTAAGGAATATAGTTCTGCTTTTTTTCATTTTTATTTGTAGAAGCTGGTAAAACTACTACCTTGAATGGGCTTGGGTTGTTTTAAAATGTGATCTGAATGTGTGTTTGGTTGGTTCCTTCATTTAATTTGAAAACATGTTTAGAATAAATTCATATTATTTAGAGATTGGGCAGCTTTTTGGTTTTATGAAAATTAAGAATAATTTTTAAAGAATCTCAAGTATACATATGGAATTGCAGTAAGGTTTTCTGATGGTTTGCTATGCCTCACTGCTAGAGATTTTTGTGACATTTCCTAAAACAATCACAAGTGCATTTTATTGTCAGTGGAACTGGTGTCAGAAAAAGAAAACTGTTTTCAATTCAATCAAGCATAGCTTGTGTAAAAACTAAAAACTGTAGTCTTATTTTTATCTTATAACTGTTTCATTTTGCTTTGAGGAGGGACATTAGGTTAGATTCTAGCAAAAAGTCTGAGATTGAGAAGAGCTTCGTACTCAAAAAGGTCGAGTGTTTTGCCAATGGTTGTGAAGCTTTCTTTTGTGATGAAGTGGATGCTTTTGCCCTATAGTCCTGCTTCTGCCCCTGCGTTGTACATGGACGTATTTCTCTAGCAGATGTATTGAGGCTGGCTGTCTTGTAGACTCCCACCTGGTTCCTCTTATGATGGTAGTGACTGCTTAATGAGTACAAGGTTTCATGTTGGTGTGACTAAAATGTTTTGGAACTAGGTGGAGGTGATGGTTGAAAACATTGTGAATATACTAAATGCCACTGAATTGTGCACTTGAAAATGGTTAATTTTTTGTTGAGTTTTACCTCAAAAAAAATTTGCATCATACATTTTTTGTGATCTCATAAATGATCACTTATGACCCAAAATATACCATTCAGGCTAAGTTTGTAGACGTGAAGTGAACAAAGCTAGTTGCTTTGTAGGGGATTGAACCCACTGCTTTTGGCATCATTAGCATTACGTCCCAATCACCAGACCTAGAGAGGAAAACAATAAATAAATGCCTTGCTTGAGTGAGGGCTTTGTGATTTTACAGTGGGAAGGGATCTGGTAAGCATGGCAAATTATCTGGAATAAATATAATAAGCTGAAGGATTGGGTGAATGTGAGTACTCAGCTTTCTATAATTATTGCTCTGACTTCCATAAAATTAAGATAATTTCCTCTTGGTGATGTCCACTGGATAATTTTTTTAAATAAGAAAAGGTCAGTTTTTAAGTTGTGGAGAGTTAAAAGTTGTGTTTTTCAGTATATTATTAGGAAAGTTTTCCAACAAGAGCTAATTTAACTAGATATTGAGCTACTATACCTTGACAGCAGTAGAAGAAAGAGAATAGAGGGAGGAGACTGCCACTTACCAGAAGGATGTATTTGCCCAGGAACCTTGCCTGTGAACAGCAGCACAGTGCATTTTCTTGCACAATTTACTTAACCTTTCTGTGCCTTCACTTCCTCATCTGGACAATTAGAATAATAGAATCTGGCTCATAGGATTGTTATAAAATTGAATTAGTTAATGTAGTTAAAGCTCTTCAGAACAGTGCCTGGCACAGAGTAAAAGCTTGATATGTGTATATTAAAGATATAAGGATGATGGTGCAAGATAACTAGAGGCCTCTTTGGTAAGGGGTGCTTTTTTGAGGAACAGACTTGTTTATATTCACTAATACTCACAATCCTGACTCTCTCTAGCGTACTGATGCACTGTTATGTTTGAAGTTCTAAGACCCTCTTGTGTTCTCACTTTAGCGCCCTTTTACTGCTTAAGGGCATCTCAATAAAAAAATGTTTTGAGACAGAAAGAACAAACTTAAAAGCTATGGTTTTTCAACTGTTTCCCAAGTAATTTTAAGATGGCACAAAGCCTGTTTGGTGGTTTGTTGAAAACATAGTTACTGTCTCATTTCTTCACCAAGTTAGTGTGTGCCCATCGTTGGCACTGGGCAGAATGGGACAACGTAGAGATAAGGGTCAGAGACAAAGATGAGGATAACATAGTTCCTTGGCCTGGAACTCCCCTTCTAGACCATTTTTTACACATGTTGAATCCTTCCCAGGAAACCCCAGGGCTTTGAATGGAAGAGCATCAGAAACAGCACATCCTTAGTGTATCCTTGAAGTTGTTAAGGTCAGATGTCAGTTTTATAATTTCTGCTAAGCCATCTCAGACTTGCTAGGAGAGAGAGAGAGATGGGAACTCATTGATGGGAAGTGTTGAAATTACAGATTTTGATGATGATCTTGTTTTTGATGATGATCTTGTTCAGATCTATTATCAGAGACAGTTGAGTTTGTCTTATTTCTGTTTATATTTTTCAGTTTCTACTAGCATTTTTAATAATTTTAAATGACCACTTTGTATTTTAATGACCTCTTTTTACTCTCCCCACCCTCTTGGTTTTTCTGTTTATAGTTCTGGTGAAAATGAATTAGTAGAGGAGACTGATGAGATTGGATAACTGGCTTCCTAGAATATACTTTCTCTCTTTTCTCATGAAGTGATGATATGCTGCTTCTTTTATAGGACTGAATTGTGGCTGGCCTGCACAACAGCAAGTGAACCTTTAAGAATGCATACGAAGCTACATGAAGTGAAGAGGGAACCTGGAGAAGCCAATGAAGTAAGGAAAAAGTATGTCTTCTGGGTAGTAAGCAGTATGCTTCTGAATTTTAATAAATTTCTTGCCATATCATTTACCATAACTTTGTAATGCCTTAGTTTTTATAAGTCATATTTAGTCTTTGTATTGCTGTTAAACAGTATTTTCACTTTCCTTGATTTTTGTTGCTGAACTTTGATTAAATGATTCTATTCTTGGATTAACCTAAAGTCTGTATCAAATATACAATTTTGGTGATTTCTTAGACCATGTGATAAGAACCTGTTTATAATACTAATGGTATTATAAAAGTATAATACCATTGGGTATTATAAAAGTAGAGTTGCATGTTGTCTTCTGTGATGTGTGGATTTAGTCCAAGGTCAACCTCTAATTTGAGTGTACAACTTATACTTCTGCATTTTTTGTGACTGACTTGAAAAACTAGAACACTAGTGTGAATACCAATTATCCAAGCCGTATTCTCAGCTAGAGGATGTGTGGCCTGTGCTCTGGGAAGGACTTTTCAATGCTAAATGTCATACTGAAGACAAAGCAGACTGGCAAATAATCAGTGTGAGAACACATAGCCTTCAGTTGATAGAACAGATATGCCCTAGTAAAGTTTTTATTTATATGTTTTTTTGAGTTGGGAGCTCAATTTAGTCTATTATTCCATCACTCAAAAGCTTAGACTTTGGGTTTTTTTGGTGTTGTTACTTTTAGTGTTTTAAATAAAGGAAATCTATTAGATTATTTTTTGCCATAAAGTTAAGAACCTTTAGTATGCTGAGTACAAATTTTTGGAAAGAAACTGGAGGAAATGGCGTCAGGGTCATCTATGGTAGATACTGCTGGAAGTTCTGTGCTCAGCATCCTGACTTAGTTCCACGGCAGCATCACTCCTTGTCCACAAGCCCGGGACCACCCAGCCCATGGGAGTTTTTCCACACTTGTAGCTTCTGGAACTTCCTGCCTCATGGTGGATTGCAGCAGGGCTCCTGTAGGGTATATGGTAAATTCCAGCTTGCTCATTCTTTGAGTCATAAGGTTGAACAAAAACTATTTAGTGGCCTTGTATATCAATCTTCTAAACTAGAAATAGCATAAGACAAGTTTATTTACAAGTAAACTTGTACACATATTTTCTAATGCTCAACTTCATGTTACTTTGTATCAGAAGGAATTTCTGATACTGTATTAATTAACAGTGATGATAAAATGCTTCTTAATTTTGTGCCTGTTTTTAATGATTGCATCGCTTATTTCTTCCTTGAAGTACAATATTGGCATTTAGTCTTAAAAAGGTACTCTAATAAGGGTAAGAAAGCATATCTTTATTATCAGTTTTAGAATTTTTGAATTTAGATATTGGATTAAAAATTTTTTTAAATCAAAGTATCATTGATATACAATCTTATGATAGTTTCACATAAACAATATTATGGTTTCATCATTCACCCATATTATCAAGTCCTCACCCCCCATTGCAGTCACTGTCTACCAGCATAGTAAAATGCTATCAAGTCATTACTTGTCTTCTCTGTGCTGTACTGCCTTCCCTGCCACCTACCTATACTGTGATTGCGAATTATAGTGCCCTTTAATCCCCTTCTCCCTCCTCATCCACTCTCCCCACCCTCTTCCCTTTGGTGATCACTAGTCCCTTCTTGGAGCCTGTGAGTCTGCTGATATTCTGTACCTTCAGTTTTGCTTTGTTTTTGTATACTACACAAATAAGTGAAGTTATTTGTTATCTGTCTTTCTCTGCCTGGCTTATTTTGCTGTGCATAATACCCTCTAGCTCCATCCATGTTGTTGCAAATAGTAGGATTTCTTTTCTTTTTATGGCTGAATAATATTCCATGTGTATATGTACCACATCATCTTTATCCATTCATCTCTTGATGGACACTTAGGTTGCTTCCATATCTTGGCTAGTGTAAATAGTGCTGTGGTAAACATAGGGGTGCATATGTCTTTTTGAATCAGGGATCTTGTTTTCTCCAGGTAAATTCTTAAGAGTGGAATTAGTGGGTCATTGAGGAACCTCCATATTGCTTTTCATAATTGTTGAACCAGTTTACATTCCCACCAACAGTGTAGGAGGGTTCCCCAGGTGTTGGATTTTAACAAATGAATTTTTGGTATCTGTTGAAATGACACATGACAATTTATTGTTTTACAGGGTTTTTTTTAAGTTTTACTGATATACACTCTTAAGAAGGTTTCACATGAAAAACAATGTGGATACTATATTCACCCATATTATCGAGTCCCCCCCCATGCCCCATTGAAGTCACTGTCCATCAGTGTAGTAAGATTCCACAGAGTCACTATTTGCCTTCTCTGTGCTATACTATCTTCCCCATGATCCCCCCCACATCAACACAACATTTTAAAATTTAACCTATTCCTACATTTTATTTACTATTCTTCTAAATTTTTGAGCATGACTTCTAAGTAAGCTTTGTCTATAGTGTTCTCTCTCCATTTTCTTTAGCCAGTTTTAAGATCAGGTTAGTAGCATGAACTAGATAACCTACATCTTGACCAGCTTTAAGCATGATTTCTCTATAATATGAATTGTTTGTTTCTGGGGAATTTAAAAGGGTTCACTGATAAACCGTCAGAGACTAGTTGCTTTGTGGTAATATAGTCATTTTATTTTATTTTTAAAGACGTTGGTCTATTTAGGTATTTTATTTTTGCTGGTGTTAGAATTTACATTTTTAATAGAAAATCCACCTATTTAGTTTTATCCAAATTTATTAGCCCATCCATAGTATTTTGCCTCTTTTTAGATCTCATTTTTCCAATTTCATGCATTTCTTTCTTTTTTTTTTTTTTGTAAAGCAAAGACGTTTACTTGAAATAAAAGACTTTAAAAGTACAAGAAGACACACTAAAAAGTCATTGTCTTACTCACTCCTCCTCTGGCCTCAGCTTCTCATGGGCAGCACCTCCTGCCAGTTTCATGTAGGTCCTTCCGAGGTGTTTGGTTTTTGCTTTCAGAATATCTAATTCCTTTCTTTTTTCAAAAAAGCTCCTCTTGGCATTTTTGGTTGTTCATTTCTCAAGATTATTAGTTGGGTGTTCAGTTTTTACTTTTGGTTTTTTGGCATTTTATTTAAAGCAATGCTTGTCCTCTTTTTTACATTCTATATAGAGTTCTTGTGTGGTGATTTTGTTACATTTTCTTACTTCATTATTGTCATTTCAGAGCTTACCTCTTACAAGCAGAATATTGTTGAGTTTTGTGTTTTTTCCAACCAAACCTGAAGATTCTATTACTTGTGTGTGAATTTACCCTATTTACTTTATGGTGACTGTTGTATTTGTCAGTGTTTTCTCTATATAATTTCTTAACTTTTATATTTCTTAGCTGTCTCTTTTCTGTTACACCTTCTGTTTTACAGAATGTTCTTTCCTTTTAACTTTTAAACAAATTTTAATGGTGAACAATCTTCTGAATTCTCTTCATGCTAGAAATAACATGTTTCTATATTTATTTACTATCATCAAAGCAAAAGCAGGAACTGTCCTTTCCTTCCATATAAGGAAAATCAGTTTCTCCCTGTTTTGGCATCCCCTCTTCCTATTCCTTATCTACCCCCATTAATTTTTTTTCCCACAGTTTACGTTTGTTCTCTGAGTTGTACTAATTCTTCTGGGCTTCAACTTTGTACTCTTGTGTATTTTGCTGCTCTTAATTCAGTTAGTTGACAACCATAAACTGAGGCCTTGTCTGAGCTGAAGGACATGGAACGATGTACAGGAGACACAAAGATACAGGCAGCTGTGTCCCTGCCTTCAAGGTCTCCTTTCTGGTTGAGGAGGTGGCATGTATGCAAACCAACAATGGCAAATGTTGTGATGTGTCAGGTGTCCTGGAGACACAGGGTGGGGAAGGGCAGAGGGAGTGATTTTTTGTGAGTCAGTGAAGGTATTCCGGGAGCTGAGTGTTACTGTTCCAGCAGAGCTTTGTGAGGTAGAGAATGAAGCAAAAGGGCGAAAGCCTGAAGGTGCCAGGCTCATCAAAGCCTGAGGGCACCCAAGTGACGGGATGAGACTGGACCAGGGATTTGGAGGCCAGGCTGTGATGCACCTTGAATGCCTGGCCAACAAGTTTCGGTTTGTATCCTGTGGGAAACCCATAGGTTGTGAAGCAGGGGAGTACCGTATTCAAGTTTGTTTTTAGGAAGATAACTGGCTGTCAGGTAAGCACGGACTGCTGGGAGAAATTGGTTACGGGACTGTGGCAGTGCTCCAGATGAGAGAGGGTGGGGACTTGACAAAGTGGTAGCGGTGATAATGAAGAAGAGAAGATGAGGGTTTTGAGGCAGAATTTAAAAGTACTTGTGTCTAACTCAGGTGAGACTGGGAATTAGAGGATGACTCAGAGGGTCATTTGTTGTTTGTTTTAGGGAAGGTGATAATAGATGGTGGAAATGTTGAACAACTTATGGAGAAGGGTAAAGGGTGTGGAGGGGAGAGAGAGGGGAGTTTATTTTACTCACAAGGATCCTCCTTTACAGCAAGGATCCTCCTTGCTTCCTGCAGTGCCACTCGCTGTCATGCACACACACTCCATTCTGGTCAAACAGGTACAGGTTGTGGACAGTCATCTATGGGGCAGAGAGTGTGAGCCTCACTCCAGGACCATCCGCACTCCATATGCTCCATTTGGAGAGAGAGAGGAGAGTTTATTTTAACTTGAATTTAAAAACCTTTCAGACATCTAGGAAAACATATCTAGGAGCAGTTGGAAATATGGAATGGAAACTCAGGTAAAATGTGGGGACTGAGATAAATATGCGAGATGCACCTGCTCTGAGGGGGATGTCAAAGCCGTAAGAATAGATATAAAATCCCCACCCCTCCAGGGAGAGTATGTAAGACAGAAAACAAATGGGCTTAGGATGGCCTCTTGACAAAGGCCAGTCTTTATGTGCAGAAAATCAACGTACTGAGCACTGTAATACATGCTCAGCATGGGGTGGTGGGAGCTTTTTCAAATGGCTTGCGTTACCTTTTCAATAGGCCTGTGTGTGGAAATTATTACTACCCTACTTTGTGGGCCAGGACACTAAGGCTCCAAGGCATTATTACTAAGCTAGTACATGGGATTGCAAACCAGGCCTGAATGCCAAGTGGATGCTAGAGGAAAAGGTAAGGGAGGAGTGGATAAAAGTGGTATGGACAAAAATCAACTCAAAGTGGATTAAAGACCTAAATATAAGACCTGAAACCATAAAACTCCTGAAAGAAAAAAACATAGGCAGTACACTCTTGAACATTGGCATTAGTAATTTTTTTTCTGGATATGTCTCCCCAGGCAAGGGAAACAAAAGCAAAAATAAACAAGTGGGACTACAGCAAACTAAAAGGCTTTTGCACAGCAAAACAAAACATCAACAAAACAAAGCAATCTACCGAATGAGAGAATGTATTTGCAATTAATGTATTTGACAAGAAGTTAATATCCAAAATACATAAGAACTTACACATCTCAACACCAAAAAACCAAATAATCCAATTAAAAATTGATAGAGGACCTAAATAGAGGTTTTTCTAAAGAAGACAAACAGATGGCCATCACTAAATGATGAAGGCACCTGTCTGGGGGTGGGAGGGTGGGGGGTGGCATCATTTTGTTTATTTTTACAGATGACAGCTTGAAGTATTCTGTTTGCTCATCATTTTTTCCTTTGAGTCTCATATCTTAGATTGTCTTGTTTCTGGGCTTCTATTACTCAGAAAAAAAAAATCAAAAGTAACTCTGCTGGATTCCCTTTCATGTAATCTGCTTATTTAATTTGTTTACTTGGAGTTCTCTTTTTTTTTCTCTTGTCCTTCTACACATTGCTTTCAGATGTTTCCAAGCAGTGGCCCTCTTTGCTGACTTTTGTGTGAGACCCTGGGAGCCCTTCTTGTTTCTTCTCTCAGGTCTTTCCATTCTGGAGGTGGTTGTCTTCTGTCACTTGAATCTTTTGTTCAATTCAGCTTCCTCCAGAACTCTGGTTCATAGATCACGTCTCTCTTCCTGATGACAATTTATTCTTGCATTCTTTGACAAAAGAAGAGTGTAGCGCTAAGAGCATGTGCTCTAGAACTAGGCCTGCCTGGGTTCAAATTTTGGCTATACCAGCTACTAGCTGAGTGAGTTGAGCAACTTACTTAGCTTCTTCTTGCCTCAGTTTTCTCATCTGTAAACTGGAGGTAATAATAATACCTACTACTAAGGGTTGTGATGAGAGTTAAATTAACTACTGCACATGAAGCATTTAGAATGAACCATGTCTAATGCATGTTATGGCTCAACTGCTTTTAGCTGATCTTGTTGTTGTTATTCTCGAGGAAAATAGTAGATAATCTCTTCCTGATTGTCATTTGGGCTACACAAATAAGTGATAAACTTACAGACTGTTGGGCCTTACTTGATAAACTAGAAATAAGCAAATCCTGGGAACCAGCTAGCATTCCCTCAAGTTCTTAAGTAGTTCAGCAATGAACAATTTTAATTTTGGTCCAGATGTGACATCTGGAATTGCAGATGTCCACTGTGTGACCTCACCCTCCCCATAGCAGTGTTCAATTAATTTCCCTTAAATATAGGCCATAGCATTTTAATTTCTACCTTACTGAATAGTTCTTCCAAAGAATTGTTGATTTTGCTTACCCCATCTGCGAATAACAGATACTGGTCAGTCAGCACACAAATTAAGTAATTTGCCTGAAGTCCCTGGTGAACAGGATTTAAGCCCATGGATCTTACTCCAGTGGTATTTAAAGAGAGAAAAAGATTTACTGGATTTTTGTATATGATTAAAGTAGCTATAGTGCTATCGTAGTTCAGGCTCTATATCAAAATACTGCAGACTGAGTGGCTTACAAACAACAGAAATTTATTTCTCCAGCTTCTGTGGCTCAAAGTTGAGATCAGGGTGCCAGTGTGGTCAGGTTCTGGTGGGGACCCTCTTCTGGTTTGCAGATGGCCTTTCTTCCTGTTGTAACCTCATATGTTGGGGAATGGCAAGAGAGCTCTCTGGGGTCCCTTTTATAAAGGCACTAATCCAATTTATGAAGGTTCCACTGTCATGACCTCCCAAGGCCCCCATCTCCTAATACTGTCAAATTAGGAGTTATAATTTTAACATGAATTTTTGGGGGGATGCAAACATTCAGTCCATAACAAGTACCAATCTCTAAAGGTGTGGTTATGAGCTCTCCACAATAATTTTTTTTGACAATGAAGATGTGCTGTTTTTATAAACAAAAGAAAAATAAAACTAATTGAACAAACAAAAAAGTAATAACAAAGTGCTTGCATAACAGAAATAGTAAGAGGAAATCATAACCACAGTTGACCCTTGAACAAGACATGCTTGAACTGTGCAGGCCCACTTATATGTGGATTTTTTCAGTAAATACTGTACAGTACCATGAATGTATTTACTCTTCCTTATGATTTTTAAAATAACATTTTCTCTTCTCAGTTTACTGTAAGAATACAGTATTAGTAGGTATGTTAAGAGTTTTGGGCAATAGTAGACATTAGTAGTTAAATTTTGGGGGAGCCGAAAGTTACATGTGGATTTATTTTTTTTTGAAGGTGACTAAAAGTTTATTCTGTACTTCTAAAGGTATCAGGTGGGGGATAAAACTGGAGACAGGGCCTGGTTAGGCACTCCTGTAGGCTTTTTTCCTTTGAGAGGGAGGGAGGGCACCAGGGTGGGCTTCAGGCTGCTGGGATGGGGGGTTGGGAGGGGCAGGGGGGAGTTCAATGGGGCCTCCAGGAACAGGTTAGGAAGGGCCCCAGGCAGACAGGGATTCTCCTGAGGGGTGAGGTAGGGTGCTTCTTCCAGCCAGCCCAGGTGGGGAAGAAGGGCAGAGAGTGGGCGTGAGAGTCCAGCCTGGAGTGCAGGAGCTTCCTTTGCACAGTCTGGCCCAGCGGGCACAGGGGATTCTTCACCACCAGCTCCACGTACAAAGCACTGTAGATGTGGAGCAGCACGTCTCGGATGGGTCCCATGTGCAAGTCAGTATTTATGACAGCCTTGGTCCCAGTGGTCGTCTCGTAATAATGGAGTTTGTAATGGTTAGTTTGGAAGGCCAGGAAGGCGCCCTTCCTCGGTGCTGACCACCAAGTGGATGGAGAAGAGCATCCTGTATATCAGCTGGTACTCCTCCTCCTTGGGGATCCGCCTTGCTTCCTGCAGTGCCACTCGCTGTCATGCACACACACTCCATTCTGGTCAAACAGGTACAGGTTGTGGACAGTCATTTATGGGGCAGAGAGTGTGAGCCTCACTCCAGGACCATCCGCACTCCATATGCTCCAGTTCTCAGTTCCTATATGCAGATACTTTACTGTGTTGGGAAGTCAGCTCCCCTAATCCTTGTCAAGAGTCATCTGTAATCTCTTGGAGTTTTTAAGGCAAGTGAACAGGCTTGTGAATGAGGGAGCCAGTAGTCCTTTAAGAAACTCTTGACAGAATTCGCACGGTCTCAAATAAACTCCATCAACATGTGTATTAACTGTAAGGACAGAAAAGGTGGTGATTTTACAGAACAGTGGAGAAACCACCTTAACCAGATGATCAAGGTCAACCACACCAGTGATAAGACACACTGACATCATGAACCTTATGATATGATTAATTGAGAAGGACACATCTGTGGTATTTCTGTTAAAAATGCATAACCTCTGTAATCATGAAGAGACATCAGACAAACCCAAATCAAGGGACATTCACCAAGTAACTGACTATTCTTAAAGTGTCAAGGACATGAATGGCAAGCAAAGACCGAGGAGCTGTTAGACTGTAGGAGGCTAAGAAATAATGACCAATACAGTGGGGATCCTGGATAGCATTCTGAAACAGAAAAAGGACACTGGTAGAAAAACTGGTGCAGTTTGAATAAGGTCTTTGGTTTAGTTAATAGTATTGTACCAGCGTTAACATCCTGGCTCTGTTCAATGTACAATGGGTATGGAAAATATTAACATCAGGAGAAGCTGGGTCCGGGATATATGGAAATTCTCTGTTGCAACTTTTCTATGAGTCTAAAGTTAGCTCAAAATAAAAAATTTGTTAGAAGAGAAACCTTTGACAAGATTCCTTTTGAAAATTTTCTGTTTTCTCATTATTCTTTTAAGTGAAAAGCCATCATGGGTTTGAGAAACTGTTTGGTCCTGGGTAGAAATTGGCTTAAGAATAGAAAAAATAGTGTAGGCATAAGTCCCCTTCTCTGAGTGAGTAAATGATGAGGATGACCTTCTACAGTTGCCTCTAAGCTCATCCCTGATACGTTGAATTTCCTAGATCTTTCTAAAGTGTACAGTAATGAAAAGCTATGCTGATGGGAGATTTTTCTGAAATGTTTATGAGGCCAGTTGGGCAGAAAATTAGTGAATGCAAGATACTGCATTTAAGAGAAAAAGAAGTTCTGAACCGGACTTATTACAGAGTCATGGGACCAGAGATATCACTTAATTCCCCAGCATTTTCCAAAGGTATTCCCAGTGTTCGCTGCTGAGGCCAGAATGGCCTGGAAATTGGTGCACATCTATGCAGAGGTGACCAGATCCAAGTAGTCCTCTGGAGGCATGTGTAGAGGAAGGTCTCTTTTTGGTCATTAGAAAGCAGCTAAGTTAAAGCCCTGTCAACTAAAAATCTTTAAAGCTAGGGATTTATAACATGTTCAAATGAAGAATGTTGCAGAGAGGCAGGAGATGGATCCAGGATGGTTTGGAGGGGAGGACTCAGTCAGAGTACATCTTGCTCTGTCCTGGGGGAGACATGCTTGTTCTGCGAAGCTGGGCCTGCTACATATGCAGGTTGAAAACCTCAGAGGCTTTAAATTTGTTCCTCAGGCAGCAACTTGATTAGGGGTTCTATTTCCCAGATGTTAGGATAGGACACCTCTGGGTAAATGACAGGAACACCAAGGCTCCTGGAAAGTCATAAACCTCTAAAAATGAGGGGAAAAAAAAATCTGGTGTGTTTCCATTGAGTTTGGTTGGTATTAAATCAATTCTATCCCACCCAATTAAGGATTTAATAATCCAGTAAAGTAAAAAGTATATATATTTCTGACCTTACAACGCTGGGGACTAGACCATTTACTTATTCAGTGAACAAATGTTTTGTGAGCATCCTGAGAATACAGCAGTAAGCAAGGCAGTCACTGGCCCTGTCCTCATGGGTCGCTCAGACCAGGACATTATTCCTCTGAGCCTGAACCAGGCCACCTACCCACCTCACTCAGAAGTGCCTCCACTAAAAAGGCATAGTTAATAACGAGATAAAAGTGTGTCTGTATATAGGTGTTTTCACATGTATATCACATGTTTAATTTACATAATTTTGAAGCTGTATTTGGTGACTTTAATCATGAGCCCTACCCCAATCCTGACCATTCCCCTCAAGCTCTGTGTTTAAGACACTTTGGAAGGCTTAGGGGTTTGCTCAGTGCCTATGGCAATCAGAAGCATATTTACCAAGGCATGGAAAGCTCTGAATGGCACGGCATGGCCAGCTGGCAGCGTCCAGAGGGAGCCAGCTCTTCTCTGTTGCTGCATGAAAGTTTCTCCCTGAATTTAATCTCTTGGGTTATATTCCAAGCTAAATCTCACAGCAATGAACCAACTAGAGTGGTGCTAATTAAATCGATTCCAGAGGCTCTGGGCCTTCTTACAGAGTTAGAGATATTCCTTGAATTGGTAAAATGGTTATGGTTATGATTTTTAGGCATTCTATATAAACAGTGCCATGGATAAATGATGAGAGTAGTATTTGTTATTTATCAGAAAAATCAAAGGTAAGTTATTGCTTGAAATTAATTTGGAAGACTCACCTGTACTAACCCTATGGCATATATGAACAGATGATCAGTTTTTCTAAGTACTTTTGCAGAACAAAGTCTACTTTCATCAGCACAGTTTTTCACCATTTGACCCTAGTCTCTCTCCAGCCATGAATCTTCCAACCCACTCCTGCCTATCTTTTATTGAGCTCTAGTAGGCTGTCTGTACCATGTGCTTTCACTTTACTGACCTTTTTTTTCCCTTCTCTGCCCTCAAGTCCTAGATTATCAAATGCCACTCCCTTGGAGCCTTCTTCATCTAATTCAGTTGTCATTATGCATTTGTTTTTCCAGTATTGCAAACACATGGTAGCAGTTCTCCTGTGGCACACATCACAAGCCACTCTGTAATGCTTCTGTTGACGTGGCTTTCTCCTCCCCTGGATTACCAACTCCTTGAGGAGTCAGGGACTTAAGCATTCATCCTCATGCCCCCCTGAATGTCCAGCATACTGAATGTGCTAATATTGATTGAGTGCACACACTGCTCCAGCCACTGTCTAAGCACTTCATATATATATTATCGCATTTGTCATAATAACCCTAGGAGGGAGAGACATAAATCATCCTTTTTTTTTGTACATGAGGAAACTGAGGCACAGAAAGGTTAAGAATTATGCCCAAAGCTACAGAATGGTGGAGTTGAACCCAGGTAGTAGGACTCAGGGCTTCTAACCACTACCTGATACCAGAATAATACACTGTAAGCCTATGCTTTTAATTGTAAACTGTACTGGTTCAATAAAAGCTAGCACTTAATGAACAGCATTTATGTGGCAGGATTGGGCTAAGTGTTATTGTGTTTATTATTTTACTTAATCCTCACGAAAGTCCCATAAGGCACACGAGTTGTTTTCCCGTAGATGAGGAAGCTGGGATTCAGAGGGCTTGATGAGTAACAGCAGGAGAGGGTTTGGGAAGAGAACTAATGCGTATTGAGTACCTTCCATTTTTTTTCCTTATGCAAATTTTCCCAACATTTTATTTTGGAAAATTTCAATCGTACTGCAAAGTTGAAAGAATTTTATGGTGAGCAGCCCTACACCAACCACCAGGTTTTGACCATTAACATTTTACTCTCTTTGCTTCCTACCCCTCTGTTCAGCCATCTATTATATTGTTTCACATATTCCCCCTCAGTGCTTCAGCATATGTTTCACAAAGTAGAGGTCATTATTTGTTTAGTTTTTTTCTTTTGAGGTAAGATTTGTACATTTCATTGTAGTTAGATTTTAACTGTGCATTTGCTGAGTTTTGGCAAATGCATACATCTGTGTAACCCAGACTCCTACCAAGATATTATCATGACCCAGAGAGTTGCCTCATGTCCCTTCCCAGTTACTGCTTGCCCCTACTTCCCAGAGGAGTGTCTACTATTTTTATATTGCATATTTATATGCTTTTTGTTCCAAAAAAATTTAAGGTGACTCATTCAGGTCCATGAAATACAGCAAGAAAACAACAAATAAGAAGTAGGTAGAAAGAAGAAACTAAGGTAGGAATATTAAATGGAGCCAGAATAATAACTGTGATATGCCAGGCATTTTTATAACTGATATATTAGTTAATCCTGAAAAGAGGTATGCGTGATTATTTCCATTTTATAGATGGAGAGGCTGCAAGATTGTGTAGCTAATAAGTAATAGGGATATGCTTTGACTCCAAAGTTCATGTTTTTTCCACTCTATCCCAAAAAAGGAAGACAACCGCTAAAGTAAAAGCTTATTTTGAAAATATGGTCTCCAATATGTGCTCAAGTATTTGTAAAATTATGTCACCTCATCAGGTTGGTAGTCTAACTGTAGGAGATGACAAAGATGGGGACACTAAAATAGTCTGCAGGATTTGCCAAGTGCCTGAAAGTCAAGGTTGGCTTTGAGTTATCCCATATGGCCCTAGAGATGGGATTCCATGTTCTCAGTGAGAGAAAAAGGCAACTTTTCCAGAATTGGCAGTAAAAGTGGGAGTAGTCTTGGCATGGTCCCACTGACTGCTAAAAAGGCCCCAGCCACGTCGACAAGGAGGCATCTTATACATGAAAGAATCTTGGCCGGAACTTTAAACTTTGACTTTAATCCAGTTCCTTTGTTAGTTGTGTTAAGAAAGAGTGAAGGTACTATTTGGTAAAAGAACTGTAAATCTCTAATAGGGGAGCTTAGATATCATTACATCTGCTCCTTCCGCATTTTAATTTGAATCTCCTTTATAATAATTGTATATTCAAATAAAAGGTAAGGAAGAATTGAAGATTACTTGGAGGTTTCTTACCTGAAATGCCAGAAAAAGGATTGGGCTTCTTGTAGTAGGAAGGTTGTCATAGGGCTCCCAGATAAAGTTGGAGAGAGACTTCAAAAAAGAAAGGAAGATGGGGGTGTTACATTGACACTGACTTGGCACTATACAGCAAAAGAATTTCCTCTCCTGGACTGCAGCTCCCAGCATGATGGGAGTACTTGTGTTAGGCTCTCTTGGGCTGTGAGGACAAGACATGCTCATGTAGCCTTGGGTGATGGAGTGAGTGACACGGGAACCAGTTCAGTGGTCAGACCTGTGGAGACCTAGGACAGTGACTCTGGAGACCGCTGGAAGGGAGGCAGGTGTCCAGCGGTCCTGTTCTGCTGTCCACACTGTTCCCACCCTCAGCTGTCTGCTCTTTCCACACTCCCTGTCCCCCATCCCCTGAATCCCATGCTCAAAGCTTACAAAGAGAACATGTTCTGGGGCTTCTGTGCCTTCTGCCCTGTGCCTCTGGTTCTCTGGGGAAGCAAGGAAGGGGTAGACAGTCAACTCACCAGTAGAAAGATCCACATTAATGATGGCTACCAATGATAAATACTAGTTCCTCCTCCCCAGGCAACAAAACAGTTATCTTTAATAGACTGCTTTAATTGAAAAGTTTTTCTTTTAAATAACATTGTTTTCTGATTATAAAAGCCATTCACTCTTTTTTTAATATTACTTTTTTTGGTATCATTAATATATACATGAGCAACATTGTGGTTACTAGATCCTCCCCATTATCAAGTCCCCACTACATACCCCATTACAGTCACTGTCCATCAGCGTAGTAAGATGCTATAGAATCACTACTTGTCTTCTCTGTGCTATACTGCCTTCCCCGTGCCCCCCTCTACATTATGCATGCTAATCGTAATGCCCCTTTTCCCCTTATCCTTCCCTTCCCACCCATCCTCTCCAGTCCCTTTCCCTTTGGTAACTATTAGTCCATTCTTGGGTTCTGTGAATCTGCTGCTGTTTTGTTCCTTCAGTTTCTTCTTTGTTCTTTAACTCCACAGATGAGTGAAATCATTTGATACTTGTAGTTCTCTGCTAGGCTTATTTCACTGCTCATAATACCCTCTAGCTCCATCCTTGTTGTTGCAAATAGTAGGGTTTGTTTTCTTCTTATGGCTGAATAATATTCCATTGCGTATATGTACGACATCTTCTTTATCCATTCATCTACTGATGGACACTTAGGTTGCTTCCATTTTTGGCTATTGTAAATAGTGCTGCGATAAACATAGGGGTGCATATTTCTTTTTCAAACTGGGCTGCTGCATTCTTAGGGTAAATTCCTAGAAGTGGAATTCCTGGGTCAAATGGTATTTCTATTTTGAGTTTTTTGAGGAACCTCCATACTGTTTTCCACAATGGATGAACTAATTTACATTCCCACCAGCAGTGTTGGAGTGTTCCCCTTTCTCCATATCCTCGCCAACATTTGTTGTTGTTTGTCTTTTGTATGTTGGCCATCCTAACTGGTGTGAGGTCACATCTCATTGTGGTTTTAATTTGCATTTCCCTGATGATTAACAATGTGGAGCATCTTTTCATATGCCTGTTGGCCATCTGAATTTCTTCTTTGGAAGTGTCTGTTCAGATCCTCTGCCCACTTTTTAACTGGATTATTTGCTTTTTGTTTGTTGAGGTGCATGAGCTCTTTGTATATTTTGGATGTTGACCCCTTATCAGATATGTCATTTATGAATATATTCTTCTTCTATATTGTAGGATGTCTTTTTGTTCTACTGATGGTGTCCTTTGCTGTACAGAAGCTTTTCAGTTTGATATAGTCCCACTTGTTCATTTTTTTTCTCTAGAACATCTTTTAGAATATTCTTTTTTCTTTTTTGAGAGGGCATCTCTCATATTTATTTATCAAATGGTCATTAACAACAATAAAATGCTGTATAGGGGACTCAATGCACAATCATTAATCAACCCCAAGCCTAATTCTCAACAGTCTCCAATCTTCTGAAGCATAACGAACAAGTTCTTACATGGTGAACAAGTTCTTACATAGTGAATAAGTTCTTACATGGTGAACAGTACAAGGGCAGTCATATCACAGAAACTTTCAGTTTTGATCATGCATCATGAACTATAAACAATCAAGTCAGATATGATTATTCATTTGATTTTTATACTTGATTTATATGTGAATCCCACATTTCTCCCTTATTATTATTATTATTATTTTTTTAATAAAATGCTGAAGTGGTAGGTAGATGCAAGATAAAGGTAGAAAACATAATTTAGTGCTGTAAGAGGGCAAATGTAGATGATCAGGTCTGTGCCTATAGACTAAGTATTAATCCAAGCTAGACAAGGGCAACAAAACATCCACGGATGCAGAAGATTTCTCTTAAAACAGGGGGGGGGGGTGAGGTTCTAAGCCTCACCTCTGTTGATCCCCAATTTCTCACCCCACTTGTTCATTTTTGAAAAGCCATTCATTCTTAGATAAAAAAATCTGAAAAATGTAGGAAAGCATAATGAAGGTAATTGAGATTCCTGTTAGTGATACCTTGAAAGCATTCTGTTTAGTCATTTATTTAGAAATTATTTATATACAATGTGAAGCCATGCTATATATACAATTATATCTTATACAGAAAATATTTGAGTATTTACTTAATCATCATGCCTTATAAAATATAATATTCTAAGTATTTTCCTGCATTACTAAAAATTATTCATAAGCATAATTTTAAATAGTGATTATCTATTATATAGACAGTACTCTATTTTCCATCTCTTCCACTGAATTTTCAGTGAGTTTCTTGTTAATAACATATAGTTGGGTTGTATTTTTAAGCTACTCTGCCAATCTCTACTTTTAATTGGTATATTTAGACCATTTACATTTAAGGTAATTATTGATGTATTAGGGCTTTAATCTGCCCTTTTATTATT
This sequence comes from Manis pentadactyla, assembly GCF_030020395.1. Lineage (NCBI taxonomy): Eukaryota > Metazoa > Chordata > Mammalia > Pholidota > Manidae > Manis > Manis pentadactyla. The sequence goes on along the minus strand of NC_080023.1, from coordinate 161,353,524 downwards.
TGTTTTGTTTCCTGTTTTTCATTCTTCTACTTCTTTTCTTGCCTTTGTGTTACTTGGAAATATTTTAGTATTTTATATTGACTTATTTTTAGTGTTTTTGAGTGCATATCTTTGTATCACTTTCTTAGTGGTTGTTCTGGGTATTAAAATATATGTATTTGACTTACAACAGTGTGTACTGGTATCAACATTTTACCATGTGGAAACCTTCTATCTGGGTTCCATTGCTTCTCCCCTTTTAAGTATAGTTGTTTTGAATATTAGATGGTATTATATGATTTTTGTTTCAGTCATAAAATATGATTTATATTCTCATAAAAAGAAGCCTATTGGATATATTCGTATTTCTTTTTCTGTTCACTATTCCTTCCTGATGCTCCAAGATTCCTTCTTTTATCATTTCTTTTCTATTTGAAGGACTTCCTTTAGCCATCCTTTAAGGGTAGTATTCTAGTGACACGTTCTTTTAACTTTAACTTTCCTTAGTGTGAAAATGTTTTTTCCCCTCCAGTCTTGTTGTTTCCCCAGATACAGAATTCTTGGTTGACATTTCTCCTTTCAGCATTGCTATGTTGTGCTATTTCCTTCTGGCCTCCATAGTTTCAAATGGGAAATCTGTCGTCCTTTAAATTGGTGTTCCCATACAGGCAATGTGTTGTTTTTCTCTGCTTTCAAGAGTTTTTCTTTGTCTCTAATTATCATAAATGTAATTACCCTGTGTCTTGGCATGGATTTCTTTAGGTTTATCTTATTTGAGGTCTCCCCAGCTTCTTGAATCTGTAGGTTTATGCCTTTCACCAATTTTGGGACATTTTCAGCCATTATCTTTTTGAATACTCATTCAGTGCCCCCATTCTTTCTACTCTCCTTCTGGATCTCTGATGATATGACATTGGGTCTTTTGTTAGTGTCTCACAAATGCCTGAGGTTCTGTTCATTTGTTTTTTAGCCTATCAGTTTTCTTATGTTCATATTGGGTAAGTTCTATTGCTCGAACCTCAAGTTCACTGATTCTGTGTTCCATCAGCTCTATTATTAAGCCCATCTATCAAGTTTTTATTTCTGTTACTGTATTTTTCAGTTCTGTAATTTTTGTTTGGTTCTTTTTTTATAACTTCTGTTTCTTTGACAAGATTTTCTATTTTTTTCATTTGTTTCAAGAGAATTTGTAGTGGCTTGTTTAAGCATTTTTAGGATGCCCACTTTAAAATTCTTTGTAAAGTTCTAACATCAGATTCATCTTGGTGGTGGTTTCGGTTGGTTCTTTTTTCATTCAAATTGTGATTTTCCTGATTCTTGATATCATGGGTGATTTTTGGTTCTATTCCGGACATTTTTCTATTTTGTTAGGAGACTCTGGGTCCTATTTAAATCTGTTATTTTACTAGGCACTTATCTTATTTAGTTTTAGTACATAGGTTGGAATCTACTTTTGTAGGCTGTGGTTCCAGTGACAATTTACTTTTAAGAGCCTTTGTTGTTACTATTTTGGTCTGTTTGGTTTATCTGCTGAAGCTGGGGCTCCCATTGGTCCCTGCAGGTGCTGATAGTGGGAAGGAGTTTCCCCAGGCCATGCTCTCTGGTACCTCTAGTTGGGGGAAGGGAGTCTCTATCCTGATGGAATGAAGAACACTTCTGGGAAGCCTGCAGGGAGGGAGAGTACTTCCTCAGAAGGTTTTATTGTCAGTGGGCTCCTGATCTGTCCTTGTTGGTGCTGCCAGCTGGCCTGGTATGGTCAGCACAACTCTCACTCTGTCATGGGGAAGGATAAGCCTACCCTGCTTGCCTTCTGTTGCTATGGAGCTTGGGAAACATTGAGTCTTGCCACCTTCTTCTATTGGATCAGGGGTGGGGGTTATTAGATGCCCTGCTGCTATGTTGTTCTTCCAGTCCCGCGATCCCTAACCTGGTCCCCTCCTTTTCCCACCTTTCCATCCTTGGTTGCCTCTTGTGCTATTTCTAGAGTTTATAATTGTACTTAGCAGGGAAGTTGGGGGAGAAACAGTTTACACCATCTTGTCTAGACCATGGCAGGGTTCTATTTAACTATTTGTCTTTTGGATGATTGGGTTGTTATAAGTCAGGAGTACTGTAGATATCATGACGGGGGCCTTCCAACAGCCTTGAAATCCGAAAGGCTTCCTTACGGAACAGACCCATGGGCTTGGGCCTGGTTGAGCACCCAGTACAGGCTGTTGCTTATCTGTCTTCCACTTGCTTGGCTGGGGATGTCCGTTCTTCATGTCTGCTTTAAAGGCAGGCATTTCTTCTGGTTGTCTTATGCTTGTTGCATAATGCAGTAGTTTGTCACACTTCTAGAATTCAAAACAGATAAACTATTACATTTGTAGAGCCTTTCCTTAGCATCTCCTTTTAGTCAATTTTGTCTCTTTCAGTAAAGCTTTTATATTAAATTCAACCTTACAAATTGTATTTAATCATGATTTAACTATGAGATACTTAATTTCGTATGTGAATATTTCGATTTCAGGGCTGCAAAACAATGACCAAGTTTTTTCTTAAATCAGTGTGAAAATGTTTCTGACATTTTCCACTTGTGAACGAGGAATTCAAGGTCATCTCAGTTCTTCCACAGTAAATATGCCTTTTAGAAAAAACAGAGTGAGAAATCCTTTATATTGGAAGTCATGGACCCCTTTGTATAATTTACAATAATAGTTTTGCACAAATAATTTCAGGTTAAAATTGCATACTATTTATTCCCACCCATTTCCTTTATTGGCTGTGACACACAGGAATTACGCCCATTGCTTGACTAACCTTTCTGACCTTTTGTTACTTGGCTATAAATTGACTTGGGTCTCTTGCAAAAACACTGTCAGGGGGGAAAAATCTTTTTGTTAGAACCCAGCCAATTCCTGCTTCAGTGCAGAACAGTTTGTTCTCCTGAAGAAATGAGCCAGTTCAGTGAACAGAAAAACATAGCCATAAACTGGCATTGCCAAAAACTGCAAAAGTGATTGCCCACGAATCATTCCACAGAGCAGGGAACTTTGTAAAGGAGCAAGATTTGGGGGAGAAAAATGCATTTTTCAGTTCCATGGACTTTAGGTAAATGTAATTGAATTGTTAGCATTGTAACCAAATAAAAAGCATATCTTTTTCTGAGCTTTGGCAGTTACCAACATCTTAACATTTTAAATGGGGATGTTGTAGCATTCTCACACTGCCTATTCTCAGTCACAGACTGCTGTTGTAGCACGTAGCCCCTGCATTCCAGTTGCTCTTCCCACTAGGTTGGGAGCTTCAGTTCAACAATACAAATATTTCCTGAATGACTTCTCTGTGCAAGGCTGAGTCCTGGGTCCATCCCTCAAAGAAGACACTGATAGTGGTCTAGTGTATTACAAAAAAAAACATGAAAAATATTTACAGCGTGGCAGGTGCAATAACAGAAAAATGTACAAGACACAGGGTCATTACTTAAGGACAGGCTGTCCTGGAAGTGGGGGCATTGGAGTTACATGTGAAAACTGTCTAGGAATTTTCCAAATAGAGGCAAGAAACAGGGGTACTCTGGGCAGATAGAGGAGCATATGTACAGTTGTAGAGTGATAAGAGAGCATGGAGGTCCCAAGCACTACAAGTAGAATTGCTTGGTTATAAAGTATAAGGAGGGAAAGGAGTGGTGGACAGTGAAACTGGAGAGGGATAGGGACCAGATAACATGTGTTTCAAATGCCATATGAAGCAGTTTGGAGTTTATATGGTAGGCCATAGGGGCTATGTAAGGGCCTGAAGCAGGGGATGGCCTGGCCAGAGTTGGAGTGGGAAGGCATGTGTTTGCAAGTAACCATGAGCTCAGAAATGGCAGGTTGGACCAGACTAAGAAAGGACCATGAAGAGGGCAGACTTTATCCTGCAGGGAATCACATGTGTTATTTTGGAAAGGCAAATATGGTTGTGAGGCAGAGGATAGTATGGGAAGGGGTGTGTGTATATTATATGCAGGTTACAAAAGTCACTGTAGCAATCTATGTACAGGAGGAGAGGGACAGTGCTCAGGAACTTTGCACAGGGGCTACCTTGGTGACTGGGGAGTGCAGGGCACAAGGAAGGAGGCAGAAAGGCCAAGACTTCTGCTGGCATTTCAACATGCTCATCAAGGATGCTTTCACATATACTATATCTTATTTGCATAGTGGACCTTACATTGTATGTGCTGATACCTTCTCATTTTATAAGAAAGAACTGAGGTTTGGAGGTTAAATATTTCACCCAAGACCCAGGTGACCTGCCCCAGGAAGTTGCTGAGTCAGGGTTGAGAGGCAGTTTTATCTGACACACCACCTTTGAATAGCACTTGCTTGAACTGAGCCACCCGGTATTGGCAAGTCTCAAAATGTCTGCATAACTTTCTATAAGAGCTGTGCCTATAAATAATAGCTCTACTAATACTGATATTTTAGTACTAATGCTAATACAAATAATATATGAAAGCCCTGTTTTTCTTTTTAACCTGTCATCCCATAAAAACATCAGCTATATGATTTTCTTAAAATATCACTGTTCTGAAAGAGTTGCTATGGAGGAAGGTCCAACCAAATTGGCCAAAAGTACAAATTACTGAATATACTTAATTAAAAATTTTTTAATGTTCTAGTGAGTATATATGTATGTGTGTATGTATAAAACAATTCATATTAGAATAATAAACTATGACTTTCACTAATTAGAGAACCTTTTAGAAGGAGTTTACAAAACAACAAAAAAACCTTCAGTCAAGTCCCAGGACAAATGAATGATTCTTTCTATGAAATATTCATTCTACAATTATGAGGTCATATGGTCCAGGGTTAGCGCCTAGGAAGGAGATGGAAAGAACCAAAAACAAACCTGACCTACTCTGTATCAAAAATACAGTAAAAAACAAACCTGACCTACTCTGTATCCAAAATACAGTAAATACAGGATTCTTGGTTAATGGATCAGCCCCTATTTAGTTACCAAAGGGAAATACTGTCCCATTTGGGATTGGAGGCTTGAGGTTCCAGCATCAAAGGCTATAATCATGGAATGTTGCAAGCTCCCTCTTTGGCATTTTGTTTTCACCCTCCCGTTGCTTCTCAAAGTGGAACCAGAAATAAAGAATGTTTTTGAGATGGAAAAATGCTGGAAATGTGGGGAAAGTATCTGAATCTTAAGGCTAAGGCTGTATTATTACTTTGTGGCATCAGTAGTAAAAGAAAATGTGCTACATCTTTAAGAAAAAATTAATACTATCTAATGTGACCGAGGTGACCGAGCTGTGGAACTGTAGCACGCTCCCCTGCCAAAACAGAGATTATATATAGCACAGGAAAAGAAAGCCCTGCTTTCCTCAAGTGGCTGCCGAGCATAGCAGGAGAAGCACTTATGTAACTGGGTGTGCTAGTTAGTTCTGCTGTAAATTCACACAGCTGGGCCTCGGCGGGTTCTTTGTTTGCCTCAGTGTTAACTCTTGTTTCCTCTGTAGTTTTGGGGCCTGTGCCTGGCACTTAAGAAAACACAGAGAGACAGAACCCACAGCACAACCCCTGACAGTCTAGTCTAGTGGAGCAGACAGGCAAGCAAGCAGCTACAGCTCCCAGGGAACGAGAGGCTGTGGGCTCTGGAGCTCGGAGGAGGCCTGGCGGGGAGGGACCTGCTAGCCATGCCTGGGGCTTCTGGTCGTGTAGGAGCCCCCCCAGTCTGGGAACAAATAGAAATGACTTGTCTCCCTGTACCTCACTTTCCTCTGCTATAAAAAAATTTAATACTCAACACCATTCATAGGTGTTATATGACGCTGTGAAAATTGAATGTGGTAACTCATGCAACATGCCTTAACCCAGAACTGGCACTCAGTGAGCATTTTGTAAATATTCATTTCTCTGCCTTTTTTCCTTTCCTCAAAGCCCCAGACCCAGTTCTACTTTGTTTTCTCTTTATTGAGAAACAGTTCCCTTTGTAAACTGTCAGTACATCTTTCTTGAGCCTCAAAAATCTCTCATTTTCAATCCCATCTCTTCTCCTTTTCTCCTTTTGTCTCCCAAGGATAAGCACCTCACCCCCCTTCTGCTTTTCCTGGGCAGCAGCAGTCTAACGGTAAGAGGTACAGGCATGGGAGATGGCCTGTGGAGGTACAGATGACACCGCGGCCATGGACACAGCACAGATCAGTACTTCTCCTGATCCAGCCCCAGTGGGTTTGGGAATTCCAAGCTTCTGTGGCTCCTGTGCCTTCCTCTGTTGCTTCAGTTTACTGAAAGGAGAAAAGAGAGTAAGGTTCTCCCTTTCTAAGCTGCCTGGGTCTGGAATCCTTCTCTCTTCTTGCAGAAGGTCTCCTCCCAGCCAGGGCCCTTCTGGACTCTCCTTGAGGAGCCCCCATTTTAGGATCACGTTTGGCTGCATTTGTCCTAATGGTGTCAGGTCCATGCCTGAGGGAGTCAGTGAGAGGGCACTTGGGGCACACATCATCTGCTACCTTTGCTGCCTGGTTCATGGCCCCTCTCCCCACCCCCACCTCCAGCCAGGCCCCACTTACTGGCACATCTTCATCTAAGGCAGTGGTTCTCAACAGGGCACATTTGGCAATGTCTGGAAACCTTTTCAATTGTCACAACAAGGGGGTGGGGTAAGAGGTGCTACTGGTACCTAGTGGGTAAAGGTCAGGGATGTTGACAAACACCTACAATCCACAGGATGGCCCCCAGAACAAAGAATTATCTGGTCTACAATGTCAATACCAAGGTTGAGAAACCCCTGCCTAAGGGGTTTCTCACAGGAGTACCTCTCTTTGTGCCTGTCTGCCTCCATGTCTACGCTGAGGGGCTTTTGTTTTCCTCAAAAGCTGCTCCTCCCCAGGGAAGCCTTCCCTCCTCCCCACTTTAGGCAGAGCTGATCCCCACCCTAGGGTTGCCAACCGTCTGCGGCCCTTCATTGCAACACTTAACCCACCTTTGCCTTCTGATAGCCCCCTTCAACATGATTCATTTTTTTCTCTTGAAGATCTGGACTATAATGAGGGTGCCCATCCAAACCCCAGTTATATAATAACAGCATTCCAAGGCCCCTGACCTCGCACTGGGAGAGTCTGTGGCATCACCAGACTCGGCGTCAGGCGATTCCGTCTAGGACTGTAACCGACTCTAACATTCCTGCTCTGTGACATAGACATGACTTCCCTGAGCTTTAGCTTCCACACAGGTAAGAGAGAGACAGTGTCCATTTCCCAAGATTATGTGAGGCTAGGACATTTTAGCACAGAGCCTGGTACATAATGGCCAGTCAGATGTGGGTTGGAACTGAAAACTGAATCCAGGATCCCAGCTGTGACCCTGAGAACAGCATTGTTGCATTGCCTTGGTAGCAGTGATTTTATTCTGACAGCACCTCACCATTACACCTTCCGGGGGTGGGTGGAAGCCCTGCTGGCCCTGGGCCAGTTACATGTCCTGTTCGCTGTGGAAGTACTAGGGTATGGGTATGTTCCCCTAATCCCATGGCAGTAGAGGAAATCCCAGACACTCCTGAGTCTCCACTGTTTTCTAAGGAGATATTTCTCCTTCTCTTGGACACAGGGCTCCAGAACCATGCCCTGAAGGTTGGGGACTGCCCTAACCTGAAGTACTCAGAAGCCAGCTGCTTGGTAGGGGGGCTGCTGAGCATGAAAGGCACACTGTGTCCATTCACTCCCACGATCTTCTGGTACATGGAGACCAGCACAGAGGAAGTATTATTACATACTGTTCAGACATTAAATTACATTTTCTTTTTGCCATGGTGCTAAGGTTAGTGACAATTGATCCCCGGACAAAGGCAATGTATAGTCCTAAGGCTAGGGTTTTAAACGTCATATAGATATCAAACAGTAGAAATACCACCTAGTATTTGCCTAGAGAATTTCAAACTTACTTCCTGTATATATGGCCTTACCTCTAGCACAGAGAGGAAGTCTGTGCACATCAAAGAAAGAACTGATTGTATGCTTGGAGATAGCTATGAAATGACAGTAGAAATGTTGACCTTCCATTTTTATCAGTGGCCAAAGAATGAAAAATATTACATGAGTAGTCATAAGGCAGAGGCCAGGAGACAGACAGATGTATGATTATCAAGGCTCACCCACTAACAGCAGCATATATGATGGCCCATCCACTCACCATGTGCCTCTGCTGGCTTCCTCAGAATCCTAAGGCACTTAACTGTACATCCCAGGACTTAGCTTTCCACCGTGCTGTGTAACTCTCTTGTACTGTTCACTCTTAGAGCATGTTCGTGTCTAGCTTTTTTGATGACCAGATGTACTGTGGGGTAGAAGGTAGCTTTGGAATCAGGCAGACCTGGGTTTGAATCCCAGCTGTTGCCTGTTGCTTGTGTGACCTGAGTCAGGTTTCTTAGCTATTTAACTTTGGTTTCCCAATTTGGAAAATTGGTTGATGATACTTAGCTCAGGGGATTAGGGTGAGGATTAAATCAAATGAAGAAATAAATGTAGAACAGTTGGCACAATGCCTGACATGTAATAATTTCATTCAGTGAGTGGTGGCAGTAGTGGTGGTTCTCCTTGCGGGCAGAGCCTTTCCCCATTTCCACTGAATTTCTTAGCACAGAGCTGAGCACCTAGCAGTACACAAATATTTTTTACTTGAAATAAGTGCCAGGTATACATATTACGTATAAACACAAACACAAGCTCAGAGGATAATCTGAAAATGACAGTAACTTTAAAAACTCTAGAGATCATGTTTTTAAAGTGTTTTAGCTCATTTTAAGAAATTTGACACATAAGGAGTCTAAGGTAAGTCAGTCCCTACCTTTGCCAGTAAGTTAAGTCACTTGAAAGGAAAGCATCTAGAGCACTTCATCTCACTTCCCCACTGGACTGCTGAGATAACTTCACTTGGTTATGATTTACTGTCATGCCCTCTGCCTTCTGAGGACCAGTTTATGAATGGCCTGTTGGAGTGTGTTTCACTGTACTGTTACAGACTTAGTTAGCCTGCTCTCCTACCTTTACTCATGTTCCCTTACATGTCTTCCCTAAGACGTGTTTCTCCTTGAGTTCACCTCCAAGTGACTTTGTATAAGAATACATGCTCGTCTTTGTTAAAGTGTCATTCAAAATGCCTGTCTATGTTTGCCCTTGATACTGGGGATCTCAGACCCAAATTCAGTACTAGGTAAGGTATGGACAACATTATAATCATCCCCACTCCCCAACATCTACCTCCCTACTCCCTTCCAGAGCAAAAAGACAATGTTTGTTGCTACTGGTAGAGAGGGATCGGTCCCACCTTCAGCTGCAGGGATGGGTCTCTATTGCTTACACCCAATCAGGTAACCCCTCACAAGTTCCCACAATGAATGACCCAGTGAGAGTGCCACATGGCTAGTTCAGTGCTGGGTATGGGACCCGTTCAGGCCATCACAATGTTGGCTGAGGACTTTGAGAAGAAGGCTCCTTGTTGTTTTGAGAGGCTGTCCCAAAGCCAGCCATCTGCCTGTCCTCCTGGATGGTGTGGGGACATGAGCCTGGGACTGCTTTAGCTATCTTGCCCTAGTTAAGAAAGCTGCCCCTATGATGTGGCTAACCAAGTAGGGAGAAAGAAAAACAGGCCCGTGCTTTCTTCACAGAGCAGTTGGACCCACATTCCAGTTACATGGGCCAGTAAACCCCCATTATTATGTAAGCCATTTGACTTGAGTTTCATTGCTTATACCTTAGAATCCACATGGTGCTTGGTAAATTTCCTTCTGTTATGTGTATATTAGTGATTCTACTTTGGAGGAGGGGGAAAGGGTTGGAGGGCTCCATTTTGGCAAAGCAAAATTGCTTATGTTTTTCTACAAACTAAAGAAATTTCTTACCTATATATTAATCTGATAATATATTTACCTGAGGGTTTTGATTAATGAAATATAAATTTAGGCCAAACTATTGAATTTATAGGTTTTTGTCATGTGTTTTTCACAATGAACAGTTGTTAAAAGCATCATTAAAAGTAAATACTTGCAAAAATGTGTTTTGTTAGAGAAGCCATTGCTTAGACAAGTGTTTCCATCTCTCCTCCCTTCCTGTGCTCTGTCTTCTTACTGATAACGTAAAGTCGATGAACACATATTTTGTGTGTTATTTGTATTATATAATATCCTTACAGTAAAGTAAGCTAGAGCAAAGAAAATGCTTTTTCAAGTTGTCACAGATCTCTAAGAATTTACCAACATGTTTTTGGAAAAATTGCACGTATAGGGGACACCCACACAGTTCAAGCCCATGTTGTTCAAGGGTCAACTATAGTTGAGATATAAATTCTAATTAATTTTATGTAGATGCAGTGTAACTTCTCAGATCCTGCACCTGTGAGTTCTACACACATACAAACAAAAAAACTGGGTTTTGAGTGCTTCGGTATCAAGGGACCCAAACTGAAGTTCAACCCCATGCAGCAGACTGGGAATTGGATGGGAATGCTTGTAAGTATAGCCCCCCATCGCCATGCTTTTTTGCTAGTCAAGCAAGACACTGCAGGTGAAATCCTCTAACTGGTAATTAATAGACACCCACTGTGTGTCTATCACCATTGCTGAAGCTAATTGGTCCAGTGCTGAGCTCTTAGCTCTGAAATCTTGCAGTTTTTTTGGAGAGAAAAGGCATATACACTAGATACTCTACAAGCTAGGGCTATTTTTGTAGAGGAATACATCAGTAGATCTTTTTGGAGCCTCTTTCTTAGAATTGCTCTACCAGAAGAACACTCTGGAACCTCGTGTTTAACAAATGTTGATCACTGCTATTTTGAAATATGCTGTTTGCTATTAAAACATATTGATCAAATGCCACCCCCTTTTCTTTATACCTTTTTTATTCTACTGCTGACTCTTAACCAGTAATTCTCGTCCTGTAGAACCACAGTTGTGACACCCCTCCCAGCCATGTACACTTGCAGCATTTCTACAAGAAAAGCGTTACAATAATTCATAACTAAAACTCTTTCATGGAAAAGGGGCTGCCGTTGGCCCTATATAGGTACAAATGAGCTAGCTGAACTCTATTCACTTCTTTCCTATTAAATAAAATATAGCTGAGTGAAGAGGAAGGAGACTCTAAGGGCAACCTTGAACTGTCTCCTAATTTGTTCAAAACAAAATAAAATTGACCAACTCTGGTATTTCATGTCAGCAGTGACAAAAGCTTGCTGAGCTCCAGGTAGTTGCCCGGCCCTGCAGGCTGCTTGTAGAATGCCAGTGGGAAGGCCAGGCTGAGGGGCCAGCTGGCTGTGGAGCCCTTGCTCTAGACTGCTGTCACTTTCTTGTGACATTGGACTTGGAAGCAAAAGTGGCTTGCTGCTCATAACCCAAAGGGCTCTATTCAAGCAGTGACCTATTTTTACACAGTAATCGGGTTGGATTTCTTTTTCCCTCTCAAGGCAATAATCTCACATTCTTCCAAGTATGCAAGAAGCCAGTTCCCTGCTACTGCGTTTGTTGTTACCTTGGTGGTTTTTCAGTTTGACACAGGTCACCCTTGACTGGGAACAAGAATATCTGCCCTTTTTCCCAGCCAAGGGTGGAGGTTAATTTATAAGAATAAAATGAAAGGGTAGGAAAGCACAAACCAGATGAGGATAGACAGTGTTTGAGGAAGAACAAGACAAGGTGAACTAGACAGAAGGTGTTTGGGATTATAGGTCCAGGGCTCTGCTCTTTTAAATCCTAATCGTACATATGAACTAATTACTTAATTCATCAAATTTTGTTTGCACTCAGTATGCGCTGAGTGACAGAGGCATAGTGATAAAAAGATACAGCTCTTCGCTCAGCCCACAGTCTTGAGGGGAGAAAGCTTGTACCACACTTAGGGGCATGGCCAGGGCTGCTGCTTGTTGGGGAGGAGGTGGGCCTGAGAAGAGGGTCAGAGGAATTCCTGCCGGAGCTTTCCAGCCAGGCTTCTGCCTCCCAGGGCTCTCCACTCCAGCCTGTCACACCTCCACCAGACCAGGGTCTGTGGCACTTTTGTTTGTTGCCACTTAGGTGTGTGCTTTGTGTAATGTGTAGGCTGTCAGGTTGTCTAGGTGCATTTCTCATGTCCTCTCAAGGAGACCTTCAGGACAGGAGGAAAAGTATATTGCATGGCTCTGTTCTCCAGAGGTGACATGCCAAGGGTATGGTTTTTTTCTTAGGCCTTAAGGTCTTTATGTCTAGAACGATACATGCTCCTGTCTTCTCTGCCTGGACAATGCCTTTTCACCCTTTAAGACCTCCCACAGGATCTGAGTTCTCCTCTGATGCCCAGGGGAACCTGGGCAGTTCTTCTCTGGTGTTTCTATTGTCTTTTTCCTTTCCTCTGTTAGCACTTACAGCTTTGAGCTTCAACTTTTGTCTATTTACACCTGTATTTGTCTGTCTTCCCCACTGGACTGTGAATCTCAGATGCATGGTCTGTGTCTTGTTCATCTGGGACACACCAGCTAAGTAGCACTAGAATGACTTACATGAACAAGTGTGGGTCACATGAAAGAAGTTCCCACCCAGCACCAAGATGACTAAAAATAAGGAGAGGACCTCAAATCAATCAATCCTTGATTGATTCTCAAACTTTTTAGTTGGTACTTAAAAATAATAGAAGGGATATGGAGAAAGTTTAGGAGCATATGGCCTACGAGGATGTAAAAAAGTGGCCTGTTGGCATTCAGGACACAAAAGGATTGGTGAGGAAGGGTGGCGTACACATGACAGAGGTGAGGGAAGAAATACTTGTCAGAAGAGTACCCCCCTGGGTGTTCCCTGACTGTTTTGTATACGTTTGTAAATAATGTACTCTTGAATACAGGGCAAAATTCAAATGATCTGGCACATAGTGTCATCATATAGCAGCATGAAACATTAATATGCCAGCTGATGTATCAAAGCCTGAATTCGACATTAATAAGGTGGTTGGGAAATAGCCATGTTAGTCTGACAGAAGCTGAGGTTGCCTGTGTAAGGTGCTTCCTGGTACCAAAGAGGAAAGTGCATAGTAGATGCTTGATAAAGATGGTTATGGCGATTAAATGAGCATTGGGATCAGCCTGGTATAAGTTCCTCTTGACTTGAACACAGTTAGGACCTTATTTTTTTAAGAAACACTGATGTATGTCAAGTTCTTCCTTGACTAAAAGACTGTCACATACACCAGAGGGTGCTGTGTTTCAATATTCATGTCTTTATTACTTTAACATTCCTGTGCTGTGTGATTCATTTGAAGATTAGCCTGTTGAGGATTGTGCAAGGCCTGAGCCTTCCTCAGCAAAGGATTGTGGAAGGCCTGAGCACACCCTACCCACTTATTGCTTTCTTGGCATAAAAAGGCATTTGAAAGTGGCTGCACCACGTGCTCCCTGGGTCCGCTTTGCTGAATGCAAGTTCCTTGCCATTAAGTTCTTTCTTTAAAACTAGACAGCTTTTCTTATGCTGCAGCTTAAGTCCATTTTCAGTATTCCATTTTTGGTGGAAATGGAGACCATCTGGTTGCCATCATCTGTATAATAACAATGATTGAAGATGGTTATTAAGTCACCCTTCGGCCTTTTCTCTTGTCTAGGCAAAATTGTCTCTGTTCCTGTGGCCATTCCCCATAAATCTCATTTTCCAACCCTTTAATCATCATGGTGGCTTTCTTTGGAAACTACATCAAAGGCTCAGTTTCAGTGCCTCCATTCTGGTGGGGTCTAGGCTGTCAGCTAATGGATATGGAATGTGGTTGTTTTAACCATCCAGTTTCCATGTCTGGTTCCCACATTTCCAAGCCAATCAGAGCCTCTAACCATTATGGCCTGCTTTACCACCTCTGAATTGTGACATGCATAAATATTATTAAGTTGCTGATTGGACTTAAAACAAAACTTTAACTTTGTGAATAATTCTAGCTAGATAATTGGTTGATATATTTTGTAGACTGGTTTGTTGCATGTAAGATTTCTGAGCTGTTTTCAAAGAAATAAAAGGCATC